>NC_135802.1:64594827-65328231 GCF_964213995.1 Mustelus asterias | reverse complement strand
CCTTCCCCTTCCCCCCCCCCCCTTCCCCTTCCCCTTCCCCCCCCCCCCTTCCCCTTCCCCTTCCCCCCCCCCCTTCCCCTTCCCCTTCCCCCCCCCCCCTTTTTTTTTATCCTACTTTCCTCCTCCTCCTTCCTCCTACCTCCTTTTTTTTTTCCATTTCACCACCTCCACCACTCCAAAACCACACTAATAATAATAATCTCATCAATCTACCCCCCCTTCCCCCCCCTCCCCCCCCCCCTTCCCCTTCCCCCCCCCCCTTCCTTCCCCCCCCCCCCTTCCCCTTCCCCCCCCCCCTCCCCTTCCCCCCCCCCCCTTCCCCTTCCCCCCCCCCCCTTCCCCTCCCCCCCCCCCCTCCCCCCCCCCCTTCCTTCCCCCCCCCCTTCCCCTCCCCCCCCCCCTTCCCCTCCCCCCCCCCCCCTCCCTTCCCCCCCTTCCCCTTCCCCCCCCCCTTCCCCCCCCCCCCCCTTCCCTTCCCCCCCTTCCCCCCCCCCCCCCCCCCCCCCCCCCACTGGATTGGGCTGGAAGTCAGGGGGACCCCCCCCCCCGTGGCAAGACTTGTTCCCACTGGAAAAAACTGCCCTGCCTTTGTGATTGACACCCCTCCCCCCCATGCACCTCTTGGTCAGGTCTGTCTGACAGGCCTTGGGAAGACCATTTTACTCCGTCTTCTGCACCTTGAGCAATGCTTCTGTTCCAGAGTCTGCTGCAATCTCAGCAGTGATCATCACTCCCATTGATTGGTGAGCAGCTCTTGGAGGCTGTACATTTTGGGCCAAATTTTCATCTAAGTGCAGAGATGTGCTTTGTTGCATGAATTGCCACACTTGGGGTGTTTTTTTTGGTGGAATTTTGATTTTTCTCCACTCTTGATCCCATGTCATTTTCCTTTGGCCTGTTCACAGCTCAGGAGTGCCTAATGTACAAAATGCATACTGGCTCTCACTGAGGTCAGGTTCCCCATTTTATCTCCGAATGAAAATTGGATTTCCTCCCAAACACCATTTTTATCTGTTAGTATGGGGTTTTGGAAGAGCATTAAAAGCATGTCGGTTTTTCGAGTTTGTGAAGAAATTGAAAGCTTGCTGAGGAGCTGAGAACATTCTGAAACCAAAGTGTAAGATGTTTTGACACCTTCAAGTGTCGATGTGTTTTAATACAGTGATTCATCATTGGGATCTGTCCTTTAAAAGTAAGTTGCTCCCTGCATTGATCCACATTGTGTAATTGTTCACATGCATTACGATACTTTATAGTGAAGAAAGTACTATAATGTATTAAAAATGTAACAGAAAATATTTTCTGCTGTCATATTTTTGTATTCTGATATAATTGTACCAGTGGATCTGTTTGTTTTAAAATTAACCCTGTTTCTGAAAGTAGACACGATAACCTGTACTTGCTCCCCTTCCATCGATTGACAGACACTCTGCTTTGAAACGGAAATGGACATCTGTTCTGTCAGCAGCTGGAAGTTTTGTTATGATAGCTGCTCCATTAAGAATGCTTGGCTGGGTTTCAAAAGCTTGGCTCAGCAGTGGTTTTATTGAGGTAAAAACTATTTAAATTTTCATGAGCATATAGTAACAGATTATGAGATTGATGTGGTTTCTTGTTGTTTACAAATCTAGTAGGCACTTAAAGGATTATAATTTTTTTCCTTGGGCCTTTTTGGTCTTGTACAGTGGTGGGCATCCTGTGACCTGGGACCACATGTGGCCCATCTGGGTTTTGAGTGTGACCCATCAGACATATTGTTGGCCATTGTCCATGCGCAAGGTTGCTACATTCTGTTGATTTCTGTCTGTGTAGGTTATTTCTGACCAGTATGAATGAAGTGACATGCACGTAAAGCAAAGGTGCATATTGATTGCACATAACATTGACAGTCAGAGCTGTGTCCAAAGGGTAAATATTTATTTTGTTTTCACCATTTGAACTTGATGATAGTTCTATTAAGTTATAAATAATTAAGAGTTTTCTATGACTCGTGATGAAATATTCGGCATGTATTAAATGTATTTAATTTTATTCATAGCATCATGATTAGTGAACAAGTCTGGTTTCAGTCTTGTGGCCCACTGAGGTGAAGGAGAACCACTCACTAGCTGAGGTTGCCTCAGTTCTAGTACCCATGATAGTGAGTTTAAATTCAGGATTTTCTTAGATTGTTAGAGGTTTGATGCTTTTCCAATCATTTTAAAATAATTCCGAATTCTACTGGTGGGTCCTGGTGAGAACAATACAAAGATACATGAGGGATGGGAGTAGAAATAGCATGGAGAATGTGGAGTGGCACAGGGAGCATAGAGGTGGTTCAGATGGCATGGAAGTGGGTTATGGAGTGAGATGTGAGATTAGGGGCCTTTAAGTGATGTTGGGAAATGGCTGCTGTATTAGAAAACGAAGGCAGCCTTACAACTGGCCTCCACCCAAACTCCTCACACACTCCGTCATGGCTCACAGAAGGCACTGCAAACCAACCAGTATGTGAAAAGACGGAAATCCCTTGTAAAGTCACACATAACAAGTTGGGCTGAAGGGCCTGTTTCCATGCTGTAAACCTCTATGACTATGACTCTATATGTTAGGTGTGCATTTTTCCAGAAACAGAAGTGGACAGGTTGGGAACATTTCTGGCCCAGATGAAAATTTGGCCCCTTGCCTCAGTGACGGGAATTACGACTTCAAGCGACTAATTGTGAATCTCCAGAATGTGCTGTTGATTTACGTTGTTCTGCTAATCACAAAAACTATACCCCATCTTTTGCTTTCCCATTGAGACTTGCCAGATTTGCACACTAATGACTCATTCAATGCACCTGAATAAGTTACGTCTGGTATTGATGAGTGTAAGTATCCAATTAATAAGAAGATAGATGTTAATGCAGTGCCAATCAATCTTTTTGGTCCAGAAAGAGAACAACATCAATGGTTCAACCTTATTCCTGTATGCAGTAAATTGTTGTGAGAGATATTAGCAATGCCAAATTTGAACCTTTCTACTTTTCTTTTCTGTCTCTTTTTTTCTTTCCCTAGATATTTTTCTGTATCTGATTTGACTCAAATTGACCCTCCTTCTCCAGTTTTCCGATTTCTTTTCCAATCCTTAAATTTCTTTGGTTAAGGAGATAGCAGGCTGGTTCTGCCATTCACTGAGGTCAGAGATGCCCCATTGACCCAGCCATGTCACAGCTGCCTCACAGATAATAAAATCAGATAACAATGGTGTGGCCTTGGAAAGAGAGAGCTCATTGGGTGTAAAACAATAGCTGGAGGTAAGAGAGGAAGAGGAGGAATTGAAGACAGAGGGAGTTGATGCTAAACAGAAGTATGCTCCTGCTGCACAATGACATGGCCTCCTCCATTGGTTCATTTTATGGGCTGCATAGATGCACAATGAGCCAGAAGGAGAAAACAGTAAAACAAGGAAATAAGAATACTGGTCTGAACTGATTTTATATGCTTTAAAATGGAACACCAGTAAAATGGGGAAATAAGAATACTTGTCCGAACTGTTTTTTTCCTTCTGGGAAGGCTATAAATAGCAATTTCCAAATGTCAAAACAACAAAATTTAAACCACAAATTGTAAATCTTAAATTTAAATAGGACTGAGTTGCTTTGAGTATGATGGCCAAATAGATTGGTTCAGGGGGGACAGTTGACTGCTCCCGTGTTGTATTGTAGAATATGTTTACTGTAGCCCAAAACAAATGTAGTTAAGTTCTTCAAGTTACAGTTTGAACACTGCATTGCTGAATAAACACTGGATTCAATCCCCCACTGTTCTGCTAGTAGCATTGCTTGTATTATACAACTGTCAAACCTAAAATGTAACATATAGCTGCATTACAAACTGTTACTTACCAAATTTAAAATTTATAACATGCACATTTAGTGTCCATTAAAATGAGCACAGCATCGCTTGTCTTCTGGTTAGAAGATCATGGCATGGAATTTGTGATGTAATAACTGAAACAGTCAGTGTTCTGCTTTATTACTTTGTAGAACTGACAGCAGCTTCTGATATCTGCACATGCACACTTAAATATGGATATCTGAATTTGCTATCACTCCTCAACAGGGCATGCCTTCACACTCTTCATGATGCAGTCAGCACAGAATCAATAAATTGATTAGAACTTGAACTTTTTATGCACTCTATTCATTGTAAAAATCATTAAAAATAGGAAGTTCTCTTGTTTCCAAACGTAATAGAATTATTTTTGTCAAGCTGTTTCTATGGAACAATGGCCAAAATTCTTGAGAGGTTACACATATCTGCCACTTATGTCACGAGGTGTATTTATTTCCACCTGTCTCTCTTGTCCCTATTTCTCCCCCTCTTTTCTTTCAACTTCATATCCTGTTGCCAGTTAGTAGAACTATATTTGTGTTAGAACAGGTTCTAACAGGTTCTTAATTGAAGGAAAAAACCCAAAGCTGAAAGGACACTTCCAACTACTATCATTAACATTTGCACAGTGCTGAACCTCTTTCTAGTTTGCAAAAAGTATTATACAAGTACAAAAAATAGTACTGCAATGAAACATAATTGACTGCATGCTGTAACAAATTTTGCCATGATATGTTAAGTATCAGTGAATATAAAGCACAGACTCTTTTCATTCTGTCAGAGAGTTGGTGCAGGCATGTTGGGCCGAATGGCCTCCTTCTGCACTGTAGAGATTCTATGATTCTTTAATGAAGCCAATGAAAGTAACTTTTGACTTTTTTAGGGTTACCATTTTATACAACAAATTTTCTAAGTTGCACACATATATTTTCCTTCTATGATTTGTCATTGCTATCTATTCATGATCTGGACTGCAAGTATTTTTATATATAGGTGTAAGTAACATTGGGGATGTACATCTAGCTTTTGCATCCCGATTCAATTCTGAGTAATTGGGTCACTCGTTGAGGAAGACAACATGAATGAGAAACTGGAAGAAATCTTGTTGCGAAGTGTGCATATATATGGACAAGATGAGGTGAAGCCCATGATCGGCTGTTTTCCACAGCCAAAGAGCCATATCTATATATATATATATAAAGTGGTGCATTTATAAATTCTGGGATATCAGTAGTGCAGCAGCATCTAGTCAGTAGAAAAATGAGCAGAACAGCAACTATTTGTTATTCAAATATGGAGGCAGATGGTAGGAAATACATTGGACCACATCTGCCAGCATTAAGTGAGGCCGATGCTATCAACCATGTTAATATTGTATAGGAACACTGAAAATTGTTTCATTGTGCAATATGTCAGATACGTTGAGAAATTTAAAAGAAAGCAATTGTTAGCACAATGATGATACGGTTTAATTTAGATGCTCCAATGTGGTTGTGACCTCAAGGTCTTTTAATTCAATTGGAAGCAGTCAAGGAAGATGGATGACTTTGTGATTTCCAAAAAGTGCAAATTAAATTATGCCTTTAGTATTGCAATCAGAGGTAAATACCAGCAACATTTTATATATCAATTTTTCATAGCTCAGAGGCATATCTTATTTCTAGATCCTGAGCATTCTTCAACCAGGATAGTCGACATTACAGAGTCAACATTTGAATAAAAGAGAGTCATTAGCAGTGGCCATGAGGTATGTTTTCATGCGACTGTGTGAATAGTTATTAGGTTGACTGGTACTTTAATCCATTGATATATGTAGTTGGATAGGCACCAATGAAAGACTTATGCTTAAATTTATAACAGTTTTAATTAAATGCAACGTTTAGCATCATTCAACTGACAAAAATCACGGCCAGAACTCTACCACCTCGCCCGCCATGGAATCGGCGCAGGCGATGGTCCAACAACGGAAATCTCCGTTGACCTCAAGGTGGGAATTTCCGGTCTCGCCCAAGCGAGGCCGTAAAATCCCATTCATCATGTATTATATTTGAGAAATCAGGCCAGCATTTTCTAGCCAAGAGCAAGGTACTGTTAAAATTGACCCTGAGTCATATCAAAGCCCAAACAAACCATATCAGTTTTCAGCTGAAACTGCAACTTAGGAAGTGAGACTGTTTTAGTCATAACATTATTCCACATCCTCAGGACATCACAGTACTGCACAGCTAATAAATTACTTTTGAAATGTTGTCACCCATTATTATGTAGGCAAATCTGATGGCCAATTTGAGCACATCAAGGTCCCACAAACAGTAATAGAGAAATGTCCAGCCCTTCTGTTTTTAGTGGTGATGGTGGTGTGAAGGAATCCAGCTACAATAATGGGTTATATCCGATGAATTAGCGATTTAAAAAAGAAAAGCAGAGTTCATCTGCTTGTCAAGGCTGGCAGAATTTCATAAACATGCTTGGGTATATTGGTGTACTCAAGGATGCGTGCATATTGTTCTCAAAATGAGGCATATTGTTCTCTTCCCCTAACACAAGGCAGTTTCTGAAAAAAACAGGAACTCACTCACTGAAAATCATGGATACACCACATAAGTATAAGTACAAATGTTGTAAATATTCATTGCAAGTTACCTCAATCTAACAAAATCAAGTGGTGTAAGTCGCAGGAAGATGGGATTAGAAAGGGCACCTGGATGTCTTTAGATTGGCATGGACAAGATGGCTGAATAGCCCCCTTCTGTGTTGTATCATTTCTATGATTCTAACAATGGATACGTTATTTTCTGCAGGTGAACCGAAATCACCTGTCAACTGAATCCAGGAAACTGCGTTCTAATTGTGTCTCTAGGAGGTTTACCACCATTTGCAATTCCCAACATCCTGCCACCTCTGGATGCTGGTCAGTGTGTGCTCACAGCTTCTCCTGGCTCAGCCTTTTCTTAGGGATTAAATAATGTGGATTTAATCTAGAGATCGACAATTATGCAGCCTTATTTTGGAAATAGAAGGTAACAGATCTACTTGTCAAGTGATAACACCCCCATATGTAAAAAAAAAGATTCGTTATGCAGCTTAGAAACAGTATAAGCATTAGCATCATTCAGAGGATCCTCAGGTTCATTCAATTCACTCCAGTTTCCCATACTGTCATGCAGCATGGAAGGTTTTCCCCTTAATTGGGATATCTCACTAAACTCTGTAGCTTTCTACTTAGGGATTCAACTTAAATGCTACTTTAAAAGTTGATGGATACCTTAAATATTTTTTTGTAATATTATTTAAACATAAAACTCTGATTCTCTATTAGAAACAAGATTATACTTTATTTTCCGAGTTCTAAAGGTAAAAGTCCCAAATGACTGCAGGCGATTTAACCTGAGGATCGCCACACCTCAGATGAGAGGCAAGGTTGAGAAGGCGGGCCTTCATAAATAACCTCAGCTGGTTCGGGAATTGAATCCATGCTGTTGGCATCACTCTGCATTGCTAACCCACTGTCCAGCCAACTGAGCGAATCACAATCTGTTTTATCTTCTGAACCAAGTAGTAATATTTCTCTTAGAAACAAAAATATACATAATTGATAGATTTTGAAGTCTAATTCTAAGTATTTTGATAAAATAAGCATTTCCTGGGATGGCTTTCATCAAAATGTAGCAAGACTATTAAGAGGGATTTTAACCACCACCTAATAGTTAACGTTTCTTGTGTGACTTTAAAAAGTTTCCACTCCTACTGATTCCCCATGAGCTCAACTATTAGCCAGCTCTATTCAGCAGAACACCAACAGGGGCCTGCTTTAAATAGGCAGATGTTTTTGATTGCTTGAGCTAAGTTGCTTTCAGTGCCCATTCATGAGCAAGTATCCTGAAATTAATTCTTAATTTAGAATCCAGACACTTTTCAACTACAGCATACCAGGAAATGGTTTTTACCTACTCCATGATGGTTTGTATAGAGACACTTAATTTGTTCTGCAAACAAATTTACAGCCGTTGTTTCAAAAGGTATACCAGACTACACATGCAATATTCCATGAGGAACTCCATTCTGGTTGAGGAGTCTCGGTCTGTACTCGACGGAGTTTAGAAGGATGAGGGAGATCTAGTAGAAACTTACAGAATACTGAGAGGCCTAGATAGAGTGGAGGTGGAGAGGATGTTTCCACTGGTGGGAGAGGCTAGAGCTTGAGGGCATAACCTCAGAGTGAAGAGACGTTCCTTTAAAACTGAGATGAGGAGGAATTTCTTCAGCCAAAGGGTGGTGAAATTTGTCAAACTCATTGCCACAGAGGGCTGTGGAGGCCAGGTCATTAAGTGTCTTTAGGACCGAGGTAGATTGGTTCTTGATCAATAAGGGGATCAAGGGTTACGGGGAGAAGGCAGGAGAATGGGGATGAGAATCATATCAGCCATGATTGAATGGTGGAGCAGACTTGATGGGCCGAATGGCCTAATTTTGCTCCAATACCTTATGGTCTTATGACATGGTACATATTCTAATATCATGGGTATGCTAATTGCTTATTTGTACCGTGTAGCGTATCGACGTAGACCTCTCCATTGCCACTCCGACAGTTTGAATCTGGAGAGGGTGATCATTTTCAACTTCATTACTTGGGCCTAGGCTGAAAATCAGGGGCGTTTGACAACTGGTGGACGTCCTGCTCCAGCAGGTCACTGTTACTCCCAATGTGCCTGAACTCACCTCGAAGGCAATAAATTTCATGGTAACTCTTTGAAAAAGTCAAATAACATGCAAGCAACTGCCGATTTGCTGGAGCTGAGCCAAAATTGTATTGTAAGAAGAGCTAACCTATGAAATGAATGGAATATTCTCTTTCATATATCCATCGACAAAGATCAAACCCAGAAAAAAAATGACTTTGTAATTTGAAATAAAAGTGTCAAAGTTTCATAATTTTTAAAAACTGGTGAACACAAAGCTCATCACCAGCTCAATGTCATCAGTGATCGCTAGGTCAATATTATATTTATTTCTCACTTCAGCAGTTTGCATGATTTTATCTGTCTGGCTCAGAGCAAATAATTTGCAAACCTGGGTTCTGTGCTTCTGTTTTAGAAATGTAATCTGAAATGACTTCACATTTTTAATATGTTGCTGAAATTCCATTGTTGACAAATAAAACAGGAAAATGTAACTACATTTTTATAAGATTTCAGTTGTGTCTGTAACATACGGATGTCAGTGTTCAACTGATAAACCTTCAGCATATTAAAGTACAATGATGCAGCATTTTAATCATTGGTGGTAGGATCATCAGAAAATATAGAAAAAGGGAGCATAATATATTGTCCTTTTTAAATTGCATTCTGGCCGCTTTGTGTTCATGAATAAACTGTAGGCATCCATGTTGTTTTCTGTAGACCAGTGGGAGTCATCAGACCATTTTTATGCCAATACGTATGTTGTTAATCAATCAAAATGGATTGAACAGCTAAAAATCCATGAGCTGGCTCATCAATTAGTACTCAAAATATCAATATAGAAATGGCTAAAGAGAGGTCACTTGGTCCATAGAGCATATTCCTTTTGTGTCCTATCAGTGACTCCATCCAAGCTCCTCAATCTCCTGATGGCAATCTCAAAGATAAACTCTTGATCCCTGATACTGACAGCTTATCAAGCAGAATTTCAAAATATTAATCTAACTTTCTAACTTGCAATGTTGAGTTATATTTTCCAAAGCCAGCTAGATACAGTATATTCATATCCAGTAAGCACAATTCACAGTTCATAATGACTTGAGTCCAAAATCACTAAGTTCAACAGTATTTATTTTTACTTACAATGGATGCTAATATTTTGAAAATTGGCATTTATCACAAGTAATAGTTTTGATTTTTGGGTATAGGTAAAGAAAGACGGTCTGTAACTTCCAAGCTCCAGAACAGTGTCTCTGGTGGGTATCTCAACAACGTGCTGGGAACCAGCCTGGATGTTCCCAAGTAAGGACTGTACGGCAATTGTCCCAGAAGTTCAAACTTCCAAATGGCAATTTGCCCTGCGCTGGGAACCATCCAAAAATGCAATTTAAATTGTAAACTTTGGATGGCTCCGGTGATCTTACACCAATAGCTACCCAGAAAACATTAGAAGAATAAAAGCAACTTTTAGTTTCTGGATGACTGTTTATTGATCTCCCCTGACTTCCCTCCCACCCCCTGTCATGGGACCCCCAACTACTCCCCATCCCCCAGTCCATGCCCCCCAAATTGGCTCAGGGACTAACCCCCACATGGCTCCCCATACCCACCTGACACCCAGGGACTCCCCCGACCACACCGCTCCCCGAACCTCCATGAAACCCTCTGACTCCCCATCAATCTCCTAGCCCCTCATCACCCCACCCCTAGAACCCTCCCAGGGAAGCCACAAATCCTCCAGACTTCATGGGAAACTCTGATTACAACCACCCTTGAGTACACACCCTCTTGACTGCACAATCCTCTGATTGTACACCTCCCTGCAGCACAGTTGGCTGACTGCACATGCCCCAACTACCCCTCCCCTACTGCATCCCCCTGACCCCTACTTCCCCCTACTGACCATCTGACCCCCATTCTGGCCGACACCTCCCCCCCCCACACCCCCAAGCTAGCACCCCTACAGTGATCACCTAGCCCCCACTGACTGAAACCCCTGACCACCCATGTCCTCCCAACCAATCAACTTCCCCAAACCAGACTCCAACTTATGACCTGACCCCCACTGACCATCCCAGCTGCCCACTGACCACTTGGTCCCCTACCCACCCCCCCACTGATCCCCTGACCATCAAACTCCCAACAGTGCAACACTTCTGAACAACTGACCCTCCCCACACTGACCCACCCCAACCAATCCTCTTCATTGACACCCTGACTGACTACCCAAACCCCCCTACAGACCTCCCATCCAACCTTACCCCTGATCACTCACCGACACCTCTTCTTTCCTCCCCCCCTCCACTCACATGACCTCCCAACACCTTTCCAAATCGAATCCCCACTCACCCCTCCAAACCTACCGACAAACCTACCTTCTCCCTGGCTTAAAATTGGCTGGACCTTTAAACCTATAACAACTTTAAGGCAGCAATTGTGCTGTAAGAAAAGGGTGTGGCCGCCTTACAACCGACTTTGCAACCCTCAACCTAAGGCCGCAGGACCACGCTGGCCAGATATTTCGTACCTGGCTTGAGTTAAAAAGTCGGATGATGAAAGATTGCCTGGAATTCACAGTAGGAGCGAAGTGGCAATCCGACTCTGATAGCCACCCACAGAGGTTAAAGGCCTAATGTAATATTTATATAATGTCTTTCATTACATCAGAATGTTCCAAATTCATTGCTAATGAGTTACGTTTGAGGTGAAGTCATTGTTGTAACTTTGAGAAACACAAATTGAGATAATAAATAATACAAACAGGTAATCTGTTTTTTGTTGATCTTGGATGAGGGATAAAACTTTTATGCACCACACAAGGAGAGCTCCCGTACTCTTCCTCAAAAACTGCCATCGGATCTTTTAAAGTCCTATGGAAGGTACTGATAGCACCTTGATTAAATGTCTTCAACACCTCAAGCACCTTCGACATCTTCAAAAATACAACACTACCTTAACATTACACTGAAGTGTTAGCACAGATTATGTGTTCAGGTTTCCAGAGTGCAGTTGAAACCCAAGACTTCTGATTAAGAGGGAAGAGTGTTGCAATCAGACAAGGTTGGCAATCAGCTGAAACTCACCGGTGGGTGATGGAATCTATTTGCAGTGCAGGTTGGTTATGCATATTTCAATAAATATTTTAAATTTAATCTTGCGTGTCAGGCTCAGCTATAACATCATCGCATCACACTGCGACTAATATTTTAGCTGATCGCAGTGGTGAAGTCACTTACAGCAAAATATCCATGTTGAAACCAGTTATAAGATACAGGAGGTGCAAAGCTCAAACGTGCCCTGCAAGCATCAATCTCTAACCCTTACACTGCAACCAAAAATGGCAGCCTGAGTGGTTGTAGTATTTTTAAGACACATGAACGATGATAACTCATGTTTGTCAATTAAAGTTTCTTTGGCTCAAGTCTATTCAGGCTTTTTTCAGATCAATGGGCACAGGCTGCAACTCTCCCTCTATCCTATTGAAAGAAAGTCCGTTCATTTCTTTTTTGTTTGAGTCAGTTTGCCATTTTACAAGTTACATTCTCATATATGAAACGTGTCAATTTTAAATAATATGTCTTTCTTCAGCTTCAAATCATATATTTTTTTGTTTTGTTAAACACAATATTTACAGTACATGTCACCCCAGGGATACCCTTCACAATTTAAAACAATCTTCATCTGGTATTTGCCTGCTCCTTCATCACTGTTCCTCAAATAGGAATGGCTTTATCCTTCAAAATGCAGAACGCATAATCATAAGAAATTCAACCTGTTCAATCACATTGCCACACACAAAACCTTCCTTAATCCCATCATAATTAAGGACCTCACGCACCCTGGACATTGTCTCTCCCACCTTTTTCTGTCAGGAAAAAGATACAAAAGTCTGAGGTCACGTACCAACCAACTGAAGAACAGCTTCTTCCCTGTTGCCATCGGACTTTTGAATGGACCTACCTACACCCTAGCTATGACTGTAACACTACATTCTGCACTCTCTCCTTTCCTTCTCTCTGAACAGTATACTTTGTCTGTATAGCACGCAAGAAACAATACTTTTCACTATATACTAATACATGTGACAATAATAAATCAAATCAAATCAAAGACACATTTTATTGACTGAGAACTTATTGATAAGGTATTGACAACTAGTTATTTTGAAATTACATGCGATGATTGCTTTATTTTCTAGCATGACAGAAACACTTTTATAAACTGAGTTGAACGAAACTCTTTATTATTCACATAAATAAGATATCTCAGGCTGCATTTCCCATTACAGGATGGTAGCAGAATCCTCACCAGCAGGGAGCTCCATTACTGCCTCATTAGTAAATGTGTTCATTCTGGCAGTAATCGCAGACATTTAAAAACAATAATGTTAATTAAGACATTTGACACACTGTCAGAGAATGTGGAAAAATAGATTATTTTTAGAGAAAATTCTTTGCCCTGTTCACATTGATCATCTACTGATTTTTACAATTAGATTCTGCCTTATGCATTGAGTTTCACATCAGAGGCACAATTTAAAAATAAGAGCAGCAACAAAAAGAAAAAAAAAATGTATTGTGGACACTGCTTTTACACTGGAGCTGAAAGCAAGGTTTCAGAAAAGAGATGAGGGATGTGAGCAGTTTCATCAGCACTTCAGTTAGACCGGACAGATTCTGAGTGCAGTTCCACTCTAAAAGTGCCAGAGTGCGAAGGTAGAAACATGGGCGTAGCCTTTTGGAGCTTTCAATTACTAGAATGCACAGTTTAAAAACTGAAAGAAGGATGAATTCACTGTTACAGATATAAAAGGGTGCAACAGGGATGAATACAGCAGTGACAACTGTACCTGATTTATGCGTGTGTTCTGGCCGCCACTTAATTACGAAGGCTAGACTTTATAATACAAATAAACAGAATGTCCTAGAATGAGGATGGTGAAATCATTTCAACTGTGTCCGGAGACAGGCCCATGTGAGTTGGATGTCATGGGGTGGGGGTGCGGGTGCCGAATCTTCCATTCTGGAGACTGAGTCCAGTGGCGGGAGTGGAAGGTAGAGTGATTTCGGTCGGAGAGCAGGATAGGCAATAGGTGCCATCTTTTCCAGTTCAGCTTATGAATTATGTATCTACAAGGAGCATGATGAATCACGTGGTGCTGCCGCCAGGAAGTGGTCCACTCCACTGTTAGCTCCAACGTCTGGGTGCCATATTTAAACGGCACCCGGACAGCTATTTACTCTTCCACTCTGCTCCTTGACTCCCCTCCCCAGTCCTTCCTCGATTTCACCCCTCCCCTATGCTGCAGGCAGCTGATATCTCTGATTGATGGTATGAAAGGAAGGCGAAAGCAGGGCTTACTGACCTCAAAGTCCAGGAACAAGTCTCCTTCATCAGGTGCCTGCCATTTATGTACAATGGTGAAAGTGACCATTCTAAATGTCCACGAGGGAATCAAGATTTCAGTGTGTTTTCCTTTCAATGAGCATTCATGAGATGCAAATGGGATTCCTGACAGAGCTCCACGGGACACTCCATCCATCTCTAAGTTGCCATGAAAGTCAAGAGAACGAGAATCCAACCTCATTTCCTGCTGTTTGGAAACAGTTTATTGGCTCCTGTCAAACCTTTCTTCCGTGCCCACCACGATTCCCACTGCAGGTGGAAGATTCCACCCAAGGACAAAGATCCAGGCAGAAAACCCATAGAAACTCATGAGCCTTATTTCATACATAGACCCAAATAAGGAGCAGCTAGTCTTGTTGGACACAGACTCCCAACTTGGATTCAGAGGGGCCTGAAGCGGAAGAGAAATAACTGCTGCTGTGCCAGCCAGAGGAAGAGATTGTATTGTGTTAACCAGGAAGCAGAATGCTGGTGAGAATGGCTTCCCTGTTTGAAGAAATGTTTAAAGTTTTAACGTTTAAAGTTTATTTATTAGTGTCACAAGTAGGCTTACATTAACACTGCAGTGAAGTTACTATGAAAATCCCCTAGTCGCCATACTCCGGCGCCTGTTTGGGTACACTGAGGGAGAATTTAGCATGGCTGATGCACCTCACCAGCACATCTTTCAGACCTCTGGGAGGAAACCAGAGCACCCGGAGGAAACCCACGCAGACACGGGGCAAACATGCAGATTCCGCACAGACATTGACCCAAAGCTACGAATTGAACCCAGGTCCCTGGTCCCGTGAAGCAGCAGTGCTAACCACTATGCCGCCATAACAGGATCTGTAGAGATTTAATGACCAAAGGGTCTTCAAGGGGTGTCTTGTTGCTGGAAGTTAGTTTGATGAAATGCAAATGGTTGAGTGAAAGTTACTGGTAGTCTCTGTCTTCACATTGAAGATACCCTTCACTGTGATGTGTGGCACTACCACAGTGCTAAATGGGTTAAGGGATCTAGCAACTCAAGACTGGGCAACCATGAAGTGCTGTGGGCCAACAGCAGCAGCAGAATTGTACTCAACTACAATCTGCAGCCACATTCGACATATCAGCCACACTTTCAGCGGGTCAACCCCGGTTCAATAAAGAGTGCAGGAGGGCATGTGCCAGACATATCTAAAAATGAGGCGTCAACCTGGTGAGGCTACATCACAGTACCTGCATGCCAATCAGCAGAACCAGCATGTGGATTCTTCAATCCACAGGTCGCATCTAAGCTCTGCAGTTCTGCCACATCAAATCGTGAATGATGGTGGTCAATTATACAACACACTGGAGGAGGCAGCTCCACAAACATTGTCAATGATGGGAGAGCCCAACACATCAGTGCAAAAGATAAGGTCAAAGCATTTGCAACAATCTTCAGCCAGAAGTGCCGACTGGAGATCCATCTCAGCCTCCTTTAGAAGTCTTCAGAGTCGCAGATGACAGTTTTCAGCCAATTTGATTCACTCCACATGATACCACAATTCTGCTGAAGGCAATGGATACTGCTGTGGGCCCTGACAATATTCCAGTAATAGTACTGAAGACTTGCAATATAGATCTTGCCCCATCCCTAGACAAGCTGCAACACTGGCATCTACCTGGAAATGTGGAAAATTGCCCAGGAATGTCCTATACAGAAAATGCAGGACAACCTGTGTTGCCATCAGTCTACTTTTGATGATTAGTGAAATGATGAAAGGGGTCATGAATAGAGCTAACAAATGTCAAGTGTGTAGCAATTACCTGCTGACTGGCAATCAGTTTGAGTTCCGCAAGGGTCAGTCAGCTCCTAACTTCATTACAGCCTTGGGTCAAAAATGGACAAAAGAGCTGAACTCCAAAGGTGAAGTGAGAGCAACTGCCCATGATATCAAGGCAGAATTTGACCGAGTGTGGCATCAAGTAGCTCCGGCAAAACTGGAGTCAATGGGAATTAGGGGGAAAACTCTCTGCTCGTTGGAGTCATACCTGGCACAAAGGAAAATGGTTGTGGTTGTTGGAGTTCAATCATCTCAATCCCAGGGCATCACTAAAAGAGTTCCTCAAGTTAATGGCCTAGGCTTAACCATCTTCAGCTGCTTCATCAATGACCTGCCTTCAATCATATGTCAGAAGTGGGGACGATTGCAAACGATAACACAACATTCAGCATCATTTGCGACTCCTCAAATACTGAAGCAGTCAATGTTCGAATTCAGAAAGACCTGGACAATATCCAGGCTTGGGCTAACAAATGGTAAGTAACATTTGTGTGACACAAGTGCCAGGCAATCACCATCTACAACAGTAGAGATTCCAACCATCACTCTTTGATATTCAAAGACATTATTATCACTAAATCCCCCACTGTCAACATCATGGTGGTTAGCATTGAGCAGAAACTGAAGTTGAGTAACCATATAAATACTTTGTCTACAAGTGCAGGTCAGAGGCGAGAAATCCTGTGGCAAGTAACTGACCTCCCGACTCCCCAAAACCTGTCTATCTTCTACAAGGCAAAAGTCAGGAGTGTGATGGATGAGTGCAGCTCCAACAACATTTTAGAAACTTGACACCATCCATAAAAAAGCAGCCCACTTGATTTGTACCTCTTCCACAAACATTCACTCCATCCATCACTGGCGAACAGCTGCAGCAGTGTGTATGATCAACAAGGTGTACTGCAGGAACTCACCAAGACTCCTTAAGCAGCACCTTCCAAACCATGACCACTACCATCGAGAAGGACAAGAGAAGCAAACACATGGGAACAACACCACCTGGAAGTTTACCTCCAAGCCATTCACTATACAGACTTGGAAATATATCTTTGTTACTTCACAGCGGCTAAATGAAAATCCTGGAACTCCCTCCCTAACAGCATAATGGGTATACCTACACCAGTTGACCAGCAGTTGGGTTGGGCAATAAATTCTGGCCTCGCCAGCGATGCTTGTATCCCCATGAATCAGAAACACTCATCCCGGTGTGGCAAGGAGAATTGCCAGAGATTATTAGGACTTTGTCTACAAGTCTACATTTCTGCTGACAGTGTGTCGTAACATATAATCGTGACATGGGTTTTAAGCTGTGTTAATTAGTTAATGAGGACAGTATATTTTATGTAGTTTAGTCTATTAGTTTCCAGCTAAGTAATGTTCAATTGATTTTAGATTTTTAGTTCCGGTAAATGTCTTAAAATGTGAATTATTTGCACAACAATCATTCAGCTGGAGACAGAATGTTTGGGAAGTGAGGGAATTCAGTGTTGGGGAGGAAGTGCTGTTCTGGCCATTTACAAACTTGGAATGGGCCAAGAGAGGGAGTAAGAGTTTTAACACCACCAGGTTAAAGTCCAACAGGTTTATTTGGTAGCAAATACCATTAGCTTTCGGAGCGCTGCTCCTTCGTCAAGTGGAGTGGAAATCTGCTCTCAAACAGGGCACAGAGACACAAAATCAAGTTACAGAATACTGATTAGAATGCGAATCTCTACAGCCAACCAGGTCTTAAAGATACAGACAATGTGAGTGGAGGGAGCATTAAGCACAGGTTAAAGAGATGTGTATTGTCTCCAGACAGGACAGCCAGTGAGATTCTGCAAGTCCAGGAGGCAAGCTGTGGGGGTTACTGATAATGTGACATAAACCCAAGATCCTGGTTTAGGCTGCCCTCGTGTGTGGAACTTGGCTATCAGTTTCTGCTCAGCGACTCTGCGCTGTCATATGTCGTGAAGGTAAGAGAGTTTGTTTCTGCATTTGATTTATTTTTCAGTGATTTTTGTGTTTAAAATAGGAGTTTTTTTCCGAAACCAGAAGTAGGCCCAGGAGAGGCCTGGGAAGGTTTTTGGTGGGTTTAAAAGCAGGCCGCACTTTTGAGCGGGCAGCAGAGTGAGCAGGGAGCAGAGTGAGAGCTGTAAGGGCTTTGCCTCTAAGGGCTTAGGCGGAAAGGGTAAGTTTAATTTGTTTTGTTGTCTCTTCAATTGCAAATCTTAAGTTCAGTCTGAGTGGATTCCGAGGAAAAGGGGAGGAAAATAGCTCATTGTTCCATTGGAGCAACTCTATCTGCCAGTGGTATTGGCAAGGTTTCTAGAGGGGATGGGTGTGAAGGCAGTGCAATGTTCCTCTTGCAGTATGTTTGAGGTGAGGGACGCCGTCAGTGTCCCTGCTGATTACACCTGTGGGAAGTGCACCCATCTGCAGCTCCTCCAAAACCGTGTTAGGGAACTGGAGCTGGAGTTGGATGAACTTAGGATCATTAGGGAGGCAGAGGTGGCCATAGACAGAAGCTTCATGGACATAGTTACTCCAGGAAAGGAAAATAGATGGGTGACAGTGAGAGGGGCTGGGAGGAAGCAGTCAGTGCAGGGATCCCCTGAGGTCATTCCCCTTAGCACCAAGTATTCCGCTTTGGACGCAGTTGAGGGGGGGCGACATACCAGTGGTGAGCCGCAGTGAGCGGATCTCCAGCACTGAGTCCGTCCCTGTGGCTCGGGAGGGTAAGGGGGAGAGCGGGAGGGCAATAGTTATTGGGGACTCGTTAGTTAGAGGGATAGATAGGAGGTTCTGTGGCAGCAAAAGAGACTCACGGATGGTATGTTGCCTACCGGATGCCAGGGTCCGTGACATCTCGGACCGTGTTTTCCGTATTCTTAAGGGGGAGGGGGAACAGTCACAGGTCGTGGTACACATTGGTACCAACGACATAGGTAAGAGAAGGGACGAGGATTTAAAACAGAAATTTAGGGAGCTGGGCTGGAAGCTGAGAGCCAAGACAAAACATGTGGTCATCTCTGGTACGTTGCCGGTGCCACGTGATAGCGAGTTGAGGAACAGGGAGAGAGTGCAGTTAAACATGTGGTTGCAGGGATTGTGTAGGAGGGAGGGTTTCAGCTACGTGGATAATTGGAACACATTCTGGGGAAGGTGGGACCTGTACAAACAGGACGGGGTGCACCTGAACCAGAGGGCCACCAATATCCTGGGAGGGAAATTTGCTACGGCTCTTCAGGGGGGTTTAAACTAATTTGTCAGAGGGGTGGGAAAAGGAGTTGTAGTCCGGTAGTGAGGTATTGGAGAAGGTATCAAGGTCAAGGGTGGGTACCAGTCGACAGGAAGGTGGGTTGAAGTGTGTCTACTTCAATGCAAGGAGCATCCGGAACAAGGTAGATGAACTTGGGGCATGGATTGGTACTTGGGAATACGATGTTATGGCCATTACGGAGACATGGGTAGAACAAGGACAGGAATGGTTGTTGGACGTTCCGGGGTATAGATGTTTCAGTAAGTGTAGGGAAGCTGGTAAAAGAGGTGGAGGAGTAGCATTGTTAATCAAGGATAGTTTAACAGCTGTGGAAAGGCACTTCGAGGGGGATCTGCATACTGAGGTAATATGGGCTGAAGTTAGAAATAGGAAAGGAGCGGTCACGTTGTTAGGAGTTTACTATAGGCCCCCAAATAGTAATAGAGATGTGGAGGAAGAAATTGCGAAGCAGGTTATGGATAGGTGTGGGGGTCACAGGGCAGTTGTCATGGGGGACTTTAACTTTCCAAATATTAATTGGAACCTTTGTAGGTCGAATAGTTTGGATGGGGCAGTTTTTGTGCAGTGTGTGCAGGAGGGTTTCCTGACACAATATGTGGATAGGCCGACAAGAGGTGGGGCCACATTGGATTTGGTACTGGGGAATGAACCG
Source organism: Mustelus asterias (assembly GCF_964213995.1). NCBI lineage: Eukaryota > Metazoa > Chordata > Chondrichthyes > Carcharhiniformes > Triakidae > Mustelus > Mustelus asterias. Next base: position 65,308,581 of record NC_135802.1, on the reverse strand, counting down.
GGCCAAGTGTTAGATTTGGTTGTGGGAGAGCACTTTGGAGATAGTGACCACAATTCAGTGTCTTTTGTTATTGCAATGGAGAGGGATAGGGCTGTACGGCAGGGCAAGGTTTATAATTGGGGGAGAGGTAATTATGATGCGATTAGGCAAGAATTAGGGGGCATAAGATGGGAACAGAAACTGTCAGGGAAAGGCACTTATGAAAAGTGGAACTTTTTCAAGGAACAAATACTGTGTTTCCTTGATAGGTATGTCCCTGTCAGGCAGGGAGGAAATGGCTGAGTGAGGGAACCATGGTTCACAAAAGAGGTGGAATGTCTTGTAAAAAGGAAGAGGGAAGCTTATGTAGGGATGAGGAAACGAGGTTCAGATGGCTCGATTGAGGGTTACAAGTTAGCAAGGAATGAGCTGAAAAAGGGGCTTAGGAGAGCTAGGAGGGGGCATGAGAAGTCCTTGGCGGATTGGATCAAGGAAAACCCCAAGGCTTTTTACTCTTATGCGAGGAATAAAAGAATGACCAGGGTGAGGTTAGGGCCGGTCAAGGACAGTAGTGGGAACTTGTGTATGGAGTCAGTAGAGATAGGAGAGGTGATGAATGAATACTTTTCTTCAGTGTTCACCAAGGAGAGGGGCCATGTTTTTGAGGAAGAGAAGGTGTTACAGGCTAATAGGCTGGAGGAAGTAGATGTTCGGAGGGAGGATGTACTAGCAGTTTTGAATAAACTGAAGGTCGATAAGTCCCTTGGGCCTGATGAAATATATCCTAGGATTCTTTGGGAGGCAAGGGATGAGATTGCCGAGCCTTTGGCTTTGATCTTTGGGTCCTCACTGTCCACGGGGATGATGCCAGAGGACTGGAGAATGGCGAATGTTGTTCCTCTGTTTAAGAAAGGGAATAGAAATGACCCTGGTAATTATAGGCCGGTTAGTCTTACTTCGGTGGTTGGTAAGTTGATGGAAAAGGTCCTTAGGGATGGGATTTACGATCATTTAGAAAGATGCGGATTAATCCGGGATAGTCAGCACGGATTCGTGAAGGGCAAGTCGTGCCTCACAAATTTGATAGAATTTTTTGAGGACGTAGCTAAGTGTGTTGATGAAGGTAGGGCAGTTGATGTCATATACATGGATTTTAGTAAGGCGTTTGAAAAGGTCCCCCATGGTCGGCCAATGACGAAAGTAAGGAGGTGTGGGATAGAGGGAAAGATGGCCGATTGGATAGGTAACTGGCTATCTGATCAAAGACAGAGGTGGTGGTGGATGGAAAATTTTTGGACTGGAGGCAGGTTGCTAGCGGAGCGCCACAGGGATCAGTGCTTGGTCCTCTGCTATTTGTGATTTTTATTAATGACTTAGAGGAGGGGGCTTAAGGGTGGATCAGTAAATTTGCTGATGGCACCAAGATTGATGGAGTAGTGGATGAGGTGGAGGGCTGTTGTAGACTGCAAAGAGACATAGATAGGATGCAAAGCTGGGCTGAAAAATGGCAGATGGAGTTTAACCCTGATAAATGTGAGGTGATTCATTTTGGTAGGACAAATTTAAATGTGGATTACAGGGTCAACGTAGGGTTCTGAAGATTGGAGGAACAGTGAGATCTTGGGGTCCATATCCACAGACCTCTGAAGGTTGCCACTCAAGTGGATAGAGCAGTGAAGAAGGCCTATAGTGTGTTAGCTTTTATTAACAGGGGGTTGGAGTTTAAGAGCCATGGGGTTATGCTGCAACTGTACAGGACCTTGGTGAGACCACATTTGGAATATTGTGTGCAGTTCTGGTCACCTCACTATAAGAAGGATGTGGAAGCGCTGGAAAGAGTGCAGAGGAGATTTACCAGAATGCTGCCTGGTTTGGAGGGTAGGTCTTATGAGGAAAGGATGAGGGAGCTAGGGCTGTTCTCTCTGGAGCGGAGAAGGTTGAGGGGAGACTTAACAGAGGTTTATAAAATGATGAAGGGGATAGATAGAGTGAACGTTCAAAGACTATTTCCTTGGGTGGATGGAGCTATTACAAGGGGCATAACTATAGGGTTCGTGGTGGGAGATATAGGAAGGATGTCCGAGGTAGGTTCTTTACTCAGAGAGTGGTGGGGGGGTGGAATGGACTGCCTGCAGTGATAGTGGAGTCAGACACTTTAGGAACATTTAAGCGGTTGTTGGATAGGCACATGGAGCACATCAGGATGACAGGGAGTGGGATAGCTTGATCTTGGTTTCAGATAAGGCTCGGCACAACATTGTGGGCCGAAGGGCCTGTTCTGTGCTCTACTGTTCTATGTTCTATGTTCTACCTGGTTGGCTGTAGAGATTCGCATTCTAATCAGTATTCTGTAACTTAATTTTTGTGTCTCTGCATGCCCTGTTTGAGAGCAGATTTCCACTCCATCTGACGAAGGAGCAGCGCTCCGAAAGCTAATGGCATTTGCTACCAAATAAACCTGTTGGACTTTAACCTGTTGTTGTTAAAACGCTTACTGTGTTTACCCCAGTCCAACGCCGGCATCTCCACATCAAGAGAGGGAGCCAGAGACAGCAAGACCTGAGAGCTGAGTCCTGGTTTCAGCTCGAGTAATTAAGTGCAATTGGTGAGTTAAATTACTTTTTTCTCTTTCAAAACTGGAGTAGTAGTTGAAACAGGTACTGGAGAGATGTAAGTAGTGCATTCAATTTACAACATAACTAGTTAAACTTCATAATATAACTACAGATAATCATTGCGTGATATTCCAAACTTGAAACCTTACCAAACAAAATAAAGATGGAAGGGCAGGTATGTGCTGCATGTGTGAACTGGCGGATACTTGATCCACAGCAACCACATATGCAGTAAATGTCTGCATATCCTGGAACCTTGGCTCAGAGTTCAGAGCAGGAGTCCAAGTTTCAGACACTGTGGGCCCGATCTTACCATTTTGATTCTAAGTGCTGAATCTGGGCGCAATTCAGATCCAACTTGTAAAACTGTTCTCAAACGCACCCATATGTACTTAGCCTGAAAAAAAAATCGCGGGTCTGAATTGCGCTGTGGGAGGGGCTTATTTCACCCAAAACGCTGCAGCTCTGATCAGAGCTTTGAACTGCGCATGCGCGGTGAAAACAAATTTGAAAAAATGTGCCCCTGTCACATCGCTCCTGGGCTGCAAAAAGCGGATAAAGCGGCCCGGGAGCAAAAAGCGGGAGCTTTGGCCCCCACAGATATCGCCCCACCACACAACGTAACTGTCCCCTTAATGCACCTACCCCCCCGCTACCCAGACCGATCGCGACCCTCTGTCCCTCCTACCCCCCATGGATTGCCTGCAGAGTGGCAGTGGTCCCTCCTGCCCCTGCCCCCACAACCAGAGATCAATCTGGCCTCCCTCCCCCCCCACCACCACCAGAAAACAAACTGCCCTCCCTCCTCCCTCCCACCCCTCACCAGAGAATGATCTGGCCCGCTTCCCCTCCCCCCCGGCCCCACCACCGATCTGAGTCAGAGAGCCGTTGCAAGCTCTGAACTTACGTCTTCAGAAGCTGGAGCGCTCGAAACAGACCTTTGCCAAGCATGTCTGTTTCACGCTGAATCTGGGCGCGCGAACGTGATGGTAAAGGGGGAAATGCTGGTAAAGTTGGGTGGGCAGCCCATTAATTCAATTTAAATGTATGCAAGTGCATTTAAATCGCTATTGTGCCCAATTCGGGCGTAGTTCGGATCGTGGCCATTTTCGGGCCTTGGTAAAGGGGGCATCTGTGTGGACCCAGATTGTGCTAATCGCCTCACGCCCGACTTTACCAAGTTTCCGCGCGTAAAATCGGGCCCTGTGATGTATCAGGGAGGGAGAAAGTTCCTCCGGAGCACCCGGAGGAAACCCATGCAGACACTTTGTTCTAGGAGGAAGTTACACCCTTAAACTAAGTACCTCAGATCTGGTTCAGGGTCAGGGACAGGAGGATGTGATTGTATGGGGATCGAAAAGGTTGCAATTCAAAGAAGATTTACTAGACTGATTCCTGGGATGCAAGTGTAGTCTTATGGGAAAGGTTGAGCAGGTTGGGCCTACATTTATTCGCGCTCAGAAGAGTGACAGGTGTTCTTATTGAAATATGAAAAATTCTGACAGGCTTGCTAAGTCGAGGATGTTTCTCCTCAGGGAATCTACAGCTAAGGGACAATCATTAAAAAAAAGGATCTCATGTTTAAGACAGAGATGAGGAGGAATTTCTTCTCTTGAAAGGTTAAAAAGAACAAAGAACAGTATAGCACAGGTACAGGCCCTTCAGTCCAATCTGTGCTGACACAGATGCCTCTCTAATCTAATATTTTCTTGCCTTTACGTGGTCCACATCTAAAGTTAAAGTAAAGTTTATTTATTAGTCACAAGTAAGGCTTCCATTAACACTGCAATGAAGTTATTATGAAACTCCCCCAGTCACCACACTCCGGCACCTGTTAGGGTCAATGCACCTAACCAGCACGGCTTTCAGTCTGTGGGAGGAAACCGGAGCACCCGGAGGAAACCCATGCAGACATGGGGAGAACGTGCAAAGTCCACACAGAGTGACCCAAACCAGGAATTGAACCTGGGTCCCTGGCACTGTGAGGCAGCAATGCTAACCACTGGAAACAGTGCCGCCCTGCCATATCCCTCTATTCTCTGCCTATTATGTATCTATCCAGATGCCTCTTGAACATTGTTATAGAATCTGCTTCCACCACTTCCTCCGGCAGCACATTCCAGGCATTCACCACCCTCTGTGTGAAAAGCTTGCCCCTTACATCTCTTTTAAATTTTCCCTCTCTCACTTTCAATCTATGTCCCCGAGTAATTGACCATTTGACCCTGGGAAAATGACTCTGACTATCCACTCTATCCAAGCCTGTCATAATTTTTTAAACCTCTATCAGATTCTCCCCTCATCCTCCAATGCTCCAATGAAAACAATCCAAGTTTGCTCAACCTTTCTTCATCGTCCATATCCTCCAAACCAGGCAACATCCTGGTAAATTGCTTCTGTACCCTTTCCAATGCATCAACATCCTTCCAGTATTGTGGCGACCAGAATTGTACACAATACTTCAAATGCGGCCCAACCAAAGTCTTATACAGCTGCAAGATGATTTTTCAATTTCTATACTCAATAACCTGACTGATGAAGGCCATATGCCATATGCCTTCTTGACCATCTTGTCCACCTGAGTTGCCACCTTCAGGGAACTGTGGATCTGCATGCCAGATTCCTCTGATGCTAAGAACATAAGAACTAGGAGCAGGAGTAGGCCATCTGGCCCCTCGAGCCTGCTCCGCCATTTAATAAGATCATGGATGATCTTTTTGTGGACTCAGCTCCACTTACCCGCCCACTCACCATAACCCTTAATTCCTTTACCGTTCAAAAATTTATCTATCCTTGCCTTAAAAACATTCAATGAGGAAGCCTCAACTGCTTCACTGGGCAGGGAATTCCACAGATTCACAACCCTTTGTGTGAAGAAATTCCTCCTCAACTCAGTCCTAAATCTGCTTCCCCTTATTTTGAGGCTATGCCCCCTAGTTCTAGTTTCACCCGCCAGTAGAAACAACTTCCCTGCTTCTATCTTATCTATTTCCTTCATAATCTTATATGTTTCTATAAGATCTCCCCTCATTCTTCTGAATTCCAATGATTATAGCCGCAGTCTATTCAGTCTCTCCTCAGAAACCAACTCCGGAATCAATCTAGTGAATCTCCTCTGCACCCCCTCCAGTGCCAGTATATCCTTTCTCAAGTAAGGAGACCAAAACAGTACTCCAGGTGTGGCTTTATCAGCACCTTATACAGCTGCAACATAACCTCACTGTTTTAAAACTCCATCCCTCTAGCAATAAAGGACAAAATTCCATTTGCCTTCTTAATTACCTGCTGCACCTGCAAACCAACTCCTTGTGATTCTTGCACAAGGACACCCAGGTCCCTCTGCACAGCAGCATGCTGTAATTTTTTACCATTTAAATAATAGTCCATTTTGCTGTTATTCCTACCAAAATGGATGACCTCACATTTACCAACATTGTACTCCATCTGCCAGACCCTCGCCCACTCACTTAGACTATCTATATCCCTTTGCAGACTTTCAGTGTCCTCTGCACACTTTGCTCTCCCACTCATCTTAGTGTCATCTGCGAATTATGACACACTACACTTGGTCCCCAACTCCAAATCATCTATGTAAATCGTAAACAGTTGCGGTCCCAATACTGATCCCTGAGGCACACCACTAGTCGCCAAACAGAAAAACACCCATTTACCCCCACTCTTTGCTTTCTGTTAGTTAACCAATCCTCTATCCATGCTAATACATTATGTGTAACACCGTGCACCTTTATCTTATGTCTAACATTTCTAAGGGCTCTACCATTTACTGTATATTTTGCTTCTGCAGTAGACTTTCCAAATTGCATCACTTCACATTTGTCCGGGTTAAATTCCATCTGCCATCTTTCGGCCCAGGTTTCCAGCCGATTTATATCCTGCTGTATCCTCTGACAATCCTCCTCACTATCTGCTACTCTCCCAATTTTTGCATCATCGGCAAATTTACTAATCAGACCAGCTACATTTTCCTCCAAATCATTTATATATATTACAAACAACAGAGGCCCTAGCACTGATCCTTGTGGAACACCACTTGTCACAGACCTCCATTTAGAAAAGTATCCTTCCACTGCTACTCTCTGCTGTCTATGCCCAAGCCAGTTTTGTATCCACCTTACCAGCTCAGTTCAGATCCCATTTGACTTCACCTTCTGTATCAGCCTGCTACGAGGAACCTTATCGAAAGCTTTACTGAAGTCTATGTATACAACATCCACTGTGTTGCCCTGGTCAATTTTCCTTGTCACTTCCTCAAAGAACTCAATCAAGTTTGTGAATCATGACCTTCCTTCACAAAACCATGCAGCCTATCGCTAATGAGCCTATTCTCTTCCAGATGTGAGTACATCTAAGAATCTTTTCCCATAATTTCCCCATCACAGGCCTGTAATTTCCCAGATTGTCTTTTCTGCCTTCTTAAACAGAGGAACAATGTTAGCTACCTTCCAATCCTCTGGTACCTTGCCCGTGGCTAAAGAGGATACAAAGATTTTGACCAAGGCCTCAGCAATTTCTTTCCTTGCCTCTCTCAGAATTCTGGGATAGACCCTATCTGGTCCTGGGGACTTCATGTTTTTGAAAACTTCTAATACATCCTCCCTTTTTATCTCAACATGTCCTAGAATGTCAACATCCTCCTTTCTACACTCACCATCCACAACATCCTTCTCATTTGTGAATACTGATGCAAAGTACTCATTAAGAACCTCACCCACCTCATTTGGCTCCACACACAAATCCCCTCCACTGTCCTTGAGTGGAGCTATCCCTTCTTTAGCTACTCTCTTCTTCCTTATATACGCATAAAAAGCCTTGGGATTCTTCTTAATCGTGTCTGCCAAGGACATTTCATGGCCCCTTTTGCCCTCCTAAATCGCTGTTTAAGCTCTTTCCTGCTATCTCTGGACTCCTCGAGAGCTTTATCTGTTTTCAATTTCCTGAAATTTATGTATGCCTCCTTCTTTTTCATTAAGCTTGTCAGTCTTTTGAATACTCTTCCACATAGAGCAATGGAGGCTAAATTATTGGATATATTCGAAGTTGAGTTAGACAGATGTATGACTGAGGATGGAGTCAAGGGTTATGGGAGAAGATGGAAAAGTGGAGTTAAGGCCACAATCAGATCAGCCATGATCTTATTGACTTGAGGAGCAGGCTGAAAGGCTGAAAGACCTACTCCTGCTCCTATTTCTTATGGTCTTCCATGAAATCTTGTGAGATTCTTTCCATCGATTACTGGGAAATTCTTATCTCTTTTTAAAAGTTATTGGTCTCTACGGGGGTCATAACAATAAAGTAGGGCCTCCTGCTTCCACATAATCTCTGCAAATCACTGCTGGATTGAATTTGAAACCCCTCCCTCACTAGATTTATCAAAATTCAAAGGACCTGGATAAGCAAGGTGAGTTGTGGCACTGATTAACTCCTGCAGCTTGCAAGATTTATTCTAACGCGGACCATGAACAAATTTAAGATGTCACTCAGGCTTCACCACTATGTTGCATGAGCTCAGTGTGCCAATCATTTTGTGCATGTTGTCAGGCAGTCTCAAATTTAGGCCCTAAAGTTAGGAAAATGAAGGGGAATGAAAATGATTTTTTTTCACCTGCAAATTAACACGGTTGTAGAATAAGTGCCCAGAGGTCTTGTGGCACAGTGGGGAGCCTCCCTACTTCTGAGCCAGAAGCTGTGAATTTGAGTTCCCCAAGACTTGATGGCTAAGCAGGTTGATTGTCAATCTGTAAGTCCTTCTGCTATGCCTTTGGAGGCGGTAAGAGTTGAGAGTTCGCTGGTGAGCTGGGACCATGTGGTAAGCTGTGGCACAACAGCCTCCTCACATTAAAAGACTCGACCCACCAAAGTCAATGGCCATTTGCATGGCTCAACGGTCCTGCTGCTGGGGAACCCGTCACAGGGTGTCAACTTTGGTGGTACCAGAGGATCCTGCCAATGAAAAGGGCCATAAAATCCCATCCAGAGAGACAAGATTGATCCATCAAAATTGGCCTTTTCATGCTATTAAAAATTACTTACCTTGGAACATCTACATCAACTCGACTTTCCCACACTATCCCCTTTTTTGATACCCCTATGTGTCCAAAAATATTTTGATCTCATTCCTGAATATATTCACAGTCTTCTGAGGTAAGGAATTCTAAGGATTCACATCCTTGTGAGTGAAGAAGTTTTTCCTGATCTCAGTCTTATCTGGTTGATTCCTTATTCTGAGACTATCAGGCTGATCTTACCAAAATCATTCGAAGTGCCGAACAAGCATGCAAACAGGAAAGAGTCTCATTCATTTTTGGGCGAGCTCCCACACACAATCGTATGGTGTGTCATGCAAAATAAGAGGCTAAGTGTGATTCATGCCAGTAGGGGGAGTGGATTGAGTCTATTCTTGCCGGGAAGCCGGCTGCTGACTGCGAGGGGCACTGTTGTGCATGCTTCTTGATCTCGCAGTGTACTGCGCACAAGTGTACATCGTACATTGAGAGATCTGTCACTGCCCCCAGCCCTATGGATATTGCCCCACCACACCCTCCACCATCCCCTGGACATTGCTCCCCCTCTAATTGCTGGCCTATCTGGCCAATCATTGGCTTTCCCGGCCGATCATTGGCCTTCCCGGCCGATCGTTGGCCTCCCCCGCTGATTGCTGTCCCAATACATACCCCCCGGCCAATTGCTGCCTTGATACTTCCATCCCCTGGTCGATTGCAGCTCTGATACCATGACCACCACCTCCCGTCCTGCCCGGCTTAACAGGGCCGGTAAGAATGCGAGAGGTGAGAAACTGGGCGCAAACCTGTTTTTTGCCTCTTTCTCCATCTTGCCGGCTCGCCGGCGTGGTGAGCTGGTAAGGTGGCCCCCTTGGTTTCTAGTTATGGATTCACCAGCCAGGGGAAACAGCTTCTCAGCAATTATCCTGTCAAACCCTCTAAGAATTTTTATACTTTTCAATGAGGTCACCTTTCTTTCTTCTAAACTCCTAAGAATATTGGTCCATTCTATTCAATCTCTCCTGGTGGAACAGCCTTCTGGTTCCAGTGGTGAACCTTCATTGCACTACCTTTAAAACAAGTATATTCTTAGATAAGAAGCCAAAAAGTGGAATTAGCATCCCAGGTATGATCCCACTAAAACCCTACATACTGCAGCAAGACTTCCTTTCTCCTATACGCTAACCTCCTTGCTATACAGGCTAACACACCATTTGCCTGCATGTTAACTTTCTGTGATTTGTATGCAAGGACACCCAAGTCTCTCTGAATACCAAAATTTACAAGTCTCTCACTTTTTAAAACATGTTCTGTTTTTCCATTTTTCCTACTTATTCCCATGTTCTCCATTTTGCCACAATTGTTGAAGTTTGAGAATTCAATGAAGACATTGCTCCATATTATCATGTAGCCCTACTTGTGAATGCTAAAGAAATAAAAAGATGACAAACCTAAAAGCAGCTCCTCTCACAAGCTCTCTAATCCTCCAGGCTAAACCTGAGGTGAAAGAACTAGCATATAGAGATACAAATTCACCTGCCAAAGTGTCTTATTGCCACATTAGCAAGATTTACCTGAAGACGTAATTCCTTCCCATGTCTACTGATGTTGACGCTATGTGGTTGTCCATTAGCCAAATTTCTATGGTTCAGGTCAATTCTGTAAGGCTCCTTTGTGCCTCCTAGGTTATACCGAATCTGAAGACTTCCTGCAAAAATCAGAAATTATTCTCAGTACTAAATACAAGATCTCTTTTGAAGTACAGCAGACTCTGGCTTGGTAATTTTCTATAAAAATTCCTATTTTCAATAAAGTTAGAGAACAGTTAATTCCATTTCCACTACAGCCTCTCTGTAAAACAGATACAAAATTGAAATAAGTTCCATTGGGCTTCTCCCCGATGATTCAGTGAGCTGAATTTTCATTCCAGGAATTGGAACTAAACATGGGGATCAGTTTTGGGCCCCAAATCCGCATGGTGTGCTTGCCATTAAATTTAAAGGAATAGTCAATTAAAGACCAGCGAATGGGCTCACCATCATGTGGATATGTTCCTAGCCCCATGCCAAGAGGAATTCCCAGTTGGGGCAGGAATGGAACGTTAATAGGTTCCTAATTACATTAATTTTATCCAAATTGGCTGCCTGCTGCTTGTGGGCAGGTGGTCATTCCTGACCCCACCTGGCCTCTCTGAAAATGTCTCAGGATCACTCCACCGGCACAATAGCCGATGGCGCCAAGTTGTGTCCCACCTGCTTCCTATCCTGACCCTAACCTTCTTTGAAAGTTCAGCCAGTGAGTCTATCCTGTGAGTAGGTGAGCCTTACTAACAAGAAAGACGACAGCTTCAACATGTGTTTGTGCTGAATTAGTTGATGGTGATAAGACCCTATCGACCTCAGCATTCAATGGGTTGGAAGAGGAAAATTAGCTAACTACTACTGCTCATTATCCAATAGCTCCTATTGGAAATACATGCATGCAGATATTGTGAGAGAATGGGTATAGGCCTAACTATGCCATTCGCTCCTTATTGACATTCATTATCAAGAATCAGACATCAACCATGGGTAATTAGACCAGTTTTGGAAGACATTTCAGGCCTATGGAACCATAGGGTATCACAGCGTAACATTTTCTGAAAAGGAAAGGGCACCATGGGGATGGGAGGTGGAAGTGGTGGGGGATCACACTTCAAATACAAAACAGACATGAAAATGATCTAAAAGCAAGATGCTGGAAATCCGAAATAACAACAGAAAATGCTGGAAAAACTCAGCAGGTCTGGCAGCCTCTGTGGAGAGATAAAATAGAGTTAACATGTTGAATTTGTATAACTATTCTTCTGAAAACGGTCCTACTTGCTTCCTTCAGTGGTGGGCTTCACATAGGGGGCAATTTTCCAAACATTTTTCCAATAGTGTCATAACAGCATGAAAACAGGAATCCTCTGTGCCGGTCTTTTGGGCAAACATGATACTACAATCTTCCGGCACTCTGTTAATTTCTATGTCAGCCGGGAGCTTTGCGCTGGTGGGAGCGGTGGGGCACAGCATAAGTACGCCAGTGAAGCCAGCTTTAGAGCACGCGGGCACCATTGCGCAAAGCGCCCAGGTCTGACAGTGAACTGGGAGATCTCCTCCGAGCTCGCTCCTCCCAGGTTCATCAGAACCCTCACCCCCTCCCATATCATCAACGGCATTATTACCTCCCATACCAATACGGGTTGCTGGCATCAGGACCCTCCTGATAAGACCCCTGACGGACCGCCAACCTGCCCCCCCATCACAACCCCCTCAGATACCCACCCCTGCATGTCCCCACTTGCAGAGCTCCCCCTTGTCCAGCTCCTCCCTTCCATAGGCTGTCTGCCTGCATATCACCCAATCATTGTACATAGCCATAAGACCATAAGACATAGGAGCGGAAGTAAGGCCATTCGGCCCATCGAGTCCACTCCACCATTCAATCATGGTTGATTTCAACTCCATTTACCCGCTCTCTCCCCCCGTCATAGCCCAATGCCAAAGGCCTCACCCCCATTCAGGCCCCACCCTCTTGACACTGCCCCTGGCTCACTTATGGTACCCAATCGGGCACTGCCAGGGTGCCAGGTGGGCAGTGCCCTTCAGGCAATGCCCAGCCAATCCCCCAACCGCCCCCCCCGACCCCCCCCCCCCCCCCCCCCCAGGTGCTTCAATAGCCCTCGATCCTCCTGGCATGGCCGTGGCGGCACTGCTGCCTCACACCGCCAAGCACCTGGGTTCGATTCCAGCCATGGATCACTGTCTGTGTGGAGTTTGCACATTCTCCCAGTGTCTGTATGGGCTTTCCGGGTGCTCCGATTTCCTCCCACAATCTAAAAATGTGCAGGTTAGGTGGATTGGCCATGCTAAATTGCCCTTTAGTGTCTCAGGATGTGTTGGAATGGGGGGATTAGCAAACTAAATATGTGGGGTTACAAGGATAGGGCCTGGGTGGGATGCTCTGTTGGAGAGTTGGGGCAAGCTCGATGGACCGAATGACCTCCTGCTGTAATGAAGGGATTCTTTGGCGCTGGTTCCCACTACTGCAGAGCAGTCGTGATTCTCACTGGCGAAAGGTGGGAGGCAGCATCCATGAGGGCGGAAGCAGCCGTGCCAATCCCGGTAAGTGGATGTTAATGTCGGCAATCCTATGTTAATAGGTTTCATGCCATTTCTGAGCGTGAAGCCGTTCATGCCGGTAAAAAAGGGCCAGGAAGATAGCAATCTGATCTGTGCCCTGCACGAATTGGATTCTTGGCCTCTCCTGCTATCTTCCTGGCTCGTCATGCTGATTGACAGGCATGGCGAGCTGATAAGATAGTACCCTTCATCTCTTCCAGCATCTGACCATCATACGCAGTTCACAGAACTGGAACAGCTGTTCGATTTTTCGAGAGTCCTGTTTCCTTTTTAAACTACAGAAGATAGATCCAAACAATTCATTTTGGAATTGCCTCTGGGCTAATAAAAGCCATCAGAGAAAGTGGTATCATATCCAGGCTAACTTGTAAACAGGCAAACAGATTTCATAGTCAGCAAATCATTCAGCAAAGAAGGAGGCCATCTGGCTCATTATGTCTGTGCTGAATTTTTGTAAGAGCGATCCAATTAGTTCCACTTTATCCTCTTTTCCCACCGCCCTGCATCCTTTTTCTTTTCAAGTATGTATCCAATTATTTTTTTTAAAGTTACGATTGAATCTGCTTCCGCTGCCCAGAAAATAAATTCTAATTTCTCCATCCCCATTTCCTTTTACAATGTTAAATTTTGTTGTTATCTAACTTCCTGCCAATGAAAACAGTTTCTCCCTGTCTGCTCTATCAAAATGCCCACATCATTTTGTACACTTCTATTAATTTTTCCCTTAACATTGTCTATTTGAGGACGACTACCCCAGCTTCTTTAGTTTTTTCACATAACTGAAGTCCCTCATTTTTGTTACTATCCTTATAAATTTCCTTAATATCCCCTATATTTTGTGGCATGGCATTTATTGAAACTTACCCATTGCACTTGAATTCGTGTTCAAATTTTTTATATTGCTAAGTAGATAACCCAGATAAACAGTTGAGATAAAAGCTGCTGTATAGCAGACAAAGATGACTTGAAGAAGACAAACAGGCTTGGACAAATCCTATTTTTTCAGTTTCTGCTTTATGGATTTATCTCTCTGTTTCGCTGCAGGAAAGAAGAGGCCTATGGAGAATAGCAGGGAATGGGTTAGCAGGGAGTGACATACAGAGGTCAGTATAATACCTTGCAGTAAGGATTTTCTGCTGCAGTAGAAACCTAGCTGCTTCTTCCTACACTTTGAATTAAACTTACATTTCCTTATTTCTCCAGGTTACTTACATCGGATGCCATTCAGTCTAATTAGTCCATGCTGACGTTTGTGCGCCACTTGAGCCTCTTCCCAACTTTCCTCATCTAAATCCCATCCCTCATATGCTTGTCCAGCTAGTATCTTCCTTTTAAATGCACCTGTTAACATATATCGCACTGTGCATGCTAATATAATACAATAAGAGAATTATATTCCTTGGAGAACTCCAGGTTTATCAGTAGGAAATAGTACTGCCCTTTTGTTTCATAAAAATTCACATCAGTCTGGTTGCCACTATAATAATATTATCCTGCTGTGTCTGTGGTGCAGACAAAACCTCCAGAGGAAGTCACTCTCAAGAAAGGAAAACTGTATAACCAGGCTGCAATTAGAAAATGGTATTCTTTGAATGAGTTAAAGAAACAACAAATATGATACAAATAATTTACTGTAAAATATATAATTATTTCAGGGACATTTCAAAGAATTAAAAGTGAGGTAAAGTTTGGTAAATTCTGCAATTCCCATTTTAAACTTGACTAAACCTGGCTTTGACCGTGTTCTTGTTTGTTGTTGACTACGTAAGGCACATTCATTTGTTGGATAGCAGGTACAACTTTCTTCCTGATCATTTTATATTCACACAGCTATCCATATGATATATAACCCATATCCTGTTTCCAATTCCTTTTCAGAGTTATGAAGGAGGTACTGCAATGTTAGTCAGTGGTAAAACAACCAGAGAGCTGGGAGGTTGGTAGTATCATACTTTAGCTATCATATTGTTCATTTTTCTCATGCTGTTATTTATAGCAGCTGTAAAGGGACCTCTGAAGGCTCCAAATTTGAGAAATCATACATTAGATTTCCCTTAAGGTAGGTTTTTTGACTTGTGCAATTTTAAGTGGCAAAATGGAAGTCAAATGGAAACATTCATTTAATTCATGTTTGTTAATATAAAAATGACATGAGTTAAATCAATATCCAGAGTTACACACATCAATCCAGCGTTCGTCAGCATGTTAAGTTAGCTCTATCATGCTGACTAATTCCTCCAAAGTAGTTACTCTAATAATGCTGTCAATTATCAACATTGAAACTATTAAAAAGCTGCTCTAAGTGCCCAATCAGCCCGGTGAAACCTGGTGGACTGATAGCCAGGCAAGAGGAGCTGCCCTCCTTTTTGGGCACCCTTGCCAATTGGATGCCCCATAAACCATCTTCCTCCATCATTTCCTCTCCTCTCTGCCATGTCCAGCCTGACCCCCACCTCCCTACTGGGGCCTGCTAGTCTGGTCCCAGCAAGACACTGGACTTACCTTTGTCCAGGCTCTATTGGCTTCTCTTCCTTGGACAATGTTGCACTCCGAACCATGACCATTACTCCTGGTGGTGTTGCTGGCATAAGAGAGCTGCGGGCAATTTGATTGGCCAGAAACTCTCGAAGGTGGGCCTCCCTGCCCGATAAAGAGGAAAAGCCCACCTCAAGCCAATTAATGGTCCGACAGCTGTTAAATACCAACCGGGTGAGCTGGCCAAGCAGATATGGGATCATCCCCAACTTTGACAATGAAAAAGCCATAATGTTTGTACTCATCCCATGTACTCTCTTTATTTGGGCATCATCATTTAACACACAGTCACACTTGCCGCTACACATTGCTGCTACTAAATTAAGTTTCATAAGATCCAGACTGCAGAGCTCCATAATTTTGATATAACTTATGCACGGGAGGAAATTAATTTTGTCTTGATCACCCTTGAATCACAGAGATCCATTCCTATCGTAGGTCTTTTGTTGTTACAGCTCCTTATTTGCAATATGTCCTGTTATTAATTGTCATTTTATAAAGTATTTATTTGTACTCTAATTCTTAAGAAATTTCACTGAACAACTGAATACTCTATGACTTGATTAACATTGTTTTCAATTGCACTCTTACAAATGAAAAGTCCCTGTGGAGGCTTGTGTGGAGTATAAATACTGGTATGGACTATTTGGGCCAAATGTCCTGTTTCTACACTGTAACCCAATTTTCCATTCATTAACTTTTGTGGGCGGCAGTTCCCTGGCCTCCCTTACAGGTTTACACTCTTTACCATCTGATTTTGCTGTATTTGCAATGCTGGGGAATCCAATAGCAAGAGTTTTAACAACACCAGGTTAAAATCCAACAGGTTTATTTGGTAGCAAATACCATCAGCTTTCGGAGCGCTGCTCCTTCGTCAGATGGAGTGGCATCATGAATCCAATAGCCTCAGGCTCAATTAGTCATTTTCTGCATGTATTATAATTACTTCTTTTGCACTTTTAAAAGCTACAAAGCAAGTTCAACATTGAAATAGTTATTATTTGCTAAGCCTTCCCCACTTACTACAGTTCCTTTGTACCTTCAGTGAATCAGAACATTCACAGCTCAAGAACCCTGAGGCCCTTTAAAAACAAGAATTGACAGATTGGTCAATATCTTATTATTACTTTGCCGGTAAACCAAACTGCCTTCTGGCTTCTGTCTCAGATGATCAACAAATAGATGAGACTAAATTGTGGCTAACCAACTGAGAACCTACACAATGATCTTTGATTCTCCTGTTAGTGCTGTGTGTAGCATCCCTTCACTCAAATTTTAGTTCCCAGCAAAGTTTATATAATCTGGTCAAAACAATATACAAATGCATTGGAGAAAAGACCATTCATCACCTCATTTGCTTCTGCCATGAGACCATACATCTACGTTGCAGCTGAATGGACTCTCCTCAGTTTAAAGCCTCTCTTGAACATAGATATTTAAGGAGAAAAGAGTTTATTGAGGTTTGAAAGTGAAAATGAATTGAGGACTGCATAAATTGTCATCCACATCGTCAGTGATCTGCAGACTCTGGCATAATTCTCTCTTCTCCAAACCACTAGATCTTGCATTACTTTCTTAAGTTCTCCATACAATTTCCACCCTACAGGTGGCCCAAAAGATTCCCTTCTTTTTCTCCCTTCGGTCTTTTTCTTTTAATCCGTCTTCTTATTGCGTCTTACAATATCCCATTGGGCACATACGCAACCCAATGAATTTGCCTCTTTCTGATCCATTTAATTACATTCTTCTTATGTCATTGTCCACATCAGTTCATTACTTGTCTTGCCTATTCACTTTGCTTTTTTCAAACCCACATCTCGAAGTTCTCCAGAAGTCTGATCTCCTCTTTCTCCAGTGTGCATATTCCAGCATCATGCAGCACCATACTCCAGATCAAAGTCATCACTAATATTTTCTTCCTATTCAGGGGAATTGCAGGGGAATATTTTGCATGCCAGTATTTCCAGATGAGAGTCAGTGAGCGTTCAAACTGCACTTCAAAGTTGCCCCATGGGCACTGGAGATTAGTTGAAATAGTGCTGCTCTACTCTTGGCTCCTGCCTCATGGCTTCTGTTGCCATGCTTGAATATCAAGCAGTGCAACACACTAAAGGAATCAAAGGTGCTAACTGGAAGCAACTCTGAATGAAAGAGGCCTATCTGCCTGTATAAATACATTTCATTGATGCCTGAACCTGAGTTGGGAGCTACAGCAAATTCCAGTTTTACAACAAGTTTGTGAAATTGGGAAATTCTGCCCAAAGAATGCAGCAAAGTTCAATTCCCTGAGGCAACAACATCATTTAATGGGTGCAAGGTGTCCCTGGCAAAAGGCTGTCAGTCTGAATTAAAAAGTAGGAGTAGGGAGGAGAGAGAGGAGAAAAATTCTAGTGTGACTAGATTCTGGGATGGGGGTGAAGAGAGTATGAGCATGAAGTGGTCACTTCTTGACTTTTTGGCTAAGATCAAGTATCAGATCAAGCCCAAGATGGGCGCAATGCCTTTTCTTGTCAGCTTGGATCTTGTTTGTTTCTCTTGTGGGAACAATTTGAATTTGGTTTTTGGAGCAAGCTAGAATGGATTTGGGTTTGCCCAGTCAATTCTGAGCATTGGTTTTGTAACTTTAAGGATAGAGTAAAAAAAATTTAAAATTAGCATGAAGTTGGTGGAGTGAAAGGATGAGGAGGGGAAAGGTTCCAGCAGAAATTGTAAGAAGAAAAGTACTATCCCAAACCATGGGACAAAAACAAGTGCATAAAGTTGCTAATAGGACCTAGGAAATTGGAGAACAGTACCTGTGCCAATTAAATGGAGAGGAATGCCAAAATAAATTGGGAAGGGTAGAGTAGAAGCATCAGTGTGAACTAGAGATGATAGGACTGAAAAGGTTTCCAATAGGAACTGGGGGTGATAGTTTACGAGAGCAAATTGCGAGATAAGCTATGAGTTGGGGCAGGAGTAGGGCAAGAAGATTATCAGCATAAATAGGGGGTGGAGGAGGGGGAACAATTTAACAACAAAGGGTGCTGATACATATCCACAAATTCTTCACAGGACATGGGAGTAAAGGTCCTGTACTCTTTGCCACAACATTCGCTATATAAGTGATGGAACGTTGAGCATATCTGCAAATTAGGTTGAAACTAACACATGTACACAATGTGTGTTCAATATAACTACATACTGTTAGGCTGTTTGCATGTCAATGGTGTTTTTAAAACTGTTGATCAGCTTTTACTAATTTTCTATTTGATATATCTGAGAACTAACTGGGGTTGCGAAGGTTAGGCCTCGGACCTAGTCCAACCTGTCACTGAATACAATGGAGGGGAAATCAGCCTCATGCTGGACATACCTTTTAACCAAACTGGGACCCTTGAATTCAACAATCTGTGATGAGTTTGATATATGATATTGGACTTGGTGACCAGCACTTTGCAAGTTTCTCCATTTCGATTTGCTCTGGAATGAAATATCGTGGAGGCTGGACATGAGGATATATGTTGAAATGTTCAGCACTCAATGCCTTCTAAAATTGAATTGCATTGAGGGAAGCATTCACATCTCGGGCTTACCACCTCTGATATGTAGGGCGATTCTGCCTGAACAAACAACAGGAAGATTACCATACTCTAAGAAGACATACTATACTGTTTTACCTGGTTATATTTCACTATTACTTATGTGCACATTTGGCGATGCCCAAGCCTTGATTTTGTCAACTTATGTATAGATTCCCTGGACTTAGACATGTGAATTGAGTTCATACAAGGAAACAGTGCGCATTCCATACTGGAAAACAGAAATGTGTGAATTTCTCAGTGGTTTACGTTCGAGAATCTTCAATATTTGGATGAGTTTTGGACAAGTCAGATATTCAGCTGACTCCAAGATATTGTTTAATGAGGATATTTATACATTGACTTTAAACATGCAAATGTTTCTACGAAGACATATCCCACAATGTAAGTTTAGAGTCGAAGTCATATATAGCTGGTCATAGCTTTTGAATATTACATGTTCAAAACAGAATTAACAAATATCAAGGTAAGGAATGTGTTCCATAATTCTCAAATTGCACATGTGGCACCTGTGGTTTATTTGTTTTAAAATTATAAGCGGTGATATGAAGTAGGATACCTTACCATTATGTTTCAGAATCACAGCCATGTAATCCGGTGAGTAGGTGCTGATGTACAAGAGGATGCTGGGAGTGTTGGTAGTGCTGAAACTGAAAACCAGATCCTCTTTGGTCAAAGTAAGGTTGGAGTTTGCTGGTTGTGATGAACTCTTGAAGTCTTTCGGACTGTCCTCAGATGACTGGAAGCTGTAACGTATCCAGGTCCCAGCCTCAAAGAACCCACCGACATCTGCAAAGTGATTGATATTAGCAAGAACTTCATGAAAATAATTCACTCTCAGAGGAAACAAAGATCATCGGCATTCTACTACAGATACAGAATCCATATGGTTAACAGTGCAATGACAAATACTGTGATTGTACTTTGTAGTTCCTGTACTACTGACAGCTCTTACTTGAGCAGCTCATTAGATGACAGGGGTTAAACACAGATAATGAGTTTAGGTTTATGCTCATGTTGACTGCTTAGTCCCGTAGCTCCTAAAGCAACGCAAGAGGTCTCTTTTTTATTGAAGAGGAGCTCCAAAGCAAAAGTCACAAAGCCAACAGTGATTCCACGAACGACAGGCATAAAGGTTACAAATGGCTTCTTCGTTCATATGGAAACAGACAGACTGGGTTCATTGCCCTCCAGAGCTCCATATTGCAGACCTTTTGCGTTACAAGACTAATGTGGAAGTTGGACAAATAGCTATGTGGCTACTATAGAAGCCAATAATCTAGATTAGATATCCGATCTGTAGACTGCCAGGAAGGTCACACATATTAATCACATAGCTACAAAAAATGGGCTTAGATATGTGGCAACTAATTGAATACACCTGCAGCACTAAAGTGAAGATCAGCTATAGCATCCTGTAAGCCTGACACTGTTTCATCTGCCAGGAAAAGGCACAAACACCAGGGCATATTTTCCCTTTTGCATTTGGATATAAAGGATCAGTTGGGCGAAACAACATTGAGCAGAATGGATCACAAATACATAACAGAGCCGCTCTGAGTTTGATCTATGCAGTGTGCCCTATTATCTGTCACACTCCAATGCAATAAGAAGAAAATCTGCCCATGTAGTGATGACTGGAGGCACAAACCTGTCACAACCTTTTCAACAGCAGACAATTTGAATTGTTCAAGTTGAAGGTTCTATTCTATTAAGCGCAGGCCTGAATTTTTGCTTTTGTGTCAGGATCACTGATTTGGGAAAATTCCTGGCTCTGCAAACACGATTCCTGACAAAAAGCTCCTGCTCCAGACATTCAGATTTTTATTTCAGAGGAGCGGGCTTTAACGGGAGTCAGATCACCCCACCTCAAAACAAGTGGGGAGACAACCACAAGGAACAGCCGGTTTTGTGAAAGGCTGACCTTGATACTCCGCCACTTCTAAGGAAAAATAATTAAAACAAAAAAAGCCATCTAGCCCTCACACATCCCACATACTGCCTATGCCCCATGTTACCCATCCATCCCCACGGTCCCTCATGCCATCCTTGTCAACCTATGCCTTTTAATAGCACCTATGCCAACCTATGAACCTTGATCAATTCCCATGGCCTGTTGAGCCCTTCTGCCAAATACTGCCAACCTATGCCCCTCCATCCACTGGCATTTGCACTTACACGTTCCATGTCAATTCACCCTGTATGCACAATGGCCAGAGCTCAGGGCCCTTGCTAAAGTGAAATAAAGTTGTAAGTGTCTATTTAAAACAATACTCTCATTGATTAAAACCCATTCACTACCATCTAAATTCCTTCAACTACTTAATCCCATGTAAAAACAAAATTTTATTCAAGAATTTAATCTCTAATAAAAAGTAGCATTTGTATTCATAATCTCACAGCATTATGCGTTCTTAGTCAAACTGTGGACTGAAAAGCACCCTATTGTGAAAATGACAGGTTGTGAAATTAATCATGAAGCTCTAATCCTATAATAATGGACTTCAGGCTTATGTTAATAAACAAAGTGAAAAAGCAAACACTAACTTTTTTGAAAAAATGCAGACATTTTTCATTTAAAAGGCAGGAGATTTAAAATCCTTGATAGCTTGACAGCTCCTAGGTGATTTAAATGCTTTGTCAGCTTTACTATCCCAAGGGGATTTAAAGGCCTGACAGCTTGACAGTTTCAATGAGTTTATCCACATTTTATTCAGGTCAACTTGTAATAATCCAAAGGGCACATGACCTCTCCCAAAGTTCACCGTACCTCTACAAAAGGAGTCCCTAGACTTTTCTGAAAGGTTACCTCAGCTTTACAAAAGATTATCCTAACTTTTCAAAGAACATTGATAATTTTAGGCCTTCTCCTGAATAGTGTAAAGTCTTCAAGTTTTAATTCGGACATTCCACTCGTGAAAATTACATCTGTTTGAAGGCAACTGCACTTTTACAGCTGCCCCTGTCAGTCACAGATGTGCAAACCACAATCTGCTACAATTTCCCTCTATCCCCACACCCAAATGTTGGGCCCCGGTTTAGGGGTAGGATTTCTGGAATCGATGTTCCAGCAACACTTTGGCTAAGCCAGAGATCCTCTCCCTTACCCATGAAAATTCAGAGCTCAACATTTATACTCAAATGCATGTTGTAGTAGTAAATTGCATGTGAAAATCCAAGCATTTTTGGTCTTACAGGCAGGAGGGGGTTAATTTAAACAGCACTAATTTCTCCTCTCGCCACCCATCTGAAAGGGGTTTGATTTTTTTCCCTCTTTATAAACGGTGGTGAATTTCCCAACATTTTGCTTTAGATCTGATCCAATTTTCTATGAAAAGCCCCACAGCAAACTTGAGATAGGATGAACTAAAAAGGGTTAGTAGTTTATTACACACACTCAAAATATGAAAGGAGGGTCGCAATGTCGCTTCCAGACTCAGACAGTAAAGAGAAGGATTGGGAAAAAAAAGTTTTACAGTACAGAGACCACCGAGAAAATAAATATTGTTTCACGTGGTGAAACACGTTGGTTCCAGAATACAGAACCAAATGAGCTGTTCCTTCACAGAGGTCAGTGTAATTCATTTTTCTGGTGGTGTTGACTTCACACAATGAGATAGGCATGCAGAGATGAACCTGTTTTATAGGTAATGGTGCAGGATTTCTAACAGAATCAGTGTAGAGGGTGACATGGCAGGTGTTCCAGCTAGGTAGAGCTCCTTGTCTGTGAGCCTGCTTGTTGGATGGTAAACAGCAGACTGAGCTATGTTATATTACTTGTTCCACAAGCCAGAGGTTCATGACACATGATTCCCACCTCTCGACCATTTTTGACAAAGGATATACATCCATTGTCTGAATTCTGAGGACTGTTAAAGGTCTAGCTGTTAGGAATTGAAAGGAAGGTTGTCTTTGCAGTCAATCCATTACCTTCTGGCATCCTAAGTTGGGCTACACAGTACATAGGTGGTCTTCAGTGACTCTTCAGAGATAATGAGGTGTGGGTTTTCCTGAAACTTACAAGTGGCTTCTTCTGTCCCAGAGTCATAGACAGACACCCTTTCAGCCATTTTAAAGGTCTTTGTTCAGTTAAAAAAAATAGAAATAGCAATGAGAAAATATTTTACATATATTATAAAAATATACAGTGTGAGGTCTTGATCCCTGACTGTGGGATTTATCTTGACTCTTGTAAAAATCATAATGGTGTCAGTACACCTAAATTAAACTGAATTCCACTCGTAAATGTTGATCTGACAATCAAACAATATCAATTAATATTTTAATTTTTGAAAACCTTTGAATTAATTACCGCACATTTTGTATCCTTCCGTGCTTATTCCTTTCTTCCTGGCTTGAGAGCACTGATGTCAATTACAGCATCATAATTTCTGCCCTAATTGAGATCTGGTAACAAAAGATATCCTTCAGCACTGCATTGCTTTCCTGTGATTTATATCTGGCATCTCATTCAGCAAATATTAGCTGTGCTCTGTATTTTGCTTTTATCTATATAATAGTACTCGTTCTCGTAATGTAAAAATATTAGAAATATGAATAATTCCTTATTGACTTCAATCTGCTATTATTCAGTTATGCAGCTGAATAGGTCCCAGTAGATCGCGGATCAATTCATGGTCGGATCTAATATCAGAATTACATTTTTGAAAATGGAGATGTCTGTACTGGGCATTGTTCCAATTTATCATAATTTTGTTTGATTTGTACCACAAGATAATGACCTCTTTTGCTTTAGTTATGGTCAATTTATGTGATTTATGGATACCTGCATGCTTAATTAAAATTAAAATGAGATCTCATTATAGCTGTACTTCATTATACATCATCCAGCAACATAGCAGTTTCACCTTAGGTGACAACTGCAAATTAAGTTAAAATGGCTGTGCTGTAGCTGGTGTGCTGGATTTGTAAGACAACACTGGGTACAGATAAATGTCAAGGCACTATTAAAGTGCTCATCAATTTTCCTACAATTGTTTGGAATATGAGTCATTGACTAATTTTCTCCATCCAAAGGAGTTGTAGGTCAATGAGTTCAGTATATATCTTAGTATATAAATGTGGGAAAGGTACAACATAGAGAGAGACTGCCAGATGATGGATGAAAATTCTTCATTGTCAGATACTGTCCAAGGAATGTTTTTTTAAAATCATCCAACAAATGTGTATGTCAACCCATGGTGGCACAGTGGTCAGCACCAGTGCCTCACAGCACCAGGGACCTGGGTACGATTCCCAGCTTGGGTCACTATTTGTGTGGAGTTTGCACATTCTCCCCGTGTCTGCGTGGGTTTCCTTCGGGTGCACTGGTTTCCTCCCACAGTCCGAAAGATGTGCTGCTTAGGTGCATTGGCCAGGCTAAATTCTCCCTCAGTGAACCTGAACAGGCGCCGGAGTGTGGCGAGTAGGGGATTTTCACAGTAACTTCATTGCAGTAACGTAAGCCTACTTGTGACACTAATAAATAAAGATTAAACTTTAAAACAAATGTCTCCGAATCAAAGATTGAAGAGTATATTATACGATTCTTTCACAATGGATCATTTTGCATTTTTTTAGGCAATGCTGCTCCATGGTACCAAACAATTGATGCCATAATGGCTGGGTTTTTTGCGTGAGCTTCTACACCTTGCTGTCAGACTCAAATGTGGATCAGAAGCACACAATTTGTGGGAAGCAATCATTCATTGTGATTTTCCCTGGAGCAGCAATTAATGGCCAGAGTGTGGGCTCACTTCCAAATAAGGACGGATGGACCCTCTAAGTAGAAAGCCAATTAAATGTCTTCTAGCTTGAAAGCAACAGCAGGATGCAAAGGAAAGTGAACAAGGGAGAAGGCACAATGAAATGTAAGGGCCCTCTCTCCAAACTTCCAAAAATAAAATAAAAAGTGGCCTCGACAGCCAGACCATCACTCTGATTGTGGTGAGCATGGGAAGATTTCCAGACCTGCCTGAAGCACTGGTGCCCCACAGGGTGGCAGCTGTCAGACTGTTAAATAGGCCTCTTATCAATTCCAGTACCAAATAAGCAACATTCCTCTTACATACTTAAATGCAACTTTAAGTACAATTAACAACCACAAGTCATAGAATAATTCAATCATAGAATCTCTACAGTGTGAAAGGAGGCCATTCGGCCCATCGAGCCGGCACCGACTCTCCAACAAAGCATTCAACCCAGCGCAATGCCTGTAACCCCATGTACTTACTCCATTAATCCCCCTAACCATCACATCTTGGGAAACTAAAGAGCAATTTAGCATGGACCATCCACCTAACTTGCATATCTTTGGACAGTGGGAGGAAACTGAAGCACCCGGGTGAAACCCATGCAGACACAGGGAGAACGTGCAAACTCCACACAGATAGTCACCCAAGGCCGGAATTGAACCTGGGTCCCTGGCGCCGTGAAGCAGCAGTGATAACCACTGTGTCAACCACTGTGCCACCATGTCACCCACTTTTACACTGTAAAGTCACCATAGTCCCAGATGACCATCGGCTGCTCTCCCCTTTGAAGGGGAGAGCTGAGTGATTTAACCTGAGGATCACCACCTCTCAGGTGAGGGATAAGGTTGAGAAGGTGGGACTTCATGAATAACCTCCGCCAATATGGGAATTAAACCCACGCTGTTAGCAATTCTGCATCATGAACTAGCTGCCCAGCCATCCCAGTTAACTGACCCCTAACTTGCTAGACTTGTCTTGAAATTTTCAGAGAGAGGTAGAATTCCAGAAGCTGAAAAATCCTTCTAACTTCAACCGGGCTTCAGCTGCAAACTAAATTGCTTTCTGCAAAAGCATTTTCTTTCGGCTAAAGACCAAGCTCGGCACATAAACCACATCATGACATGACCCTGTCAATCACTCTAATCAGAAATAAAGTTAACTCTACTTAACAATGAATAATTATCCCACTCTCCTAAAATCTGAGTTGTATTCCTGCCAGACATACTGACTGCCTATAGCATATGCTGAATTTTTAAACATGCCCCATAAAAACAAAAAAGTGTATATATCTGTATCAATTGTACCATCATCATCACATTATTATTGTAGAGCCTCTCACATCTCCCTTTCTCTTCTCTCTCTGATCTTTGTGTTACAGCATAATTCTTTGGACTTGTCACTATTCTGTGTCTCGTCCAAATGGCAAATCTTCACGTGATCAACTCACTTATGGTGATTGTTAGCAAAACTATCTGGTGCACAATAAAACCTCATCCGACATCTACATACCCGTCGGATCTGTCACTGGATTGTAATCAGGAACAGGAATCTCGACAGTTTTTCTCCATCTAACTAGATAGCACTCAAGCCAATTATAACAACTCTATCCCTTCTCTAATGGAAACCCATTAACTTAGTAACTCTATGACCTACCAGGAGAACCTTGACTGGTTTTTGATTGTGTCACTTAAAATATTGCGTGAAAAAAATCATGCGAAACATGTCTTTAATGCAAAACATATTGCTACTGATGAGGAGCTCTGCATGTGGAAAAAAAGAACATATATTATTAATTAGAAACTATCTACTATTGTGTTCAGATATATGGCCTTAACAATTGTAGTTATTATTTGAACACTAATTACAGACTTTAATCACAGTATGCTTCAGTTTTTCTCTTTTAAAATGTCATTTTAATGATTGTTTTTATTCCGATGAGAAAAGCTACAGCCGATTTGACAGAACTTAGATCAGCTATGGCGAAAACAAAGGATCATTGCTGCCTTCAGTTGAATCACAAGATGTTTTACTACCACAGTTCTCTCTTTCTCCACTACTTTTGACATGTAATTCTACCATCAAGTAATTAAGGGATGAGGATCCAAATGACTGGTTCCCCAAAGAGATATACTTTCCTACTCCAACCCAACCCAAAGGCTGAGGACACCCATCTATTTTATGGTATCTTCTGATCAACTCACTTAAACAGGAGGCCTTGTGGTTCAGTGGTAATGCCTCTACCACTGGAGCAGAAGCTCTGGGTTCAAGTCCAACACAGTAAGAAGTTTAACAACACCAGGTTAAAGTCCAACAGGTTTATTTGGTAGCAAATGCCAAGTGGCATTTGCTACCAAATAAACCTGTTGGACTTTAACCTGGTGTTGTTAAACTTCTTACTGTGTTTACCCCAGTCCAACGCCGGCATCTCCACTTCAAGTCCAACACCAGGACTTGTTGGCCACAGGAGCTATGTTCATAACATGAGTCAATAGGCTGACAATAAGCTTGGGAATCTTTCTTCCACTATTCTCCAAAGGGTAGAGAACAGTGTATGGGAGTGAAGACACTAATTTAAAACTAATTTAAAAGTAAATTTTGAGGATGATTGCTAAAACAGTACCAACGTGATGCCTTCTGGAATTTGTTTTTAAAAATGCACCATACCTGTGCACATATGATTAATGTTCTGAGATTATTACAGCAGAAACACTTTAGTCTGGTTCTATTTTCTTCCCAAAGGCTACAACAGCAGCAAATCATTTCTATCGCACATCTACCTGCCACAATGGAGGCATTGAAGGCCATTTAATGTCTAACAATTGGACAGGGACAGCCAAAGTTCTAGGCCTTTGGCCTTCCAAGTACAGAATCCCAACTCCTCTAATACACTACTCCACTTTAGCAGCAAAATAATACAGTTTAATGCTCTTGCCCATTTAAAACAGCAGATCCTTCAACTTATCATGATGCCATGGGAATTCTGTTTATTTTTAAAATATGTAAAGAAGGCAAAGAATTTTACTTTAATTAATAATTAACATTATTGAACATCATTCCCACATGGAAAATCTTGGACTGGCTGTCAAACTTTATTACAATCACAATGATGCGCAGACTGGTTCAATGAGGAGTGCAGGAGAGCATGCCAAGAAAAGCATACCTAAAAGTGAAATGCCAAACTAGTGAATTTGCAACACATGGCCACATGCATGTTAAACAGCAGAAGCAGCATGCAATTGATATAGCTTTGAGGTTCCACAATCAAAGGATCACATCAAAGCTCTGCAGTTCTGCCACATCTAGTTATGAATGGTAATGGACAATTAATTGATTAACTGGAGGGCGAAGCTCAAAATCTCCATCCTCAATAATGATGGAACCCAGCACGTCAGTGCAAAAGACAAAGCTGAAACATTTGCGATCACCTTCAGCCAGAAGTGCTGATTGGGTGTTTGATCTTGGCCTCCTCCTGTGGACCCCAGTCTTCATTCACCCCACATATCAAGAAAAAGCTGGAGGTACAACATCCCAGCTGCGGTACTGAAGACTTGTGCTCCATAACTAGCCACGTCCTAGCCAAACTGTTCCAGTAATGCCACAACAATGGCATCCACCTGACAATGTGAAAAATTATCCAGCTATATCCAGTCCACAAAAAGCAGGACAACTCAAATCCGACCAATTACTGCCCCGTTAGTTAACTCCCAATTGTCTGCAAAGTGATGGAAGGGCTCACTGACAGTGCTATCAAGTGACACTTAGAGCCCGATTTTACCACTCGGGCGCGAAAATGTGGTAAAGTCGGGTGTAAGGCCATTCACGCGATCTGCCCGCCCAACTTTATCAGCATTTCCCCCTTTGCCACTGCGTTCGCCAATCCGGAATCGCGCCGAAATGGACCTGCTGAATAAAAGTCTGTTTCAGGCGCTCCAGCTGCTGAAGAGGTGAGTTCAGAGGTTCCAACTCTGACTCAGATCGGTGGTGGTGGGGGAGTAGGGAGGCGGGTCAGATCATTCTCTGGTGGAGGGGGGAGGGAGGAGGGAGGCCCGATCATTGTCTGGTTGGTGGGAGGAGGGAGGCCCGATCATTGTCTGGTTGGGGGGAAGGAGGGAGGCCCGATCATTGTCTGGTTGGGGGAGAGGAGGAGGGAAGCCCAATCATTGTCTGGTTGCGGGGGAGGGAGAAGGAGGTGGGTCAGATGTACCTGTGGGGGGGGGGGGTAGGGGAGTGAGGCCAGATCGTTCTCTGGCTTGGGGGGGCGGAGGAGGGAGGCGGGTGGGATGTATCTCTGGTGGGGTGGGGGGGGGGTGAAGGCCCGATCGCTCACTGGTGGGGGGGGAGGGCAGATGGATCACTGGTGGGGGGGGACGGGGGATGGGAAGGGGGGGTCCGCTGCCACTTTGTGGGCGATCGGTGGGGGTGAAGGGGGCAGGGGGCCGCGATCGGTCTGGGTAGCGGGGGGGGGGATCGATAAGGGGGACAGTGATGTCTATGGGGGCCATCGCTCCCGGGCCACTTTCTCCGCTTTCTGTGGCTCGGGTGCGATCTGACATGGGTGTGCTTTTTCAAATTTTTTTCCAACTGCGCATGCACAGTTCAGAGCTCCGATCGTGTCGGGTGCGCTAAGCCCCGCCTACAATGCGATTCGGACCCACGATCTTTTTTTCAGGCTGAGTGCGTATGGGGGCGCCTGAGAACAGATTTCCAAGTCGGATCTGAATTGCGCCCAGATTCAGCACTTAGAATAAAAATGGTACAATCAGGCCCTTAGAGACAGCAATAACCCGCTCACTGATGTTCACTAAAGTTTCCATCAAGGCCAATCAGCTCCTGACCTCACTACAGCCTTGTTCCAAACATCGACAAAAAAGCTGAATTGCAGTTTTGGGGTGAGCCCTTTTGCCCTTGACATCAAGACAAATCAAAGTCAATGGGAATTAGGAAGAAACTCTCCATGGGTTGGAGTCACACCTCGCAAAAATGAAGATGTTTGTGTTTGTTGAAGGCTGGTCATCTCAGTCCCAGGTCAATGCTTCAGAGTAAGTGACCTCGGTCCATTAGTTACTTCATCAATGATCTTCCTTTGCCATACGGTCCAAAGTGGTGATGTTTGCTGATTATTGCACAATGTTCAGCACCATTTGTGACTCCTCAGATAATGAAGCAGTCTGTGTCCATATGCACCAAGATCGAGTCAATGGCCAGAACTCTCTGACCTCAGCCGTGGCTGGGATTCTGCGGTCCTGCGACTGTGAATAGAGATTCAACTGAGTGTCAAATTCTCTGCTCTTGCTGGCAGCGTTGGCGGGGTGTGGGAGTCCAGGGAATTCCAGTCAACATTTTGGCTTGGGCTGATAAGTGGCTAGCAATATTCTTACCACACAAGTACCAAGCACTAACCATGCTCAACGAGAGAGAATTGCTGAAATTCCCACCACCAACATCTGACAATGGGGTGTGAGGTGGGGTGGGGGGGGGGGGGGGGGTGCGCTGCTGGCTTGTGAGATGTTATAATTGACTAGAAACATAACTAGACCAGGCATCATAAATATTGAGCTCCAGAAACAGATCAGAAGCATGGAATTCTGCAGAGATTAAGTCAGCTCCTGATCCCCCAAAGATGGAATGCTCTCCATTTGCCTGCATTAATGCAGCTCAAACAACATCCAAGAAGCTCAGCATCACCCAAGACAATGTCTGCTTGATCAAAACCCCATCCACATTAGATATTCATTCCCCCCATCACCAGCACACAGTGACAGCAATTTGTACCATCAACAAAATGCAGTGCAGCAACTTGCCAAGGCTCCTTCAACATCACTCTTCAAACCCATAAACTCTGCTACCTAGCAGGACAAGAGCAACAGATGCTTGGGACCACCACAGCATTCAAGTTCCCTGCCAAGATACCCATCATCCTGACTTGAAACTATGTTCCCATTCCTTCACTGTTGCTGGGGAGATATTCTGGAACTTCCTCCATAGCAGCACTATGAGTGTGCCTACGTGACATGGAGTCCAATGGCTCATGAAGGCAGCACACCACCACGCAATCAGGTGCAATTAGGAATGGGCTACAAATGCTGGCCTAGCCAGCAGTGCTCACTTCCCTTGAACAAATTTAAAAAAATGTTTAGTCAGTCCATTCACTAACAGAATTTCACATCACTTGATTACAATATTCTTATTTAACAAATTTTTAATTGTAAAGTTATATAAAGATTCCTTTGTGATGATGTAGATTGTTAAGGTATGATGTACATTGCTTAACCATGAGAATAATGCCTCAACTGATTCTATTGTTTGATGCCAAGTCCAAGGCGCATGATCCTCAGTCTGATCTTTTGATTTCAAGCCTGTTGCCCATGATCCCAAGTCTGATCACTCTGCTTCCTTGATTGTTCCCTGATTCAGCATCATACTAAACTTGGAGCACTTACTTTATATTGTCGCCTCCTGAAACTGTTCCTCAATGAAAAATGGATGATCTGGAATTTAAACCCAGTATGTTTTATCTAATATACCTATAACCCACTGATCCCATAATCAGTTACTAACACAACATTTGCATGTAAACAAATTATAGTTCTAAATAAGATCTACAAATTTATCCCACAGTGAATTTCATTCTGATATTAATGATCTACCATGATGACATTCGCAGGTTGTTCCACATGGAAAATCTACAGCAGGATCAGCATTTTGCACGGTTGAAATGAAGCCAAATCAAACCATTCTACATTCATTTTTAAATCCATATCAACTGTTTTGTGATGTGCAGCTGGAGCCCTGTGAGACTGAGGGAGGGATTTTGGAAACTCCACTTCTGCACGTTAAAGTTCTACTTGCCAGAGATTTAAATGCACAAATGTCATTTGAGCAGGATTTACATGATGTGCTGCAATAGACTTGGCCGTTGTTGCCTCTATTCTGGCCAGGATTATATGTGGAGTAAGTAAATTGAAGGATTTATTATCTCTGGACACATTGTATATTTGTGAAGTAAAGTATACATTTTTCTTTTAATTGTGGCATTGTTGCTGTAAAAGTTTTTTTTACACTTTTATGTTCTTGATTATTATTTCATCTGAAAAGGAATTGTAAAGTTATGCACTTCAAGTATTTAATTTTTGGTTCAGAGTTACATTTGGTTATTGAGGCGGTTTATAGATAATGAATGCCTGCTACTTGAACTGCTAGATGCAATTATTAGTTCAACAATACTGAATGCTGAATTGAATTGCAAAACTTGAGGTGACCAAGTTTCTTTTCAGCTTTGCATTGTTCTTGCCAAATGTTCCGCCACACAGAACTGGTATTACTCAGCTGAGAACAGGACTCCAAGCTGTCATCACGACTCTGGGAGTTCAAGCAGCTACACTTAATTACCATCTTGGGGATAATTGGAGCATATTCTATTGCTACAAACAGAAATGATCCTGAAAGTAAAAACAGAACAGAGTCAAGGTTTATCAGGAGCAGACATAAAGTGAAGTTGAGATCACAATCAGATCAGCCATGATCTACTCGTTTGGCAGGGCAGGCTCGATGGGCCAAATGACCTTCTCCTGCTCCTAAATCCGATGTTCCCATGTTCCAATAACAAAATGCTCCAAGAACAATATTGGACTATGGGAGGACATAGCAATGATGTGGAGATGCCGGCGTTGGACTGGGGTAAACACAGTAAGAAGTCTCACGACACCAGGTTAAATCCAACAGGTTTTTTTTGGTAGCAAAAGCCACTAGCTTTTGGAGCGCTGCCCCTTCATCAGGTGAGTGGGAGTTCTATTCACAAACAGGGCATATAAAGACACAAACTCAATTTACAAAATAATGATTGGAATACGAGTCTTTACAGGTAATCAAGTCTTAAAGGTACAGACAATGTGAGTGGAGAGAGCGTTAAGCTCAGGTTAAAGAGATGTGTATTGTCTCCGGACAGGACAGTTAGTGAGATTTTGCAAGTCCAGGCAAGTCGTGACATGAACCCAAGATCCCGGTTGAGGCTGTCCTCATGTGTGCGGAACTTGGCTATCAGTTTCTGCTCAGCGACTCTGCGCTGTTGTGTGTCGTGAAGGCCGCCTTGGAGAATGCTTACCCGAAGATCAGAGGCCGAATGACCGTGACCGCTGAAGTGTTCCCCAACAGGAAGAGGACACTAGAGTAGGTACTGAGGTGCTGAGTCATCAAGGCATGTTGTGAATTATAAGTTCGGCAGTAGAGTTTTGGATGAGCACAACTTTATGTAAGCTGGATGATGAGAGGCTATCAGTACAACATTGGAAGAGTCAAGTCGAGAGGTAATAAAGGCATAGTTGATGGGCTGGAGCAGGTTTGAAGTTGAGCGATATTATGGAGGTGGTATTAGGCAGCCTTATGTAGTCAGAAGCTCAAGTTGGGGTAAAGCACAACAATAAGGTTGTGAACAGTTCAGTTCAACTTCAAACTGTTGCCATAGATAGAAAAAGTGACTACAGAAAAGAGTTTGAGAGGAATTAAAGGTTACGTCTTCAGCCTTTCCAATATTTAAAAAAAGTTAAATTACAAAGCCAATGTTCAGAGTGGAAGGGGCAGACCCAAATCCATCTACTTGTTTTCTCCAAAAACCAAATTCAAATTGAATCCTATTCATGGTCCCCAAAAGAAAGACAGGTTGGAAGGAATTTCTGCTCATCCAACATTTTATGAAGTACAGTGTGACAAATCAGAGACAGTTGAAGGTCCAGAGACTTGGTGCTGAGATAGAGCTGAGTGACATTTTCATTAAATTTTTAACAAAAAATGTTTAAGTGTGTGGCCCCTTTAAAGTTTGTGTGTGGCTGTGCATACAGGGTAACTTAAAAGGAACAATTGATATGTGGCTAGGTGGAAACTTTCAGGTTGCTATTTTAGAGAAAACATTGATCTTCCACATACATGTGGAACTTGATGCTGTGTTTTCAGATGATATCGCTGAAGCAGAGCACCTTTGATGTGAAGTAGAATGGAGCCATGGATAGATTCTTGGGGAACTTCAGAAGTAATGGTATGGGAGTGGGAAAAGAAAACATTGTGGTGATTTTCTGGCTGTGATTAGATAGATAAGAGTGGTACAAAGCAAGAGCAGTTTCATCCAGCTGGATAATGGAGTAGAGACATTGGAGGATCATGCAGTCAACTGTGTCAAAAACTGCAGATCGGTCAAGTAAGATGAGGAGGGATAGTTTACTGTGGTCATATTCAGAAAGAATGTATTTTGTGACTTTGATTAGGGCTGCTTCAATACTGTTATGGGGACCAGAAATCTGATATGGAATTGTGGGAAGGATGGACATGGATTTGGGAGGCAACAATATGTTCAAGGCCTTTGAAGAGGAAAGACGCTTGCAGAGGGGGTGGTATTTGCAAGGGCATTCCGGAGAGGGAAGCATTAACAATATGTGGCAAAGGAAGAGAATTGAGTAGTCAAACGTTTGGTCAGAATAAGATAAAGATAAGGAGGGTCTTCTGGAGAAGTTGTGCTTGCAGAGGGTAAGGCAGGAGATGGGATGGAATCTAGAGAAAAACTCGAGTTCGGGGTTAGGACAGCAGGAAATATGAGGGGAAGTTTGGCCTGGTTGGCCAAGAGAAGGGAGACGCAGCTGAACTGCAGACCTTCACTGTTGTGACAAAAAAGCCCATGATCTCCTCAGGTGTTCGAGGTGAGGTGCAAGATGCAGGGGATGGTAGTTAAAGAAGATGGTTTGAGGTGGAGGAGAAGCTGGGATTATCTTTGCATTTCTGAATGAGCTTTGAATAGTGAGCAGGTTCAGCAATGGAGAGGAGGACACAAATGCTTTACGAAGGCCAGCCAGTTTTGGCAATAGATTGTTGAACCAGTTGTCCACTAAATATGTTCAGGTCTGTATTTAGTGTGGGGGACAGTAATGTTTTCAGTAGCCTACTCCTGCTCCTAATTCATCTGTTTATATTTAATATGTTAGAAGTAGAATATCTAACAAAATTTATGGCAAGGCCAGATCTTTGAAAGAGAGACAGCTGTGAATACTGATTCAGTTGAATAATTCACAAAAAAAGATTAATTCTGATGCAATATGGAACAGTTTTGGAATAAAAGATAAAAATTAAGAGATACATATTTTTCTAAACAGGATATGGATGACAATTCAAATTGGATAAGTTAACTAATTTTTCTTGGTGCTACCTTCTTAGTATCATATGTTGTTAAATTGGCAGCACTTTCACGGAAATGGAAAACAGAGTGATGGTTTTAAAGTGACCTTGCTGTTGCAAAGATGTTAATTAAGATCTGCCTACCGTGCTTGGTAAATGAAAACTAGAATGGTTGAGCCATGCTGGGGATTTAGTCCTGTCAGTAGAACAACCTTTTCCTGCAACAAGCGTTTGAAAAATCTCAAGCAAAGTAAAGTCAAGAACAGCAGGAGGTGACAAATTGGGTAACATCACCTTTAAACAATTAAGTGACACATTTTCTCATAAAATACAAGTAGTCAAGATGTTTCTCTTTAATTAAAGGGGCGGCACGGTAGCACAGTAGTTAGCACTGCTGCTTCACAGCTCCAGGGTCCCGGGTTCAATTCCCGGCTCGGGTCACTGTCTGTGTGGAGTTTGCACATTCTCCTCATGTCTGCGTGGGTTTCCTCCGGGTGCTCCGGTTTCCTCCCACAGTCCAAAGATGTGCGGGTTAGGTTGATTGGCCAGGTTAAAAATTGCCCCTTAGAGTCCTGAGATGCGTAGGTTAGAGGGATTAGCGGGTAAATATGTGGGGGTAGGGCCTGGGTGGGATTGTGGTCGGTGCAGACTCGATGGGCCGAATGGCCTCCTTCTGCACTGTAGGGATTCTATGATCCTATGAAATAATTTAACGTAATTTCAAAATCAAAAATAAAGTTTGACTTAAGCATATGAAAGCTTTGCCCAGAAAGATATGTTGCTTGCATGCATTTCAATATTATGATGCAATGACACTATCACGAGATTATGAGAACTGAAATCTGAGCAAGACAAACAAAACATGCTTGTGCTGATTGATGTGTAGAAAAGATCCCTGGCTGAGATTGCTACCCTCAGACCACCTACTGGGAAACAAATGGTAATTTTTAGATTGTTCCATGAGCCCAGTCACTCCGTGGACGAGCATTGTTACTGAATTCACTGTATGTGTTACAAGAGGTGAGGAAAGTCATGAACAGAGATTTATGCCAGATTACATTTTTGAAGCTATTAAGCAGTATACCAGGCAATATTTACAGAAATTGCCCAAAGATTACAAAGTACCACTTTAAATAAATCTTCGATTTCTTACTCAGTTTGAATCTGTTGTGATATTTGTTTATGAGTTATGAAAGAACCGGCAAGGGCAGCATTTATTGCCCATCAATGTCCACTGGCACTGTCTGGTTGCATTGAATGGCCTATTTCTATGACATTCAAACCTATAATCCTATATAATTCTATGTAGATACCCAAGAACCTCCACCTGTCAAACAGTGGTGGAAAAGCAAGAAATGGAAGAACGAGAAGAAAATGATGAAGGAATATTGTCATTCAATCCCACACTCACAGACACCAGCTCAGATGCAGACACTATGTACATACTAGAGGTTAGCTTAGGGGGCAGGATCTGCACTTGGGGAGCTGACCAGCATTTATTGCCCATCACTAATTGCCTGAGGGCAGTTGATGTCAACCACATTGTTGTGGCTCTGGAGTCACATGTAGGCCAGGCCAGGTAAGGACAGCAGATTTCCTTTCCTGAAGGAAATCAGTGACCACATGGGCTTTTCTGACAATTGACTATGTTTCATGGTCATCAGTAGATTCTTAATTCCAGATTTTTTTATTGAACTCAAATTCCACCAGCTGCCATGGCAGGAATTGAACCCGGGTCCCCAGAACATTAGCTGAGTTTCTGGATTAATAGTCTCGTGATAATACCATTAGGCCATCACCTCCCCATCAAACTTGGCACAGGGTTTTGTGCTGAACTTAGAAACCATCCTTTCTAGTGTGAAAATGTAGGTCATCCCCAGTGCAAGCAAGTCAATTATCATCAGGATCAGGGTCCTGGAGGGTGGTGGTGCAGACTGTCCTAATCACTGGGGCGGGTGCCTCTTGGGGGCCCGGGTTCATTGGCCAAGTAACCTGCCAATCTGGATAGTCAATGAACAAAGCATCCAATCTGGCAGTTAGACAACCCTGATTGACAGGCTAATTGGCCAATGACGACTATTGTTCTGAACATCAGCAGTCATTAGCCAAGTAAAAGGACACACCAGATTTTCCAATCCCACCTTGCTACTTTGTGGATGTCTGTTTGGACCTTGTCTTTGTCAAGTGCTGATTCATTAATTTTCACTCTTCTTTCTTCAGAGTAGCTGGAGTCTGTGGAGCACAAGCTAAGAGGTAACTCTCTAGTGCCTCACCTCTCCGGCCACTAGTTCTTCCATAGTTTAATATCATGTGAAAAATACTTTGAGCTCCATCTCATCGATATTCTGAGGCAAGTTCCCAAGCAATAATTGATGGCTATCCAGTTATTGGATTGTTTCTGTATTCCCTAGCTCATTTTACTGTTGCCTGGCCTAGGACTCCATGGTGACACACGCTAATGTTCCCTAATTCACTGATCTGTATTTGTCTCCAGTTGGGGCTGTGGTGCCAGGGCTTTAAAAACACAAGGTACAGTTCCAATAGTAGGGACAATGCCATTAGAAGGCAGATTCATACATGTTCCTGAAACCCAGGAGAATGTCCTGGTATCCTTAGCCAGAATGGGGCTGGATTGGTGGAGGGGATGGAAATTTTACCAATTTCCTCCTCCAATATAGGCTCATACTGTACTTCCTCCATAGATGTCTCTGTTTCTGCTGTAAGGAGAGAGAGAGAGAGTGAGAGTGTGGCTGAGTGAGAGCAAGAGTGAGAGAGTGTGTCTATGAATAAAGGTGTGTGAAAACCCTGAGACGGGAAATGAACTGGACATCCACATACACATACACTCACACCTTGGTCTGGTGGGGAGAGGAGGAAACCTCAGGCTAAAAAGCAACTTGCTTCTGACCTCCATTTTCATATGGATTCCACTGAGGCTAGCTTGTAGTGTGGCCCGAGGTGAACACAAATAAGAGGCTCACAAAAAGTCTGATTGTTTTATGTCGGGCGGGGAAAATGTTGATTTTTTTACTCCAGTCGAAACTGAAAGTATTGGAAATGCTCAACACGTCTCGTAGCATCTGTGCAGAGAGAAACAGAGGTCAGAGGACATTCATCAGAACTAATGCAGTTCAGGGGCCTGAAGCATTTACGATGTTTCTCTTTCCACAGATGATACCTGGCCTGCTGAGTGTTTCCTGAATTTTCTGTTTATATTTCAGATTTTCAACATCTGCAGAACTTTGCTCTCCTATTCTATGCTCCATGCTGGGTATTTGTCAGTGTGGTTAGTTTCAAATTAAAATTAGAAGACACTTAACACTCAATGCAAAGTGTATTTTTTCTGCTAACAAAGCCCATTTGTGTGGATAGATAAAGCATATTATTGCAGGTGAATTGGTTGGTGCTAATTTCCTGGAAGGTTTTGCCATTTTTACACTTGGAAGTGAAACCAGGAGTCATGCACCAACAGAATATGACATTGCTAGTTCAAGATGTTCTCATTTATATGTGGGATTGTTGTTTGTGGTGCTTTTGAGGTTCAAATTTTTTGGATGTTGCTGTCCAGATTTAGCACAGGGCCAGATTCAGAGAAACACAACTGATTACACAACACAAACAATTAAGTTGGGTGTAATTGTCTGACAAGGGTGTGATTGTAAAGTGTATCATACTGAAATCTGAGCTTTCAATGGACTTTATAAATAGAGTACAAAAATCAAGAAGTTTTGCTGAACCGATATGAAACAGCTTGACCCCAATGTGACTATGGTTCCCAATCCCAATTGCGAAAGATGTGAGGGGGAGAGTTGTGGAATAAGGTGCCTGCAAAAAGGAGAATCACCAGGGCCCATGATTTTAATTCTTGACCGTGCTCAGGATTAGGAGTCTAATTTATGAGGTTAGGTTGGGAAAACCTGGCCTCTTCAGCTAGATGATGGTTACTCGCTCATTATATGCCGTGATGGGAATGACATAACATTGAAGACAATGTTGAGCAAATAAAATGAATCATATCTTACTCCCTGCATGTAAAATATCATGTTCATGCAAAAGACAATCAGACAATGATAGGGTGCTCCCAGTTAGATAACTCGATAGAGTTACAAATCTCATGCTCGAGAAGGAGGAGGTACCAGTCAGAAACTAAACTGTTTTCACACAAAAATGATAGAAATGCCAGAGGATGTGGTCAGTCACCCTCGGCTGCTCTTTTGCTCTGTAACAAGACAGAAGGTCTAGTTTCTTACTGGAAAAGGTTATCAATTCAGAAATCAAAATTATGAATATGGGTTGAATTCCAATATCTGAGAATGCAATCTTAACATGTAAAACAGCTTTGTAGTTTATCAATTATTGGCAATTTCCTAGTTAAGCTAACAACTTCAGTACAGATATTCATTATTGACTATTTCTCCCTGTCAATGTAAAGTGTAAATCAATTTTTTAAAATCTCTGAAGTTGCTGTTTGTACAGCCAGTGATACGTGAAAGATGTGTACATACAAGGACATAAATGCATGTCAGAAAATCTCAAATGCAAAATACTATACTTCAATAAATTTTCAGAGGCATAGTTTCATAACTATGTAACTTACCCAATAAACCCTTTGCTACATCTAGCTATATGGATCAATGTTGAAAAATGATAGCTTCAATTTCTGACACTTCCAAGCTATTTGAGCTTCATTATTATGCACCATGCTGTGTAATCTCTGTCCCTTAATATCTTTGTGTTTACAGTCATTATTCCTTTGCCGATAAAGTTACACTTTACTTGCAGGTCACTTGAGAATTGTGCCTATAAATGTCGAAACATGATATTTCGGATTAAACTAAACAGACAAGCACCAAACCATGATAAAAGCTGATTGCTGCTCTAAAATGCATTAAAGAGTTCTGTAATTATTTATTAAGGATAAACCTCTCCCTAGACCATAGGCAATATCATTGCAGTAGCAGATGAGAAAAGAGTAACTAAATGAAACATTAATAGAGCTCTTTGAACCTTGATAATAAAGTCATAATTATGCATAATATGTAAAAATATGTAGCTCACATTTGAAGTACAGTGTTCATTAATTTACAAGCACTGAAGCCTGAAAGTATGCAATTATTATTATTTACTGGCAGTAGGCAATAAATGGAAAATTCAGTCAAAAATCAAATTTCTTAGCCGCATGCTGGCTGAAGAAAATTCTACAAATTGAAACTAAATGAACAGAAAAAAATCTTTAATTATACAGTGCAGTGATTTGAACACTTCTCTGCACTGCTTGATACCTATTACCATATTTGAGGAGATATAAGCAAGCATAAT
Organism: Mustelus asterias; assembly: GCF_964213995.1. Classification (NCBI taxonomy): domain Eukaryota; kingdom Metazoa; phylum Chordata; class Chondrichthyes; order Carcharhiniformes; family Triakidae; genus Mustelus; species Mustelus asterias. The sequence goes on along the minus strand of NC_135802.1, from coordinate 65,268,458 downwards.
CACACAGCTTTACAAAAATGCATGGCTTATGGTGAGTTTGATTGGCTTTTAGTGACAATTACACAGAAGTAAATGAAAAAGTTTGAGATGTCAATTCATCTTGCCATTTAAAAAAAATCTTTTAATTTCATTTTAATTTCATTTTTATTGGTAAAACATTCAATTTATTCAAATGCTCCAAATAAATAAAATGTTCAAATATGGCCTGAGTAAAATTGCTTATAATCAATTAGCATTAAATGTTCATTTATACTCTGGAGGGGCAAATCATATCAAAAAATGACAGAATTTTGTTTATGGCAAGAAAACCGACATGTTTCTCTCTCCAGATCCAGATAAAGAAATCAAGGGGATGTGTTTCATGCCGTCATGTGGGAAGGACGGCTGCACTGAAATTGGGGCGCCATCTTTAAAGGGCGCCCCGATTATAACAGGAATAAACCTCCCTTCCAGCCCACCATGAAGGTCTCAGGGGCTCCCCTCCCCATCCCTTATCAGAGTCGGCAGTTTTCTCTTCCTCCTTCCACCTAACATCGGTCTCTTCCCCCTCCACCGTCCCTTCCTCCCCTTTGCCCTGATCATTGGCCCCTTCGCCCTCGCAACAGTTGGAGCCATCCCCCAACAACGGCCATCACCAGCATCCTCTGATCGCTCCAGGCCCATAACCAAAACTGAATAAATCTCACCTTCCCCCATGAGGCTCCCACTGAGGCCTGCCCCTTGGCACAGCTAATGATACAAGGAAGTGTCACTGTAAACCTAGTCAAAATAGTCGGTTTGAAAGAGGAGAAAGTAGTTCTATTGCTGAGAGGTTAAGGGAAGGTATCCTGCAGCTTAGGGCCAAGATGGCTGAAGGCGTGACGATCAATTCTGCGATTAAATTAATCAAAAGATGCTCAAATGGCTAAAGTTGGAGACGGGAATTTTCAGTGTGTTGTAAGGATTTGGAAAAAGTTACAGAGATAAGGAGAGGCAGGTTCATTGTTTAAAAAAAGTGCAAACAATGAGAAAAGGAGATTGTTCCTCATAGCTCTTTCTTATCACACAATTTTCCTACTGTCAAGTAAGCTATTACAAGTGGACTATTAAATCCAACTTTCTGTTTCATGCTTTGCCTGAACAATATATTTTTAGTTAATATTTGTGGCAGAGATAATGAAGCGATGAATCAGTTTTATTGCAATGAATTAAACATCATCTAAAGTGAGGTTTTAACTCATTATTCTTTGTGGTCTCTGGCTAGAATAATTAGATAGTACTTACTGACTTGCAAGAAATCACCAAGGCAATGACTGCCTATTACGTGTTGGAGTACAATATATGGATTCAACAGATAAAGGCAGAATAACATTTTTATCTGCACCTAAGGGAACAACGACCTAGCTAGATTCCAAATGTATGTGTCAAACTGGACTCCACTGTACAACACCCTGAAGCATATCTACAGAGAATAGCTTTAATTGAAATATGTTTGAATTATATTCATACATTTTGTAATTTTTAATAATACTCTGCACTGATTTAAACACTTCCCTGCACAGGCTGACATTTATTTAAAGAGATACAGGCAAACATAACCATATAGTTTCTCAAAAATGTGTGGCTTGTGGTGAGTTTGACTGATCTACTGTGACAATTACATTTGAAGAAAATGGCAAAGTTTGAGACCTCAATTCCTGTTGTGAAAAATGCTTTAAATATCTTTAATTCATTATAATTTGACTCTTATAATATTGGTAAGAACGTTATTTAAATGCTCAAAAATAATTAAAATATTCCAATAGGTCTCTGGTACTTATAATCAATGATAATATTTAGAATTAAATATTCCTTTATATTACAGCTACCTGCGGCAAAAGAAATGAACAATGCTCAAGAGGTTAAAGTTGAAAAATTATTTTCAGAGGGTTGTAGGTTCTGAAGTAGGTTCCATAAAATCTATTGTGAATACTTACATCGATTAACTGACATTTTTCAAAGCAGAAAATGGTGTGTTAATGGATTTTCTAAGAGGTACATTAACTTACTGATAAATTAAAGGAAAACTCTGAGAAACCTGAAATGTGGGAGTAGAATTATCAAATGCAATAACACGCAAACAGTCTAGACCATCAAATCCATTCTGATCATTTTCTTCACATGAGCACAATGGACTGAATGACCTTCTTTTATGTTGTAAATGGCTCTATGAGCTATTTAATCTAATTTAACTTTCCTTCTTGCTGTCCATAGCCTCCAGTATCCCTCTTTTTCTTCCAACAACCAATTCCCTTTGAAGATAACTTGTGAACTCCGCTACAACAATGTATTGTGGCAAACAATTCCAACCAATGTATGAAGACACTTTTTCTGACCTCCACTTTAATCCTTTTTCTGCTTACCTTAAGTTTGTGCTCCTTCATTACTATCTTGCTCACCAGCAGCAGCAATCAATCACTGCTTATCTTATAACTTTTCATAAATCTGAAACACTCTAACTACTCGCCACATAACCTTTCCAACCTGGTAGCTGCAACCCCTCATTCCTGGTAACATCCTTGTACATCTATGTTGTCATTTCTGAATTACTTTTATATCCTTATTGCTGAAAACTGTTACAGAACTGTGACCTAACTAAGATCTTTGATTTGATTTGATTTGATTTACTATTGTCACATGTATTGGTATACAGTGAAAATTATTGTTTCTTGCGCGCTATACAGACAAAGCATACCGTACATAGAGAAGGAAAGGAAAAAAACGCAAAATGGCTTGTACAAGTTCAAAATTAGCTTGTTGCTTTTTAATTCTCTGCCTCTATTTACAAAACGAAGGAGTCAGTGGGATTCTATTTTTCAGTTCCAACCTTTAATGAGCTGTGCATCGAACACTAAAGCCTGGAGTTTCACTCCTGATTCAGGTAGTGGAGGTCAGCCTGGTTCACCACACCCATTTTAGGAAACTCACCTGAGTGATAGGATCTTTGCTCCAGGGGAGGGTAGTGTGGGGGAGGGGACAGGGGATGGAGTCAGGTCTACCACACCAAACACAAATCAGAGGTGGCCACAGTGATGGCTGAGTACCAAGTTGGGCCTTGGTCCCAATTGCTTTGTTAAATATTAGACTCTCTGAACCTCACTGACCTCACTTACCAGGAGTAAGGAGGGCTAAAAGGGGTCACGAAAAAGCATTGGCCAGCAGGATTAAGGAAAATCCCAAGGCTTTTTATACATATGTAAAGAGCAAGAGGGTAGCCAGGGAGAGGGTTGGCCCACTCAAGGACAAGGGAGGGAATCTATGTGTGGAGCCAGAGGAAATGGGTGAGGTATTAAATGAGTACCTTGTGTTAGTATTCACCAAAGAGAAGGACTTGGTGGATGATGAGCCTGGGAAAGGGTGTGTATATAGTTTGAATCATGTTGAGATCAAAAAGGAGGAGGTATTGGGGTTCTTGAGAAACATTAAGATAGACAAGTCCCCAGGGCCTGATGGGATATACCCCAGAATACTGAGAGAGGCAAGGGAGAAAATTGCTGGAGCCTTGAGAGAAATCTTTGTATCCTCACTGGTGACAGGGGAGGTCCCAGAAGATTGAAGAATAGCCAATGTTGTTCCTTTGTTTAAGAAGGGTAGCAAGAATAATCCAGGTAATTACAGGCCGGTGAGCCTTACATCAGTGGTAAGGAAATTATTGGAGAGGATTTTTCGAGACAGGATTTATTCCCACTTGGAAATAAGTGGACGTATTAGTGAGAGGCAACATGGTTTTGTGAAGGGGAGGTCGTGTCTCACGAACTCGATTGAGTTTTTCGAGGAAGTGACGAAGATGATTGATGAGGTAGGGCAGTGGGTGTTGTCTACATGGACTTCAGTAAGGCCTTTGACAAGGTCCCTCATGGCAGACTGGTGCAGAAGTGAAGTCACATGGGATCAGAGGTGAGCTGGCAAGGCAGATACAAAACTGGCTCAGTCAAAGAAGACAGGGGGCTGTGACAAGTGGCGTTCCTCAGGGATCAGTGCTGGGACCTTTGCTGTTTGTAATATATATATAAATGATTTGGAGGAAAAAGTAACTGATTTGATTAGTAAGTTTGCGGATGACACAAAGGTTGGTGGATTTGCAGATAGCGATGAGGACCATCAGAGGATACAGCAGGTTATAGATCAGTTGGAGACTTGGGCGGAGAGATGGCAGATGGAGTTTAATCCGGACAAATGTGAGGTAATGCATTTTGGAAGGTTTAACATAGATAGGAAATATACAGTAAATGGCAGAACCCTTAAGAGTATTGATAGGCAAAGGGATCTGGGTGTACAGGTACACAGGTCACTAAAAGTGGCAATGCAGGTAGAGAAGGTAGTCAAGAAGGCATACGGCATGCTTGCTTCGTTGGCCAGGGCATTGAGTTTAAAAATTGGCAAGTCATGTTGCAGCTTTATAGAACCTTTGTTCGGCCGCACTTGGAATATAGTGTTCAATTCTGGTTGTCACACTACCAGAAGGATGTGGAGGCTTTGGAGAGAGTACAGAAAAGATTTACCAGGATGTTGCCTGGTATGAAGGGCATTAGCTCGGAGGAGAGGTTGGAGAAACTTGGTTTGTTCTCACTGGAACGACGGAGGTTGAGGGGCCACCCTGATAGAGGTCTACAAGATTATGAGAGGCGTGGACAGAGTGGATAGACAGAAGCTTTTTCCCAGGGTGGAAGAGTCAATTACTAGGGGTCACAGGTTTAAGGTGCGAGGGGAAAGGTTTAAAGGAGATGTACGAGGCAGATGTTTTACACAGTGAGTAGTCGTTGCCTGGAACGTGTTGCCGGGGGAGGTAGTGGAAGCGGATACAGTAGTGACTTTTAAGGGGCGTCGTGACAAATACATGAATAGGATGGGAATAGAGGGATATGGCCCCCGGAAGGGTAGGGGGCTTTAGTTCAGTCGGGCAGCATGGTCGGTGTAGGCTTGGAGGACCGAAGGGCCTGTTTCTGAGCTGTAATTTTCTTTGTTCTTTGTTCTCACCCCTCATGTCCCCAGCAGGGGCAGGGATTGCTCCGAAGAATGGGAGCAGGTGATCTGCTTTTGCAGAGAATTTGGTACTGGGCTGAATGGCCTCCTTCTCTGCTGTAACCATACTATGATTCATACTAAGACAGCCACTACCATTTGCCCTTCCACCGTCCTTGCCAACTCACCAAGCTATCCAGTATGGGCAGATTTCAGAAGCCATGTCGAGGTGAAATAAAATAAAGTTCTAAGTAGCTATTATAACCTTCACTACATTATAAAGAAACATTCCATTTCATGAAAGCTTATTCAGAACATTCAAATACCTTCAAGTACTTACTCCTCTATAAGAACAAAAGGATTTGCATTCATAACCCCATATCAAAGACAGTTAATCATTCCATAAACCTATTGAGCTGTAAATTAAACTGTGAGTTTAGACTCCTTACTGAGACAACTATAATTTGTTAAAAGCAGCCAAACATTAATAATGACATAATGATAGACCTTCACGTAATGTCAACAAATAGCTATTGTAACTGTCAAATTTTTTTTTCCAAATGTCATAGGCACAGGCAACATTTCTTTCACTTTTAAAGGGCTATGGATTTATAGAACCATCATGGCGTGATAGTTCTTCAGTCTTTATCTGCTCTTCCAAAGCATTTATAATTATTTTAAAAAGTCATAACCCACCCCGTGTAGATTAAGGCCCTAGCAGCAACAAAAATTATGTCTGTTTAAACGCAGCACTCAGTTCAAATGGCTTTGCTGAGTTCAGGTTTCCCTCATGGGTAAGTCATGCCCCTTTCCCCTACCAACAAATATAGAATCTGTGGAAAATGGGGGCAGGACTTCAAGGTCCAGATCCCACCTGCCATTTCTCCACGGCGCTGCAAAGATCCAGGCCTAAGGTCCCACAGTGTTTCTATTGCATTGGAAATCTTAAAGTCTTCAAAATTCCAATACTTTATTCTCACAATCGAATTATATTCCTACATTTTTACTTAGTATTTATATTTTCCTGCATTAAACTGCATCTGCCATTAATCTGCCCATCCTGTCACCTACTAAATCATCTCTGTGTTAAATTCTATCCAGATCATAATCCAATACTTTGCTTACAGTTGTTTGCTTTACTTTTTTAATGCGCATTCTGTTATAGTACTAAAAAGTTAAGTATTAACCAATCCATTTCCCACATTCCTTGCTTTGTATGTACGAGTAGGAGTATTTTGACCATTCAGTGTCAATGGATGGAAGATCCAGCCCATACTTTGAAACAAGAAGATCAACCAGAGTTAAGATCATACCTTTCGTACAGAAGGGGCCATCATATGCAGTTTGCATGCAGTTGCAAGAATAGCCATTGTACTTTTCCACGCACTTTCCTCCATTTCGACAGTACATGCCATAACTGGTACAATGGCCTGAGCAGCCAGGTTTTACCCCTGGAGTAATTTTTGCTCTCTCCTCAAGGTCGAGAGTGACACCATTCATCCTTAAAGATCGGATACACCCAAGGTAACCTCGCTGTCCTCCTGCAGCTCCTGTGAGAATAAATTGAAATAATAAAATGAAGCACAAATTAAATTAAACACAGATTACAACTTGGAGTTATTGCTCAATTGCGCTGGCTTTTTCATTGCAATTGCCATGATTTCAGCATAACTGGTGGAAAAGATTACAGACTTTTAAGCGTAATCTTGTTCCGCAAAAGTTGAGTTTCTGCAATTATTTACGCTAGTAGTATAACTGATAGTTACAAGTCTTTTGCTCGGATGCTGTGAATGCAAAGCCACAACCAGCACACCCTTTTAATCCCTAGACACTCATACATTAATGTTAAAGACTAAATACTGAGTCGATGTCCAAGTAATGCCATCCACGTTTTAATCCAATGAAATGAAGTGAGGAACGTGCGTCTGGTGCTAAAGCCAGAACACAGAATTGGACAGACTATAAATGGATGGAAAGATGACCCTCTGATTCTACAGTCTCTTGATAATCAGCTGCATCTGTCCTAAATCTACATATCGGACATAACTGAGCAGCAAGTCCATTCTGCTGTATCATTGAAATACAACTGGAGTGATTTTATTCTTGTTACAGGAACACTTCTTGGCTCCAGGTAGCATGACAACTTGGCGAGCGGTGATTTAAACTGAAATGACACAAGTGCCCCAATTTCATGCAGAAGCGTGGAGCGATTAATATGCTTGTTGGCATAGTGAAACCCAGAGAGATTTTAAGTTCTGTACCTCATTTCCACATTCAGGCACTGACTCCTGACTTTGTTCATTGTGCTGCAATAATGATAGAAATCACTGCTTGGCTGCCTGCCGCGAGGGTTAATTTGTTTATCTAATGGTCACTTTTGGAGTCTGTGGGAAGGTTTCCCAGCAGGCAGATAAACAGACAGGAGAGGACTGGGTGGTGACTGGGGGTAAACAGGAACAAGAAAATTCCAGTTTCTCCTAACCTAACCATTTTTAAACTCACCTGTTGGCCCTCTTTTGGATTGGACAGGTTTAGCCTGAAGGGCAAACCATCACTGTTCTCTCACTCAAGCTCCTGTTAAAATGACAGAGTGGGCCCCAATTACATCATCAGAACCTAATCTGCATATTTAAAGAAGACGCTGCTGGCTTGAGATGGGCATCCTTGATACTTGTAACTTTAAGTTGCAGACAGTCAGGTCGGCACTTCAAGGAGGTGGACTTGTCTTGGCTTAATTTTAACTGCCTATAAATCCCCCTACCACATACGCCCACCCCTCAACCTGGTTTCTGCCAGATTGAGGAAGTCAAAGTGGAATCTTTTTCCAATGGACATGATAAGTAAAACAACAGTCTGTTATTGTTTCTCTTCCCGCACCTAATCATAGAATCCCTACAGTGCAGAAAGAGATCATTCGGCCCATCCAGTCTGCATCGACAACAATCCTCCCCCAATCCCCATAACCCCACATATTTACGCCGCTAATCCCTCTTATCTATGCATCCCAGGATACTAAGGGGCAATTTAGCATGGCCAATGCACCTAACCCGCACATCTTTGGACTGTGGGAGGAAACCAAGCACCAAGAAGTAACCCACACAGACACAGGGAGAACTTAATGTTGCACATGCAGACTTTCAGCTGGTTCTATAAATGCTTTTTTCTGGAACAGGACACTAGCCTGTTACCAGAGGCTTATAACTTGAGGGATGCCATTTCACAGCAAGCATAGGTGATCAGGAGCCTCCACCAATCTTGCCACCTGCCTTTGGGGTATGCCAGAAGGATTTTCCAAGTTAATGCTCAATCTGTTGCCCATATTATGAACGCACCTTCCTTGGCCATCAAGCTCTCAGGTAAGATTTGAACCTGGATACCTCTGGCCCAAAGGCAGGAACGCTACCCAGGAGCAGAGAGTGTTCTGCAGTCAGCATCACAGTGAAGCAGTTTGGGAATACACAGTGTCCTGCAGTCAGCATTTCAGTGAAGCAGATGGGGAGAAAGTGTTTTGCGGTTGACATCACAGAGAAGCAGACTGGGATGAGTGTTGTGCATTCAGTGTCGTAGTGAAGCAGTCTGGGAACGGTGTCCTGCAGTCATTTCTTGTCGAAATAAAGAAAGTGTGACATCACAGGACGTTCGGTGGTGTTTGCCAGTGCTGTCAGGGAGGGTTTAAACTTAAATGACAGGAGGATGGAACCCTGAGCAGCAAGACAGAGGAGAGAGAAACAAGAATAAAAACAAAACACAGTAATGAAGGAAGAAAATGTAGAAGGCAGAAAAAACAAAGGCAATAAACAAATGAGGCTAGAATGCAAAATAAAGCCAAGGTCAGTAACATTGTTAAAACGACAACTCTAAAGCCATTGGTGTGGAACATTCGCAGTTAGGTAGATGAATTAACAGCACCAATAGATATAAATGGTTTGGATATAGTTGCAATTACAAACACCTGGCTGCAGGCATCCCAAGGATGGGAACTGAACATCGTGGCCCCAGCCAATCACCACCCCCCCTCCCCCCAGATCACCACCCGGCCGGTCAACTGTCCCTTCATTCCCACTCTCCTATGGATCTTCCTTTGCCTCCCCCTCTCATGGTCCTGCCCCTCAGGCCTCGCCCCCATTAGGCAACTGCCCAGCCCTGCCCCTGACCACCCGGGGGCTTCAATGGCCTCTGTTCCCACCAGCTAGGCCATCACACCTGGTCCCTATTCGTGGGGGACCATCTGTGCTTCTTGCCAGTGAGGATCTGGACCGGCAAGAGGGCTAAGGTAAGTGAGCCCATGTGAGGCTGATTTTGCTAACAGAATGGGGCTGGAAAGATCACGAGGGGTAAGAAACCGGGTGCGAACGCAATGTTTTCACCTCTCGCCCTATCTTACTAGCTCGAGACACCAATCGACCGGTGTGGTAAGCTGGGAAGATCCCACCCAGAGTATATTGTGCCCCAATAATGTTTGATTATTTTGCTGCAAAGATTAACTAGTAAGATGTTGAGTGAATTACTTTTCGGATTTGGCTGTGCTCAGTAACACTTACTACTGATATGTCTGCAGGTTTACCCTTTAAATTGTTCTTCAGTTTTCAAATGTTCAGTCAGTAGGAATTCATTAGTTAGCATAAATCAACAGATATTGTTAATCAGTGGAAACATTTATGCTTCCAGTTCACATATGCTAAATTACTTGTTCAATTGGATTATTATCCATATTTGCATTTACTTGAGCATAATCCTTTTAGCCTGTATCCTTTACTTTGTACACTGATCAACTCCAATTCAGTGGTTGCCTGTCCTCTTTAACATCCCCCCACCCACCACCCCGGCCCTCTCCATTCAACAGGATGCAGCATCAGCAGCAATTTGCACCTCCCCATCCATAGAGATTTTTATAACCCCCCCCCCCCCCCCATTTATCACATTGCTCCAAGAAACCCCCTCTGGACAAGAATTGAATATCTCCAACGCCATCACATTGAATATCTCCAACTCCATAACAGGCAAACACTGAACTGGAATTGATCTCAGAGTTCCAGAGGTCATCTTCATTACTGAGTGAAATTGTGTGTCAGTGAGTTTGGTGTGACACTTTGAGACACCGGTGTACATGTACACAGTACTCAGCACACGTGCACAGTATCAGCTGTCGAGAAAACCAGAGTTAAGGAAGAAGTAAAAAGGATGGTGGTTTTTGCACCCCAGCTGCGCCAGTGAGCCTTAGTCTTTTTGGCAGTCTTTTGGAGAAAATGATGGTGAGTTAGGAAGCAGACAAGGGTCATTTCAAGAAAGATGGGAGTTCGGTCATGCTGCACATTTTCTTCACAGGAGGTGGCATTTAGGGTGTTTTTTTTAATTCATTCTTGGGACATGGGTGTCACTGGCTGGCCAGTATTTATTGCCCATCCCTAGTTGCCCTTGAATGAGTGGCTTGCTAGCCTATTTCAGAGGGCAGTTGAAAGTCAAGCACATTGCTGTGGCTCTGGAGTCATATGTAGGCCAGACCAGGTAAGGACAGCAGATTTCCTTCCCGAAAGGACATCAGTGAACCAGGTGAGTTTTCCTGACAATCAGCAATAGTTTCATGGTCATCAGTTGATTCTTACTTCCAGATATTGTTTATTTAATTCAAATATCCACCATCTGCCGTGGCGAGATTCAAACTCAGATCCCTAGAACATCAACTGAGTTTCTGGACTAATAGTCTAGCGATGATATCACTAAGCTATCACCTCCCGCTGTGTGCCTCGCGATTTTCAAGAAGGAATGGACAGACAATGGACCTGGCTGGGTTTGGTTACAGTCTCGACTTGAAGAAATATTCAGCCATTTTGACAAGTCAGAGTTTAGCGTGGCTTCCATACCCTGGAAAGATTTTGCTTGAGTTGTCAAGTCAGTATCATTGGCATAAATAAATTGTCATGATAATGTGCTGAGCACATCACTTTTATAGATGTGTCAGCACCAAGACAAAGGGAAATTGAATTAATAATTTCTATGGCAGCTGACTAGAGAAGGTGCTATTCTTAAGAAGGAGTAAAAAAGGTAACCTTTGACCTTCATACTTCTGGCAGGATAATTGTTGCTGAGATTTTAAGGGACTGGAAAATTGTGGGCAGTGTGCGCTCTCATTATTGAGAACACAAAGTCAGAAAGTTAAGCCTAAGGGATAAGAATTGGTCTTCCGCAAGGTGATGCCAGTTGTCAAATGCAGATTGCAGTAACCTTGGATAAGGAAATCATGGCTTCGGCAGAGGTCAGTCAGGGAATTTGGCTGAAGATATTGTTGGGAATGATTTTCTGACCTCACTGCACTTGCTGCAGATTGTGCCAATTCCGGAAAATTGCATACGGGCCTAAAAATCAGCTCTGTTTGCGATTATCCTGATCCCTTTCTAATGGCGCAAACCAGATCTCACCCAGAAAGGGCACAAGACCAATTAGCATATTTAAAGTAACACTTAAATATGCTTAGCCCATTCAATGCCGGATTTTCCCAGCTCCTGGGATCTTCTGACCTGCGGGTACGGTGCGAGACAGGCAAAAATTATGACTGGTCAGAGCAGACGTGATGGCTACGCTAGGGGGCTCGGAGGCCATTGAAGCCCTTGGGTGGTCAGGGATATAGCTGGACAGTGCCCATCTGGCAGTGTCCACTTGACACCATGGCATTGCCAGTGTGCCAGGAGCAATGCAGAGGGTGTGGGGCCTGACTGGGGGTAGGGCCTGAGTGGAATGGGGTAATAATGGGGGGTTTATGATGGGGGGTGCGGTGCATGTGGGGGGGTTGCATGCAGGGGGAGTCGTGCAGGGGGTGCATGAAGTGGGAAGATGTTGGGGGACGCATCAGGAGGGTCCCTGTGCCCCAATGCCACCAACCTGTGTTGGGGAGGGGTTGGAGAAACATGCTGGTGATGGGACGAGGGGGATTGTCCTGATGCGCATTGCAGGAAGGAGGGGGGTCCCCCAACGCACTTTGAGATCAGGGCACCCTTGCAAAACAGTACCCGACCGCTCTGCAGCCGGGCTCACTGGTGTATTTAGGTTCTCCCCCAGTACTGGCATGCAGCTCACCACTCTCTCATAAAGTGACAGAGTGTGGGATGATTGCTGCCTGGAGCGCGCCGGACAGACTGGCACAGAATGCATTGATATTCTCATCGTTATGGAAGTTAGTTTTTTGGGTGGAAAATTCCACCCGTAGTCTTTAGGTTCATCTGTTTTTGTAGCTTTACACTAAAATTGAACAAGGACTGATCTGTCCACGAAAGCAAATGATGCACCTTTATTGCTTCAGTGAAATAAATAGTTTAATTTTTCAACTCAATTCCTCCAACTGCTGCAAAGCCAGGATATTCTGGCTGATGGACTTTTCTTGGTGACCAATGACAATGCTTTCTTATAAATGTCTAGCAAGCACTTGTGAGCTTGAAATCTGTTATTTTTCTGACACTGGGACTTCAGAACCTCAGCTATGCCAGCCCTTCAGTAAAATACTGAGAGGGTATTGCATTTGTGGAGTTGGAGACTTTTAGGTAGATTAAACCATTCACATCTGCCTGTTCAGATGGAATTGCGAGATCCCATTGTGCTATTCCAAGAAGATCAGTGAAACCTTCCTAATATCCTGACCAATATTTATCCCTCAACCAAGATCACCAAACCATAAAAATTGTTAGTGGCTACACTTCGGAACAAATTCACGAGCTGTGAAGAACTGTCAACTCTCCTAATGATGTAAAAGGTACATGTATAGGAAGTCTCTCCACCTTCTTCAAGAAGTGTTAATTACATTTACATCTAAGCTGTAGCAAAACACTGTCAGGAACTCTCCTGTTCTGGGTTGTAATTCGGATATGCAATGTTGAATTCTTGCTCCTAGTTGGGATGTAAGTTCTGTGGCACTACATGTGATTTGCTTGGCCTCAGCCTAGCTGCAATTTAGTTGTTTGAACTATTGGATTGCAAGTCAGGGTGATGTAACAAATTCACACTTCAGGATTTTACCACTTGTCATATCACACTTGTGAATATTTTAAGATAAAAACATAAGTTGTCTTTTCTTTTGTTTATTCAAGAGATATGGGCTTCCCTGACCAGGCCACCATTCAGTGCCCAACCCTAATTGCCCTTGAGAAGGTGGTGAGCTGCCTTCTTGAACTGATGCAGTCCAGGTGGTGTAGGTACACCCACAGTGTTGTTAGGGAGGGAGTTCCGGGATTTTGACCCAGCGTCAGCAAAGGAACAGCGATATTTTTCAAAGTCAGATGGTGAGTGGCTTGGAGGGGAATTTACAGGTCGTGGTGTTCTTATGCATTTGCTGCCCTTGTCCTCCTAGATGGTAATTGTCGTGGGTTTAAAGCCATCAGCCTTGGTGAGTTCCTGTAGCGCACTTATGTTGAGATGATATGGGGAATTTGCCCATTCTAAATTAATGTTCGATCATGAGCACAGCCATGGCTGCCTGTCCTATTTTACATCTAATCCTGTAGAATCAACTGAAGTTACAGGAATTGTGAGCACCTTTGGGTGAAAAATCAAAGATTGTGTTTATTTTTGCCATACATGAGTGGGGACACTTTGTGCACAAACTGATGCAGTTACAGTGATGCAGGAGTTACAGTTGTGTCTGCTCCTTGCTGCTCCCTAAACATATGCCTCAAAATAAAGACTAAAGTAGCAAAAAGATGGGAAAATGTTAATGAAAAAGAAGTGGCAGACCCAGCAACAATATTTGCCAGGTGCTACATCCAGATGCTTTTAACATTTCATAAGGAGAAAACAATATCTGCAAAAGAAGTGAGCCCAAATTACCTTATGAGTGTTTCTTGCTCATTTAATTGAGTAAAACTTTTCATAAAATCCCTACCTTGCAGAAGAGGCCATTTGGCTCATTGAGTCTGCATCGACTTTCTGACAGAGCATCTTACCCAGGCCCTATCCCTTTAACCCCACACATTTACTATGTCTAATCCATCTAACCTACACATCTTGGGACACTAAGGGGCAATTAGCATGGCCAATCCACCTAACTTTAACCTCTTTGGATTTACTGCCTCCTTAAATAAAATATGAAATTCATCATCCAACATGGGTCCAAGACCATGAACTTGGGACTTAGAGTCGCATTAACTGCAAATTAATATAGCCAGGCTGTGCAGAAAATTGCCCGACAAAGCCTTTCTAATTTGAGTAACAGCTTCACAAATCTGCCTGAAATGTTTCAATTTTTTACACTCCGCTGGTGTGAATAAGAAACTTGATTTCTGACCACATTAACAAATGTCTTTTGTTGCTTATTGCCATCAACTGAGACTTTACAATTCTGATACAGCCCTGATTTAATTAATTTGTTGTGCTTTAATAACTTAATTTCAATAGAGATAAATCCTGAAACTCCAGTATTGTTCCTTCTCTTAGACCTTTGCTATGTACATGTCCATCAGACCTGAATCAATTAATGATAATTACTGTCCTAAATCAATACTTCGTCAGGAATCCCATCAATTCCTTTGCCCTAACCTTGCCTCAGTTAATTAATGATGATAGTTGCTGCTGATGAATTGCTACCACTAATCAACCATTAAAGTGGCTTCTGTAGTGAGAAACCACTGCCTACCACTTCAATAATTTTGTTGGTAACCATTAAACAATTAATGGGCATCCAAAATTAACATGAACTGAAAGACAATGATAGTAATTTCCATTTTCTTGACATATTTAGTTTCCAGTTAAAGTTCTTTGTCAATATGCAACCCAGAGGAAGGTATTAAAATTAAGATCAGAAAACTAAAAATTTGGCTGCTAACAGTTGTGGTAATATTGGATGAAATTATTCTGTAATTGGAAAAATTTGTTAATTAAGGACACAACAAGACTTTCTAAAATGCAAGCTGTGCTTGGCTAATGATGAAATTAATGGAATAATAATCAGCTGGGTCTGTAAAGGGTACAGAATGACAAATATGCTTTAATTACTTACCTACATAGAGCTGGCTGTAGAGTTCTAGTCTAGTATGACCCTGGGTTGGTGCCTTTCTGAAATCCCTGCGCAGTAGATCTACTTGAAGGCTTGCTTCCTTTACATTGCGCTCAGCGATTACTCGATGCCACTGGTCATCATTTAAAGGATTTGGGGATCTCACTGTAAGTTCCTCTGGGCCATTACCCACATCAAATGAAAATGTTACATCAGTCGGAGCTGAAAATATAATAATTATAATTCAGTTCTTATTTGACTAAAACATAAAAATTAGATGTCCTTCAAAAGGGAAAGGGGACCAGGTGATAATGGTGATATGGAATGTAGACAGGATTAAAAATGATCAAAAATATATTAGCATTTTGGGGCTAATACCTTTTCCTTATTCTTAAAAGTTTTTATATGTTCTTAAAATTTTGCTGCAGTAGATAAGCACCTTAACAACTCAAAATTCCAAACATCATTTTTTTTTGTCAGACTGAAGTTAATACCAATACAAATCTTTCCTCTACGGATTGAGCATAAAATGTTGTGAGGATCTGGAATTATCTCACTTTTTCCATTTGGCACAAACATACAAGAAGACAGCCAACAGGACTTTGGTTATATTTGTCCTCCCAAAGGGGCTAAGTGATAATTACATTACAAGTGCTCGGAAAGATGATACAAGTTTCTGTATTAATTTGCCAATTGTCCAGATATCAAATCAGAGAAAATGGGGAAAAATAAGATCCAGGTGTGATTTGCTGTAGAGTTCGAGTCCAGTATGTACAGTTGGTGCACTACGTTAATGCACCAACTGTCTTTTTAGTCTATATTAACATGCATGTATTTTCTGTTTTAAATGTGACTTCCTGAAATTCAGGAGTTATACCAAACCAGTAGGATTTGTCTTTATCTAACAACTGCTTTACATGGCCTTTGTTAAAAAAGGTTATTGTAAAGATAACAGTGACTTCTTGATTTAATTTCACCCAACCACGACGAATATCAAATAGAAATTACATTAAACAAGTCATATAAGTGCAAGATTTATTTTCTATTCTTTATTCATCACCCACTTTTAAACTCCAATTATCCTTCCATAAAAAGTGGTGGTCACTTCCTAAACAAAAACAGAAAAGGCTGGAAATACTCAATGGGACTGACAGCATCTGTGAAGAGAGAAAGAGTTAACATTTCACCTTTCATTTGTATTTACAAAAAGTCAAAAAGAAATTTATGGTTTTTCCCTTGTGTTTATACCACAAAATAATTTTTATCAAGAATGTATTTAAGTCTAAAAAAATTACATATATGTGCCTGTCTCATATGTTTAATTCTTTTCTGTTGCTTTTTTCAACTGCATTGTGAGGCGACTCATTGTCCTCTGATTTTGACATTCTTAGGGTGCAATCTTACCGGCCGTTCATGCCATATTCCTACTGCAAAAAGGTCGAAGAATTTGGCACCAAGTCAAATCTCCATTCACTGCAGTGGGATGGGAAAATCCCACCAGTGTAGACGGTGGGAACATTCCACCCTAAGATTTTAAGGTTAGTGCAGCTTATTTCTAAGGGGCTGCGTGATTTATTTAGTTGTGGAGAAAATAGTCTATTTTTGAGACAATTCTGTTCAGGAATGGATTCATTGGTGGGGTGGGAGAGGACGCTGCATGTGAAATCTTTCTGAATTCTCATTGATTAAATTTCTTTGGTTTGACTTTTTGAGACGATTTACTTAATTTTCTAGATTGCTAACCTGAGTGACTGGCTACCTCCAAATCGTTGCTATAGGCGATCCAATTCATTATCTCAGAACACCTGCTTCAGTTGAAAGCATGGTCAAAATGACATTGCTAAACTCACATACTGCCTCAGAGCTGTGCGATCTGCTGAACATTCAGATTCCCTGGTCAAAATATTTAAATGCATTTAATGCAGTGAGTAACTCACTTCCTTGCTCCCAAAGTCTGCCCATTATCTACAATGTGGAGATGCCGGCGTTGGACTGGGGTAAACACAGTAAGAAGTTTAACAACACCAGGTTAAAGTCCAACAGGTTTATTTGGGAGCAAAAGCCACACAAGCTTTCGGAGCCCCAAGCCCCTTCTTCAGGTGAGTGGGAATTCTGTTCACAAACAGGGCATATAAAGACACAAACTCAATTTACATGAATAATGGTAGGAATGCGAATACTTACAGCTAATCAAGTCTTTAAGATACAAACAATGTGAGTGGAGAGAGCATCAAGACAGGCTAAAGAGATGTATATTGTCTCCAGACAGGACAGCCAGTGAAACTCTGCAGGCCCAGGCAGGCTGTGGGGATTACAAATAGTGTGACATGAACCCAATATCCCAGTTGAGGATCACAACAGACACCTCCAGACGCTGAAAGATGCCCTCATAAGAACAGGATATGGCGCTCGACTCATCGATCAACAGTTCCGACGCACCACAGCCATCCCCACACCCCCACTTCTTGCCTTCAAACAACCGCACAACCTCAAACAGACCATTGTCCGCAGAAAACTACCCAGCCTTCAGGAGAACAGTGACCACGACACCACACAACCCTGCCACAGCAACCTCTGCAAGACATGCCGGATCATCGACACAGATGCCATCATCTCACGTGAGAACACCATCCACCAGGTACACGGTACATACTCTTGCAACTCGGCCAACGTTGTCTACCTGATATGCTGAAGGAAAGGATGTCCCGAGGCATGGTACATTGGGGAAACCATGCAGACGCTGCGACAATGGATGAATGAACATCGCTCGACAATCACCAGGCAAGACTGTTCTCTTCCTGTGGGGGAGCACTTCAGCCGTCACGGGCATTCAGCCTCTGATATTCGGGTAAGCGTTCTCCAAGGCGGCCTTCACGACACACGACGGCGCAGAGTCGCTGAGCAGAGACTGATAGCCAAGTTCCGCACACATGAGGACGGCCTCAACCGGGATATTGGGTTCATGCCACACTATTTGTAATCCCCACAGCCTGCCTGGACCTGCAGAGTTTCACTGGCTGTCCTGTCTGGAGACAATACACATCTCTTTAGCCTGTCTTGATGCTCTCTCCACTCACATTGTTTGTATCTTAAAGACTTGATTAGCTGTAAGTATTCGCATTCCAACCATTATTCATGTAAATTGAGTTTGTGTCTTTATATGCCCTGTTTGTGAACAGAATTCCCACTCACCTGAAGAAGGGGCTTGGGGCTCCGAAAGCTTGTGTGGCTTTTGCTCCCAAATAAACCTGTTGGACTTTAACCTGATGTTGTTAAAATTCTTACTGCATTATCTACAAGGCATAAGTCAGCAGTATGATGGAATACTCTCCACTTACCTGGATGAGTGCAATTCTAACAACACAGAAGAAGTTTGATGCCATCCAAAACAAAATAGTCCACGTGATTGGTACCCTATCTACCACCTGAAAACATTTGCTTCTTCCACCACCAGTGCATAGAGGCAGCAGTGTGTACCATATACAAAATGAACTGTAGCAATTTGCCAAGCCTCCTGTGATAGCACTTCCAAACCCATGATGTCTACCACGTAGAACACTATGGTATTCGGTAGAAAAAAAAGGAGGGCCAATTGTGATATTGAAAAGTTTTGATTGAGATGAGAGCAGGGTATCAGGGGATAGTTGGGGCTATAGATACAAGAGCAGGGGTTAGAATTGTGAGACTGTGGTTGGTAGAGTTGAGAGCTAGTTTTTCTTAATTTATTTTCTCACAAGATCTGGGCATCTTTGGCTAGGCCAGCATTTTTTTGCCCAGCAGTGGGACATGAGAGCAGAAGCTCCTTACTTCTCACAGCTTAAATAGTTAAATACACTCGGATTTGAAAAATGCACATCATTGTGAAAAAGAAACTCAGAAGGTTGAATAGAGGGGAGCCAGTTCACCCCTTCTCAACTGGTCGTGACAATTGGTTAACATAAGTTACCTATCAACTGACTTGGATTGTTGACCAAGGGTTTAGTGCATTCTCTAGAACGCTGTTCTGTGCTCGTAATAAAATTAATATTTGTGTCACTCTTCCTGAGTTCTGACAAATTGGCACTCATAATGATTTACAATCAACAATCTAAAAGGCAACAGAATTAATGCAAAGCCGCACTACTTTTGAAATGGCCCTGCTTTTATTGGGATGAGTGGCCATAAAGGAAAAGCATATCATCTCTCATCACAGCATTCCTCATTTAAAATACCGAAGAAATCATTGCACAGCTTTAGGCAGGCTGCAGAAGGCTATTTTTTCTGCATGAAGGTGTCCACAATGTCAGGTTCCAAAGGAAAGTGAAAACTTCCATTTAAAATAAATTCAATTTTCACTCATTTCTTCCCGACACAGCCCCCAATAGGGTATGAAGTTACAGGTGATGACAACCTGCTGACATTTCATTCATTCGATTTTTGTGTGCAGCTTTGCAAGTGAATATCAGGTGTGTGTGTGTGTTTGTGCTCAGGGTGTGTTTGTGTATGTAAGGATTATGTGTTTATGTAGGGAGTATGTGGTTTGTGGGTGTTGTGTATATATTGCTAGACGATTGATTCAGAAATGGGAACTATGTAAATTTATCTGTTCCACTAACCCAGCAATGTTGATGCCAATTATAGTGCCGCTGCTGCATTGGTTAAGTGCAGCTAACTCAGCACTGACTAAGCACAGCCTTATCTTGCTGGCAGCACAATTGCTTCTGGATTAGCAGGACGTGGGTTCAACATTCTAGAAACTTAAACGCATGCAGTAAGTTGGCAGTTTGATGAAGCACTGAGGGAGTTGTTGACTCTTGATGACCAAGGCCCGAACTGCCTGTGAAGAAAAGACCCCACCCCAATGCAATTTTTCAAAGGGCAGCAAGCAAGGGAGTTCTCCATTTCTCCTAGCAAACACTCATCCCTTACTAAAACCGTCCAGAAAGATGAACTGGCCATGCATCAGTTTGTGGGATCTTGCTGTGTACAAATTTGCTGCCATGTTTACCTCTACAGCAGCAGTGACTACACCTCAAGGATTATTCTCAGCTGTGAATGAGTTTATAATACACTGAGGCTGTGAAAGATTAGGTCCTTTCTTTCCTGAGGATTAAACAGATGTACCTGGTCTGCATGGATCAGTACCACACATTACAATTGATCCACAAAGGCAATGGGAGTGGAAAACATGATTTATATTAAATAAAGTATAGCAACTAATTCACACACTATACTGGAATTTTCAAATTTGATGCACAAATTATTGGCCATGTATGATTCTTTGATCATGTGGCCGGATCTGAACCAATGGAACGTGAGTGTGTGAACCTGAGGCAATTGGGGGCGAGCATTCCTGGGGTTGAAGGGTGCAGTTGAAGTCAGGGTGTTGTTAGGACTAGACCTGTATAATTGTGCTGTTAAATCCTTCATTGTATATAATTCTTCTCCTCAATAAATCCTTTAGTTAGTTACTTGCCATATCGAGTTGCCTCGAGCTATTACAGTTTCAAACCACCGAGTCATCCTGGACCTCTGTACTGGAGGTGCCTTTGAAAAATGATGTTATAGAGTCTTTTTAATTCTTGTATTGCAATGATTAACTGCTTATACAAAATTATGGTGTCTCTGAAAGAAATTGATTCAATTCCCCTTCAAAACCTATCAACAAAAGTACTCAATATCTATTTCCTCTGGGTTATAAAGCTGCCTTCCAATTGCAGGTAATGAAAACCAACAAGATTATATCACTCCAACCGTGCGGGCAATATTCTCACAGTATGCCATCATCTCCAAATTGGTTAACTTCAGAGGATGCTGTCTCTGGTACCATTATAGTCAAAACTTTCAACATTTTGTAACTGAGCTGTGCCTCTTTCTGTATGACTGATGTAACAATTAGACCTTAATATAGACTAGTATTTGATTAGCTTGTCATTATATGTACTTATGTGCAATTAAACAATTGTTTTGAGACCAAAGCTAACAAGAAATCAGAGCAGAAATAAGCCATTGGGGCCCCTCAAGTCTGCTCTGCGATTCGATAAGATCATGGCTGATCTGATTGTGGCTTCAGCTCCACTTTCCCGTCTTTCCCCAAAATCCATGACTCCCTTGTTGATTAAAAATCTGTTTAACTGAGCCTTAAAGAGAATTCCACAGACTAATAACGTGAGTGAAAACGTTGCACCTCATCTCTGTCTGAAATGGAAAACCTCTAACTTTCAAACTGTCTCGTAGTTCCAGACTCTCCACAAGGGGAAATCTTCTCTCAATCCCCGTCAAGTCCACCCAGGATTTTGGGGCGAATTTTACCATTTTGAGTCTAAGTGCCGGATCTGGGCGTCAAATAGATCCGCGCCTGGAATCCTCTTTGCAGCGCGCCAATACACGTTTTGCCCGCTCCGGGCCGATCCATGCCGTGGGCGGGGCTTAGCTGCATGCGAAGTTCGAAAAAAATCTGACAGCGCGCCCGGGCGCGAAAAGAAAATCAGAAAGCGGAGAGAGCGGCTCTCTGACGGTCATCCTCTGGTCGGGGGAGGGGGGGGGAGCGGGAGGGGTGTGACCGATCATCCCCTGGGTGGTGAGGAGAGGGGGTGTGACCGATCATCCCCTGGGGGGGGGGGGGGGAGGTGGAGGAGATGGGGTGTGACGTCTCATCCTCTGGGGGGGGGGGGGGAGAGGGTGTGACCGATCATCCCCTGGGTGGGGAGGAGAGGGGGTGTGACCGATCATCCCCTGGGGGGGGGGGGGGGGGGGGGAGGTGGAGGAGATGGGGTGTGACGTCTCATCCTCTGGGGGGGGGGGGGGGGGGAGAGGGTGTGACCGATCATCCCCTGGAGGGGGGAGGAGAGGGGGTGTGACCGATCATCCCCTGGGGGGGGGGGGGGGGGGGGGGAGGGGGGGGAGATGGGGTGTGACGTCTCATCCTCTGGTCGGGGGGGGGGGGGGGGTTCCGCTGCCTGTCTGCGGCCGATCCCTCCTGGCACCATCACTGGTTCACTACCAGCCACAGCCATCTCTCCCGCTCTCTCCCACCTGCAGGGAAGAGTAATCTGTGGCTGGTAGTGTACCAGTGATGGTGCCAGGAGGGATCGGCCACAGACACGCAGCAGAACCCCTCCCCCCGACCAGAGGATGAGACTTCACATCCCCTCTCCTCCCCTCCCCCCAGGGGATGAGACGTCACACCCCCTCTCCTCCTCCCACCCCCTCCCGCCCCGACCAGAGGATGACCTGGGTCAGAGAGCCGTTGCAGTCTCTGACCCCGCTCTTCGGAGGCTGCAGCGGCGACTTCAGACTTTTATTCTGCAGGTCGGTAACAGCGCGGACGCGGATCGGGCCAGAAGACGGTAAAGTGGGATTTGGCGGTAGAGTTGGGCGTGCGGTTCATTAAGTCGATTTAAATGCATGCAAATGCATTTAAATCGTCGGGCCACCCGATTCGGGCACGGGCCGGACCCGCGCCTGAATCGGGTGTCGGTAAATCCGCGATCTGCTCGGAATCGGGTGCAGATCACGGTATAGGCCCGACGCCCAACTTTACCACGATTTCACGCCCGAAAACGGGCGCGAAGTTTTGGTAAAATCAGGCCCTTTGTATTTTTCAATAAAGTCATCACTTATTCTTATAAACGCTAATATATACAGACCCTTTCTTCATAAGATAACACCTCCATCCCAAAAATCAGTCGAGTGAACCTTTCCTGTGCTGCTTCTAATGCAATTTATAACTAAGGAGATCAATATTGTACACAGGCATCCAGATGTGATCTCACTAAGGCCAAGTACAGCCGAGCCAACACTTCTATATTTTTGTGCTTGATTTCCCCTTGCAACAAATGTCAATATTCAATTTGCCATCGCCGGAGTGTGGCGACTAGGGGATTTTCACAGTAACTTCATTGCAGTGTGAATGTAAGC
This sequence comes from Mustelus asterias, assembly GCF_964213995.1. NCBI lineage: Eukaryota > Metazoa > Chordata > Chondrichthyes > Carcharhiniformes > Triakidae > Mustelus > Mustelus asterias. The sequence continues at coordinate 65,245,603 of NC_135802.1, read as the reverse complement.
CTACTTGTGAATAATAAATAAATAAACTTTAAATAACTGCTGCACCTGCCTACTAACATTTTGTAACTTATATATAAGAACAAACAGGTCCCTCTGTACCTTACATATTTAAGTGTTAGATTCCTTTTTTGTTATTCCTGCCAAAGCGGACAAGTTCACATTTTCCTACGTTATACCAATTTTTTGCCTACTCACTTAACTTAGGCGTTTGACAAGGTGCCACATAAAAGACTGACCCAGAAGGTGGGATCGCAGAGAATTGGGGGGCAGAGTACTGGATTGGATTCAGGATTGGCTGACTGGGAGAAAGTAAAGCCTCGGGATAAATAGGTTCTTCTCTGGCTGGCGAAATGTAACTAGCAGGGTGCTGTAGGGGCCAGTCCTCGGGCCTCAACTGTTTACAATCTATATAAACGATCTGCAAGCAGGGACAGAGTGTAACAAAGCAAAATTTGTGGATGATACTAAAATAGGTGGGAAAGCAGGCAGGGAAGAAGATGTAAAGATTTTACGGATGGATATAAATAGGCTAGGAGAATGGGCCAAAATTTGGAAGATGGAATTGAATGTGGATAAATATGAGCTTATCCATTTTGGCAGAAAAAATAGAAAGGAAAATTATTATCTAAATGGAAAGGAAGGACTTATTGACAACTTATAGGAAGGACATGAATGCACTGGAGGGGGTGCAGAGGAGATTTATCAGGATACTGCCTGGGATGGAACATTTAAGTTATAAAGAGAGGTTGGATAGACTTGGGTTGTTTTCGTTGGAGCAGAGAAGACTGAGGGGTGATCTGATTGAGGTGTTCAAGATTATGAGGGGCATGGACATGGATAGGGTGGATAGGGAGCAGCTGTTCCCCTTAGTTGAAGGGCCAGTTACGAGGGGACACAAGTTAAAAGGGGGAGGTTTAGGGGGAATTTGAGAAAAAACTTTTTTACTCAGAGGGTGGTGACAGTCTGGAATGCGCTGCCTGGGAGGGTGGTGGAGGCAGGATGCTCATATCCTTTTAAAATGTACCTGGATGAGTACTTGGCATGCTATAACATTCAAGGCTATGGGCCAAGTGCTGGCAAGTGGGATTAGATGGGTAGGTCAAGGCATTTCATACATTGGTGCAGAATTGATGGGCCGAAGGCACTGTAGTATTCTGTGATTCTGCGAAAGTAGATTCAAAATGCATCTGGGCAGAGGGATCTGGGTGTTTTAGTTCATGAATCAGAGAAAGTTGGTATGCAGGTTTAGCGTGTAATAAAAAGGCTAATGGGATGTTGGCATTTATTGCAAAAGGATTGGAGTATAAAAGTAGAGAAGTATTGTTGCAATTGTTGGTGAGACCACATCTGGAGTATTTTGTCCAGTTTTGGTTTCCTTATTTGAGGAAGAATGTGGTGGCATTGGAGGCAGTTCAGAGGAGGTTCACCAGATTGATTCCGGAGTGAAAGAGAGATTAAACAGTTTGGGCTCATATTCACTGGAGTTTAGAAGGATGAGAGGGGATCTGATCGAGTTATATAAAATTCTAAAAGGAATTGATAGAGTAAACGGAGACCAAATGTTTCCTCTTATGGGGCAATCTAGAACAAGAGGTCACAGGTATAGGTTGAGAGACAGAAGATTTAAAACTGAGACGAGGAGGGACTACTTCTCACGAGGGTGGTGAATTTGTGGAACTCACTGCCCTATAGGTGGAGTCTGAATTATTAAATGGTTTCAAGAGGAGATAGATATATTTCTGATTAAAAAATGGGTTAAAGGGATATGAGGAACAGGTAGACTGTGGATTTTAGACCAGCGAGAGAGCAGCCATGATCTGATTGAATGGCGCAGCAGGCTCGAAGGGCTGGATTTGTGTAATTCCTATGTATGTTCCTTATCAAAGTCCCTTTGTAGACTCTTTGGCCCAAATTTTCATGGAGATGGTAGGGCTCTGTCCCTTAGACAAAATGGCATTGCAGCTCTGAGTCCAAGGGTCTATCCCCCAACCTGAGATCCCTAATTTCACATGTAAAAGTGCAGCTACCTTCAGAAAAGAGTTTTTTTTTACGTGGAATGTCCAAAACCCAACTTGTGGGCTTTAGACACTTAAGCAAAAGGTCGAAAGATGCCTGTTATTCTGAGAAGCAGGATACACTTTGGGAATAGTCCAGGTACCCCTTTGGGGAAGTCAGTTGCCCTGCGGGATTGTTGAAAGTGGACAAGAAATTTGAATGCTAGAGGTGGATAAACTCAATAGAGCTGTCAAGCTGTAAAAGGCATTTAAATCCCCAAGCTCTTTAAATTTTGTTTAAAAAATACACTTTCTCGGGTTTGGGGAGCTGGGAATGTTCCTGATTTAGGAGTGAAAATTCAACCCTGTATGTCCTATTGACAACTTACTTTCATACCTGTCTTTGTGTCATAAGCAAATTTAGCTGCAGTACATTCTGTCCCTTCATCCAATTCATTGATATACATTGCAAATAGCTGAGGCTCTGGCACTAACTCCTGTGGCAATCCACTGAAGATGACTGATTTTTCTCTACTTCCTGTTGGCCAACCAATCCTTTATCCATGCTAAGATGTTACCCCCTACATCATGAGCTCCTATTTTGTCAGTAGTCTTTAATGTGGCATCTCACCAAATGCCTTTTGGAAATCCAAGTACACCATGTTCACAAGTTCCCCTTTATCCATCTTGCTTGTTACTTCCTGAAAGAATTATAATAAATTAGTCAAACACAATTTCATTTCACAAAACCCTGTTGACTGCCTGATTGTATTATGATTTTCAAAATGTCCCATCATCTCCTTGACGATGGATTTTAATATTTCCTTCTTGCAAATGTTAAGCTAACTGGCGCTAATCTTCTGCTTTCTGTCCTACTCCCTTCTTGAATAAGTGTTACACCAGCTATTTTTTAATGTGCTTTGACCTTTCCTGAATATAAGGAATGTTAGAAGATTATAACCAATGCATCTACTATCTCTGCAGCCTCTTTGTTTGAGATGCAGACCATCTGGTCTCGGAGACATTCAGCCATCAGTCTTATTTGCTTCGCCCACTTGAATTGTTCCTTGAACCATGCTGCCATGGTCAATTCACTCAACCACCCTGCAGCCCCCGCTCTCGTCCACACAAACCACAAGAACCTTCAACCTGTTGGATAATGACAAGGGGTGAGACTCTTCCAGTGCTATTTTCTGGATTTGCACATCTGCCTTGCTCACAGGCACACCCTCCTGTCCCTGATTGCAGACCAAATTTGAAGTACCTTGCCTAAGTCATGTGACTGACTTCTGGAAAAATGTGTCTGGGTAACTCCTCCTGTTGGTTGGTGGAACTCCAGTTCCCATACCAAGGGTAGAGGAACTCCCGCTGGCCCTGCACTGCCTGGAGGAGTCGCTCCAGGGAGTTGTTGCTGAACTTGAGGACAGAGAGTTTGTTTCTTCTTGGGGCCATTACTGTCTTTGCCACACCAACTCCTGGGCTGTAGAGAATGAATGGTGTTTGTGGGTGTTGATAAATCTTCCTTCAGAACCTTTGACTCCATGAGGTAATGGGGGGCAGGACGAATCCCTGCCTGCCCCACCGTGAAATTCGATGAGCTCTTCGCTGATATATAAATAATTAGCTGAAAAGCAGATTATCTGGTATGAGATCCTGTCCTGTCACCCAGCAAGGATCTTGCCAAGTTTCCTACCTGCCACTGGACTTAGCCACCACAATGGAAAATTCTGCCCATGGAGTCTGGACTTATGCTTTTGGCAAAAAATTCTGCAGATAGTTTTTGTCTCGGTATTCCCTTTCCAGTGGAAGGCACCCATCTAGAGCGATTCAATTAGGAACTTTCTGGAAACTATCGACAGTCTGCGTTGAAGTTGCAGAGGCCACCTGACCCTTGGCAGGGCCACTTTGTGAGCCTCTATGTTTTAAAAAAAAGACAGTTTGAGAAGCTCCACAGTCCATGTTTGAAGTTAAGAACAGGATATGCCTTCACTGAGCATGACACAAATAAAACATTGAGATAGTCAGACATTTTAAGCAATATAAATTTTAAGCAAGCACTAAGGAAATAGGAAAAGTGATACTGTTTAGCAGGCAATTAAATCTATTTAGTTCCCGACAATAGCAAATTACATGATATATGGGGAGCTCTTTACCATTTTGCATATTTTAAACTAGGATGTAATTTCCTTAAAAGCTTGTAGCTGGAAAAATGCATGTAATGAAATCCTATCATTGACGATTCATAACAGAGTGAGATGACAGGCCTGACAACTCAAATCCCATTACTTTACAAATGACTAATTTTACTGTGAGGAGTAAGTATTTGTTAAACATAACCAGTTTTAGACTCCAATAATTCACTGCACATTGAAATATCTAGCACCTCATTTGGCAGATTGTTTAAATCTGTGAAATATAAATACTGAGTAAGTTTAGATTGATTTATAGGGATTTTCAAAGTGAGAAACTTTATTATTTCAGCTTACCAAAATATAGAATGCAGTTTTACTCCAAGATGTTTAGATAAAATTCGAGTGCTTTGAAATGAAAGGGTTCTTAGGTTATTGTCTTGTATTCACTGATGACCAGAAGATTAATACTTTCAGTAAAATCCTTATTAAAAGCTACTCCTTTTAAGAGGTTAATAGTAAATGTTTTATGCCACTATTAAACTATGCAATCGAAGGCAAACTGAAATATTAAAGTTGTTACATAAACCCTGGCTTGGTAAAACTTAAATGTTCCAAATGAGCAAATTATCAGCTCTCCTGCTGTCTGGTTAATCGTCCAAATTATCTCTATATTCTGCTGGAACTGGAATTGTGTAAATTGTGATTTACCTTTTAATCAGAAGAAAAGTTTATGTTTGGCATTACGACATACAGATACACACAACTTTTTAAAAAGTCTAATGTAGGTAGAAGAGCATACTAGGCAAAACAGAAAATAATAAGCATGAGAGATTATTCCTAAAGCATAAAGTTAAGAGTATTATATTGAATCAAGCTAAAGTGAAAGAATAGGCTAAAGATAAAAACTGGCAGCAAGGTCTGAAATAGCAAAAGAGGTGAGAACAACATTTTATATTGTACCTTTCATGACCTCATTGCGTCTCAAAGTACATTTTAAGTGTAGTCACAGTCGTAAATGTGGGAAATTTGGCAGCCAATTTGCAAACAGCAAGCTCCCACAAACAACAATGTGATAATGACCAGATAATGGCTGGATTCTCCCAAAAAAGTTCTGAGTGTCGAACTTGAGGGAAAACTGGAGTAAATCATGCTGGTTTTTTCAGTGGGAGTTCAGACGAGAATCTCCCGCACTCTGTGCAATGCAGAGGCCACCAGGGTGATTATCATAGAAATCATAGAAACCCTACAGTGCAGAAAGAGGCCATTTGGCCCATTGGGCCTGCACTGACCACAATCCCACCCAGGCCCTACCCTCTTATCCCTACATATTTACCCGCTAATCCCTCTAACCTACGCATCTCAGGACACTAAGGGGCAATTTTAGCATGGCCAATCAACCTAACCCGCACATCTTTGGACTGTGGGAGGAAACCGGAGCACCCGGAGGAAACCCACGCAGACACGAGGAGAATGTGCAAACTCCACACAGACAGTGACCCAGGCCGCGAATCGAACCCAGGTGCCTTGCCTCGATCGCTGGCCAGCCCAGGCCCCTTGCAGCCCCCGCAGGCATACCACCCCCCCCCCCGCAGTGGACCTCACTAGCCCCCTCCCCCCCCCGAAGATATTCCGGCAGACCCCCACCCCAGCAGACTACCCTCCCGATCGCTGACCTCCCTCCAACCCCGACCAGATCCCAATGCAGAGTAGCAGTGGGCCCCCCACCCCCACAAATTGCCCCGAGACCCCGTCCCCAGCAGACCCCTCCCCCCAATAGGCCCCACCCCACCTTGGACACTGCCCCATGCAGTGCCAAGGTGCCCTAGGGCAGCGCCAGGGGCATAGGCTGGCACTGCCAGGGTGCCCATGCCCAGGGGGCACCACATCCCCCTGCCCAACCGTCTGAGGGGCCCCAATTGCCCCCCTTCACTCACTCTAGCGGGTCAGGCTGCTACTTCCCCAAAAGTGGGGAGCTAGTCTGAACCCCGCTGGAGTGAAATACTCCTGGCGGGGTGGGAGGGGCGAGCGAGTCCGGAAAATTCAGTCCCAGGTCCGCTAATTGCATTTAAATAGTATGTAAAATACTATTCAAATGCTACCTCCGCCTCCCAGCCAATTTCCGGCACTGCTCCTTCTGTCACTCAGTCAAAATCCGGAAACAGCAGCCCAATAGCACTTTGGGTGTACCTGCACCACTTGGTCTGCAACAGTTCAAACTGGCGGCTTACCACTACCTTCTCAAGGATGATCTGTGACGGACCTTGTCAGCAATTCTTACATCCCATGAACGAATGGGGAAAAAACAACCTGCCAGTTCCACAGGGATTTACTGCATGCCTTCAAATGCACAATGGTTAAATAAGAAAGTCATGGGTTCATGTCAGGTTTTTGACGTGCCAACATCTTCTTGCTATTTTGACCACACACATGCACCTGCACACTTGCAGGTTAAAACTTTCCCATTAACTCTATTTCACTCTTCAGTTGTGCTGCCTGACCCAATGAGTACTTCCAGTACATTCTGTTACATTTATTCCATTCACCATAAATGATACCTCTCTAAATGTTAACTAATTTGACCTTGAATTATGGATTTTAAGGGTTTGCCAGCAACTAACACTAATTGGACTATAGCTACACATTTTATTATTCTCTTCCTTTTTGACGAGCTGTTTTTTTTGTCCTTGAACATTTTTGCTCTTAATATCAGGTCAGATGCTGCACACTAAATGCAGACACGTGGATGGTCATTTCCCTGAAATAGAAATGGGGTTGTGTTTTTGGCCCCTCAGTTTAATTTGCAATGTCCGAGGACAACTGAAAAATTGGATTATGCCCCTATTTCTTTTCTCAGTAGCATAGGCTACATCCCACATGGGCTCATTGATTTATCCACCTTGGGATCTACTATTTTTTTTGAAAATCAATTCCTTTATGACATTCATCTCTAATAATTGTCCCATACTTACTACTAATAATCTACATTTTCACCTCTGCCATCAATTATATAACCTGTGCAAATTTATATTAAATATCTCTGCCATTTGCTTCACCTTCACAATTAGATTTCCCCCTTCATTCTTCAGCCTTTCTACCTCGGCTCATTCATAATATGCTATTCATAATCTGCTATTAAAGGCTTTACTGTTTCTTTTTATGTTTTTGCCCATCTTTCCTCACATGCTCCTCTCCCTATTCGCCTTCCCAATGCATTTCACATAATCTTCATGTTCTTATTTAGCACTATTCATCATAATTTTATTGAGCTTCAGTTTTGTTTTAACCGTTTTAATTTACAAAAATCTATCCTTTGATAGGTTCTCTAAAATGTGTGGTGTAGATTCTCTAAAATGTGCGGTGAATGAAGGATTATAAGAAGATAATAAAATGCTTGCATGTGTGTGGTATTGTAAGAGCAAATCAGCATAGATTTGTGGGAAGGAAATCATGTCTCTCTAATTTATTTCAGAATGACCAATCTTGTAGAAAATGGAAATTTTGTTGGTTCAATATAGTTAGATTCCAGAAGACTTTGGATATCCAGCCTGACAAATCATTATTTCATAAGTTTGGAGGAAATTATTTTGGTCATAAGCTGCTGACATGGTTTGGAAACTGCTTAAGTCAGTGAAAACAAAGCACTTACAGGTGTTCACGTCAATCAGTGGATCTAAATTAAAGGGGGAACACCAGAGGTTACAGTCAACATGATAAAGCAGACGCCTGATGTCCGCCGACAAACCACACAGGAATCAACAGTCAGTAAGTTAGACATTTAGGACATTGTGTTCATTAATTGTTCATGTTGTAAATTTTGATATCGTGTTTCATTGCAGGAACCTCTAATGTAAAGGGGGAGAAATGTAAAGAGGGAGGAAAGCGTTGTGTATTCATGTTTGTTCTGAGTTGGAACAAGGTCACTTTAAGATTCCGATTATGTGATGTATTGATGATGTCAATACGTTTGTGCGGGTAAACAGGCAGTCTGTCCTAACAGCCTGGAGAGTAAACTCTTTCCAACAAAGCTCTTGTTTGTACCTTTGTGGTCTGTGAGCCCATTCTTTAAAAATACCACAAGGCCTTTGTTATTTACAATGAAAATGATTGGCTTAGAGCTGCAGGCAGAAACAATGGCTGAAAATTAGGCATGATGCTCTAACAATTGGGAAGAGGCAAAATAAATATAAAGGATTGGGAGGGTAGGTGCAATTGAGTTTGCTCCACCATTCAATAAGATGCTGGATGATTGGATTAAGGTCTTAACTCCACTCTCCTGTCAATCCTCCTTCCACACCCTATCCTCTCCCACCACCCACCCCCCCACCCACCCCCAGTATGAAGACCAAATGGTAGGATTCCAAATTAATTTGTTGCGATTTTCCTGGGTCTGTTTCCAAGTGCATTGGGGTCCACTGGACTCAGCAAATATCTGCAAATTGGAAGGTCAGAGTACACATCATATAAAAATCTGCCTATTTCCATTCCAACAATTTAGTCCAATATTTACCAGTCCTGTGCCCCACAATTTCCCTCTATTTGCTGCACTAGGTAATCTGATGTGCCTGACCAGACGACGCAGCAAAAGAATCGGGATGTAGTTGTTTAGCTCACTGAAACCAGCCATACGTCTATGGTAGCACGGTGCAATGTGCATCGTCAGCGGTGATAAAGGGGATGGTTTTCCTCTACTGGTGTAAATCAGTTCTTAGTAAGAACTGGCGATATTCTTGCCAGAATAATAGCAATAGCATTCATGCTTTCTGGATGACATTGTTTGCTTAATTATTCACAGATCCAGGTGCTGATTTGTGTGCATGGTCACACTCGCATTGGAAATATTGAATTGTGTGTAAGTGAAATTTAACGGGGAGGCATAAATAAAGCAGAGTCACAAGAGGGTAATAAAAGTCTGTGAACCTTTGCAGAGGATTAAAAGACATTTCAACACATTTGCAGTCTTTGTCCAAGGGGGAAGAAATTTCTAATTGACAGGCAAGAATGTAGGCAATGGAAACCTAAAGACTAGCAGACAAGTGATGGAGTAACCTTCTACCCAATCCCTATTAGATAGTTGTTGAAATGGAGAAGCTCCTGCATGAAAATTCTGAGGAACGTTGTCCTTTGTGCTCCTCTGGATGATGGAAAAGGGGCTGACAAAATAAGGGAACAGTTTGGGCAAATTTGATTAGAACTATTTGCTTTCAGAGAGGGTAAATGGTGACACATTGTGGTTGGGACAAAAACCAGTTTCCACATTGTAGCTTTGAGATATTTCTGTGCATTTTCTCCATCATACCCTGCCCACAGAACTGCTTCTAACTTTCAATGCTGATAGAAATCCTGTCGAACCAAATTAGCTGACCGTTACACACCAAACCCAATTTTTCTTTTGACTAAAGAAATCATTAGAAGGGAAAATTAATGTGATGTAGAATGAATGACTGATTTACGACTTCCACGATCGCTGAAAGCTAAGACCAGCCCACATAAATCCACTTTCCAGGATGGAGGTGGAGGCAGGTTTGAGGCTACAGCTGACAAGCACTTTCAGTGCCTGTGGGAGAGAGGGAGTGAGGAAGTGTCTAGTTACAATGCTCTAACTGTCATGGTGAATGAAAGGCCTGATGGGGCAGCTGGTCTTTCCTGCTTGTCAGTTTCATGCATGAATATGTTATCAGATGAATCCTTACACTTTGCATCTAACTTTCTGCTCACTCAATCCCTATGCCCAGGATTGTTAGTGAAATTCTGTGTCACTCACTTATGCTTTTCATGCTTCCTGTGTGATTACAATTAAAATTCTAAGCGCTGATGATGTGCATGCAAAATACATGAGATTGAGCGGTGAGGGAGCTTTCTCATTGGTGAAAGCTATTGTAATATGCCTTTGGGGGATAGCAGCATGCCATCACTTTAAGGCAAGTGTGTGTGGTAAACCACTGTTGTCTGTTATCTGTGGTGGTTAACCACTGTTAGTTAGTATTTATTATTACCTGTACTACCTGTATATGTGGCACATCCCTGTTGGTTCCGCCCAAGACTCCTCCCCCTGGTCCGGGTGTAAAGGTGGTGGCTCCTCCCCCTAGCCTTCAGTACAGACCAGATCTCCGACAGGGATGGCTCCAAGTTCTTGCTAATAAAAGCCTATTTGTCTTGCTCACAACTAATCTGCACCAGTGTGTCACGTGATTCAGCTTCAGTTTCACTTCAGCCTGGAGCAGAACACAAATACACAACTCTGATGCCCCCAAGCTTTCTGTTCATGTATATCCATTCACATCTGCTTAGAATTAATAAATAAATCCACAACATGTTTGCAGAATCCCTTAGGAGCGATTGGTGGCTTTATGTCATTGTAATGCACACCACAAAACCCGTCATCAGCTGACAATGCAGCAGGTATGGGTTTGCGATAAAAGAACCAAAGATTTTGTGCCCAGTGTCATTGCCATTAACATTAGAGCACAAAGATGGCATGGATATTTTTCAGAATTAAATTTCACTTGTAAATATTTAACTTTATGTTTGACATACACTTTCATTCACGTGTACATCATTATTTGTTGAGACTAGCATAGTCAGAGAGTTTATTGTAATGGCACACCTTGTGGATGGCATGCATTGATGGTCATAGGGGAATAGGGCACAGGCACATTTCTTTTATTTTGGAAGAGACAATGCTATTTTTTTCTGTTCACCTTTCACTGGATGTTCATGTTAGTGTCCAGTTTTGTACTCGTGCAAGTGGGCTATATCCCACTGAGTGGCATCAGCTGGTTCTCCCTTTTATACATTTGTAACCAACATTGTCCAAGATCACTCTCAGCTTGAGATGTTCTAAGTCCTGTAAAGATGCTGCCAGCCAACATCCTGAGAACATACGTTTGGACACTACTGACATCACCCTTTAGGCCCCTCATTTTGTTACCTTGGCTATCCACGCCCCCACATCCCCACCCCCCACACCCCCAACCAACCTGACATTCAGGACAACAGGCCCTTCAAACTTGACTCCTCCATACCCCAGCCCAGTCCACAATCCCTCACACCCTTGCCAGTTGCCATTTTCTGGCTGTCCTCCCTTGTGCTGTAAAGTTAAACAAGAGAAACTGACCTTGTGCACAACCGCACAAAACCAACTGGTGCGCGACACCTTTAAACAAATGTACAAGATTCTCCTGACTTTATCCTGAACATAAGACATAACTTTACAAAGGTTTTACACTATTGAGTACACATGGCATACAAATGTATTACAAGTGTAATCCTGCCACAATCTGGCATAATGCTCAACTGGCTGGAAGTACATCCTTGGCTTTATCTCTACATCTCAATCTGCCTTTGGGAAATCAAAATTTCACATCCCACCTAATTAAGTTGCCACATTTCCTGCTCTCGTTGGGTTTCATAAAATCTCTGATAATATAATATAATATCTCCCTGAAGTTAATTCCCCACATCTATGGATAAAAAACACATTTGAATTGCAAGATAGATTCAAGCTATTTGATGTCGACCCTCAATATAACCAGTTCTTGGCAGGTCGGTGTAGATTGCTGAGTATTTTTATGGACTTTCATTTTCATACATTTCTAATCTAGTTTGGACAATTATTTTCAACTTGAGGAATGAGGGACACGCCTATCTTTTGAAAATTTATTGTTTCATGGGTTGTGGGCGATGCTGGCAAGGCCAGCATTTGCTGTCCATTCCTAATTGCCTTTGAACTCAAGGGCTTGTGAGGCCATTTCAGAGATCATTTAAGAATCAACTATTCTGCTGTGGTCTGGAGTCATAAGTAGGCCAGACCAGCAGTTTTCAATCCCTAAAGGCCATTAGCAAACCAGCTGGGTTTTTACAACAAACAATGGTAGTTTTGTGGTCACCATTACGGAGGCTAGCTTTATATTCCAGATGTTCTATTAGCTGAATTTAAATTCCATCAGCTGCCATGGTGGGATTTGAATCTAAGTTCCCAAAATTTTAAGCTGGGCCTCTGGATTACTGGCCTAGTGACATTACCATTCACCACAATTTATGCCATGATTCCACTATGAGTCACAACCTCACTTGTGCTTCTTTTTTTTCCTTCTGAAGAAACATTATCCTCCAAAATACTGGTTCATTCTTCCTCCATGCCTGCCACTTCATACCCTTTCCCCTGACACCTTCTGTGCCAGCCATGGAGAAGTAATACTTGTACATTTACTTTCCTTTATACCACTTTCCAGTGTCTCAAACATTCCTTCTGAGAAAACATTCTACGTGCACTTCCACCAACATAAAATAACGTACTCATGCTCATGGTGTGATCTGTAAAATGGGGATTAACAGGTCAACTCTCAGTGCAAGTGCAACCCTAAGCACTTGTATTTTGCCAATTCTTCACTCCATTTCCACTCTCACGCACCTTTAACACTTCCATTAAAGTTGAATACAAGCTTGAAGAGACAGTACTTCCAGTCAGCCTCTCTGGCTTTAATTATGATCTTAACTGTAGGTCTAGGGTCTGCATTTTTTTTTGTTTTTAAGTACCTATGTTTCATTACAAAACTGTGTAGAGAAGCTATGATTAGGTTATGATGTGCAGGTTAGGTGCATTGGCCATGTTAAATTCTCCCTCATTGTATCCGAACAGGTGCCGGAGTGTGGCGACTAGGGGATTTTCACAGTAACTTCATTGCAGTGTTAATGTAAGCCTACTTGCGACTAATAAATAAACTTTTTTTTCTTTCAATGATTAAACATATCAGAGACAATCTGGGCTGACGATACTGTCTTTCCACATTGACATTTGGAGCTTACAATATTAAAGAAGAAAGTCACACTGACTGTGAAGAGAAGCAGAGTTACTCACTAACTAACAAATCATATTCTTTGCTAAATTTGATAAATTCCAGTGCTTCAAGAAGGCAGCTCACCACCATCTTCTCGAGGACAATTAGGGATGGGCAATAAATGCTGGCCTAGCCCGCGATGCCCTCATCGCACGAACGCAGCTTCCACCTGCCACTTTACATCCACCTGATTTACACCCTCTTTCTTTAAACCCACTCAATGTAGACCCAGTCAAGGTATACCACCCCAATTTACACCTACCTGACTTATACCTACCTATCCCTATCTGAATTATTACGTCAAATTTCCACCCTTCTATTTTTCATCTGTATGAATCATGCCCACCTGACTGACTCTCGCCCGAGTAGCTCTCATCCAATTTGCACCAACCTGATTTACACCACCAGGTTCTATTTTCCATCCAAACAATGGAATAAAAAAAAACAAAAGCAAATCAAGGATATGTAAAATGGGTGGTCGATTAGTTACCTGTCCACTTCGCATTGCTGTATATTGTTTATTGTGAGAGGAATTGATTACACAGTAAGGAGCTTACGCTTCAGCTCTACAGGGCACTGGTGAGACCACATCCGGAGTATCATGTACAATATTGGTCTTCTTAATAAGGAAAGATGTAATAGCAGAATGTTTGCTGGACTAATTCCAGGAATGAGTGGGTTGTCTTATGAGGCAAGGTTGGAGAGATTAGGTTTGTACTCACTGGAATTTCAAAAAGTAAGAGGCGACTTGATCAAAACCCGATCCTGAGGGTATTGACAGGGTTCATGTGGAGTGGATGTTTCCTCTTGTCAGAGAATCTAGAACTAGGGGTCACTTTTAAAAATAAGGGGTTGCTCATTTAAGGTTGAGATGAAGAGAGTTTTCTTTCTCTGAAGTTCATGGAATCTCTGGAACCCTCTTCCTCCAAAGGCAGCGGAAGCAGAATCTTTGAATATTTTTAAGGTAGAGCTGGATAGATTCTTGATTAACCGGGGGGATGAAAGATTATCAATGGGCAGAAATGTAGAGTTGAAGTTATCCGATCAGCCATGATCTTATTGAATGACGAAGCAGGATTAAGGGGCTGAGTGGTTTCCTCCTGCTCCAAATGTAAACAAATGGGCGGCACAGTGGGGGTTAGCACTGCTGCCTCACAGCGCCAGGGACACGGGTTCAATTCCAGCCTCGGGTCACTGTCTGTGTGGAGTTTGCACATTCTCCCCGTGTCTGCATGGGTTTCCTCCAGGTGCTCCGGTTTCCTCCCACACTTTAAAGATGTGCGGGTTAGGTTGATTGGCCATGCTAAATTGCCTCTTAGTATCAGGTGGAATTAGGAGGGTAAATACAGGGATAGGGCCTGGGTGGGATTGTGGTTGGCACAGACCCGATGGGCCGATTGGCCTTCTTCTATACTATAGGGATTCTATGAAATTGATATGTTTGTTTGTGAGTGTCAGAGAAATTTGTCTCATTGTATCTTCATCTCTGAAACTGAAAACATGATCTTTTTTTAAATAAAAACAAAGTGCTGGAAAAACTCAGCAGTTCTGACAGCATCTGTGGAGAGGAAAACAGAGTTAATGTTTCGAGTCCAATATGACTCTTCTTTGGAACCCGTTCATGTTACTGTAGGCTGCTGAAGCTGTAGACTGATGATGGCGCATTGGCACAGGATACTTCTGTAAAGTGCTACAAAAGGATAAAATTGGGCACCAGCTGAAAGAACTGAGTGATCAAAAGTGAAGTAATGAGGTTACTGCATGCAGCAATGGAACGTGTTATGACAGGAAGATTTCACTGGGCAGGTCATGTGCATTTTATTACTTAAGACCTGTACCCTTGGAAGATGATGGAATGGTTGCCGGGTGGGAGAACATTGCCTTCAAGGACAAAGTTGAGATGATGGAACGATGTGTGAAGACAACAAATGGAGTATTACACTGACAAAAACAAGCCGCAGCAGAAGTGAATGAGCAAGAGAGACAGATAGCAAAATGTTGTGATTTTTGTGGTCAGCTTGGTTATCCTGATTGAACAACTGACAGCCTGACTAATGGTGCTAGAAAAAGGATAATAAATGCAATATTAACGTGGATCCTAAAGCATAGTTCCAGTGTTATTATTCAAGACGTAGGGATATGTGGGGAGGGGTGGACTGGTATTTTACAGCAGAACTAACTGACAAACAAATCAGATAACAACAAAAGTTTTAGTAACAACATGCTGAATAAGTGAGAGTCTCTCAAAAAGACATATTTGTGAAAACCAATTAATAAACAATGAAGACATGTTTGCTGAATATGTGATGCAATGATAATAATCACATAGAAACCTATCATTGCATCACTTGTGAAAATGTTTCTTCCAAGCAATAAAATGTTTGACAAATACATGATTAATAAAATTACTGAACCTTTCATGGACTTGGAGCCCCATTTCATTAAAAAAAACCTGTTTATCAATCTGTAGAAGAAATAGCATTATTTTTCCTCAGCGACTAGACAACATTCTTACCTGAAAGTAAGTTGGAGATAACATGATAAATGGATGAGGTGCATTTATTTCCAGTATGAAACAGTACTTTACAAAATATTATACATGTTAGGAAAGTCCTGGAAACTGATCTTGGCCAAGAGACCGACGTGATCTTGCCGTTTTTAAGCTTTTCCTAGGGTGGAATTGAATGTGAGTGGGGAACCCTTTGATCTGTAAACTAAGTAATTAAGGATTTTTTAAGAAGCCAGTTATGAACTGATTTAATCCTGTATCCTGGATTTCCCAGGCAGGGGATCTGTTTCTCTGTCTGAACGAGTCAGCAACTCACTCAGGTTGCTGAAGTGAGTGCACAACAGGAAGTTTTTTCAGTGAAACTGACAAGCTGTAAAGGCTTTGATCATTTAAACCGAGGAGCTCCAGCAATGGCCATTGAGAGACTACTGTTCAAAGCATTTCTTGACTGGTGATTGCCAACTTCTTGGAAGACACTTTTATCTGTCTAACGCTTCACTTAACACCAGTTTCACTTCCCTGCTGACAGCCTTCACAATGCCATGGGAGCAGTTTATACAGCTCCTCTTTCCACATCCACTGAGGATCAAGTGAAGAAGCCAAGCCACCTGCCAACAGCACCACCAGCAGCAGGAACAACACAACCAGCACCATCTGTTTACTCAATCGCATGTTTCTCCACAGGGCAGAGGGGAATGGGCAAAGATCCAGCTGGAAGGAGAGAGAACCCAAAACGGAGTCGAGAGGCAGAGAGAATCAGCCTTTTTGACATGTCTGAGTGCCATTGCCTCAGGAGGGTCAGACTTTCATGGCAGGTTGTTGCTGACATGTGCAGTCTCTTGGCTCCTTCATTGGGTGAGCAGAGTCTACTTGATCTCTGTTTGTGTCAAGATTGTGCGCTCTCTTCTGCAGGGAAGTGTGAGTGCTGTAAAGGTTTGTGTGGAGAGGAAGAGAGAACATGATTTTTGGTGAGTGACTGAGAGCCATGGGTGCAAGAGGACAATAGGCTGGGGTGAGTGTTAGTGTTGTCTGCACAGCTAGGAATGTGAGGTGCCTCCGAGGAAAGGAATAAGTAGAGCTGCAAAACGTGTTGAGCTGAGGCTTGCTTCAAGAACTCCTGAGGTCCTGGGGTCCTCTTGGTGGGCTGTCTCCAGGTTGGAGGGATCACTCTGCTCACCTTCCACCTAATATTTGGTTTGAGAGCTTGTACCCATCCTGCCTTGATTGAGCTCCAGCAGCAGGACTTTCAGGCAAGAGTTAGCGACGTAGGGAGCAGCCTTCCCATACCTCCTCTTCATTCCTTTGGTTGCTGCAGCCTCAAATTTCCAAGTGCTGGTAAGTTTGCACAACTCATTCTAAATTCACTTTAAATAGAAATCCTTCTTTCGACAGAATACACATTATCATGCCTACCCTCTCCAATTGATCAGGGAGACCTGGGGGGGGGGGGATGACAGTTAGTTTGCTCTGGTCTATATCAATGGCCTGGTGCGCAATTCAGAGATTCAGGCAGTTGGGAAAATTCTGGGCTCCACAAAACCAACTCATGAAAAACAGCCCTAGATGCTCAGATTTTGGTTCTGGAGGCCACAGGTGTTAATGGGGGTTCAGCCTGCCACCATGGTCCCCAACATCTCAGATGCCAGTCTTGAGCCAATTCGATTCACTCCACGTGATATCAAGAAACGATCAGAGGCACTGGATACTGCAAAGGCAACGGGCCCTGATAACATTCCAGCAATAGTACTGAAGACTTGTGCTCCAGAACTTGCCGCTCCCCTAGCCAAGCTCTTCCAGTACAGTTACAACACTGGCATCTACCCAAAAATGTGGAAAATTGCCCAGGTATGTCCTGTACAAATCCAATCCAGCTAATTACC
The DNA here is from genome assembly GCF_964213995.1 of Mustelus asterias. Taxonomy (NCBI): domain Eukaryota; kingdom Metazoa; phylum Chordata; class Chondrichthyes; order Carcharhiniformes; family Triakidae; genus Mustelus; species Mustelus asterias. The sequence continues at coordinate 65,228,251 of NC_135802.1, read as the reverse complement.
ATCCAATCAGTCTACTCTCGATCATCAGTGAAATGATGGAAGGGGTCATCAACAGTGCTATCAAGCAGCACCTGCTCAGCAATAACCTGCTCAGTGATGCCCAGTTTGGGTTTCGCCAGGGGCACTCAGCTCCTGAGCTCATTACAGCCTTGGTTCAAACATGGACAAAAGAGCTGAATTCCACAGGTGAGGTGAGAGTGACAGCCCTTGACATCAAAGCCACATTCAACCAAGCGTGGCTTCAAGGAGCCCGAGAAAAAACGGAATCAATGGGTATCAGGGGACAAACTCTCTGCTGGTTGGAGTCATACTTGACACATAGGAAAATGGTTGTAGTTGTGGAGGGTCAGTCATCTCAACTCCAGGGCATCTCTGCAGGAGTCCCTCAGGGTAGTGTCCGAGACCCAACAATCTTCAGCTGCTTCATCAATGACCTTTCTTCCGTCATAAAGTCAGAAGTGAGGATGTTCACCGATGACTACACAATGTTCAGCACCATTCGCGACTCCTCAGATACTGTAGCAGTTCAAATGCAACAAGATCTGTACAGGCTTGGGCTGACAAGTGGCAAGTAACACTTGCACCACACAAACGTTAGGCAATGACCATCACTAAAAAGAGACACTCTAACCACTGCCCCTTGGCACTCAATGGTGTTAGCATCATTGAACCTCACACTGTCAACATTCTTGGGCTTACCATTGACCAGAAACTCAACTGGACTCACCACATAAACACAGTGCCTACAAGAGCAGGTCAGAGGTTAGGAATACTGCAGTGAGTAACTCACCTCCTGACTCCCCAAAGCCTGTCCACCATCTAAAAAGCACAAGTCAGGAGTGTGATAGAATACTCCCCACTTGCCTGGATGGGTGCAACTCCAACAACACTCAAAGAAGCTTGACACCAGGACAAAGCAGCCTGCTTGATTGGCATCACATCCACAAACATCCACTCCCTCCAACACTGCTCAGGAGCAGCAGTGTGTACTATCTACAAGATGCACTGCGACAATTCACTAAAGATTCTTAGACAGCACCTTCCAAACCCATGACCATTTCCATTTAGAAGGACAACGGCAGCAGATACATGGGAACACCACCACCTGCAAATTCCCGTCCAAGCCACTCACCATCCTGACTTGGAAATATATCGCCATTCCTTCACAGTCGCTGAGTCAAAATCCCGGCATTTCCTCCCCAATGGCATTGTGGGTCAACTCACAGCACATGGACTACAGCTCACCACCACCACCTCAAGGGCAACTAGGGATGGCCAGCCAGCAATAATCATGTCCCACAAATTAATTTTTAAAAATCCAGAAATAATGCAAGGGCAATAACGGGTTGCTGGGAGGGGAATTGGGCTGTGTGAAAAGCCAATTCAAAGCTCTAACTAAAAGGAAAAAAGAAACATGAGTGTGTATAAAAAGTGGATAAACTCCTTGGAATTGTTAAGATGTCAAGGCATTTAAATTCCATTCAAACCATCAAGAGATTGAAATCTCATGCCCTTTGAGATTAAAGTATACAGTTTAAAAGAAATGGTGCTTGCTATTTCGCTGTCTATTGAAATAAAACTGAGGGTTATCATTATGACATTTGTATCACGTGACTGATTCCGCAACCTATCATTATCATAGCAGGATGCCTATCAGTTCAGTTTGATTAACAGCTCCACATAGTTGTAAAGTCTTTGATGTGGGGCTATTGACACTTAGAACTTTATCATATTTAATCCCTGCATGGTTCAGGTGGTCTAGCAATGGGTGGAGTTGACATGGAAGGTGGAAGGCTTGGTTTGACAGAGCCATGGGAATAGGTAGAGAGGTTTATGTTGGCATCAGGAATATAAAGGATTATAAGACTGGGCAGAGGGGAATAGGTTTGATTAGGCACTGAAATAGATATTGATGGCAATTCGAGAGACATGAGTTCACATGGAAGGTGTAAGGGATTATGGGGGAGTTAGGTAGTGGGGCATGAGGTGACATGGATGTGAATGGTAAGAGGGAAGAAAGTGGAAGAGAGTATGCTTGGGGTGCATGGGGTCCTTGTTTATGCTGGCTGCTTTCCCGAGGCAGCAGGAACTATAGACAGTATCAATGGATGGGAGACTGGTTTGCATGATGGACTGGGCTATGTTTATAACCCTTTGTAGTTTCTTGCAGTCTTGGTCCAAGCCGGAACCATACCAAGCTGTGATACATCTGAATAAGATGCTTTTTATGGTGCATCTGTAAAAATTGGAGAGTGTTGTAATGGACATGCCGAATTTTCTTAGCCTTCTGAGAAAGTAGAGGTTTAGAATGTCTGAGCTTCTCTCCTCTTCTTTGGTCTCTCTAAAGTTGCATTTCCATGGGGTTTTGTGATGCAGTCATTGTTTTTGTAACACAAGGAAGACCTGATGTCATTAAACTCCAATTATTTAAACACAAAAATAAAATAACAGCGAATTGAATCCTCCCTTTAGTTTGACGTAAACAATAGGATTTGTCAGAATGTGTAATAAAGATTGGTGATAGGATATTGTTTCTCAACTTATCTTCAATGAAGTGCCTATTTATTCATGACATAGGCCGGAATTCTCCAGTGCCACATGCCACGCTACCGCTGCCGGTGAGAACGGGGAATTTGGCGTTGAGCCAAAACTCCATTCACTGCAGTGGGACGGGAGAATCCCAGCTGTGGCCGAGGTGGGAGGTTTCCAGTGTTTGAATACTAAAGTGGTGACATCGATCGCAACATTAACATCTTTCTCTTTGAATGCGACCAGCTGCATCTGACTTCTGTTGAAGCGGATCTGAACCCTTCCTCCAAACTACAGAAAAAATGACAATGATTCATTTCCTGAACGATTGTCTCATTTTGATTACTGTGACACTGACAACAATTCTTTGCAGATGAAGATTGTATAATCTGTCCATTGGTCTGACCACTGACTATACAGTTCAATAGAATTATAAAATATTTGAGATGTGACATTACTCGGGCCGGCAAAAACAGAATCATTATTGGCTTTAAAGGGCCTTACTCATTGACTGTGTTTCTATTATAAAGGGACCTCACTGCTCTCAGCTTAATTTCTCCCTAATTCATTTTCAAATGGTATACTCTTTTTAAAACTGAGTCAGTTTTAAGATCATCAAACTTAAACAATGTATTTTATCCTCATTATGATTTTTGAAAATAAATAGGGCAATAATTTCTATTTGGTCATTCAGGAACAGACAGTGATAACCTGGGATAGGGTGGCAGGTAGGTGGGTGAGGCGCAGGGTGGGTTGGGGGGATTCCAGTTGGGAATCAGGGATGGGGTGGTGGTGATGTGGGAGGGGTGGGGTGAGGAGGGCAGTAGTGTTTTGAGCTGGAACTTGTTTTAATCCTTCTAATTTTTCCTGGGTAACTATTCTGGTAAATAAGTTGGAACCATCCAGAGTTTCCATGGGTTCCAATGCAGGGGAATTGCCCATTGGAAGTCTAAACTTCCTGGGCAATTCCCACGTGGTCAGAGCATGAGGACTTCTGACGGGTCTCCTGGCTCGTTGCTGGGATATCTCCAGGGTGCAACCATCCAGAAATTGGCTGCTCTCAGCCAATATTTTCCCCTTAATAAGTAGGTCAAACTCGACCTGTTTCCACAAACCATTTTGTAAGTGAAATAACATTTAACATGAGGAGGCATTCACCATTTTAAAGTCATTACCTGTTTCTTTTTCAGTGTATCTTCACACACTACTATTCTCCAAAGGGAAAAAATACTGAAGTGATGGAAGGATTCCCAAGCTGGTTATCAGCTCATTGAATGCTCTTTCCGTAGCCGACAAGTCCCGATGTTGGATTGAACCTGGAACTTCTGGTCCAGCAATAGGAATACTACTACTGTGCTACAAGACCTTCAGAATCCCTGGTTGACAACTTACCTTATTAAGTTCCGGCCCTTTTAAAGGAACAGTTCTGATACATTGGAAAGTTTATGGTTAGTCTTAGCTCTAAAAGCATGATGGAAAGTCCAGCAAGTTGTCCAGCAGGCAGTGCTTACATTACATCTCCTGAAACACCAATTATTGTAACTTAATTTCTCATATTTTTACTTCTCTGCTGGACATAAGACAACAACACTCTCACATTGTTTATTGTTCCACTGAGCCCTTTTATTTACAGAAATATAAAATCACAAATTTGTTGGTATGGCGAATCAAAGGCATTTCTTTAGTTCTCATTTACTGCCCTTGTAAGACAAGAAAAGAGGAAGGAAGGACTGGGTAAGGTATAAATTGCTTCTGAATAACTGCTCACAGAATATATCAATTAACCAACCAAATTATAAGATTTTTTTGTTCACTCACGGGGTGTAATCACTCCTGGCAAAGCCAGCATATGTTGCCAATCCCTAATTGCCCTAGAAAAGGCAGTAGTGATCTGTTTACTTGAAGCACCCATAGGTGTATACCCATATTTGTAGGTACACCTATCGGTGCTGTTAGGAAGGAAGTTGTAGGTTTTTGACCTAGCAACAGTGAAGGAAGATCAGTACAGTTTCAAGTCAGGATGGTGTGTGACTTGGAGGTAAACATGCAAGTGGTGATGTTCCAATACACTTGCTACTCTTGTCTTTCTAGGTGGTAAAGGTTGTGGGTTTGGAAGGTGCCGTTGAAGTAGGCTTGGCAAGTTGCTACAATTCATTTTGTGGAAGGTACACAGTGCTGCCACTGTAAGCCAGTAGTGGAGGAAGTGAATGTTTAAGGTGGTGGATAGGATGCCTATCAAGTGAATTGCTCTGTCTTGGATTGTGTCAAGTTTCTTGAGTTCTGTTAAAACTGCACTCATTCAGGTAAGTGGAATTTTATCACACTCCTGACTTATGCCTTGTACATGGTGGAAAAGTTTTGGGGAGTCAGGAAGTGAATTACTCTTCACAGAATAATATTCCTGTAGCCACAATATTTATATGGTTGGTCCAGTTAAACTTCTGGTCAAGTTCCAGTCCAGGATGTTAATGGATGGAAAATCAGATATGGTAATGCTTTTGTATATCAAGGGAAGAAGGTTAGATTCTCTCTTGATGGAGGTGCTTATTGACTGGCATTTGTGTTGCATGAATGTTACTTGCCACTTAACAGCACAAGCTCCAAATTTGTCCAGGTCTTGTTACATGTGGGCACGTACTGCTTGAGTATCTGAACAAGTTGCAAATGTTACCAAACACCATACAATGATGAGCAAGCATCTAAACTTCTATCCTTTTTGTGGCAGGAAAACCATTGTGAAACCAACAAGATAGTTGGGCTTAAGGCACTACTCTGAGGAACACCTGTAGTCATGTCCAGGAGCTGAGATGATTGGCCTCCAAAAACCATAACCATCTTCCTTTGTGTTAGGTACAATTCCAATCAGTGGAAAGTTTTTCTCTAATTCCCATTCACCTCAGTTTCGCTAGGGCTCCTTGTTGCTAGACTTGGTCAAATGCTGCCTTGGTGTCAAGGGCAGTCACTCTCACCTCACCTCTGTTGTCCATATTTGGACCAAGGTGATAATAAGATCATGAGCTGAGTATATCAGGTGAAACACAAACAGAGCATCAGGAAGAAGATTATTATTGCACAATATTCAGCACCATTCACGACTCCTCAGATGCTGAAGCAGTCCATGCTCAAATGCAACAAGACCTGCTCAATATCCAGGCTTGGGCTGATAAGTGGCAAGTAATATTCGTGCCACAAAAATGCCAGGCAATGACCATCATCAATAAGAGACATTCTAACCACCGCCCCTTGACATTCAATGGTGTAACCATCACTGAATCCCCCACTGTCAACATCCTTGGGGTTACCATTGACCAGAAACTCAACTGGACTCACCATATAAACACAGTGGCTACAAGAGCAGGTCAGAGGCTAGGAATACTGCGGCGAGTAACTCACCTCCTGATTCCCCAAAGCCTATCCACCATCTACAAGGCACAAGTCAGGAGTGTGATGGAATGCTCCCCACTTGCCTGGATGGGTGCAGCTCCAACAACACTCAAGAAGCTTGACACCATCCAGGACAAAACAACTCGCTTGATTGGCACCACATCTACAAACATTCAATCCCTCCACCACCGACGCTCAGTAGCAGCAGTGTGTACTATCTATAAGATGCACTGCAGCAATTCACCAAAGACCCTTAGATAGCACCTTCCAAACCCACGACCTCTTCCATCTAGAAGGACAAGGGCAGCAGATACATGGAAACACCACCACCTGCAAGTTCCTCTCCAAGCCACTCACCATCCTGACTTGTAGAAATATCGCCGTTCCTTTGCAGTCGCTGGGTCAAAACCCTGGAATTCCCTCCCTAACAGCATTGTGGGTCAACCCACAGAACATCGACTGCAGCGATTCAAGAAAGCAGCTCACCACCACCTTCTCAAGGGCAACTGGGGATGGGCAATAAATGCTGGCCAGCCAGCGATACCCATGCCTCACGAATGAATTTAAAAAAAAAGTTGAGTAAATGCCACTTGAAAGCACTGTCAACAACATCTTCCATTACTTTTCTCATAATTGAGATTAGACTGATGGTGGTAATTGGTTGGATGATTTGTCCTGCTTTTTGTGCACAATTATCCACGTTGTTGGGTAAATGCCAGTGCTATAGCTGTACTGGAACACTTTGGTTAGAGGTGTACCTAGTCCTAGAATACAAGTCTTCAGTACTACAGGTGGAATGGTGTTAGGACCCAAAGTCTTTAATGTGTCCAGTGCCGCCAACCACTTTTTGATATCACATGGATTGAATCCAATTGATTGTAGGGTGGCACAGTGATTAGCACTACTGTCTCACAGCATCAGGGACCCGGGTTCAATTCCAATCTTGGGCGACTGTCTGTGTGGAGTTTTCACATTCTGCCTGTGTCTGCGTGGATCTCCTCCGGGTACTCTGGTTTCTCCCCACAGTCCAAAGATGTGCAGAATATGAAGATTGACCATGCTAAATTGTTCCTTAGTGTCCCAAGATGTATAGGTTAGGGGAATTAGTGAGGTAAATATGTGGGGTTACGGGGATAGGGCCTGGGTAAGATGCTCTGTCGGAGAGTCGGTGCAGACTTGATTGGCCGAGTGGTCTCCTTCTGCAGTGTAGGGATTCTATGAATACTGGTATTTGTGATGCTGAGGACATCAGGGAGGTGGTATTACTATTTTTACATTGGATAATGAGCTGTCAACATTCAATTAAAGGAGAGAGCTCATTATGGAATTGACAGTTAAGCTGGTGACCTTCAGATCATCAATAAAATACTCAGTAAGCTGGTCTATCAGAAACAATGATTCAGAAGTTAAGGGTTGTATTCTTCCTTACTCGGATTAATCACTTAATGTCATATGATGAAAGGCATAAGTTTCCATTTTATATTACTTTTCATGAAGCAAAATGACACTTGAAATCCATAGTGTTATGAACTTTATTTGTTCTTGGGATATGGGTAAGACTGGCAAAGCAGTGGTTATATTGATCGCTAGTTACCCTGAAGGAATTAAGGATTGACTGTGTAGTGCTGGGCTGAAATGTAGACCACTTGAGGTTGGAGGAGCAGATCCCTCCCTGAAGGGTATTTAGTTGGCAGTTTTAATAGTAATTTTTATAGCATCAGCTCACAAATGACTGGAGTGTCTGAATGGACAATTTGCCATGGTCAGATGGAGTAAGGGACACGTGGAGAGGAGAACACATTGGAGTGAGACACAGTGGGAAGAATTTTCCTGTTCCGCCCACCACAGGAATCGTAGCGGGAGGGGGCAAACCATGCAAAGGTCCATTGACCTCGGGTGGGATTTTCCAATTTTGAGGCGCGTGCGGTCGAAAATCCCACCCAGTGTGTGTGGTTATGAATTTGGTTCACTTAGTAAGTTCTGGTAATGTTTTTCCTCAGGTTTAAATTTAGATTAATAGTCAGGCTCTGACATAGAACTTTCAACCTTCAAGTGAGTTGAATAGCCTTGTTAAACATGGAACTGCTTGGCAGTGGCAAGTTATCTGTCAATCAGCTGAAAATCGTGAGTTCCTGTACCAGGAAGCGAAGCTATAGGTTTTTCAAACTGCATGGAGTAACGGACACACAGAGAAGGCTATGCCCGAGTGAGATGTAGACCGAGTGTGTACTGGAAATTTGGTTCACTTGGGAATTCTGTGAAGAGGGACAAAGAGCTGCTTCTTTTCAATTTTATTTCCAGCCTCAAATAGTTGATTAGTTTTCTGCCTTCATCTCTAGTTGAGGTGAGTGCAACTTTTTATTACTTTAGCAGTATCAATTATTGACTAATTAAATAAATAAGGTTGGACTGAATTAGCAGAGCTGGTGATGTGCCGTGACTGAAGCATGTAGAAATCTGAAATATACTGGAATTCCAGACAACAATATCTGCAGTAATTTTCAGCAACTTCGGCTCTGTGCTACTGAGCTGAAGTCTGAGTTGTGGACATTGTAGGGCATCCAGGAGGGGGAGAATTAATCTGACGCAGTCACACCCCTTATGTTGGGCTGAACTTCAGAGTTGGTCAATGCTCATGTGACTGTGAATCAGGTAGGTGTGGGGAACCGGCATTTACTTAGAGGAACCTTCGTCGCTGGCTTTGTCCACCAGGTATTAGGTGCTTGCTACCTGTGTGGATGAGGAGAAGATTGCAAGGTGGATGAGCAGACTTGCCATGGTAAACTATGCCATTCAGGTGGGGGTGGGTGAGGGATAGATATTGTTCCCTGCAGCCGTGACTGGGAACTCTGAAGAGTATGTTGCTTGCCCAATGTCAGAGTTAAGAACATCTCATGGTGGCTGGAGGGAAACTTGGACTAGGAAGGAGAGGAACCAACAATATAGGTAGAACCAGGAATGATATTCTGCTAAAAGAGTTTGAGGAATTAGTATCTAAATTAAAATGCATCCAAGCTGAGATTTGTGCTCCAGAACAAACCAAGCATCTAGCCAAGCCATTTAAATACACAGGCATCTACACAAGTGTGGATAATTGTGTAGGTATGTCTTGTCCACAAGATGTGGGACAGATCCAATCTGACCAATTACTACCCACCAGTCGACTCCAATATCAACAAAATGATGGAAGTTGTTGTTGACAGATTTGTCATATGGTACTTACCAATAACCTGTTCACTGCTCATTTTGGGTTCCAAGGGCCACTTTATTTCATGTCACATTACAACCTTGGTCCAAACACGGATAAAAGAGCTGAATTTCAGACACAAGGTGAGGATGGCTTCCCTTAATATCCAAGTGCTTTTTGACGAAGTATGACATCAGGGACCCTAATAAAATTCAAGTCAATGGCAATGAGGAGCGTAACTCTCCACTGATTGGATTCATACCTATAACACAAGAGAGAATGGATGTGGTTGTTGGAGGCCAATCATCTCAGCCCCTGGATACCACTGAAAGATTTCTTCGGCCCAACCATCTTCAGTTGCTCTAACAATGACCATCCCTCTATAATAAGGTCAGTCTCATTATTATATACATACTAATGCAGATCTTCAGTTTGAGCAGTTGAGGTTAACTGTTTTCTTAATTTGTTCAATGAATTGGAAATGAAACTAATTCTAAATGTCCCACTACTTTGACAATTCAGTATCTCATAACTCACAGCTGAACAGGACTGTATTCAGTTTAGTCTTAATTAAGTAAGTTGAAAGCAGGAAATACGATGGCTAACACCTGATAGTGAACTGACAATATTGCAGTTTGGAAGTGAGTGTGAAAGACCCACAGGGCCTGAGTACTGCAGCCAAGGACGTCTTTTTTTATTCATTAGTGGGACATGGGCGTCGCTGGCTGGCCAGCATTTATTGCCCATCCCTAGTTGCTCTTGAAAAGGTGCTGGTGAGCTGCCTTCCTGAATCGCTGCAGTCCATATTCTGTGGGTTGACCCACAATGCCATTAGGGAGGGAATTCCAAGAGTTTGACCCAGCAACTGCGAAAGAACCCCGATACATTTCCAAGTCAGGATGGTGAGTGGCTTGGGGGGGAACTTGCAGGTGGTGATGTTCCCATGTAACTGCTGCCCTTGTCCTTCTAGATGGAAGTGGATGTGTGGCATTCTTTTCCTGCCTTTCACAAGTATGATAGAACATAAAACATAGAAAAGCTACAGCACAAACAGGCCCTTCGGCCCACAAGTTGCGCCGAACATGTCCCTACCTACTAGGCTTACCTATAACCCTCTATCTTACTAACTTCCATGAACTTATCCAAAAGTCTCTTAAAAGACCCTATCGAATCCACCTCCACCACCACTACCGGCAGCCGATTCCACGCACCCACCACCCGCTGAGTGAAAAACTTACCCCTAACATCTCCTCTGTATCTACTCCCCAGCACCCTAAACCTGTGACCTCTTGTGGCAACCATTTCAGCCCTGGGTAAAAGCCTCTGAGAATCCACTCTATCAATACCCCTCAATATCTTATACACCTCTATCAGGTCACCTCTCATCCTTCGCCTCTCCAAGGAGAAAAGACCGAGCTCGCTCAACCTACCCTCATAAGGCATGCCACCTAATCCAGGCAACATCCTTGTAAATCTCCTCTGCACCTTTCTATGGCTTCCACATCCTTTCTGTAATGAGGCGACCAGAACTGGGCACAGTACTCCAGGTGGGGTCTGACCAGGGTCCTATACAGCTGCAGCATTATCTCCCGATTTCTAAACTCAATTCCTCTATTGATGAAGGCCAGTATTCCATACGCCTTCTTAACCACAGCCACCACCTGCGACGCTGCTTTGAGCGTCCTATGAACCCGGACCCCAAGATCCTTCTGATCTTCCACACTGCCAAGCGTCTTACCCTTAATATTATATTCTTTCATCCTATTCGACCTGCCAAAATGAACCACCACACACTTATCTGGGTTGAAGTCCATCTGCCCCTTCTCCGCCCAGTCTTGCATCTTATCTATGTCTCGTTGCAACAGCTGACATCCCTCTACACTATCCACAACCCCACCAACCTTTGTATCATCAGCAAACTTGCCAACCCATCCTTCCACTTCCTCATCCAGGTCATTTATAAAAATCACAAAGAGCAAGGGTCCCAGAACAGATCCCTGGGGCACTCCACTGGTGACCGACCTCCATGCTGAAAAAGGCCCATCTACAACTACTCTTTGCCTTCTGTGGGCAAGCCAGTTCTGAATCCACAAAGCAATGTCCCCTTGTATCCCATGCCCCTTCACTTTCTCAATGAGTCTTGCATGGGGCCCCTTATCAAACGTCTTGCTGAAATCCATATAAACTACATCTACCGCTCTTCCCTCATCTATGTGTCTAGTTACATCTTCAAAAAATTCAATTAGGCTCGTAAGGCATGATCTGCCTTGGACAAAGCCTTGCTGGCTATTTCTGATCATACTATTCCTCTCCAGATGTTCATAAATCCTGCCTCTCAGGATCTTCTTCATCAACTTACCAACCACTGAGGTTAGACTCACCGGTCTATAATTTCCCGGGCTATCTCTTCTCCCTTTCTTGAATAACGGAACCACATCCGCAATCCTCCGGAACCTCTCCCATCTTCATTGATGATGCAAAGATCATCGCCAGAGGCTCAGCAATCTCTTCCCTCGCCTCCCACAGTAGCCTGGGGTACATCCCATCCGGTCCCGGCGATTTATCTAACTTGATGCTTTTCAAAAGCTCCAACACATCCTCTTTCCTAATGTCCACATGCTCAATCTTCTCAGTCCACTGCAAGTCTGCACTGCAACTACCAAGATCCTTTTCCACTGTGAATACTGAAGCAAAGTATTCATTGAGTACCTCTGCCATTTCTGCCGGTTCTATACAGACTTTCCCACTGTCACATTTGATAGGTCCTACTCCTTCACATATCCTCTTGCTCTTAACATACTTGTAGAATGCCTTGGGGTTTTCCTTTATCCTGTCTGCCAAGGCCCTCTCATGACCCCTTCTTGCTCTTCTAATTTCCCTCTTAAGTTCCTTCCTACTAGTCGTATACTCTTCCAGATTTCTAACATTACCTAGCTCCCTGAACCTTTTGTAGGCTTTGCTTTTCTTCTTGACTAAATTCGTTACAGCTTTCGTGCACCATGGTTCCTGTGACCTACCATAACTCCCCTGTCTCATTGGAACGTTGCTGTAATGAGCTCCAGACAAATTTTCCTTGAAAATTTGCCACATTTCTTCTGTACATTTCCCGGAGAAAACCTCCTTCCAATTTATGCCTCTAATTTCCTGCCTAATAGCCTCATAATTACCGTTACTCCAAATAAACACTTTCCTAGCTTGACTGATCCTATCTCTCTCCAATGCTAATGTAAAGGAGATAGAGTTATGATCACTATCCCCAAAATGCTCTCCCACTGAGAGATCTGACACCTGCCCAGGTTCATTCCCGAATACCAAATCAAGTACAGCCCCTCCTCTTGTAGGCTTATCCACATACTGTGTCAGGAAGCCTTCCTGAACACACCTAACAAACTCCTCCCCATCTAAACCCCTTACCCTAGGGATATTCCAATCGATATTTGGGAAATTAAAATCTCCCATCACGACCACTCTGTTATCACATTTCCAAATCATGATTATCACATCTCTCCAGGATCTGCTTCCCAATCTGCTCCTCCACATCCCTGCTACTATTGGGCGGCCTATAGAAAACACCCAGTAAAGTTACTGACCCCTTCCTGTTGCGAACCTCCACCCACAGAGATTCCGTAGACAATCCCTCTGTGGCGTCCATCTTTTCTACAGCCGTGACACTATCCCTGATCAACATTGCTACTCCCCACCTCTCTTGCCTCCTTCCCTGTCCCTCCTGAAACATCTGAAACTCGGCACTTGAAGTATCCAGTCCTGTCCCGGAGATAACCAAGTCTCTGTAATGGCCACCACATCACACTTCCAAGTAGTGATCCACGCTCTAAGCTCATCCATTTTGTTCACTACACTCCTTGTGTTAAAATACACACATCTCAACCCTTCGGTCTGAGCGCTCCCCTTCTCCGTCACCTGCCTATCCTCCCTCTCACACTGTCTACAAGCCCCTTTTATTTTTAAGCTCACCTCTTCTCTCCCAGTCACCTCATTTCGATTCTCACCCCCCGACCATTTTAGTTTAAACACTCCCCAGTAGCCTTAGCAAACCTTCCTGCCAGGATATTGGTCCCCCTGGGATTTAAGTGAAACCCGTCCTTTTTGTACAGGTTGCACCTGCCCCTAAAGAGGTCCCAATGATTCAGGAACCTGAATCCCTGACCCCTGCTCCAATCCCTCAGCCACGCATTTATCCTCCACCTTATTCCGTTCCTTCCCTCACTGTCCCGTGGCACAGGCAGCAATCCCGAGATTACAACCTTTGCGTTCCTTCTTCTTAACTCCCTACCTAACTTCCTATATTCTCCTTTCATAACCCCTTCCCCTTCCCTGCCTATGTCAGTGGTACCAGTATGCACCACGACCTCTGGCTCCTCTCCCTCCCACTTCAGGATTTCTTGGATACGGTCAGAAACATCCCTGATCCCGGCACCAAGGAGGCAAACCACCATCCGCGTTTCTCAACTTCCTCCACAAAAACGCCTGTCTGACCCCCTCACTGTAGAGTCCCTGATCACCACTGCCTTCCTCCTCCTTTCCTTACCCTTCTGGGCTACAAGGCCGGACTCCGCGCCGGAGGCACGACCACTGCTGCTTCCACCAGGTGGGCTGTCCACCCCAACAGTACTCAAACAAGAGTACTTATTTTTAAGGGGCACAACCACTGGGGTACTCTCTACCACCTGACTTTTCCCTTTCCTGACTGTGACCCACTTGTCTGCCTCTTGTGGCCCCGGTGTGACCACCTGCCTATAACTCCTATCTATCACCTCCTCCTTTTCCCTGACCAGACGAATGTCCTCGAGCTGCAGCTCCAGTTCCCTAACTTGGTCCCTTAGGAGCCGCAGTTCGACGCACCCAGCGCAGATATGCACTTCTGGGAGGCTAGGAGACTCCACGACCTCCCATATCCGGCACTGAGAACAGAAAACTGGCTTCACATTCACAATGCTCCTATTCCTCAGATTCCACAGGGAAAGAACTGAAGATTTAAAAGGTGAAACAACTAAGAACTAAACCTACCCTGCCTCGCCCGTTTCCGACTAAGCCCGTTGAGCCAAAGCCCTTCAGCCCTCACTCTGCTACCTGCTCACTCCGCTGCCCGCTAACGATGCTGCCCGCTGGATAGTGCGGCCTACTTTTTAAACCTCCCGCGAGCTTAAAAAAAATCCCTTCCCAGGTCATGATAAGCAATGAAAAACTTGAAGGTGACTGTGTAATGCGCGATTAAATCACTCGGGAGGCTAGATTGTACCTGGGAAATAAAGGCTTTTATTACTGACAAGAATGGAGCACACTATATACAATACAATCCCAGACTAAAGGGTCTCCAGGCAGTGCAGTGACCTTTATACTTCCCCTGGTAGGCGGAGCCAACTGGAGTGTACCACAGAACAATATCAACAGGTAGAACAGCCCAACCCTAACACCAACAGTAATTACAGTAACATATCTACAAACCCCATAGTGCTGACCATCCATGGCTCAGCACCCATAGTGGTAACCAACTATGGTTTACCACACTGTGTTAATGAGGAGGACTCTCCTGACTACTCTGTTTACTGGACAGCTGCACAGTAGTAAGTGGCAGTTATTGGACATGCTCTAAGGAGTCCACTTTCTGATGTCAGCAGACTGCACCCGCTTTGCAGAGTAAATAAAATGTATTTCCTCTGGGCCTGTGGTACAGCCTTCAAACAAGGATAATTAGTAAAGAGTAAAAGGTAGTTCTGGATGAAACTGTGTGGAGGCAACAACTTCCAGTCGGATTCTTGCAGGATTTAGACTTTCAAATTCAAATTACCTTAGAATCATAGAATCCCTACAGTGCAGAAGGAGGCCATTTGGCCCATCGAGCCTGTGCCAACAGCAATCCCATCCAGGCCCTATCCCCTTAACCCTACATATTTACCCTGTTCGTCCCTCTGACACCAAGGGCAATTTAGCATGGCCAATCAACGTAACCCACACATCTTTTAACTGTGGGAGCAAACTGGAGCACCCAGAGGAAACCCACTCAGACACAGGCAGAATGAGCAAACTCCACACAGACAGTCACCTGAGGCTGGAATTGAACCCGGGTCCCTGGGGCTGTGAGGCTAACCATTGTGCCACCCCTTCCCAGGTCATAATTTAGAATTAAAACAATTTCCTAATGACAGACAGATTATGGATATTTGAAGGAAATTATGAGTCTGTAATCTAACCCAGGTGACATCATTACTCATGAGAGAAAATCCTGAGAAGTTTACAGCTGCCATTTTAAATCTAAAATTAGATTAATGCTGAATATAGTTTCTGATATCTATGATTAATAATTTGTGGTTTCGGTTCTCAGTTTTGGGAACTTTGATAATGGTCTACCATCCATTTGTGGAGATGTCTGTTTTTTGGTCAGGTTGGATACTGCAGGGAGCAGCGAAAAACAGGGAAGAGGCAGAATAGAGGCAATTGGGAGTGGGTTGTGTGGGTGCCAGCAATGGATTTTGGCACCACAGTGCAGCCAAGAGGGGCGTTTCCACATTACTTGGCTGCAAATTCAGTTATGCAGTTTCAAAACACTTAAGTTTTTTGAAGTTGGTTTCTAGCAAGTTCTTTAAAGATTGTTGGCTAGGCCGCACGGGGTGGACGTGCCAGTAAAATTCCGGCCATAGTCTGTTTTCCTGAACACAGCAGCCCAGTGTCAGTTGCATTCAGGAGAGTCCAATTTTACAAATGATGCCGCAAAGAGGTGTTATGTTCTCTGTTTGCATTGAACCTCATGCCTGTTTCAGGTGTGTGCACTGGCGATGTCTGTTTTTCTGCCTCTACCAATATCTCAGGCAACGTTCCGATGTGCAAAGATTGTGGACTCAAAAATGGGTGTTGTGCATTTGAATTTTAAATCATAAGTATAAAAATACACTTTAATGTGTGGTTACACTGCCAGGTTTCACAAAAAGAATCAGAGAAAGCTACTTGGCCCATCATGTCTGCACTGGGTCTCTAAATGAGCAGCTCACTTGGTGCGGTTCCCCATAACCCTGCACATTCTTCTTTCGTAGTCATGATGTGGAGATGCCGGCGTTGGACTGGGGTAAACACAGTAAGAAGTTTAACAACACCAGGTTAAAGTCCAACAGGTTTATTTGGTAGCAAAAGCCACACAAGCTTTCGGAGCTCCAAGCCTCTTCTTCAGGTGAGTGGGAATTCTGTTCACAAACAGGGCATATAAAGACACAAACTCAATTTACATGAATAATGGTTGGAATGCGAATACTTACAACTAATCAAGTCTTTAAGAAACAAAACAACGTGAGTGGAGAGAGCATCAAGACAGGCTAAAAAGATGTGTATTGTCTCCAGACAAGACAGCCAGTGAAACTCTGCAGGTCCAGGCAACTGTGGGGGTTACAAATAGTGTGACATGAACCCAATATCCCAGTTGAGGCCGTCCTCGTGTGTGCGGAACTTGGCTATCAGTTTCTGCTCAGCGACTCTGCGCCGTCGTGTGTCGCGAAGGCCGCCTTGGAGAACGCTTACCCGGGGAGCACTTCAGCAGTCACGGGCATTCAGCCTTGGATCTTCAGGTAAGTGTTCTCCAAGGTGGCCTTCGCGACACACGACGGCGCAGAGTCGCTGAGCAGAAACTGATAGCCAAGTTCCGCACACACGAGGACAGCCTCAACCGGGATATTGGGTTCATGTCACACTATTTGTAACCCCCACAGTTGCCTGGACCTGCAGAGTTTCACTGGCTGTCTTGTCTGGAGACAATACACATCTTTTTAGCCTGTCTTGATGCTCTCTCCACTCACGTTGTTTTGTTTCTTAAAGACTTGATTAGTTGTAAGTATTCGCATTCCAACCATTATTCATGTAAATTGAGTTTGTGTCTTTATATGCCCTGTTTGTGAACAGAATTCCCACTCACCTGAAGAAGGGGCTTGGAGCTCCGTAAGCTTGTGTGGCTTTTGCTACCAAATAAACCTGTTGGACTTTAACCTGGTGCTGTTAAACGTCTTACTGCATTCTTCCTTCGTCAGACCTGTGGGACAGTCTACCATCAGAAATGGAGAGACAGAGGTCAAGAAAAGGGAGGAAAGTGTCAAAGATGGACTATGTGAAGGTGATAGAAGGTTGGAAATTGGAAGTGAATTGATAAATTTTTCCGGGTCCAGAGCTCTGATGAAGGGTCATCCAGACGTGAAATGTTGGCTCTATTCTCTCTCCACAGATGCTGTCAGACCCGCTGAGATTTTCCAAAATTTTCTGTTTTTGTTGTGGTAGACTGTGGCATTCCCCAAGGGTCAGTGATAGGACCACTTATTTTCTGACATAAAGAAATGATTTGTATATTGGAATAAGAAATAAAATTTTAAAATTTGCCGATGGTGCAAACTTGGCAGAGTGGCAAAAGGTGAAGATGGTACCAATTGACTGCAGCAGAACATAGACAAGCAAAATGGACATACACATGGAAAATGGAACTTAATACAGAGGCAGCGTTAAGGGATGGGAAGACAATATATACAGAATGGCACAGTTCTAAAGAGCGTTCTGGGAAAGAGAGGGGCCTGAGGGTTCATGTGCATAGATCTTCAAACATGGCAAGACATACTGAGAGAGTAGGTAGCAAAGTGTACATGTGTTGGGTTTTTAAATAAAGGTACAGAGCATAAAAGCAGGGAAGTTATGCTGAACTTTTATAAAGTTGAGGTGACAACTAAGTATTGTGTACAATTCTAATCACCGCACTTTAAGAAGGATGTGAAGGCTTTTGAGGAAGGTGTAGAGGAGATTTACTAAAATTGTTTCAGGAATGGAGGAATTTAGCTGGACTAAATTTGGAGCAGCTGGTGTTTTTCCCCTTGGAGGTTGAGGGGGGATCTGATAAAGGTGAACTGGATTATGAAAGGTTTAGATAAGAAAGACAAAGAAAACCTGTTCCCATTAGTTGATGGTACAAGGAATAGGAGACACAGATACAAGGTTTTGTAAGAGATACAGGGGAGTTGTGAGGAAGAACTTTTCATGTAGTGTCACAGCCACACAGTTATACCCATGGCTTTATGGAATAATGGACAATACTTTTAAACTCAGAATGGAAAACAGACAATTGACTTTGAAACTTTGGAGTTAGAAGGTCAGGTGACCATTTCTCCCTTTGTGTCTGTTAAATGTACATGAAACTGCCCAGATCTGGAAGATCGCCTGCTTACCTGGTCAGGACATTAAAACGTAAACAGCCTTTTGAAATCTTCCATTGTGATGACATTAAAAATTCAACATACCACCCTGTGGATTTAACAGCTGATATTGTCCAAATAACTCGAGAAACTCCTGGACAATGACCCCCATGGGCTCAGTGGCTGCAGAATGAAATTCCACTGAATGATTTTTCCTCACACACATTCTATTACAAGGTGGCATAAATGGTTGGGATCCAAACCCCATTGCGTGTCACTGCTCATATCGCCAGGGATCATTTTTGTGGACAATGGGGACACCAATACTATGGTCACCTGAAATAAATCAGCTTGTGATAAGAAAGATTTATTAAAACATTTTTGAAACCAGTCTCATGTCAGTCAGTCTGAGAGACAAGGAGATCATAGATGGAAGAGAACTCATCGAGCAAAAGAAGAACCTGGCCTAGAATCCACCAGCAGGCAGAGAGTGAGGTTAGCTATTTACCCACCAACTTGAAGAATCAAGCCAGATCAAGCCAGCCTGGGGTTGCGGGGATGGGGTAGGGTTTGGGCCTGGGTAAGATGCTCTGTCGGATAGTTGGTGAAGACTTGTTGGGCTGAATAGCCTCCTTCTGCACTGCAGGGATTCTATGATTCACCACAGGCTCAAACCGCCACTCAACAAAGCCAGAAACTTGTGGCTGCAAGGAGTAAAGCACTACAAATTTGTCAGCAGAAACTCCTCAGTGAGCCATGGCGAGAATTAGCTGGGCTGCAATATTTGCAGCTTCCATTTCGAAAGGCTCCAGAGTAATAGTGACTTCTTGGAAAAACTTCAGAATATACGACCTCTTTTGCAATCATCTGTTATTGTGTGTGTATCTTGTGTGCGTGTATGTGAATTCTGTTGCAATTACATTCAAATGTTGAGAAACAATTATTCTTTTCTTTTTGAAAGTAACCTGCCTCGTATCTGTTCTTGACTCACAGCATTCAAGGGTTAAAACACTTTTTTAAGAAACATCTTGTTGAAATCAATTGAGAGATGGAAAAAAAAGGCAAACTATCTTATCATTTCTCTTCTGTCCGTAAGAGTAGTGACTGGAACTCGCTGCCTACGAGAGTGGTGGAAGCAGAGTTGGGTCAGAATTCTCTACTCACATACCCTGCTACTGCTGCCAGGAAGAACAAAGAATTTGGCACCCAGCCAAATCTCCATTCACAGCAGCAGGACCGGAGAATTCCAGCTGTGGGCGAGGTCAGAGCATCCTGCCCATGATCAATGATTGCAAAAGGAACTTAAGTAGACACTTGAGGAAAATAAACTTGCAGGGCTATGGAGATAGAGCAAGGGAATGGGACTGACTGGATTGCTCTACAGAGAACTGGCATGGTCTCAATGGGATGAATGGCCTCCTTCTAAATCGCTGTGACACTAATGTAATGAAGGAAAGTTATTAAGCTTATTCATATCATTCATTAATATTTCATACACAATTTTGCATCACCATGGTCTCTAGAAAATCTTAGTCTTATCACAAGATGTACCTTTGTTATTCTGGTTGCATTTCTGTTGTTCTAAAGTTAATGACACCATCTACATGACTTAAAGGAATCCAGGTTTTGAGAGTCGGGGCTTTCAGTATTACCAGGTTACTATTGACAGATGGCCACAGAAAAGTCTTGTAGATCGTTATATTCGAATAATACCAGCAAAAGATGAAGCAGATGAGGGATTAGTGACTTCAAATAAACAGGGAATGTGAAAGCAACAGCTCAGCAAAGGCAACATGATTCAGTCAATTGATTGTGTGTGGTGATTAAACTAACAATAGGAACTGTGGGAAAGTGAAACAACAATAGGATGAGATGAGATTTTCTGCCATTAATCAAAACTGACTGGGAGTAGATTTTTTAAGAGTGAGTTTTTAGGATAAGAAGTTTAAAATATGTTCATACTTTCAAGAATTATGTTTAATCTTGGTTTTCTGGATTAGTAATCTGTCATGCTGGTGTGTCAATACGCTGTGTCACAGAATTGTAGGGCACAGGTTTGGAACCTGTGAGCTAAGTTCAATTTTTGGCAATGGTGTGAAGTAGGTGGTATTGGATTGACGACTTGCAGCAGAGCTCGCTTGATTTTCTTTTCGCCTGGGTGAAAGCGTTTTTCCTATCTGCCATCATGATTAGGAAAGGTCTGCACCATGACATGTTCAGGAACAGGACAGCAGAATGGGAAAATAGAAAAAAGAGCTTCATGTATATTGTAGGGCTTTAGTCATCTTTGCGGCTGGGCCTCATTTAATGAAAGTGAGAACTGTGATAGCAGTACCAATGGGAAACCCAGCACTTACTACAAAGTGAGAGTCCAACTCATCATCTGAAGCCTATTTTTTGATTTGGACAAAGCCCACAATTTCTTGCGGATACTGTACTGACTTACCAATTTATTATACATCTGAGAAAGGATCAAAATTCACATTTCAGTTGTTCTATAAACTAGTTTGACTAGAATATCATCTGTCACAATAATTTGGGCTATAGATTTCAGTTTCAAGAACTGCTTTTTTATTCTAAGGCTGCTATTACGTAGTCTTAAATGTCTAACCAGTACATTCTTTACTGGCAAAAAGGTACAAACCAGAACACTGAGAAGCAGAATAAGCACTTCTGTCATCTTGCAATTTCCCTTGCAGTTAATGTTCACACTCACTCCTCTAATAAGAACTTTTGTCTTGTGAATAGCTTGTGTTATAATATTCTTAGTGATAGCAGGCATGTTAGAAATGCAAGATCAGTAATGAACAATGTGAATCTTACAAACCAGAACCATTATAGAACAAATAATGGTAAAAGCTAAAATACAGTTCTATGTCCAGGACTGATTCAGTAGCTAACTATCTAATGTATCTTTTTAGCAATGATTTCTTGCACATTTATATATGCCATATTTAAGCATGTGCTCATTATAAGGTCAGACTGTTCAAACTTCACTTCTCTTAGAATCAGAAGTGCAGAAGGAGGCTATTCGGCCCATTGAGTCTGCACTGACCACAATGCCACCCAGGCCCTATCCCCATAACCCCATGCCCTATTTACCCAGCTAGTCCCCCTGATACTAAGGGGCAACTTAACACGGCTAATCCACCTAACCCACACATCTTTGGACAGTGGGAGGAAACTGGAGCACCCACGGGGAAACCCACGCAGACGCGGGGAGAATGAAACAGACACTGCCATGGAACTTGGCAGCTCCCTGTCGGGGAATATAGCATGATTGAGTGGGCTGGCTGGTCTTGAAATATAGCATGATTGAGTTGGTTGGCTGGTCTTGAAATATAGCATGATTGAGCTGGTTGGGTCCCCACACTTGAAGTCGTTAAAGATGTGTCTTTCTTGTCAACAAAAACAATAAAAACAGATCAATTTTTCTCCATGTCCGGGACATTTATACATATTGACTAAAATTACAGTTATTGATACACCTGTTGATAAATCATCTTGAACCTTTTAGACATGTACATATAAATCCTGGGCAATACTGACCAATTTTGTGGAGGGTAAATTTAATAATAATGTTCAATGGCAATAAACTTGTTCCAAGAGAATCAGCCACTAATAAATCTTCTGAATCCTTATGTTGCAGTCTACTTCCATTTTGGACACAACTGATAGAGTGGATAATTTTTTTTTCAATGGAAATTAATTTCTGACTAGCAAACCAGATCATTCACAAATGCCAAGCAGATTAGCTTGTTGGCATAGCTTCTCCTTTGTTGTGTAATGCTATATTTTACCATAGTGTGGTCAGATTGTTTTGTTCACTGAACACTTCCTGAGAGTGTAGTAAAACACAATGCAATGATTACAATGACCAAGTTATATTCTCTGAACCTGGTTCTCTCACTTAAGTTAAAAAATGAATTAATTTGAAATGATGTGTTTTTGCTATTCTTTTTTTTTAGATTAAGGCATATCTAAAATTGAACTTTTTAAAATGTTCCCTGATAGCTGGATCAGAATAATGAGTTGTGAATTGTTGTAAGATTCATATCACCCATTGCATGTGTACGAGGATATTAATGACTGGCATAATGGTGTGGCATCACTGGATGATACATTCAGGAAAGTAACAGTACATCAGAAATGACTCATGAATAAGGAGAGCAGAGGTCTGATTCCTACATTTGTCACATTTATAGCAAACAGGGTTCAACTCCTATTCTTATCCTATTTGCTTATACAATCTAGATGCTAGATATTCCACTACCGTTACACCAGTGGGGGGGAATTTTAATACATAACTGTTGGCAGCCAAATGGAAATTCTTTCCAAATGACAGAACTATGTCAACTGACATATTATCCATTGTTCACACCACATCCATACTGAACTTTTTTTGTCCCTGGCATCTAGCATCAGAAGGACCTTATAAAATTTGAAGGATGAAAATGTGATTGTTCACAGAAAATTGAAAAAAATCTTTTTTCCAATTTATATTTACACCTTCGTATACCAGTTGATATACATATTTATACCATATTATTATTAGCTATTCCTCGCTGGCGAGGATGATTGTCCTCCTTGAGTCCAAAAATTACTAACGAGGCTGATTCAGGATCTGCAGAGTTTATGGTATGTAGGGCAGTTGTTGTCATGTGGGATGTTCTGGTTGCATATTATCAGTTTAGGTCATCATATGATTTTTTCGCTGCTTTCTCTTTTCCTCTTCATTTTGTCATCATTGAGTCTCAAAATGCTGGGATCCTTCCCACAGACTCTGCCGTCATCTGATTTGGTCCAAGCAAATGGTCTCATAGATGTTGATGTCAATTTTGCATTTCAGCACATCCTTGAAGTGCTTCTTTTGTGTGTCTGCCCTGACTTAACTGGGAGAAGAAGACTGACTTTGGAAGCCTAGCATTTGACATTCGAACTATATGACCAAGCCAACTGGTGTGAAGGGTCTGGCTTTCATCCGGCTTTCAAACTAGTTTCACGTCAGCCTCTGGCAGTTGGTCTTACCCACCATGGCAGGCACTAGCGGAAGTTCCTGCTGTAAAATCAAACTGGCAGCATCTTGGGAGAATTCCACCCAATGCTTCAGGTTCATGATCTGCACTAGTTTTGACCAATGTTAACTGACCTCTGTTTTTCTCTGCATAGATACTGCTTCATGTATTGAGCATTTCCAACATTTTCCAGTTCTACTGGAGCAAAAATAAAAAAGAATTGCTAGCTTTCCTGTAATTGTTGCTCCTGTAATTGTTCTAACCATCCTACTTTTAAAGGAATTAAGTTACTTGCATGAAAACATAGTTTCTTCAATGAAGTGAACAAAGACTGGAGATAAAACTTGGTACAAATCATTAACCTGCCTTCTTTCACAGGGAGTGAATATATAAAACCATAAGAAATGAAAACAGGAGTAGGCCATTTGGCCCTTTGAGCCCAATCATCCCTAAATCTGATCTTAATCATCTCAATTGGCTGCTTTTCTCTGTGGATGACAACTGATCATACTCCTGCCTGTCCCTGAGAAAGTTCCCCAGTGGCGGGAATGCATCAAGGAGCCATCCCAGCGCTGCTTCCCCCTATTTTTCTGTCCAGCACCAAGCCCTTCCCCACCTCCAAGCCTGCCACCATGGGGTTAGGAAAATTCAGTCCCGTGTCTTGATGGTTTTTAATCTTGTTGTTTGAAAGCAGAATATGCAGTGATGCATTTCCAATATAACGTGTGTGAGGTGTTTCTCATTGTTAATTAACGCAAAAGTAATTAATTTGGATTCAATTAGATTGTAAATAATAAGGCTAATTGGTTATTATTTACAGTCTGTGGAGAAATTCAATGCTCGCTTATTGACATCTTAACTATATGTTGTCGCCAAGCTATTTTTAAACTTCTGTGAATATACTGTTTTTTAATTTTAATTATTTCTGCAGAAAAAACATTCGACAAATGATTTCAAGTAAGGATATTGTTGCGAATATTGAGTTCATGGTTCATCACTTTTAGTTTTAGGAATTAAAGTTTAATTGTAGACAATGGAATAAATGCAATTAAAACAAGCTGGCGGGATATTTATTGCACTTAAAAAGGTCAGCATTGATGAGATAGAGCTACGAAACAGCTGGTGGACTTACTTAACTGTGAGCTTACTTAACTGTGATGCCCTTAATGCTTGCAAAGAAGGGCATTCCAGAGAGATATTTTTGTTTTGGTTGGTAGTGCTAAAATAGTTAAAAAAATATTTAGTGAACCATAAAAAATTGAAAAACCCATTTATTGCATCAGATCAAAGAATAACTTGTAAATGAGGGACAATTAACCTAAAGATTGGTTTGATAACAGCCCTGAGCAGGCATTGTGGAGGTGGGTGGAGCTTGGTGAGGATCTCTGGTTTCAATTTATCTGGATGTTTTCAGCAAAGCTTGATTCAGTTGTAGTTTGGACCTTGTGTGGTTTGCAATTGAATGAAAGGGCAATGGCAAACCACCACTTACAAAACTGCCAATAAAACAAGCTCAGGACAAAGCATCAGCAACAAGAGCCAAGGACCTGTCTTTAAGCAGAGCACATATGAATTTTGCTCAAACCCACTCATGGGGCTACACTTTTGCTTCAGGGGCAGGAAACAGGAGTCGGATGGCTTCCAGGTCCTGAATGCTCCCGCAACCCAGGGAAATGGTCATGCTGGAGTTAAGACTGGGGAACCCCCTTAATTGGAATGGAGATAAATCCCTACTCAATTAAGATAGTAGGCGTGTATTCAAACTTGAGATCTCATCAGAAGCCTTTTACTGCAGCGAAGTGCTTCTCTGAAGCTGGAAGGTCATTAAATTGAGGGGGGCTTCAACAGGAAGATGTTTTCTCAGACACTTTCAAAAATATAGTTAGAAAATGCAAAAGAACCCACGAGAAAGGGGAGGGGAAACTGTCTATAGGGTGGCCTTTTGCTGCATTCCCATTCAGGTAGGCAGGGAGGGCATGTCACCTGCTTGGAGTACCAGCACCCTAATCTACCACAGGCTGCCCTCTTCGAGGCAGTTAAACTATCCCTTGTTGCATCAGGAAGCTGGAGGCCATTTGTAAAATTCCAGTTGGCTTCATAAATGCACTTTTTATAAGGTCTAATTGGTTGCCCTCCCAGGGTGGTTAGCCTGCTGACCCTAAACTCTCATTAGTCAAAATGGCCACCACTGGGAATAGGACCAAGAATGATTCCTGAAAATCCTTCTCATAACATACACTGGCCATAAACGTTCCCAGTAATCAGCCACAAACTGTTTCTTAACAAAGTAACACCATTATTCATACTTCCGTGCAGCTATCATAAAATCTCATCTGTATCCCTATTGACTACTTTATTGTCATCAGACAAATGAAACCAAAGTCGAATAAAATATTCAACAAAAGGGACTATATACATTATACAAACTAACAAGTATCTAGGATAATCTAGTCCTGAAGTTCAAATGACAGCTGTGAACTGTTTGGGGTTTTGCTACACTGGTTCATGAGTGCAATGAACCAATTGATTAGGTTACTGCCTTGTAAGCACTACCAGGGATTCATTATTCTTCATTTAATCTCTGTATCCGAGTGCATTGAAGATTAAGGGGAAGATTACATGCTGTAGGTCAGTGCATATTCAAAAATATCTGAAATATTGATTACATTGAGTAAACATGATCTGTTAACTATTCCTAAAGATCAATGATGATCTTGTGATCCTTGACCATACATTCGGTTTTAAATTATTGACAGTCTGACAGTACTATCTGCATTAAAACTACACGGCAAACCTTTTGATATTTCTGTATAAAATAATGACTTGAAGTTTGTTCCTTGCACATGACATGATTGCCCTGATGGTGATGTCCAGCTTTCTGTTTGTTGACACCCACAATAAACTATGAAAAATAAAGGCTTTGGTTTTGGCAAACACTTATTTCAAAAATACAAGGCTTTTTAAATGCTGCTGCCTGCGGGGTTATTCCATGCACTTATGAGGCCTGTCCTTTATGTCACAACAAGGTTTTCACTGTTCAGCTAAGTGAATAAACTGTCAAGAAGAAAGCAGCATCATTAATGGCCCAATTTTTCAAAAATGTAGTGGGTGCTAAGGGTCATTTATTTGTGTCATCATTTCACAAAAGTACAAAGCTGGAGAAATGAGGCTAGTGCTCCATGTAGACTTGTATATATATTTCTAATTTCTATCATAGATTTTAGGGAAAAATATGTATTGCTATGAGAACAGGCATAATTATAATTCTCTCCCTCTCTCCCTTTATTGTAAATTTGGATGGGATTTTCCAGCCCCGACATTGGCGGGCATCGTTGTGGGTGGGACAGGAAAATTTGGAGAGCCATTTTCTTGTCCTGACCACCCACCGGTGTCAGGGCCAGAAAAACAAACACGTTGGTCAGAATTTTCTGGCTGTTCATGCGGGCGGGATTCTCCAGTCCCTCTGCAGTGGATGGAAATTTGGCTGAGCACCAAATTCTCCATTCTCGTTTGCAGCAGCAGTGGGGTGCCAGCCATTGGGTGGGATTTCCTGGCCCTGCCCCCCTGCTGGGATCATCTGGTCCCGCCAGAAATCACTGGACCTTTGGCTGGCCCACCAAATCCTCCATGGTGGGTCCCTCCACAGTGGGACCAGTAAATCCTGGCCATTTGTTTTCTCATCTGAATTAGATACCAGAAGGCTTAGATTTAAAATTATTATTCAAAAGAATGGGTTGAATTTTAATGTGCAGGAAGGAATAGATTTGGGGGGGGGGTAAAACACGGGAAAGTGGCAACATGTGGGGAAACTGGTTTCAAACTGCCAACTTCTGCATTTAATTATAGTGCATTCAGCTAGATATGATCAAACCCCAAGACATAGGCGAGTCATGCATCAATGAATTAAATCAATATTAACATTGCTTTTGCACTGTTACTGTAGATCCATGGGATTCCTAGGCTTCTTGAAACTTGCCAGGTGATAGAATACAAGAACACAAGATCCTCTTGATCCCAGCATGCATCGGCAGCTGGGATCAAGTGGATCCCTTGAAGAGTACAGTGGGTGTAAGAGTAGAGTTAAGATAGAAATCAGGAGGGCAAAAAGGGGACATGCTTTGGCAGATAAGGCAAAGGAGAATCCAAAGAGATTCTACAAATACATAAAGGGCAAAAGAGTAACTAGGGAGAGAGTAGGGCCTCTTAAGGATCAATAAGGTCATCAATGTGCGGATCCACAAGAGATGGGCGAGATCCGAAATGAATATTTCTCATCAGTATTTACTGTATGGATGTTAGGGAACTTGGGGAAATAAATAGTGATGTCTTGAGGAGTATACATATTACAGAGAAGGAGGTGCTGGAAGTTTTAAAGTGCATCAAGGGACCTGCAATCCCCGGGACCTGATGAAATGTATCCCAGGAGGTTGTGGGAGGCTTGGGATGAAACTGCGGGTCCCCGAGCAGAGATATTTGAACCATCGACAGCCACAGGTGAGGTGCCTGAAGATTGGAGGGTGGCAAATGTTTGTTTAAGAAGGTCTGCAGGGAAAAGCCTGGGAACTACAGGCCGGTGAGCCTCACATTTGTAGTGGGTAAGTTGTTAGAAGGTATTCTGAGAGACAGGATCTACAGGCATTTGGAGAAGCAAGGACTGATTAGGGACAGTCAGCATGGCTTTGTGAGTGGAAAATCATGTCTCACAAATTTGATTTGAGTTTTTTGAAGGGGTAACCAACAAGGTAGATGAGGGCAGTGCAGTCGACGCTGTCTACATGGACTTTAACAAGGCCTTTGACAAGATACCGCATGGTAGGTCGTTACATAAGGTTAAATCTTACGGGATCCAGGGTGAGGTAGCCAAATGGATACACAATTGGCTTGATGACAGAAGACAGGTGGTTGTAGAGGGTTGTTTTTCAAACTGGAGGCCTGTGACCAGCGGTGTGCGTCAGGGATCAGTGCAGGGTCCACTGTTATTTGCCATTTATATTAACAATTTGGATGAGAATTTAAGAAGCATGGTTAGTAAGTTTGCAGGTGACACCAAGATTGTTGGCAAAGTGGACAGTGAAGAAGGTTATCTAGGATTGAAATGAGAGCTTGATCAATTGGGCCAGTGAGCTGATGAATGGCAGATGGAGTTTAATTTAGATAAATGTGAAGTGATGCATTTTGGTAGATCTAACCGGGGCAGGACTTCCTCAGTTAATGGTAGGGTGTTGGGGAGAGTTATAGAACAAAGAGATCTAGGGGTACAGGTTCATTGCTCCTTGAAAGTGGAATCATAGGTGGACAGAGTGGTGAAGAAGGCATTTGGCATGCTTGGTTTCATTGGTCAGAACATTGAATACAGGAGTTGGGACATCTTGTTGAAGTTGTACAAGACATTGGTAAGGCCATACTTGGAATGCTGTGTACAGTTCTGGTCACCCTATTATAGAAAGGATATTATTAAACTAGGAAGAGTGCAGAAAAGATTTACCAGGATGTTTGATGGGACTTGATGGTTTGAGTTATAAGGAGAGGCTGGATAGACTGGGACTTTTTTCTCTGGAGCGTAGGAGGCTTAGGGACGATCTTATAGAGGTTTATAAAATAATGAGGGATATAGATTAGTTAGATAGTCAACATCGTTTCCCAAAGGTAGGGGAGTCTAAAACTGGAGGGCATAGGTTTAAGGTGAGAGTGGAGAGATACAAAAGAGTCCAGAGGGACAATTTTTTCACAGAGGGTGGTGAATGTCTGGAACAAGCTGCCAGAGGCAGTAGCAGAGGCGGGTACAGTTTTGTCTTTTAAAAAGCATTTAGACAGTTACATGGGTAGGATGGGTATAGAGGGATATGGGCCAAACGCGGGCAATTGGGACTAGCTTAGTCGTTTAAAAAAAAAGGGCAGCATGGACGAGTTGGGCCGAAGGGCCTGTTTCCATGCTGTAGACGTCTATGACTCTAGGCAATTGAGGAGACTGAAGATGTGGAAATATGCCATCAAGTACTGAAACCTCATAACTAGTTCTCTCCTTGGCTGCTTGTGTGAAAGGCTTTGTTTACAGTACCTGTGCTGCGATGTTACTTTGACAACTTGAGGTTTGTACACCTGATCTCCACTTTGGAGCTTGTGGTAAACCACTGTTAAGCTTATTGCCTGTGTGTGTGTGTGTGACATGCCTGGGCATGCCCCTGCCGGCCCTGCCTGAGACTCCTCCCCCCCCTGGTCCAGGTATAAAGGTGACTGCTCCCAATCCCCCTGCCTCAGTCTCTGGACCAGTTCATCAGCATGGGTGCGCTCCAAGTCTTTTGCGAATAAAAGCCTATTTGTTCTTGCATACAAACTAGTCTTTGCTTGATTGATAGTGCATCAATTTTATTCGCAAAAGTTTTGGGATGGAGCAGATACTAAAACCCGATAGACTAGAATTGGATCCTCAAGCCGTAGGAGCCACTAACAGCTTCGATCACTGGCTGCGATGTTTCAAAACTTTCCTCACCGCCTCCACCGTCCGGACCGAAACCGACAAGCTACACGTGCTCCACGCCCAGGTAAGCGATCAAGTATTCTCGATGATTGGAGACGCTGAAACTTACGAGGATGCGATCGAACTTTTAAAAAGCCAGTATAACAAACAGACTAATGTAATCTACGCCAGACATCTTCTCGCTACTCGCAGACAATAGCCAGGAGAATCGGGTGATCAATTCCTGCGCGCGTTGCGAGCACTTGGCAGGGCCTGCAACTGCAAGGCCATAACAGCCGCCCAAAACACTGAGGACTTAATCAGAGATGCCTATGTCACGGGTATCAGGTCAAACTATATCCGACAACGACTGCTGGAACAGGGTGGGCTGGATCTACATAAGACTGTAGCGCTTCCGACTCGTTAGAGGTGGCCTTCCGTAACCTCGAGGCCTACACCCCCGAACACGGGGGCGCATCGTGGACGCTGCAGTCGCCGCCACCTCTGTACTCTGGAGGGCCGCAGGCCTACGCCATGCCACGTCCCACCAATGACCCGACCGCTGCGGCAGTCTCTGGAGGTCCGAAGTGCTACTTCTGTGGCCTGGGGAAGCACCCCTGACAACGCTGCCCGGCGAAGGATGTGATCTGCTCCGGTTGTGGAAAGAAGGGCCATTACGCGAAGGTATGCAGGGTGAAGTCGACCTCCAAGCCCAGTAGCCCTACGTGCGACCCGCGGGGGCCGCCATCATGGGCGCCGGTAGCCGCATGTGAGCTGTGCGGGCCGCCATCTTGGATGCCTTCAGCCACGTGTGAACAGTGCGGACCACCATCTTGGACACCGTCAGCCACGTGTGAGCCGTGCGGGCCGCCATCTTGGAGGCCGTCAGCTGCGTTGCAAAATCCAACGGTGGCTTCGGTTTCGCTGGACCAATCCAGGCCTCACCAACTCACCAGGTCCATGATGGACATCGAGGTAAACGGTCGCACTACAAACTGTTTATTTGACTGTGGGAGGACAGAGAACTTTATTCACCCTAACACAGTGAGTCGCTACGCCCTTTCAGTACTGCCAGTGAAGCAAACGATCTCCATGGCTTCAAAGTCCCACTCGGTGGATGTCCTCGGGTACTGCGTGGCGACCTTGACTGTACGGGGCACAGTGTACAAAAACTTCAGGCTCCTCGTGCTGCCACAACTCTGCACTGCTGTACTCCTGGGGCTAGATTTCCTGTGTTACTTTAAGAGTGTCACCATGGAGTATAATGGGCCTTTTCCCCCACTCTCTGTTTGCAATCACCAGTTCTTAGATCGCCCACCGCACACCACCTGCAGCCTCTTGACCCTTAAAGTCGCCCCTCCCTCACTGTTCGAAAATCTCACACCCGACTGCAAGCCCATCGCCACCAAGAGCAGACAGTACAGTGCTGGAGACAGGGCTTTTATCAGGTCTGAAGT
Source organism: Mustelus asterias (assembly GCF_964213995.1). Classification (NCBI taxonomy): domain Eukaryota; kingdom Metazoa; phylum Chordata; class Chondrichthyes; order Carcharhiniformes; family Triakidae; genus Mustelus; species Mustelus asterias. The sequence continues at coordinate 65,197,049 of NC_135802.1, read as the reverse complement.
ACAACGGCTCCTAGGGGAGGGGATCATCGAGGCCAGTACCAGCCCCTGGAGAGCCGAAGTAGTAGTTGTTAAGACCGGGGAGAAACATCGCATGGTCATTGACTACAGTCAGACCATTAACCGCTACCCGCAGCTGGACGCGTACCCCCCTTCCCCGCATATCTGACATGGTTAATCAGATTGCGCAATATCGGGTATTCTCCACCATTGACTTAAAATCTTCATACCACCAGCTCCCTATCCGCCCGGAAGACCGCCAATATACTGCCTTTGAGGCGGATGGCCACCTCTATCACTTCCTTGGGGTCCCTTCGGCGTCACCAACAGGGTCTCAGTTTTCCAGCGTGAGATGGACCGAATGGTAGACCAGCACGGGCTGCGGGCCACCTTCCCATACCTGGATAACGTCACCATCTGCGGCCATGATCAGCAGGACCACGACGCCAACCTCCACAAATTCCTCCACACCGCCACACTCCTAAATCTGACCCATAATAAGGAGAAGTGCGTATTCCGCACACGCCGCCTTGCCATCCTTGGTTGTGTTGTGGAAAACGGGGTCATCGGTCCCGATCCCGACCGCATGCGTCCCCTCCTGGAACTTCCCCTCCCCACCAGCCTCAAAGCACTGAGGAGATGCCTGGGCTTCTTCTCGTATTACGCCCAGTGGGTCCCCAATTATGCGGATAAAGTCCGTCCGCTCATCAAATCCACCTCTTTTCCCCTGACGGCAGAGGCCCGCCTGGCCTTCGACCGCATCAAAGCAGACATCGCGAAGGCCACGATGCACGCTGTAGACGAATCCATCCCATTCCAGGTGGAGAGCGATGCGTCTGACTTCGCCCTAGCCGCCACCCTTAACCAGGCGGGCAGACCCGTGGCCTTCTTCTCACAAACCCTCCAAGGCCCTGAAATTCGACACTCCTCTGTCGAGAAGGAGGCCCAAGCCATAGTGGAAGCTGTACAGCACTGGCGCCACTACTTAGCTGGTAAATGATTCACCCTACTCACGGACCAACGGTCAGTTGCATTCATGTTTAACAACGCGCAGCGGGGCAAGATCAAAAATGATAAAATATTGAGGTGGAGAATCGAGCTTTCCACCTACAATTACATCTTATACCGGCCCGGGAAGCCCAATGAGCCCCCAGATGCCCTGTCCCAGGGAATATGTGCCAGCACACAAATAGACCAATTGCAGACTCTCCACAATGACCTCTGCCACCCGGCGGTCACCAGGTTTTTTCACTTCATTAAAGCCCGTAACCTGCCCTACTCCATTGAGGAAGTCAGGTCTATAACCAGACACTGCCAGGTCCGCACAGAGTGCAAGCCGCACTTCTATCGGCCAGACAGAGCACACCTCATAAAGGCCACCCGCCCTTTCGAACACCTAAGCGTCGACTTCAAAGGCCCCCTCCCCTCTTCTGACCGCAACATATACTTCCTCAACGTCATTGACGAATATTCACGTTTCCTCTTCGCTATTCCCTGCCTGGATATGACGTTGGCCACGGTCGTCAGGGCCCTGCACAGCCTCTTCACCCTGTTCGGTTTCCCTAGCTATATCCATAGCGACCGGGGATCCTCCTTTATGAGTGATAAGTTGTGACAGTCCCTGCTCTCCAAAGGCATAGCCTCGAGTAGGATCACCAGCTACAACCCCAGGGGGAACGGACAGGTAGAGAGGGAGAACTCGACAGTCTGGAAGGCCATTTTACTAGCTCTGAGGTCTAAAGGTCTTCCAGTCACCCGCTGGCAAGGGGTCCTCCCTGATGCACGACACTCGATTAGATCACTCCTTTGCACAGCTACCAATGCTACCCCTCATGAAAGAATGTTTGTTTTCCCCAGGAAGTCCTCCTCGGGGACCTCACTACCGTCGTGGCTGACATCCCCAGGCCCTGTCCTGCTCCGGAAGCACGTGAGGACCCATAAGTCAGAACCCCTGGTCGAAAGAGTCCAGTTCCTCCACGCCAACCCCCAATACGCCTATGTGGCGTACCCCGACGGGAGGGAGGACACGGTCTCCATTCGAGACCTGGCACCCGCAGGTGCCCCAGGGACCACAACGACCCACAACCCCACACCCCCAACCCCCATATACAGCACGCCTGAGCCCCAGGAGCCGCCACCACGCACCCGACAATCGGAAGGGACCATAGACGACTCGAGCGACTATGGCCTGGCACCTGAACCAACACCGCGGCCACCGGAACCGACACCACAATCGGCACTACGGCGGTCGCAGTGGCAGATCAAGCCCCCAGAGGGATTGAATTATAAATTTGTAATTCTGTAAATATCGTTCCACCCACCTCACCCCTGCCGGACTCTTTTTTAAAAGCAGGGGGTGAATGTGGTAAACCACTGTTAAGCTTATTGCCTGTGTGTGTGTGTGTGTGTGTGTGTGACATGCCTGGGCATGCCCCTGCCGGCCCTGCTTGAGACTCCTCCCCCCCCGGTCCAGGTATAAAGGTGACTGCTCCCAACCCCCCTGCCTCAGTCTCTGGACCAGTTCATCAGCATGGGTGTGCTCCAAGTCTTTTGCGAATAAAAGCCTATATGTTCTTGCATACAAACTAGTCTTTGCTTGATTGATAGTGCATCAGAGCTATGACCTACCCTGGAAGCATTGGTTCTGCTTGTGTTGTTTTACTTTGGGCCTAAAAGACCAGCATGATCATTAGCAGTAGCAACAGCAGCAATAGGGGCAGCAGGACAAGCACCAACAGGTGGACCAGCAGCAGGGGCCACAACAGCTTGCTTCTCATAAGCCTGTAGCTCCACTGGAGATGGGATCAGCAGAAAGGTACAATTGGCAGGAGGCAGTACCTGTCACACAGGAAGTACAGGCAAAGAGCAGCATCCTTGACATGTTGCAATGCTGATGTCTCAGAGGGTTCAGAGTCTCATGTCAGATGGTGGCAGTCATTTGCAACCTGTCACAGGCGTCACTGCCCACAAGCTCTTTGCCTCTGAATTCTTCCAGGGTTTTGCGAGGGACATGCAGAATCTCACAGTAAGCAGCCCCGAAATGCACATAACAGATATCTGTTGGCTTTTTTGCCAAGGCTGGCTTATGTACACTTTTTCTGTCATGACCTTTTTCTGTCATGGTGTCAGTCAGAATGAGTAGATGCTCTGGCTTTCTACAAGTGTAGAGCATCTGTGTGGCAATTAAGGCAACTATAGATCACCCAGGAGCATTCATCATCTGCAGTGTGCAGCTCGTGTACAACCACAAAATGTTGTTCATGCAGATTCTTGGGTAGCTGCCATGATGCATTTGTCCTGTGGCAGTCAAGACTCCCTGGTCATTTCACATCATGAAGCAGTAATATTGGTTGACTGTGCATCAGTCAGGATCTCCAGAGCGGTCCTGGTGTGCTGTGTTTTGCATATTTCACAGCAGCAAGCTTTGATCCTGCAGGAGGACCAAGGCATGGAGCACAGAGCCTCTTCAGGCAATTCCAAGGAGGTGGAAGAATTGAAGGTACTGGCGGTGATGTACATTGCTACCCAGGATATACGGAATCTTTTGTTATTGTAAGATTCACTTAGATTTTCCCAGTATATTCATCTGTCAGCCACATGCAAAACCACTCACCCACTGACCCTGCATTTCCACTATCCACCCAACACATCGGTCCTGCTGACAGCCAAGCATCCCTAACACAACCTTCCATCGCTCGGTGCCAATTTATGCCTTGCTATTTATCACAAGGCTCCTTGTCAGGCAGCAATGAAAAACGAGTGTCACAGGAACTTGGTGGAAAGAAATAATATAGATGTGGCTCAAAAATATAACATATCTAACAATCCCATAATCTTTATCATTCCTCTTTCTGGCATTTTTTAAATGGCACAACCCCTGTCTTCAACAGAAATAGAGGCAGAATGCTCAAATCCCAGCTCTGGCTGCTGAGCTGCTTTTGGCCATCATCCTCTTGGTTATGGGGCCTGTGGGTGCTCTACCAAAGACTGTTCCACCTACACCTGTGCAGGGACTGTTTTGGCCACTGGGACATCAGCAGTACGTGGGATTCTGACTGGGGGGAAAGGAAGGGGTAGTAAGTGAGAATTCTAAGCACTTTCAGTTAAGTCCCTTCTTACCATCATCTCTCTCATGGCTCACCATCCACAATGAATTGAAGAACACTTTCTGCAGATCAGCAGGGCAATGAGCAATTAAGATGAAGGTATCATTCATCTCATTTAAAAGTGACATTCAGTTTACAATCTATTGTGTTAGGTTTATAAAATGATGAAGGGGATAGATAGAGTGAACGTTCAAAGACTATTTCCTCGGGTGGATGGAGCTATTACAAGGGGGCATAACTATAGGGTTCGTGGTGGGAGATATAGGAAGGATATCAGAGGTAGGTTCTTTACGCAGAGAGTGGTTGGGGTGTGGAATGGACTGCCTGCAGTGATATTGGAGTCAGACACTTTAGGAACATTTAAGCGGTTATTGGATAGGCACATGGAGCACACCAGGATGATAGGGAGTGGGATAGCTTGATCTTGGTTTCAGATAAAGCTCGGCACAACATCGTGGGCCGAAGGGCCTGTTCTGTGCTGTACTGTTCTATGTGCTATGTATTGTGGTGATGGTCTGCATGCACTGGTTTGACTGTCACACTTGACGCTTCATGCAGGTGGCCACTCTTCTGATGGATAAAGACATCATCCTAAAAGCCTGCAACGTCAAAGTATTCTGCTCCAAAATCCATTGAATTTCATGTTTGGAATGTCCCTTTAAAAACGAGTTGAAATTGACTAAGGCAGGTCATCATCATATCCGTTCAATTGGTCAGCAACTCCAGAAATACAATGGCTGGGTCAGTAAGCCACTGACATGTAATATTGGACCCACACTGTTACCATCCCCTTACCCTGGCCCCCAGCATTTTGGTAAATTAGAATTCAGTCCAATGGGTTGCAAGCATGAAAATAAGGTATTGCTCAATAATTGCCATTTCTCATTTAACAATTTTCTGTCATTTGAAAAATTCCAACCTTGATATGGTATGCACCAACCATGACAATTTATTTTTAAACAAAAGTTTTTCCTGGTGAAATATCTTGAAGGAACATGAAATAAAATGAACAAATTGTTATTTGATTAATGGTATTCTGTCAAGAAATTGATAAAGGGAAAGCCTGTGAGAATTAAATTCTGTTCTGAGGGCTTTGATGTTTCATATTGCTGATGACTGACCAGCAGTGTGTAAAAATAATTAGCTTTTCCATATTTACACATGTTTGTAAAAAGTTGAGAGTGAATAATCTTCAATCTCTGTCAACTCTTCTTTTGATCTGGACAGATAGGCTTACACAAGAGAACAACAACATGATTAATGGAGAAGATACTGTTCCCTTGCTTGTTGGAATTTATCACATGGTTCCTCCTACAGGAGTTTACAAACCGATTAAAGGTGCAACATCCCTTCCTGTCACACAATGTAAACATGGATCCTGAACCGTTCACAATTAGAACTTTGGACATTGCTGTTTTACTGCATATTTGATACGGTTTGGTCTGAGAATACCTATGGATTGAGAGGTGATAAAATATGCTGCCTGCTCTACAAGGCTTTATAAATACCAAGTACAGTTTTATGTGAGTGGACTGTTCTGTTTGCTCTGCAGTTAACACTAAAATATATTAAAATCAGGTTGGAAAGATCTGGTGCAGTTATGCTGTAACTCGTGTTAAAATGAAGTGGTGGCAGATTGTTTCCTCAAGGTGGTGTCATCGTACTGGTCAAAATCAGTATTAGAATGGTGATTTCACTGCATGCTACACAATAGGTTTAGAGAACATAACAATTGATTCCCATTAACTCCAGGATTTAAGTACAATCGGATCATTGTGCCATTTATATGGACATCAGTTTGTTTAAATTTTTTTCGTACTTGCATACTTTAAGTAATATAAATTAGACTTCCAGAAGTGTTAATGGCAAATACTTAGAAGTGACATCTAAATGTAGCCTACAGAGTCAAAAGGGATCTGCACTTTTGCAGGCCAACTTACATTTCAGCTCAAGCCTTATGAAGTCTGTGTTGCCCAGGTTTTCAAGGAAAACTCCGTAAGGGACTGATGTCTTGAAGTAAAATGAGATGTCAGCACTGGTCTCTCCGTGGAAAGTTGAGAAGTGAAGATAGGAAGAAGGTGTATTGAATGAGGCAGCATTCCAATAGTTTCCTAATAGAGATGGAGAGAGAGGGAGAAATGACAGTAGCTGATTCGACAAGTTGCCTTGAATAATAAGAGATGCAGTAATGGAGCAGCTGGTGCGCTGATAAAATGTCAAAGCTTTCCAAAATCTCATCAGTTATGATACAAAAAGAACATTACTTGCACACGAGAAATTAACCTTGTGCTTAGTCATTCATCCTGCCATTTTCATAATAAAATATACATAGGCACACAACACTTGGTGGGGAGAGCTGTCACTTACAATAAACACACAGTGGCTACATGCTATAGATTGTAGATCTAGTTCATCACTGGAGACTGGAAAGTTTAAGGAGGTAAATAAAGCATTTGGCAGGTGGCTCACTCACAGAAACAATTCAGTAGATTTAAACACTGACAAATGACAAGATGTGCGGCCATCATGATAGTTGTATATCGAGGTTGTGCAGAGTAACTAAAAATGTTAAGATTTTAAAGTGAGTTATTTGCATGGAGCAACTAGAAAATCTTTAAAAGTGACTGATTAAACTGAATTATATTGATCCAGAGGGAAATTACATGGCAGTTGGATTAAGCATCGGAGGCTGATGGAATAAGCTCAAATAGTTTGTTATGTTTCTCCTATTCACTGTAATCAAGAGCTCCAAATTAGATGTTATAAAGATGGCAGAGTCTATGAGTTTGAAGGATGACTTCAGAGCTAATAATTTCAGCAGAGTAAGATGTAAGTGTTGAATACAGAATTTTAAAAACAGATTTAAAAAGCAGCCCACGGGCGTCTTGCCTTAATGATCTTGCTTCACTTATGAGCCAAGACAGTAGGGCTATTTGACAATGGAGGACAGTCCTCAAAGGAAAGCGCGCACACACACATACATTCTCCATCAGAGGTTATCAATGAACATTAAACAACAGCTGCAAACTGAACTGAGGTCAGCTAACATAGCATGGGGTAGAAATAACTCTGCTCTGCTTTTCGCAACAGGAAATCAAAGAATGCATTTACTTAATGAACTAAGACACCACTATCATATAATTACAGAATCCCTACAGTGCAGAAGGAGGCCATTTGGCCCATCTATTCTGCATCGACTCTCCGGCAGAGCATTATGGTATCCAAAGGGGTAACCTACCTCTCCAAGATGGTACCTCACCTCTCCAAAGGACTTGCTCCAACCAGATCTAAACTGTGTTTCCCACTCCTGGCTAAGGCAGATGCTGTTTCAAATGGGAAGCTGCCTCCACAATTCTTGCATGAGCAAATCCCAACTTGGCTCTATATCTGCCCTTATGAAAAAGGTAGTTTCCGCCACCATGTTTGGGAGTGAGACTTCTGAATTTTCGTCTCTTCCATCATTTCCTCCAAACTTGGAGAGGTTCCCCATGGTTGTGAAATTCCAGGCCCAAGAGTTTGCAATCCTGACACAAGTAATGCCAATTTCAAATCAGCTGCACTATTCCACCCTACAAATGTTTCCCCACCACCAAATGATGACAGATTGGGGAGCCCATGCAATTTCACTGGCAATGATATGATAATTCAGTTCTGAGTCAATATAAGCTGACTTTAAAATCATCCCTCTGTGGTTAAGATATACAGTACACATTTACCACTGCAGGTAAAACAAATGCTTTCAGCAACAATATCATACTGGCCTGATTTTAAACCTGTGCACGGGTTTTGAATGAGGTAACATCTTGCCCAATTTGTGAGGTTTCAAACAACACAACACTTTTACAACAGGAAGGTCATTAGAAGAAAACTAATGTGCAAAGAAGTTAAACAATCAAAAATACATCCACTGTTAATCAATTTCCCAAATAGTTCAAGCAATCTAATTAAACTGATTTTGTCAAAAAAAGTTCAAGTGGGCTTTTAGAGAACAGCAGTTTGGCACTTAAACCATGAGGGATACAGTTGAGACCTATTAACTTGTCAACTGAGCAAAGTGGAGGCTATTAATATAATAGTGGTCATTACAAATGTGAAGGGGAAATTATTAGTAATCCAACTGACATTAACATAACATTTCAGCAGATCTTTAAAAGCCTGCATTAATTAAAAATTAATCATGTCAAATCAAAACTATGCAAATGTTGAAAAATGTAAAACAAATACTTATCAAAGCTCTAAGCAGAACAGGCCAGTAATTCAGCCAACAAATGTATATGAGGTAGTGGAACTGATGATATAAATGCAGGAGCCCAAAGTGCTGCATGTTGGGACTCCAATTTACCAGTGAGAGGCCCAAAGCCATATGTGATTGGCCCAGCACAGCCAACACAGATGGGCAGTTTCTAGTACACTAAGGAACCTATTCATCAACACTGCACTAGGTTCAGAAAGGTTCCAGAAATTACTTAACCATCTATGTTCCGACCTGCATTTCTCCACAAGCCAATTCTTCAACTGGGGGACTTAGTTCAACATTACATTTTAATAAAATTGCAGGACAACGTTGAGTAACCAGCAACTTGTGTTGAATATTTGACAGCCTAAACTCTAGAGCACTTCCCAGTGCATTATGTACTATCCACCAGGTATCAATGAAATATTTATATGAATTAACTTTACACTGTTGTTATGAGGTCAACTTATTTCAGGACAGGCATGGCCTGTACGAGGATCATATTATCAGACCCGCAACTCCTGAATGAAATGTTTCTTATCAAGTTCTTAGTTTTGAATTATAACTGAATAAACTGGCTTTCGTTCAGAATTTTAAAGCATATTCTCCAATGTTTCGGGTTCCACACATCTTTTATTGGCCGACCCACTTCTCCCACTTCTTGGCTCTATTTGGACCATGCGTGCTCCATGACCTGCTTCAATTCCTCTCCCAGTGCTGAGATCTAGTTGCATACTATAAAGCACATCGTAATAAGCCTTTGATTTTCGCTGCAGAATGATACCTTCCTCATTCTAAACAATAATAGGTTTTGCAACTACAAAATGCTTCCAGATTACTTTGATTAAATGGAACAAGGTGGTCCGAACTCTTTTGAAAACTTTGGGCAGAATCTTTTGCCCTCCTTTGTACTGAATTTTGTGGCAGGGGTTCCCACCATGTTCCAGCCTCCATCCTGGTTAAGTCCATGGTGGGAAGGCCACAAGGAGTGGGCATGGGGTTGGGGGAATGAGGGGAGGGGATGGTGGTATGATTCCCTGTTCAGAGGCACTCAGTGCCTGATTGAGGGCGTTGGAAAGGGGAAGGCCCACTGAGAACCAATCCCTGCCCTTGCTGGTGACCCCTTCACACCATCTCCATTGCAGCCCTCACCCCACAACCCGTCTGGATTCAGTGACAATTAAGGCCTCGGGTGGCCTCTGATTGGCTGTCAGCTCTTGGCAGGTGGGTCTTATCTGGGGTCCTTAATCACAGGGGAGGCCTGCTGCTGGCCTGAGTGGAACAAAATGCAGCAGACCTTACTGAAAAGAGGTGATGTGGGATTCTCACCAGCTCTCCAGCCTTGGCTGAGAGCCCACCACCTCCACAAGGTTCTGGCCTTTATTAGGAATTAAGCACCTTGCTGTATCATGTCTTCAAGAAGTCTCACAACACCAGGTTAAAGTCCAACAGGTTTATTTGGTAGCAAATACCATAAGCTTTCGGAGCACAGCTCCTTCGTCAGATGGGGTGGATATCTGTTCTCCAACAGTGCACAGACACAGAAATCAAGTTACAGAATACTAATTAGAATGCAAATCTCTACAGCCAGCCAGGTCTTAAAGGTACAGATAATGTGGGTGGAGGAAGCATTCAACACAGGTTAAAGAGATGTGTATTGTCTCCAGACAGAGCAGCTAGTGAGATTCTACAAGCCCAGGAGGCAAGCTGTGGGGGTTACTGATAATGTGACATAAATCCAACATCCCGGTTTAGGCTGTCCTCATGTGTGCGGAACATGGCTATCAGTTTCTGCTCAGCGACTCTGCGCTGTCGTGCGTCATGAAGGCCGCCTTGGAGAACTTGGAGTTCTCCAAGGCGGCCTTCATGACACACGACAGCGCAGAGTCGCTGAGCAGAAACTGATAGCCAAGTTCCGCACACATGAGGACAGCCTAAACCGGGATGTTGAATTTATGTCACATTATCAGTAACCCCCACAGCTTGCCTCCTGGGCTTGTAGAATCTCACTAGCTGTTCTGTCTGGAGACAATACACATCTCTTTAACCTGTGTTGAATGCTCCCTCCACCCACATTATCTGTACCTTTAAGACCTGGCTGGCTGTAGAGATTTGCATTCTAATTAGTATTCTGTAACTTGATTTCTGTGTCTGTGCACTGTTGGAGAACAGGTATCCACCCCATCTGACGAAGGAGCTGTGCTCCGAAAGCTTATGGTATTTGCTACCAAATAAACCTGTTGGACTTTAACCTGGTGTTGTGAGACTTCTTACTGTGCTTACCCCAGTCCAACACCGGCATCTCCACATCATGTCTTCAATACAGTGACAAACAGATTCATTTCATCTTCAAATTTAAATATAAAAGAAACAAAAGTCAAACCATAGAAAACAATAATGCCAGAGAATGAAAAGTGCCTCCACCAGATTGGCAATGAAGGGAAACATAATATCACAAATGAATATCAGTCAGGGTACATGCAATAATGGTTATGAGATTGTTTGATATGCCATTGTTGCAAAACTGCTTATTACTTTGCTTTTCTAGTTCAAAGATGGCATGGATCTCAGCTGGTAGGAGATTTAACAGATGGTAGTAGGTACTTCAATAAATGTTCATCAAATCATTTTATTTTCTTCTACCCTTGCATTATTATCTTAGCTTTGACTATTGCTGGTAGTCAGTGCTAACATATATGACAAACCTAAATTTTGTCTCCAGGTTTGGTGACTGAGTCACTTCATTTCATAGTGTGTTCTCATCAGCCAGGCAAAGTACAAAATAGATGCTACTGTCATTTTTCTGGGAAAAATTAATATGACCTCCCAAATGTTACAATTTCCAAGGTCATTGTTGTCAATGCAGGAAGTTTCCAAATTGATGGGTACTTGTAGCCTTTTGACCCCGGGTCAGACAAAACTAACATAAAATGATTTTTTGACAAATTGAAGCAAGGTGGAGGTATTCTAGATGCAGAATTTTTACAAAGGCATCAATAGAAATGGTCACAGCCTCCTTTTTACCAAGGTCAACAGATGTAGCATTGTCTCTATGTTCTAGGATGGATACAATGTTCTCAAACAAAACAGAAGGTACCCGGGATAATTTTGGCATGAGAAGGGGTTGTACAGCAAGTCCATAAACTCTCCAATCATTCAGCACTGAATGTTTTTCTGTAACATACATCCACAGCATCCCATGTCTGGAGGACCTCCTATTGTTTCAACCGGAGCAAGAGAGAGAGGAGCGATTTGAGGCTAGAGTAAAAAGGGTAAGAGATCGACTTTTATTACTTACTTTTTCGCGGGGTTTTCTTTGTTACTAACTTTAACGGAAAACCGGAAGTAGGCCGGGCGCAGGGTGACCTGGGAGGTAAATTTGTTTTTTTTTCAGCGCGCGGGAGGTATAAAAGTAGGCCGCAATATCCAGCGGGCAGCGTTGTGAGCGGGCAATTGAGTGAGCAGGAAGCAGAGTGAGAGCTATAAGGGCTTTGGCTCACAGGGCTTCGGCGAAAACAGGCGGAGGCAAGGAAGGTTGTTGTTTTTTTTTCCAAAACTATAAAGGAAATGGCAGGTATGAGTGAGAGGCCAGTTTGCTGCATTCGGTATGGGATGTGGGAGTTCCTGGAGACGACTTGCCTCCCGGAGGTCCATATCTGTGCCAGATGCATGGGACTGCAACTCCCGTGTAAGGGAGCTGGAGTTGCAGCTCGATGACCTCAGTTTAGTCAGGGAAAATGAGAAAATTATGGATAGAAGTTATAAGCAGGTAGTCACACCGGGGCCTCAGAAGGAAGACAAGTGGGTCACAGTTAGGAAGGGTAAAAGTCAGAAGGGTGATGTACCAGAAAGTACCCCAGTGGCAGTCTCCCATAATAGTAAGGGCTGGGCAACAGATGGGAGAGGGGAAGGGAGTGAGCAGTCAGTGGAGGGATCCCCTGTGGTTGCCCTCCAAAATAGGTATATTGTTTTGGATTCTGTGGAGGGGGATGACCCTCCAGGGGTAAGCCACGAGGACCAGATCGCCTGCACAGAGACAGGCTCAGAGGTCCAGAAGGGAAAGAAGGGGATTAGGAGAGAAATAGTGGTGAGGGATGCGATGGTTAGAGGCACGGACAGGATAGTAGTCTGCCTCCCTGGTGCCGGGGTACTGGATGTCTCCGAGAGGGTAGGAAGCATATTAAAAAGGGAAGGTAATCAAACAGATGTAATTGTACACATTGGTGAAAATGACGTAGGTAGAAAGAGCAGGGGGGTCATACAAGAGCAATTCAGGGAGATGGGTTAAAAAATAAGGCTAAAAAATAAGGCCTCAAGGGTAGCAATCTCTGGACTGCTCCCAGTGCCTAGTGCTAGTGAGGCCAGGAACAGGGAGATTCTACAGTTGAACACGTGGCTAAAGGTCTGGTGCAAGAGGGAGGGTTTCAAATTCATAGATCATTGGGAAGTCTTCAAGAGAGGATGACACCTGTACGGAAAAGATGGGTTACACCTTAACTGGAAGGGCACAAATATCCTGGCTGGGAGTTTTGCTAGAGTGTTTCGGCAGGGTTTAAACTAGTGTGGCAGGGGGGTGGGGATCAAAACAGTAGGTCAGTAAGTACTGAGGCTGGGGTCGAGCTGGGGGTCAGGGCAAGGCTAGCTAAGAAGAAGAGCATTCTGGACCAGGATGACCTGAGTGGGCCTGGAGGTCTGGACTGCATCTGCTTCAATGTGAGGAGTGTAACGGGTAAGACAGACGAACTTAGGGCCTTAATGCTTACACGGAATTTGGATGTGGTTGCGGTGACGGAGACATGGTTAAAAGGACAGGACTGGTAGCTGAATATTCCGGGGTATAAGTGTTTTAGGCGAGACAGAGGAGGGGCTAAAAAAGGTGGGGGAGTAGCGGTATTAGTTAGGGAGCATATTACAGCGGTGCAGAGTGTGGACAATTTAAAGGGGTCATGTAATGAGTCGCTGTGGGTGGAGCTCAGAAACAGGAAAGGTGCAATCACTATGCTGGGGGTATACTACAGGCCCCCAACAGCCCACGGGAAGTGGAGGAACAGATATGTCAGGAGATTCTGGATAGATGCAGAAAAAATAGGGTTGTTGTAGTGGGAGACTTCAATTTCCCTGGTATAGACTGGAAAGTACTTAGGGCTAGGGGTCTGGACGGGGAGGAATTTGTAAAATGCATACTGGAAGGTTCTTTGGAACAGTATGTTGATAGCCCAACTAGAGAGGGGGCTATACTGGATCTAGTTCTGGGAAATGAGCCCGGTCAGGTCGTCAGAGTTTTGGTAGGGGAACATGTGGTAAATAGTGACCACAACTCTGTTAACTTTAGGATAGTAATGGACAAGGATGAGTGTTGTCCTAAGGGTAGGGTGCTAAATTGGGGGAAGGCTAACTATAGCCGGATTAGGCAGGAATTGGTGGCCGTTGATTGGGAGAGGCTGTTCGGGGGTAAGTCCACGTCTGGCATATGGGAGTCTTTTAAAGGAATAGTTGATAAGGTTGCAGGACAGGCATGTGCCTGTAAAAAGGAAGGGTAGGAAAGGTAGGATTCGAGAGCCATGGATAACCAGGGAAATTGAGGATCTGATCAAAAAGAAAAGAGAGGCGTACGTTAGGTCCAGGCAACTGAAAATAGATGGAGCTCTGGAGGAATACAGAGAGAGTAGGAAAGAACTCAAACGGGGAGTTAGAAGGGCAAAAAGAGGTCACGAAATGTTCTTGGCAGACAGGATTAAGGAGAATCCTAAGGCATTTTATTCATATGTTAGGAACAAAAGAGTTGTCAGCGAAAAAGTCGGACCTCTCAGGGACAAAGGAGGGGAATTATGCTTAGAACCCAAGGGAATAGGGGAGATCCTAAATGAATACTTTGCATCGGTATTCACAAAGGAGAGGGACTTATTGACTGGGAGTGTCTCAGAGGGAGGTGTTGACCCGTTAGAGAGAATCTCCATTACAAGGGAGGAAGTGTTAGGTTTTTTAGGTAACATTAAAACTGACAAATCCCCAGGGCCTGATGGCATCTATCCTAGACTGCTCAGGGAGACAAGAGATGTAATTGCTGGGCCTCTGACGGAATTCTTTGTCTCTTCATTGGACACAGTTGAGGTCCCTGAGGATTGGAGGATAGCGAATGTGGTACCGTTATTTAAGAAGGGTAGCAGGGATAACCCGGATAATTATAGGCCAGTGAGCTTGACGTCCGTGGTAGGGAAGTTGTTGGAGAGGATTCAGAGACAAGATGTATGCACATTTAGAACGGAACAATCTCATTAGTGACAGACAGCATGGTTTTGTAAGAGGGAGGTTGTGCCTTACAAATTTGGTGGAGTTTTTTGAGGAAGTGACAAAAACGGTTGACGAAGGAAGGGCCGTGGATGTCGTCTATATGGATTTCAGTAAGGCATTTGACAAGTTCTTCATGACAGGTTGGTTAAGAAGGTTAAGGCTCATGGGATACAAGGAGAGGTGGCTAGATGGGTAGAAAACTGGCTTGGCCACAGGAGACAGAGGGTAGCAGTCGAAGGGTCTTTTTCCGGCTGGAGGTCTGTGACCAGTGGTGTTCCGCAGGGCTCTGTACTGGGACCGCTGCTATTTGTGATATATATAAATGATTTAGAAGAAGGTGTAACTGATGTTATCAGCAAGTTTGCGGATGACACGACGATGGCTGGACTTGCGGATAGCGATGAACATTGTCGGACAATACAGCAGGATATCGATAGGCTGGAAAATTGGGCAGATGGAATTTAATCCAGATAAATGTGAAGTGCTGCATTTTGGAAGAACTAATGTAGGGGGGAGTTATACAATCAATGGCAGAGCCATCAAGAGTATAGAAACACAGAGGGACCTAGGTGTGCAAGTCCACAAATCCTTGAAGGTGGCAGCACAGGTGGAGAAGGTGGTGAAGAAGGCATATGGTATGCTTGCCTTTATAGGACGGGGTATAGAGTATAAAAGCTGGAGTCTGATGTTGCAGCTGTATAGAACGCTGGTTAGGCCACGTTTGGAGTACTGCATCCAGTTCTGGTTGCCGCACTACCAGAAGGATGTGGAGGCGTTAGAGAGAATGCAGAGAAGGTTTACCAGGATGTTGCCTGGTATGGAGGGTCTTTGCTATGAGGAGAGATTGGGTAAACTGGGCTTGTTCTCTCTGGAAAGACGGAGAATGAGGGGAGACCTAATCGAGGTGTACAAAATTATGAAGGGTATAGATAGGGTGAACAGTGGGAAGCTTTTTCCCAGGTCGGAGGTGACGATCACGAGGGGTCACGGGCTCAAGGTGAGAGGGGCGAGGTATAACTCAGATATCAGAGGGATGTTTTTTACACAGAGAGTGGTGGGGGCCTGAAATGTGCTGCCAAGTAGGGTGGTGGAGACAGACACGCTGGCATCGTTTAAGACTTACCTGGATAGTCACATGAGCAGTCTGCGAATGGAGGGATACAAATGATTGGTCCAGTTGGACAAATGAGCGGCACAGGCTTGGAGGGCCGAAGGGCCTGTTTCCTGTGCTGTACTGTTCTTTTTTCTTTGTTCTATTTTCCAAGTTTGAGTTGTATTTATTAGCCAGTTTAATATATTTGATGAAAAGAACCACAGAATGTTTGGATCCAAAACAGCATTACGAAATTTTGACAGTGTCCTCCACTAGGGCTTCACTGGAATCAATGAAACAACTTGAACATTATGACATTGGAATGAAACTTTGTAATAAGAATATTACAATTTAATTCTCAACTTCCAAGTACAGATAATAACAATTACCATATATACTCATGTAAAAGTTGACCCCATAATTTTTGGCCTAAAAAAACTAATTTTTCATATACCTCATAAAAGTAAACTTTAGATTTTCAGCCCTAAAATTTCAGAACCAAATAATAATCCTGGAAATGCTAATGATTCAATTTCATTGTAAATGTATAATACTAATGAAAATGTGTTACATGTTATTGCATTGGTTATATATAATTTATAATATTATAAAATAAATATTAAATAATTAATATGAATTATTTGGTGCTTTTACTGTATTCAATTGCGAAGGTCTTTTTATGATTTCAAAATCAAACACACATGTCAACCCACTGAAAAGATTACTATTACATATTTAAATTGTTGCAGGTTGCTTTAAGAGGTGATCACATGATTTGTTGGTGATGTCATTGGAATGGTTGGGCTAATTTCTGTTTCTGTGCCATGCAGAGAACATCTTTTTCAATAAAACCTGTTGCGTGTTCGTTTGAATCTACGTGTGCAAACCACATTTTTCTTTTTGTTTAAAACCCACAACCCCTAACATTACAATTACCCATCAAAAGTTTGGCCCCATGACTTTTGGCTTAAAGAATTGGTCACAGAAATTTGACTTTTACACAAGTATATACAGTAGCTGGGAATGTAAAGGTAATGGTCTCATTAAGAAATTCATAAACAAATGACTGTAGTGTTAGCTTGTTCTGGTTTAGCTGCAAACGAGATGCAAGCAAAAAATGGGGAAAGATGTTCACTTTGTTAAATATAGAGAACAGTGGGACAGAGTGCCTTATTATTAGAGGACTTAGAGGAAAAAGAGAAAGTTAGCATGGATTGAAAACTGGCTGTCAGATAGAAAACAAAGAGTTGGCATAAATGGGTCTTCTTCAGAGTGGAAAGATGTAACTAGTGGAGTGCCGCAGGGATTAGTTCTTGGCCTGCAATTTTTGTTCACTATTTACATTAAGGACCTGAAGGAAGAATGTAAGGTTTCCAAATTTGATGGTGATATAAAGATAGGTGGAAGATTGTGATGAGGATATTGTGATTCTGCAACATGGGCTAGATAGATTGAGTGTCTGGGGGAAAACCTGGCAAATAGAGTTTAATGGGGGGAAATGTGAAGTCATGCACTTTGGTAGGAGGAGTCAAAAGGCAGAGTATTATCCAAATGGAGAGAGACTGCAGGTGAGTGAATAGCCAATGTTGTTCCTTTGTTTAAGAAGGATAGCAAGAATAATCCAGGCAAATACAGGCTGGTGAGCCTTACATCAGTGGTAGGGAAATTATTGGAGAGGATTCTTCGAGACAGGATTTATTCCCACTTGGAAATAAGTGGACGTATTAGTGAGAGGCAACATGGTTCTGTGAAGGGAGGTCGTGTCTCACGAACTTGATCGAGTTTTTCGAGGAAATGACGAAGATGATTGAAAAGGGTCGGGCAGTGGATGTTTTCTACATGGACTTCAGTAAGGCCTTTGACAAGGTCCCTCATGGCAGACTGGTGCAGAAGGTGAAGTCGCATGGGATCAGAGGTGAGCTGGCAAGGTGGATACAAAACTGGCTCAGTCAAAGAAGACAGAGGGTAGCAGTGGAAGGGTGCGTTTCTGAATGGAAGGCTGTGACAAGTGGTGTTCCTCAGGATCAGTGCTGGGACCTTTGCTGTTTGTAATATATATCAATGATTTGGAGGAAAATGTAACTGGTTTGATTAGTAAGTTTGCGGACGACATAAAGGTTGGTGGATTTGTGGTTAGCGATAAGGACCATCAGAGGATACAGCAGGATATAGATCAGTTGGAGACTTGGGTGGAGAGATGGAAGATGGAGTTTAATCCGAACAAATGTGACGTAATGCATTTTGGAAGGTCTAATACAGATAGGAAATATACAGTAAATGGCAGAACCCTTATGAGTATTGATAGGCAAAGGGATCGGGGTGTACAGGTACACAGGTCACTGAAAGTGGCAATGCAGGTGGAGAAGGTAGTCAAGAAGGCATACGGCATGCTTGCCTTCATCGGCCGGGGTATTGAGTTTAAAAATTGGCAAGTCATGTTGACGCTTTATAGAACCTTAGTGAGGCCGCTCTTGGAATATAGTGTTCAATTCTGGTCGCCACACTACCAGAAGGATGTGGAGGCTTTGGAGAGGGTACAGAAAAGATTTACCAGGATGTTGCCTGGTATGGAGGGCATTAGCTATGAGGAGAGGTTGGAGAAACTTGGTTTGTTCTCACTGGAGCGACGGAGGTTGAGGGGAGACCCGATAGAAGTCTACAAGATTATGAGAGGCATGGACAGAGTGGATAGTCAGAAGCTTTTTCCCAGGGTGGAAGAGTTAATTACTAGGGGGCATAGGTTTAAGGTGCGAGGGGCAAGTTTTAATAGAGATGTACGAGGCAGATTTTTTTATACAGAGAGTGGTGGGTGCCTGGAACTCGTTGCCAGGGGAGGTAGTGGAAGCGGATACGGTAGTGACTTTTAAGGGGCGTCTTGACAAGTACATGAATGAGATGGGAATAGAGGGATATGGTCCCCGGAAGCGTAGGGGGTTTTAGTTAAGTCGGGCAGCATGGTCGGTACAGGTTTGGGGGGCCAAAGGGCCTGTTCCTGTGCTGTAATTTTCTTTGTTCTTTGTTCTTTGCAGAGGGACCTAGGTGTTCTAGTGCATGAATCACAAAAAACTAGCAAGCAGGTCCAATAAGTAGTTAAGCGGCAAATGGCATTTTGGCCTTAATTACAAAGGCATTTAAAATAGAGAGGTTTTGTTGTAAATGTACAGGGTGTTGGTGAAGCCTCACTTGGAATACTGCATACAGTTTTAGTCTCCTTATCATAAAAAGGATACAGTAATATTGAAGGAGATTCACCAGGCTAATTATTGTGATGAGACGGTTGTCCTGTCAAGAGAGACTCAATAGTCTGAGTCTGTATTCTTTGGAGTTTAGAAGAGTGAGTGGTGACCTTATTCAAACATATAAAATCCTGAGGGGGCATGATAGGGTAGATGGAGAGATATTGTCACTCGTGGGAGAGTCCTGAACAAGGAGATATAACTGCAAGATAAAGGGCCGGCCGTTTAAAACTGAGGTGCATAGAAATTTCTTCTCGCAGAGGGTTCTGAATCTCTGGAATTCTCTGCACCAAAGTGTAATGGAAGCTGGATCATTAGAAGTATTTAAAGTGGTGGTGGATAAATATTTGGTCAATTGAGGGATAGAGGGTTATGGGGAAATGGCATTGAAAAGGAGTTGAGGCCGGCATAGATCAGCCATGATCATATTGAATGGTGGGGCAGGCTTGAAGGGCCTGGTGGCTTACTCCTGCTTCTATTTCTTGTGTAAGCTTGAGTTTATAATATCACCTGAACCTGAGGTGAAATTAGCAGAAGGATTTTCTGAATTTGCATCGAAGCATACAACTTTCTCTGACGGGAGGAGAAATTAATTTTGGGG
The DNA here is from genome assembly GCF_964213995.1 of Mustelus asterias. Taxonomy (NCBI): domain Eukaryota; kingdom Metazoa; phylum Chordata; class Chondrichthyes; order Carcharhiniformes; family Triakidae; genus Mustelus; species Mustelus asterias. The sequence goes on along the minus strand of NC_135802.1, from coordinate 65,177,491 downwards.
ATGAAAGATTTTTAATCTATTAAAATAACTGGATGGAAAATTCATTGGAGTCTACTGATCTCTGCTGCTGACACCCAGAGCTAAGCTCTCACGTGGGAACGCAAACTGTACAATTCCCATTTGTAGTCTTTAAAATCACGTCCACATGGCAACTTAAAAAATGCTGTGTGTAATACTTCTCTGGAAGAAGGGATTATGTTTGTCCATTCTTTTTGCAGACAATAAATGTGACATTGAAAATGACAGTGCCTGTGTGTTGTTTATTCAAGAAGTAATGCACAGCAAAATCACTGCAAATTTACGAACAATCAATATGTGATTGTCAGGAAAGAACATAATTAATACAAGTTACATTCATTTGAGTAATGATGTTCAAGTTAGTGCAGTTCCTTGGACCCACACACCTTTCCAACTTAATGTTTCCACATTACTTACCAGATCATTTGTAAACAACTTTTCATGCAGATATTTTTAGCTGTTAATTCTCTCCCCTTTACTCAAGTACTTGCCCCCGTGATGAATGCACTAAGCTTTAAATTAGGTTTACTGTGCATGTGTATAAATGCACAGAGGAATAAGAATGGTTCATCATTAGATGAAGTCAGAGTAAGACAGAATACAATTAGCTCTAAATTAGGTTTACTGTGCATGTGGGGTGCACAGAGTGCGATAGATAAAGTTTCTGAGCTGCAGGTGCAGATAGACATGGGGGAATATGGTGAAAATAGAGACTCGATTTGAAAAAGGGCTGGAGTGGGCAGAAAATATTCCTGGATACAAGATGTTCAGGAAAGATAGGAAAGAGAAGAAAAGGGGAGGAGGGGCAATATTGATTAAGGAGAATATTATACTGCTGCAGAACAAGGATATCCTCGATTGGGCAAGGACAGATTCTATCTGGTTGGAGATAAGAAAAAATAGAGGCAGCATTACACTACAGGGCATGTTCTATATACCATCAACGAGGAGAATATGTGCAGAGAAACGAATTTACAATTAAATCAGAGAGGTGCAAGAATTATAGAGTAGCAATAGTGGGACTTTAATTATCTTAACATAGATTGGGATAGTAATGGTGTGAATGGCAGAGAGTGGGAAGAGTTTTTGAAGTGTGCCAGGAGGATTTTCAACACGAGTATCTTTCTGGCCCGATGAGGAAGGAGGTATCACTGGATCTGGTTCTGGGGAATTAAGTGAGTCAAGAAGATTAAATGTCACGAGGGAAGCATTTATTGAACAGTGATCATAATATCATAAGTTTTAGATTAGCTATGAAAAAAAGGAGGAATTCGGAGTAAAAAAATAATTAATTCAGGAAGGGACAACTTCAGTGGCAGAGAATGGATCTAGCCCAGGTAAACTGGAATCAAAGATTGAGAGGCAAAATTGTAACAGAAAATGATCTGCACTTAAAGAAGTGATATTCTGGGTATAAATTATATTTTTTATTCAAGGGATATGGCCTATGCCAGCATTTATTGTCCATCCCTAATTCCCCTTGAGAAGGTGATGGTGAGCTGCCTTCTTGAATTGCTGCATTCCCTGTAGTGTAGGTACACCCACAGTGCTGTTAGGGAGGAAGTTCCAAGAGTTTGAGCCAGTGACAGTGAAAGAATGGCGATATATTTCCAAGTCAGGATGGTGAGTGGCTTTAAGGAACTTACAGGTGCTGGTGTTCCCATGTGTCTGCTGCCCTTGTTCTTCAAATGATAGTAGTCATGGGTTTGGAGATACTGTCTCGTGAGCCTTGGTGAGTTCCTTCAGTGCATCTTGTAGATGATGCACACTGCTGTTACTGTGCACTGGTGGTGCAAGGAGTGAATGTTTGTGGATTGGATACCAATCAAGCAGGCTTCTTTGTCCTGGATGGTGTCAAGCTTTTTGAGAGTTATTGAATCTGCACTCATCCAGGCAAGGGGACAGTATTCCATTACACTCTTGACTTGTGCCTCGTAGATGGTGGACAGGCTTTGGGGAGTCAGGAGGTGAGTTACTCACCACAGGATTCTGACCATCTGACCTGCTCTTGTAGCCATGGTACTTACGTGTCTTCCCCAGTTAAGTTTCTGGTCAATGGCAACTTCCAGGGTAGACGGTAGGAAATTCAGCGATGGTAATGCCATTCAACGTCAACAGGCAATCAATAGTTTCTATCTTGTTGGAATTGCTCATTGCCTGGCACTTGTGTGACACAAAATGTTACTTGTCACTTGTCAGCCCAAGCCTGGATTCTGTCTGGGTTTTTCCACTTTATTGAGGCACATTCCCATGTGAGAAACAGGCAAGACAAAGAAAGCTAGTGCTCCTTGCATGATGAAAAAGAGTAAGGTGAAGCAGAAAGAGGGTGCATATGACAGAGGTCAAGTTGATAATACAAGTGAGAACCAGGCGGGACTGATTAGGGACCAAAAAGGGGATTTAGGCATGGAAACAGAATATGGCTGAGGTACAAAATTAGCAAAATATGGAAGAAGATGCTGCAAAAGTCATAGTGAAAAAGGAGGTAGTTGTAACATTAGATGGACAAAAAATTGATAAAGAGGAGATATTAGAAAGGCTGTCTGTACTTAAAGTTGACCAGCTATTAGGACCAAGTGAGATGCTTCCGACAATAGAAACATAGAAATAGGAGCATGAGTAAGTCATATGGCCCTTTGAGCCTGCTCAAGCATTCAAGATAATCAATGCTGATCCTCCATCTCAACATTATATTCCAGTGCTCTCCCTGTACCCCTTGACACCTTTACAGTCTAGAAATCTATTTTCTTCTTAAATATATTTAATAATTTGACCTCCACAGAGAAGAGAATTCCTCTGAGTGAAGATATTTCTACTCATTTCAGTTCTAAATGGCCTAACTCATATCCTGAGGTTGTGACCCTTTGTCCAGCCCTGTCACAATTTTTTGCGGGCGATTCTCCCAAAAATTCTAAGTGTTCAATTCACATAAAAACTGGAGTAAATCCTGCTGTTTTTTCCAGCGGGATTTTCAAAATGAATCTCCCACACTTTGTGCACTGCAAAGTGCCCGAGCGTGAATCTTGCGAAAGATCAGCAGGCGGGGCCTATTCCCGCTGAAGAGGCTGCAGCTGTAAATGCCCGGACAGCGGCATGTCGGTCCAGAGACCAGTGGCATAAGAAAATGAACGACCTTCTTCTGGCAGCAAGGGTGAGTGTACATCCCGTTCTGAAACCAGTACATGTGCTGTGCTTAAAATGTGAAATCATCCCCAGACACCTCAAAGGCAGCCACCAACGCCCACACTCCCCCCCCCCCCCCCCCCACCAACCCCACCACCCCCTCCAACCCCTGTGGCACCGCCCCAATCATCACTCCCCCCAATGCAGAGTAATTTCCCCGAAACATGAACTCCCCAACTCCGATACGCATTGCACCCTATATGCCCTTCCATACACTATGCTTTCAATCCCCCTTATGTCCCACAGGAGAAAAACGCACTTAACTGAGAGGGAAAAAAACTGGTGGGTGCGTTCCCGAGCTATGCCTTCTGATGGTCTCTGAGCAGCATGCCCTGGAGCTGGGGGGCAGGGGTGAGCCTAGAATGGTCAACAACAGCCAGGACAGCATCCAGCATGCAAGTGAGCATCAGCTAACTAACACACACGCACGCACGCACGCACACACACTCTCTCTCTCTCTCTCTCTCCTGGACACCTCAGACGACACCTCGGAGGGAGGCCCAGAAGAATCTTCTGAGGACAGCACAGGCACAGGCACAGGCATTAACCACACAACCCACCAACACAGAGACTATCACGACGGTGGGTCATGTTAGCGGTGAGGCTTCTGGGTCACTTACTGCTAAGTACATCACAGCGCTGATGCACATCGGGTGCAAGAGGGCACATCTGAGGGCTCAGGCACACGGAAGTCTGCCAGATGCGAGGATTCAGCTGGCCCCAAGCCACATGCCAGGCCTTCGGGTTCGTTCATCCCGAAGCTGGTGGAGATGCATCAGCAAACCCGGGGAGTTGTGGATGGGCTGTCAGCAACTATGCTGCAACTGCAAGACTGTTTGGAGGAGTCAAACCGAGTGCTGTCACAGGAGATGGTGCTAGCACAGCATGGTAACCCTGGGATGTAGATTATCAGGCCCTAGGGATTTATCAGCTTTTAGTTCCATTAATGTCTCCAGCATTTTTGTTTAATAATACTAATTTATTCAATTCCTCCTTCTCACTACAACCTTGGTTCCCTTACATTTCGGGGAAGTTATTGATTCTTCCTATGTGAAGACAGAATTAAAGTTGTTATTTAATTGCTCTGCCATTTCCTCATTCTCTATTATAAATTTTCCCGATTTAGACTGTGAGGGACCTGCATTTGTCTTCACTATTCTTTTTCTTTTTGCATACTTATGGAAGCTTTTACAGTCCGCTTTTATTTTACTTACAAGTTTGCTCTCATACTCTATTTCTCCCCTCTTAATCAATCTTTTAGCCCTCCTTGGCCCTCTAAACTGCTCCTAATCCTCAGGCTTCCTGCTTTTTCCAGCAAATGTATTTGACTCCTCTTCGGATCTAATACTATGCTTAATGTATTTGGTTAGCCATGGTTAAGCTGCTTTTACATTTGTGTTTTCATGCCAGAAAATAATGTATCACTGTTATAGAACATAGAACATTACAGCGCAGTACAGGCCCTTCGGCCCTCGATGTTGCGCCGACCAGTGGAACCAATCTAAAGCCCCTCTAATCTACACTATTCCAATATCATCCATATCTTTATCCAATAACCATTTGAATGCTCTTAATGTTGACGAGTCCACTACTGCTGCAGGCAGGGCATTCCACACCCTTACTACTCTCTGAGTAAAGAACCTACCTCTAACATCTGTCCTACATCTCTTACCCCTCAATTTAAAGCTATGTCCCCTCGTGCTAGCCATCACCATCCGAGGAAAAAGGCTCTCACTATCCACCCTATCTAATCCTCTGATCATCTTGTATGCCTCTATTAAGTCACCTCTTAACCTTCTTCTCTCTAACGAAAACAACCTCAAGCCCCTCAGCCTTTCCTCATACGATTTTCCCACCATACCAGGCAACATCCTGGTAAATCTCCTCTGCACCCTTTCCAACACTTCCACATCTTTCCTGTAATGCGGCGACCAGAACTGTACGCAATACTCCAAATGCGGCCACACCAGAGTTTTGTACAGTTGCAGCATGACCTCCTGGCTCCGAAACTCAATCCCCCTACCAATAAAAGCTAACACACCATACGCCTTCTTAACAACCCTATCAACCTGGGTGCCAACTTTCAGGGATCTATGCACATGGACACCCAGATCCCTCTGTTCATCCACACTACCAAGTATCTTACCATTAGCCAACCATTCTGGAACCAATACAGAAAGGTTCCTGCATCCCTTTTCTGAACAAAGGTTATTGTTTTTTAAAAATTGGTTTGCAAACATGTGCTTTTCAAACAGTTGTCCTTAAAAATGTATAATACTTTAACAACATGTGCGTGACAATGGCATGTTCATTGCAAAGTTTCTGGAAGAAAGTATACAAAAACATATAAATGGCTTTTTAATACGTTAAGAGTTTTAACAACACCAGGTTAAAGTCAACAGGTCCACTTGGCAGCAAATGCCACTTGCTACCAAATAAACCTGTTGGACCCCAGTCTGGTGCTGTTAAAACTCTTAGTGTGTTTACCCCAATTAGTTCCTTAAATAGTAGCCAGTACATATCTATGGTCATGCCTTTTAATGAAGTTCCCCAATCTACCTTAGCCAACTCATGCCTCATATTTTCATAGTTTCCTTTGATTAGGTGTAGGACCATAGTTTCTGATTGGACTACTTCACTTTCCATCTTAATGAAGAATTCTATCTTATTATGGCCACTGTTTCCCAACACAACAAGATTATTAATTAACCCCTTCTCATTGCATCATACCAAATCAAGGATAGCATGTTCCCTTGTTAGTTCCTCAACATATTGGTCTAAATAGCCATCTCATATACACTCTCGGAATTCAATCGCCACAATGTTGTTACTAATTTGGTTTGCCCAGTCTATTACATAGATTGAAGTTACCCGTGATTACTGTAGCAGCCTTGTTACATGCATCTCTAATTTCCCGTTTAATGCTATCCTCTGCCTTACCACTACTATTTGGAGGCTTATGTTTTCAAGAAGGAATTTGACATAGCTCTTGGGGTAGAAGGGACCAAAGGATATGGGTGGAAGGAGGAATCAGGCTATTGAGTTGGATGATCAGCCATGATCATAGTTAATGGCTGAGCAAATTCGAAGATCCAAATGGCCTATTCCTGCTCCAATTTTCTATGTTTCTATCAATCTGTAGTATGTAGAATGTTTAATTGGTCCAACAGTGCCATAATGATACTTCCTAAATCTTTCACAGACTTGGTAAATTGAGTTGTGTATAAGTACTAATGAGTCAGATTAATTTGTGTCATTCTTGTTGGTACCCTGGGAAATCATGGTGCATAAACAAATTGGAAAAAAATCTCCTTTGTCACTTGGATTTGTACTTACATCTGGAGATGATTAGGAAAATTATCTCTTTGGTTTTCACTGGGTTGTAAATTATGGGCACAAATCAGTAATCTAGTCTTTTTAACAGCCTCAACAGCTTCCTGAAATCCTTTATTTAACCTTCATCTCTTCACTTAATTTTTTATTGCTTTCCCGGATCCTTTTGTCTAGTGCTCAAACATTTTTTTAAATGTGAAGAGCATTAAATAAATGCAAGTTTATTTATGAAAGGCGAGGTACCTTTTACAGCTGTTCCACTTGTCCAACATCTCAAAAACAGCCATGAGAATTAAAGTGTGAGTATGCAAAAGTATGACACAAATAAATTTTCCTCGCCAATGTTGTTGTTTGTCGGAAATTGACGTACAATGTACCCAAAGGGATAAAGGGACAAACTAAATTACACTGGTCCTTCCATCCTAAACTCCTGTGACTACAAAAAGAAACTGAAAGAAGCTCACTTTTGTTTTCCCTCATACTGATCACATAGAACATAGAACATAGAACATTACAGCGCAGAACAGGCCCTTCGGCCCACGATGTTGCACCGACCAGTTAAAAAAAAAACTGTGACCCTCCAACCTAAACCAATTTCTTTTCGTCCATGAACCTATCTACGGATCTCTTAAACGCCCCCAAACTAGGCGCATTTACTACTGATGCTGGCAGGGCATTCCAATCCCTCACCACCCTCTGGGTAAAGAACCTACCCCTGACATCGGTTCTATAACTACCCCCCCTCAATTTAAAGCTATGCCCCCTCGTGCTGGATTTCTCCATCAGAGGAAAAAGGCTATCACTATCCACCCTATCTAAACCTCTAATCATCTTATATGTTTCAATAAGATCCCCTCTTAGCCGCCGCCTTTCCAGCGAAAACAATCCCAAATCCCTCAGCCTCTCCTCATAGGATCTCCCCTCCATACCAGGCAACATCCTGGTAAACCTCCTCTGCACCCTCTCCAAAGCCTCCACATCCTTCCTGTAATGTGGGGACCAGAACTGCACACAGTACTCCAAGTGCGGCCGCACCAGAGTTGTGTACAGTTGCAACATAACGCTACGACTCCTAAATTCAATCCCCCTACCAATAAACGCCAAGACACCATATGCCTTCTTAACAACCTTATCTACTTGATTCCCAACTTTCAGGGATCTATGCACACATACACCTAGATCCCTCTGCTCCTCCACACTATTCAAAGTCCTCCCGTTAGCCCTATACTCAACACATCTGTTATTCCTACCAAAGTGAATTACCTCACACTTCTCCGCATTAAACTCCATCCGCCACCTCTCGGCCCAACTTTGCAACCTGTCTAAGTCTTCCTGCAAACTACGACACCCTTCCTCACTGTCTACCACACCACCGACTTTGGTGTCATCAGCAAATTTGCTAATCCACCCAACTATACCCTCAGCCAGATCATTAATAAATATTACAAACAGCAGTGGCCCCAAAACAGATCCTTGAGGTACACCACTTGTAACCGCACTCCATGATGAATATTTACTATCAACCACCACCCTCTGTTTCCTATCCGCTAGCCAATTCCTGATCCAATTTCCTAGATCACCCCCAATCCCATACATCTGCATTTTCTGCAGAAGCCTACCATGGTGAACCTTATCAAACGCCTTACTAAAATCCATATATACCACGTCCACTGCCTTGCCCCCATCCACCTCCTTGGTCACTTTCTCAAAAAACTCAATAAGGTTAGTAAGGCACGACCTACCTGCCACAAAACCATGCTGACTATCACCTATCAATTCATTACTCTCCAAATAACTATAAATCCTATCCCTTATAATTTTTTCCAACATCTTGCCGACAACAGAAGTGAGACTCACCGGTCTATAATTCCCGGGGAAGTCTCTGTTCCCCTTCTTAAACAATGGGACAACATTCGCTAACCTCCAATCTTCTGGTACTATACCAGAGGCCAACGACGACCTGAAGATCAGAGCCAGAGGCTCTGCAATCACTTCTCTTGCCTCCCAGAGAATCCTTGGATAAATCCCATCCGGACCAGGGGATTTATCTATTTTCAGACCCTCCAGAATATCCTGCACATCCTCCTTATCAACTGTAATACTGTCTATTCTACTCCCTTGCAACCCAGTGTCCTCCTCAGCTATATTCATGTCCCCTTGCGTGAACACCGAAGAGAAATATTGGTTCAATGCTTCACCAATCTCCTCCGGTTCCACACATAACTTCCCTCTGCCATCTATAACTGGCCCTAAACTTGCCCTAACCAACCTTCTGTTCTTGACATACCTATAGAACGCCTTAGGATTCTCTTTAACCCTATCCGCCAAAGTCTTCTCATGTCCCCTTTTAGCCCTTCTAAGCTCGCTCTTCAACTCCCTCTTAGCCAATCTAAAGCTTTCTAGTGCACTACCCGAGTGCTCACGTCTCATCCGAACATAAGCCTCCTTTTTCTTTTTAACCAACAAAGAAACTTTTTTGGTGCACCACGGTTCCCTAGCCCTACCAATTCCTCCTTGCCTGACAGGGGCATACCTATCACAGACTCGCAGTAGCTGCTCCTTGAAAAAACTCCACATGTCGGACGTTCCCAGTCCCTGTAATCTCCTAGTCCAACCTATGTTTCCTAATTCTCTCCTAATAGCCTCATAATTACCCTTCCCCCAGCTAAAACCACTGGCCCGAGGTTCATGCCTATCCCTTTCCATCACTAAGGTGAACGTAACCGAATTGTGGTCACTATCACCAAAATGCACACCAACTTCCAAGTCTAGCACCTGGTCTGGCTCATTTCCCAGCACCAGATCCAATATAGCCTCACCTCTAGTTGGCCTGTCTACATACTGAGTCAAAAAACCTTCCTGCACGCTTTGAACAAAAACTGACCCCTCTAACGAGCTAGAGCTATAACAATTCCAGTCAATATTAGTCAAGTTAAAATCCCCCATAACAATTGCCCTATTACTTTCACTCCTAAGCAGGATTGACTCCGCAATCCTTTCCTCAACCTCTCTAGAACTTTTAGGAGGTCTATAAAAGACTCCCAACAGGGTGACCTCTCCTCTCCTATTTCTAATCTCCGCCCGTACTACCTCAACAGATAAGTCCTCATCAAACCTCCTCTCTGACACTGTGATACAATCTCTGACCAATAATGCTACCCCTCCCCCTCTTCTACCTCCTTCCCTACTTCGACTAAAACATTTGAACCCCGGGACCTGCAGCATCCATTCCTGCCCCTGCTCTATCCATGTCTCTGAAATAGCCACAACATCGAAGTCCCAGGTACTGATCCACGCTGCAAGTTCACCCACTTTATTGCGAATACTCCTGGCATTGAAGTATACACATTTCAAACCCTGCTCCACCCCACCTCTGCAATGCCGTGTATTGCAGTCCCCATCCATGCATCCCTCACTTTCAGCCCCACTACTCAGGATCCCTCCCCCCCCCCGAATCAGTTTAAACCTCCCTGCATGGCCTTAGCAAATTTACCCCCCAGGATATTGGTCCCCTTCTGATTAAGGTGTAGACCATCCTTCTCATAGAGGTCACACCTTCCCCAGTACGAGCCCCAATTGCTTAAGTACCTGAACCCCTCCCTCCTGCACCATCCCCTCAGCCATGAATTCAAACCTTCCCTCTCCCTATTCCTCTCTAAACTATCCCGTGGTACAGGCAAGAGTCCAGAGATAACCACTCTGTCAGTCTTGGCCTTTAGTTTCCACCCCAACTCCATAAATCCCTGCCTAATATCCCCTTCCCCTATCCTCCCTATGTCGTGTGTCCCCACATGTACAATAACTTGTGGTTTATCTCCCTCCCCCCTAAGAGTCCTGAATACCCTGTCAGACACATCCCGGACCCCAGCCCCTGGTAGGCAACACACCAACCCTGAGTCCCTACCTTTAGTTCCGACCCTCCTATCTGTCCCCTTAATTGTGGAGTCCCCAATCACAAGGCCCAGTCTTTTACAGCCCCTAACCACCTGAGCTTTCTCACTCGGCTCACCCCCAGATATCTGCTCTCTATGCTCAGTTGATTCCTCCTCAACTGTAGCCTCCAGCACCGAAAACCTATTATGGAGGGGAACCGCCCCAGGGGATTGTCTTCCCGATTGCTTCTTACCCCTCCTCCTGGCATTGACCCAAGCCTCATTTCTAGGAGTTACTATTTCTCTACAACTCCTATCAACTTCCACCTCCGCCTCCCGAATTATGCGGAGTTCCTCTACCTCCCCCTCCAGCTCCCTTACACGCTCCTCCAGAAGCTGCAATCTAATGCACTTCTTACAACTAAAATCTCCTGAAACACTACTGGATTTCCTCACCACATACATCCCACAGGAGATGCAGCATACTGCCTGAACTGCCATCCCTGAAGCCATTACCAGCAAGAAAAAAAGAAAACAAAAAAACTTCCCCACACTTATAATTAGGTTAGAGGAGGATGGAAGGGTGGGATCCTCTACCAGTGTAGAGGATCGGGTATCTCCTCTGCACCAATTTATAGGGCTAGGGGCCCGAGAGAAAAAAAAAAACTACTACTGAGGGGGAACCTCCCAGGTAACTGACTTTTAAAGTTAAAATAAAAACCCTTCCCAGACTCCTTTGCTGCCCACTTCTAGTTTTCACTTTAAACTTGAAAAACTGCTGTTAAAGTAAAGGCCAAAAAAATACACACACTAGCTGACTAATTAAATAAATAAACAATTCAATTAATCCAATTAATCTCTTACCAGCACTGCTGCTTTTCAATCACCCCTCTCAGCTTGCTCCAGTGGATCAATGAGGGGGAACCTCCCAGGTAACTGACTTTTAAAGTTAAAATAAAAACCCTTCCCAGACTCCTTTGCTGCCCACTTCTAGTTTTCACTTTAAACTTGAAAAACTGCTGTTAAAGTAAAGGCCAAAAAAATACACACACTAGCTGACTAATTAAATAAATAAACAATTCAATTAATCCAATTAATCTCTTACCAGCACTGCTGCTTTTCAATCACCCCTCTCAGCTTGCTCCAGTGGATCAATGAGGGGGAACCTCCCAGGTAACTGACTTTTAAAGTTAAAATAAAAACCCTTCCCAGACTCCTTTGCTGCCCACTTCTAGTTTTCACTTTAAACTTGAAAAACTGCTGTTAAAGTAAAGGCCAAAAAAATACACACACTAGCTGACTAATTAAATAAATAAACAATTCAATTAATCCAATTAATCTCTTACCAGCACTGCTGCTTTTCAATCACCCCTCTCAGCTTGCTCCAGTGGATCAATGAGGGGGAACCTCCCAGGTAACTGACTTTTAAAGTTAAAATAAAAACCCTTCCCAGACTCCTTTGCTGCCCACTTCTAGTTTTCACTTTAAACTTGAAAAACTGCTGTTAAAGTAAAGGCCAAAAAAATACACACACTAGCTGACTAATTAAATAAATAAACAATTCAATTAATCCAATTAATCTCTTACCAGCACTGCTGCTTTTCAATCACCCCTCTCAGCTTGCTCCAGTGGATCAATGAGGGGGAACCTCCCAGGTAACTGACTTTTAAAGTTAAAATAAAAACCCTTCCCAGACTCCTTTGCTGCCCACTTCTAGTTTTCACTTTAAACTTGAAAAACTGCTGTTAAAGTAAAGGCCAAAAAAATACACACACTAGCTGACTAATTAAATAAATAAACAATTCAATTAATCCAATTAATCTCTTACCAGCACTGCTGCTTTTCAATCACCCCTCTCAGCTTGCTCCAGTGGATCAATGAGGGGGAACCTCCCAGGTAACTGACTTTTAAAGTTAAAATAAAAACCCTTCCCAGACTCCTTTGCTGCCCACTTCTAGTTTTCACTTTAAACTTGAAAAACTGCTGTTAAAGTAAAGGCCAAAAAAATACACACACTAGCTGACTAATTAAATAAATAAACAATTCAATTAATCCAATTAATCTCTTACCAGCACTGCTGCTTTTCAATCACCCCTCTCAGCTTGCTCCAGTGGATCAATGAGGGGGAACCTCCCAGGTAACTGACTTTTAAAGTTAAAATAAAAACCCTTCCCAGACTCCTTTGCTGCCCACTTCTAGTTTTCACTTTAAACTTGAAAAACTGCTGTTAAAGTAAAGGCCAAAAAAATACACACACTAGCTGACTAATTAAATAAATAAACAATTCAATTAATCCAATTAATCTCTTACCAGCACTGCTGCTTTTCAATCACCCCTCTCAGCTTGCTCCAGTGGATCAATGAGGGGGAACCTCCCAGGTAACTGACTTTTAAAGTTAAAATAAAAACCCTTCCCAGACTCCTTTGCTGCCCACTTCTAGTTTTCACTTTAAACTTGAAAAACTGCTGTTAAAGTAAAGGCCAAAAAAATACACACACTAGCTGACTAATTAAATAAATAAACAATTCAATTAATCCAATTAATCTCTTACCAGCACTGCTGCTTTTCAATCACCCCTCTCAGCTTGCTCCAGTGGATCAATGAGGGGGAACCTCCCAGGTAACTGACTTTTAAAGTTAAAATAAAAACCCTTCCCAGACTCCTTTGCTGCCCACTTCTAGTTTTCACTTTAAACTTGAAAAACTGCTGTTAAAGTAAAGGCCAAAAAAATACACACACTAGCTGACTAATTAAATAAATAAACAATTCAATTAATCCAATTAATCTCTTACCAGCACTGCTGCTTTTCAATCACCCCTCTCAGCTTGCTCCAGTGGATCAATGAGGGGGAACCTCCCAGGTAACTGACTTTTAAAGTTAAAATAAAAACCCTTCCCAGACTCCTTTGCTGCCCACTTCTAGTTTTCACTTTAAACTTGAAAAACTGCTGTTAAAGTAAAGGCCAAAAAAATACACACACTAGCTGACTAATTAAATAAATAAACAATTCAATTAATCCAATTAATCTCTTACCAGCACTGCTGCTTTTCAATCACCCCTCTCAGCTTGCTCCAGTGGATCAATGAGGGGGAACCTCCCAGGTAACTGACTTTTAAAGTTAAAATAAAAACCCTTCCCAGACTCCTTTGCTGCCCACTTCTAGTTTTCACTTTAAACTTGAAAAACTGCTGTTAAAGTAAAGGCCAAAAAAATACACACACTAGCTGACTAATTAAATAAATAAACAATTCAATTAATCCAATTAATCTCTTACCAGCACTGCTGCTTTTCAATCACCCCTCTCAGCTTGCTCCAGTGGATCAATGAGGGGGAACCTCCCAGGTAACTGACTTTTAAAGTTAAAATAAAAACCCTTCCCAGACTCCTTTGCTGCCCACTTCTAGTTTTCACTTTAAACTTGAAAAACTGCTGTTAAAGTAAAGGCCAAAAAAATACACACACTAGCTGACTAATTAAATAAATAAACAATTCAATTAATCCAATTAATCTCTTACCAGCACTGCTGCTTTTCAATCACCCCTCTCAGCTTGCTCCAGTGGATCAATGAGGAGTGTCTGTCTGTGTGGAGTTTGCACATTCTCCCTGTGTCTGCGTGAGTTTCCTTTGGGTGCTCCGGTTTCCACAGTGGGTTAGATGCATTGGCTATGCTAAATTACCCCTTAGTGTCCAGGGATGCGTAGGTTAGAGGGATTGGTGGGGTAAATATGTGAGGTTACGGGGATAGGGCCGAGATAGGATTGTTGTTGGTGCAGACTTGATGGGCCGAATGGCCTCCTTCTGCACTGTAGGGTTTCTATGATATGGCCCAGAATCTCTGTGGAACCTCAGTACTTTTCATTTACCTTAGTCTGGAGCTGCACATCTCTCACCTGGACCAACCCATGCCATTTGGGAAATGCGCAGCACTACCTGCTGTAAACTGGTAAGTTTAAGAGTCCCAGCCACTTTGACAGAGGAGCAGGTCAGTGTAATGACTTAGCAACCCTGACTGGAAAGGAACATAGTTTATTACAGAATGCCTGGGACTATAGTTCAGCAGGCCCAGTCCTGGGCCTGCCTTATAAAAGGCTCAAATAATGAGTTCCAGCTGGACAGATCACTGCCTGTTAACAGGGGAACTTGTACTCAATGAGCCCCACAGTGAGATCAATCAGTGATTCCGCATGGACCTCGTGAAGGTTATCACAGTCAGTATGTAAGGTAAGTGGTTGAGGGGTTAGGGTAGTTTGCAGGTGGTGGGCTGGTGGTTGGGAGGCGGGGGGAGTCAGTTGAGAGTTGGGGATGATCACTGTCTGTGGGGGTGAAGGTCAACATAGCTGAGAGTTCTGTAGTGCTTTGGCACTCCAGTTGATTTAGTTCAAGTTTCACTGGTTTTATATTGGGTTCTATGCGTATCATTCGAGCTACCTCCAATCTCTGACTATCCCGAGACTGCAAGATCTGGGCAACATATCCATCAGAGCATTCAAACATTCCGTGAAGGAGAAGTGTTACTTTTTAGGGTTGGGATAATGATTATTTGATCAACAATTATGTGGTCTTGGACATTTTACACAGCTGTGAAATCCCCAGTTGATAAGGAAAGTTCAGGGTCAGTGTCAGCGTGGGTTTCCTTTGGGTGCTCCAGTTTCCTCCCACAGTCCAAAGATGTGCGGGTTAGGTGGATTGGCCATGCTGAATTGCCCTTTAGTGTCAGGGGGACTAGCCAGGGTAAATGCATGGGGTTATGGGGATAGGGGCCGGGTGGGATTGTGGTTGGTGCAGACTCAATGGGCCGAATAGCCTCCTTCTGCACCATAGGATTCTATGATTCTATGCTTCTAGATGACAATACACATTCTACTACTTTAGAAAATGTTTAATATCTTTTTGTTTGCAAAGTTGTTAGGGTGTTTTGATATTTATGAAAATACATGGTATAATATGATTCTTCGTTGAGAGACACCTGGGAGAGGCTGAAAACCTACGAAGATCTTCAAGTTTCATCAACTGTACATAGTCACCTGCAGTTTTACCAAAACAGTCTTCTGAAACTGCTACCCACAACAAACCATCATTACACATTCTGTGCTCAACTCAGAGACTGCATAGACAGATAAATATCTAATATTTTGGAAAAAAAGGTCATCCTATTTTATTACCAAATACATGTAGTTTGCCACTCATGCTCCCAGGGCTACACTTAGGAAAAATTAGATTTAGCCAAGAAATTGAATCATATCCAAATAGCTATTTATTATTTTTCTAAACTTGCCGTTAGATTTTCTTTTCCTTTCTTTGCTTCCATATTATTTGATTTCATAGATATCCCTCTCTCTTTGTGTCATCCTATTTCCAGTGGGCGCAATCTAAAACTGAATCCAGTAAAATTACTCAGTGGGGAGTAAAACTCTGTCAATCATTGTTTAATGTGATTTTAGAGAGAAACAAAACTTGAGGTCCTTTGTATATCTACAATAGCTACAACGTATATGACATAAATGACAGCTGGAGGAATTCCTGGTTAGCCATGTGATATGAAGAAATTGGAACCTCTATTATCACTATCCATTCTGACAGACAACATGCATGTAAAAAGTATATATTTCCACAGTAACTTGAATTCTCTCGGGTGGTCTGTAAAACACCACCGCAGAATATATCTTAATAGCAGTATACCTTTATTTTTTTTCCAGCCATGACCTGGAACTATATAAGTCTTGGAGGGACCACCAAACAGGTTCACCAGAATGAAAGCTGAACTTTAAAATGGTTAAATGATGATGACAGATTGCATAAACTTGGCTTGTGTTTCCTCAGCCTGTATTCCCTTGAGTTTAAAATCTAATTGAGGTGTTTAAAATGATGGTAGCATATATTTAATAAAGTTGAAGAATGCTCATGTATGACCTGTCTACAAAAAAAAACAGGATGAGTTAATATAGCTAATTATCTGCCCTATCGACCAGCTCCCAAACATTTGTAGAGTGATGGAAGGAGTTATTAATAGTACGACCAAGTGATAGCTATTCAACAACAGCCTTCTGACTGATTTACATTCTGTCAGAAACACTCAGCTTCAGACCTCTTCACAGTCTTGATCCAGGTAAAGATGCAAGGGCAGAGTGCCAGAGGAGAGGTGAGCCCTCAATATTATACCAGCATTCAACTGATTTTAGCACTGGGGAGCTAGAGGAACTGAGATCAGTGGGAGTCAAAGTGAAATTTTCCTCCGCTTTATACTCTGCCATATGGTCTTAAGAGTCGACTTGACTGTGCAGTTGTGGAATGCTATGCGTTGCATGTTACTGACTTTCAAAAGATTTGAACATCCAAAAAAGTAAACTTTTACATGCTCATTACTGATGTTCATTAATCTACTTTGGAGCAAGAAAATTATTTAAAGAATTGCTAAATTTGATTACAATCACCCCTTTTACTGATGTGCTTTCATTTTAGAATTATAGATAGAGGTAAATATGGTTACAAATGAACAGCTACACTGCATCATCAATATTGATCCAGTTTCAGCTTTGCATTATTGCAATCTATGTACTATAACTGAACAGTTCAGTCTGCTTGATTGAATCCCATTAAGCACTTCAAGTAGATAGTCTCGGTATACTTCGGTTTTGACTGCAGCATCAACTTGTATTTATGTAGTGCCTTTAATGTAGTTTTAAAAAAGTCCCAAGGTGCTTCTCATGAAACAAAATTTGACAGTGAGCCATACAATATATCAGCGCAGATGACCAAAAGCTTAGTCAAAGAGGTTGGTTTTAAGGAACATTTTAAAAGGGGAAAAGAGGGAGAGATGTTCGAAAAAGAATTTCAGTGTGTGATCTTATGAACTCGTCCCACCCTACTTTCAGCGAGGCGAAGTGGTAAGATCGGCAGGTGGCGAAAAATCAGGTTTGCACCCAGCTTGTTGCCTACCGTGATCTTACTGGCACAGTTTTGCCAGTGACATAGTCTCAGACAGCTGCCAGGGATGGGATTGGCAGTTTGTCGCAGGAACCGAAGATGCCTTTGTTCTTTACAATTTTTAGTTGAAGGAAATTTCTGCTCAGCCAGGTCTGGATTTCAGACGAGCAGACAGATCACTGTGGAGAGCTGGGTGTTGCCTGTGTGCCATGGAAATTGACATTATGATCCAAATTTTCATCATGACGGAGAAGCTCTCCGTCACAGTGAAACTAGCAGAAATACCTGAAAATCGGGAATCCTGCTCCTGAACATTCCCTTTCTCACAAGGGTGGAATTGAAGGTGGAGCATGTTTCATATGTGTGCCACTTATGGGCGCAGTTGGCCATTTAAATCATTAGCAGACTCCACTGAAGTGGAGTTTTGATATTCCAGGAGTGTGAAAACCAACATATGTAGATTAGGTCAGATAACAGTGGGTCTGAACTTGATAGATTTGTTTGAATAGCCAGGGTACTCCTTTGCATCTGGTCCTGGGACAACTCTGGGGGAGGCAAAGGCATCCTTTAGTGGAGGCCAGGTGTCCTTTGGAAGTGTTAAATAAATGTGCACAGAAAGTGCATAAACTCATTACCATCAAGCTTACTGAGCTGACAACAGATCTCTCAAAATCAACTGTCAGAATCGCCTATCAAAAGAAGTTGTCAAGACATTTAAAAGTCCAGTCAGAGAATCATAGAATCCCTACAGTGCAGAAGGAGGCCATTCAGCCCATCGAGTCTGCACCAACCACAATCCCATCCAGGCCCTATCCCCATAACCCCATGCTGGTCGCCCTGACACTAAGGAGCAATTCAGCATGACCAATCCACCTAACCCACACATCTTTGGACTGTGGGAGGAAACCGGAGCACTCGGCGGAAACCCACGCAGACACGGGGAGAATGTGCAAACTCCACACAGACAGTGACCCAAGCCGGGAATTGAACCCGGGTCCCTGTGCTGTGAGGCAGCACTGCTAATCACCATGCCACCCTTTAATTCTTTGAAAAAAATGTGTGATGTATTAAAATAAGTGGCTGTTTGCTATTTCACTCTTTCTGTTGACATAAGCCTGAGAGCTTCCATATTGAACTCGTGCTGAATGACTGATTTAACAACCATCCATTATCACAATAGGATGCCTGTCATTTCATAGTTTGATTGACAGCTACACATGATTATAAATTCTGATGTGGGTCTATGAATTCTAGTGCTTGTTGTTATGCACTTGAATGAAATGTTTGTTGCTATAAGATTTTACTTAGAATTGTTTTCATAAGATTGTGCCCTAAGTGTCAGAAAACGCTGAAAACGGGTGAGTTTCAGATCTGTTTTTTGGGAGAGTTTGACAATGCAATCTTATGACACTGTCACTTTTTGGACAGAAGTGTGATTCTCGCCAGTTAGGATGTGGAGCCTAAGCTCGCCAGTAAAAGCTGGCTGCAGACCATTCCAGGTGCCCCGATCTCCCAGTGAACTGGGAGACCTGCTACCCCAACCCCCCCCCCCCCCACCCCCAACCACCCACCATCATCAGTGTAACTTCCCCATGGCAATATGGGTCACTGGCATTGGCACATTGGGACAATCCCGATGATTCCCCCCCTTCACCAATCACCCACTGTCTTCAGATCATCCCTTTTGACGCTCACCTTCTGTCTGCTGATCACTCCCCCTTGCATATGCCCTGCTGTTGATCACCCCCCATCTGCAATGCTCCCCCTTTGTCTCCCCCGTCTATGAAGCTCTGATCCCGCTGGCAAAACAGTGCTGGTAGTGTTACCTTCAGCAAGAAACCGGGTGTGCACTAGTCGATCAGCACGGTGAGTCGGTAAGATCGTGGGAAACGTCCGTGCTGGGTATCCCGACCTACCTGGAAAGTTCCTGTTTCCTCTGAATATTTCAGCTCAAAGAATTGTTGGTGCTAAACCCTCTGATGTCAATAAACAGAGTTCAGAGAAAGAAAACAGCAACTCACACAGGTTCATGAAAGCTTAAGTATAAGCTGGAGGAAAGAAAAGGCCTAATCCAATTACCTATAAAATCTGTGTGCTTTTCAAAGACCCATCTAAATTCTGTTTGCCGTTTCATGGATTGCTACAGGCTTGGTGTCTAGAAAATGATACAAAGCTTTTCCATGCCTCTTTTACATCCCCAAAAAAAGGTTAACTTTTTTGCTGACATTCAAGCCCTGCCACCAGGACTGAAAAAGAGAGGTGACCCTGCTCCAGTGGGAGCTGGTACCCTGGATTGCTATTTTGCCTGAAGCTGCCAATCTGAGGCCACGGCCACATGTAACTCTTGTTGAAGTGGATCATTTTTGATACTTTCTTTTGTGTATGGGTTTTAGAGTTGCTGTCCAATTGAGGCCAGCAGTCAGCCCCCAGGTGTTGCCGACCTAATCAGAGGGTCACTAGCCTCAGCAGCACCATCGCTACAAGACTGTTAGCTCTGGCCATTACTGAAGTAATGTCACCAGGGAGAGTGTGCTTCAATGCTGAGGCAACCGAGAAGCAGTACATGCAAGTAGCTTTGGGGAAGCTGGAGTCAGAAAGGCTATCACCGGTCTTGGACGGCTGGGTTTGCAGTGGCCATTGTAACGAGGAAGCCCCTCTGCGGGCCATGGAGCACTCATCAAGGAGAGTCCCCTTGGAAACCTGCTGGTAGGCTTAACTTGCAGTCTCTCCATGCGATGGCATTTGTCCTTGGGAGCAGGAAGTGGTCCTTTATTGGCCATTTAAGTGGCTGAATTGCCACTGAGGTGCCTATCACTGGGCTCTCCTCCTGCTGTCTTTCCCTTGCACTTTCCAATGGACTGGGGAAGTTCATCCTAAAATTTCCACCTTTCAGATAAAAGCTCTATACAATTGGCTGAGGGACTACTGAAATATGTAGCAAAATTTCTGACCTCCACCAACAGTTAGTACTTGGATCTGGTGACTCCATTTGGTACATTAAGAACATGAAAATGATTGATTAGTTTCATATAGTTTTTATCCTTTGTACCCCAGATTTCTTTTTGCACACCATTACTCATTTTTCCTATTCTTTTACTTTCAATTTTCCAAATTCAGGCAGAATTTAAAGTTAGCAATGTGTTCCTTGCCTGCTGGCTAAAGAACTGGCAGGAGGACTGCTTTGCCTTAGTTGGGGAACGCCCACTGTAATTAAGTGCCTATCAAGCACTTAACTGGCCAGCATCAGGCCTTCTGCAGGATTTATGCTCCGAGGGGAAGGGAAATCTCACCCCTAAGAGCTGCTGACCAATCAGAGGCTGGCAGTTTTCCATTGCCCATCAGTGCCACTGGAGGTGGTGGCTGCTTCCAGTAAAGAACCAGAAGCAGCCACTTCCAGTGGCACTGATGGGCCAGAGGCCAAGGATTGAAGAGGGAACCAGGCCACAGGTGAGTGAGAGTGGGATGGGGAAAGGAGGTTACTGGCAGATGGGGGAGAATGTGTGAAGAATGGTGTGATAACCCCCATGACTTGCATGGGGAATCACTGATTGACGTCCCTATAGGACTCATTGAATACGAGCTCCCTGGGGATTGCTAATTAACCAACTGGGTGAAGCCCTTATACCGAGCCCTGTATAAAGCAGGCCCCTGAGTGGGCCCATTATTCTTTTAGCCCCAGTTGGGACCAGTTGTGTGCACCACTGGTGTGTGGTTTTTGCTTTAAGTAATTTTGTGCAATAAAAGCACTGTTCCTTTACAGCCGACTCCTGGAGTTATCATAAAAGGACAGAGATTTGGCTCTCATTGGGCCTTCCCTTCCCAATGCCAGGTCCCTCAATTAAAAACCGAGTGCCTTTGAATATGTGATAAGTTCTGTTGGCTTCCAGCGGAGTTAACAGAGTTTGCCTTTAGGGCTCCCCACTTGATGACTCCCTCACTCTCATTGGTTGAATTTCAAAGTTGGGGGGTGAGGCCCTTGAGTGAAATTAACTGCCTATTTAAGAGCGGCAGTGAGCATTTTTGCAGTCAGGCCGACCATGACCCTTCACACCTTGGTCTTAATTTCACAGAGGCAGGAAGGTGGCAATGCCCTCACTTTGCACTCTCCCACACAATTAAGTGCCCCTTGCCTCCAAATTCAATGCAGGGGTGCATTAAATGTTGTCTGTCCTTTTCCCTGGTCACCTTCGGCAGGAATTTTCCGGCTCTCCTGTGGCATCTTTTCTAGTCATGATGTGGAGATGCCGGCGTTGGACTGGGGTAAACACAGTAAGAAGTTTAACAACACCAGGTTAAAGTCCAACAGGTTTATTTGGTAGCAAAAGCCACACAAGATGTGTATTGTCTGGAGACAATACACATCTTTTTAGCCTGTCTTGATGCTCTCTCCACTCACATTGTTTCGTTTCTTAAAGACTTGATTAGTTGTAAGTATTCGCATTCCAACCATTATTCATGTAAATGAGTCTGTATCTTTATAAGCTCTGTTTGTGAACAGAATTCCCACTCACCTGAAGAAGGGGCTAAGAGCTCCGAAAGCTTGTGTGGCTTTTGCTACCAAATAAACCTGTTGGACTTTAACCTGGTGTTGTTAAACTTCTTACTATCTTTTCTAGTGGCAGAGGTGTCTTGCTGTTGGCTGCCAGCAGGATCTTCCGCACCCGCTGAAGTCAATGGCCATTTGTGTTGCGCGCTGGCCGCACCACAGTACTGTGGGGGATAGGATCCGCCTTCAGCAGGACCAGGAGATCCTGCCGGCGGGCAGGTCCAGAAAAACCTGACCCTAAGTTAAAGCTTCACAAGTGTCCCAGTTATCCTGTTTTTGAGCATATATGTATCTGCAAGGAGGTCTATTTGGGGAAATTAGGTGAATAACTCTTCCCTTTTGATTATCTACTCTCAAATTGTAAATTGTATTCTTACTTAATCAGAGGAGTGCTGTTGCAAAATATGGTAGTTAATAGAAATTAATTAGATTGTGAATTAGTAAATTACAATCTTATTAATACATGAGTGTTGTATGGTCTATTTTAGTAACAGTTGCCTGAAAATTAATTCGATTTATCGTGACAATGTAATTAAATTAGCAACAGTGGTAAACTGGTGTTCAGAATGTCATGGAGTACAATCAGTGTTGACAAACTGTAAGTATAAGGACAAGTTGTCCATTTGTAAAAATGTTTATGTGTGTGCACTGCAAATGCATTTATTGAGAATTCTGATTCAGCTCTGTCCCTGAAAATTGTTAAAATCACAAAAGATGATGGCTACTACCAAAGTGTCCAATTAGGACTCATAATTTCTGTGATGAATGCACACCATCAACTACACGTATATAACAGAGCTGAGATTCACAGAGGCCAGTGTTAGAGCAAGGGGAAGGTATTTTACATAATTACTTGCCATTTTGATGAATTGGAGCTTTTTATTTTGCAGGCTTTCGAAATTAAAATTTTACTCAGTAAAAACTGTTGGTTAAATTAATCTTGGAAGTGAACAAAATGTGGGTCAGACATTGATTCTTATCATGTCTGATTAGGAGTTGAGGTGACCAGTTTTGTAGCACATCTACTTGTACCTGGTTCAGGAATCATAGAGTGGCTACAGCACAGAATGAGGCCATTTGGCCCATGGTGTCTGTGCTAGCCCTCTGGAGGAGCAATTCACCAAGTGCCACTCTGCTGCCTTTTCATCTCAGCCCCAAATGTTTCCTTTTCACATAATGATCCAATTCCCTTTTGAGAGCATCAAATGACACTGCCTCCACCACACTTCCAGACAATGCATTCCAGATCCTAAGCAATAGCTGCATAAAAGCTTTCACTATTGCTCTTTGTGCCAATTAGCTTAAATTTGTGCCATTGGTTCTTGATCTTTCCACCAGTGGGAACATTTTCTCCTCACCTACTTTGTCCAGACCCCTCATGATTTTGAACACCTTGATCAAATCTCCTCTAAACCTTCTCTTTTCCGAGGAACACAGTCCCAACTTCTCCAATCTATATACGCAACTGAAGTTCCTCATTCTCGGAACCATTATTGCGAATCTTTACTCCACCCTCTTTAATGCCTTCATATCTTTCCTAAAATGTGATGCCCAGAACTGGACACAATTTCTTCCGTTGAGGCCAAATAAGTTTTTGTACAGGTTTAACATAACGTCCTATTTTTTGTACTCTATGTCCCTATTGATAAACCTCAGGAGGCCTTATTAACTGTGCTCTCAACCTGTCCTGCCATCTCCAATGATTTGCCCAAGTAAATACAAGTATTAATTTTGTCTCAAATTATCATTTTTAAAAGCTTACCTAAAGTTAAATTAGCCTGCAGTTTCTGGGCTTATCTTTACAGCCCTTTTTGAACAAGGATGTATTATTTGTAATTCTCCATTCCTCTGGCACCACCCCTGAGTCTAAGGAAAACTGGAAAATTATGGCAGTGCCTGTGCAATTTTCATTCTCACCTATTTTAGTGTCCTTGGATGCATCTCATCTGGTCCTGGTCCCTCATCAACAAACAGACTGCCCAATATCACCTTCTAATCAATTTCAACCCCTCCAGATATCTTAACTATATTCTCATGATCTGGACAGCATCGTCCTGTTGGATGTGCATGGAGAATCAAAAATAAAAGCATTTTTTGCAACATTGATGCCACATTTGATAAATAAATGGGCAGATGCTGTGCCAGTTTTATAGAAGCCCAAACAACAGCCTATAAACAGGCATGAGGAAGAATTGGATAGAACTATTTTTGGGCACTTGATTAGTGATGTGTAACCAGCTCCTGTTGAGGCTCTTGAGCATCCCCAATGTCAATTGCTTCACCATTGGTGACCATGTCAGTTTCCTCGGCTTAATCGCCTCTTTTATCTCACTTTCCTCCTTTAAGACACTCCATAAAACCTACCGTTTGACAAGTGTTTGGTATTCTGATCTAATATCTCCTTATGTAGCTCGGTGTCGTACTTTTATAATGTTCTTGTGAGACTCCCAGCACATTTTATTACATTAAAGGTGACACAAAAATACAAGTTGTTGCGGACAGCACACAAATTTTGTGCTGCATTATTTTTGGAATGATTTCAGCAAGCACCCCTGCCTGGAGGGGGCACACAGAATGGTGTCATCCTCAATGTGTCATGCAGACTAGCATGACATGCAGTTGACATCGACCTCTTAAAGGTCTCGTTGAGCAGGAATTGCTGTAACAGTCAGTGGAAGCTTGAGTAGAAGGAACACATAGCAAATAGAGCAACAAAGGAGGTTTTCTAATAGGGTGGATGTTGTTTTAATCTGCTTTGTTATACTTCTTACTCAAATTATTCTCAGCTTTCAGACAAGTCATCCAGTTTAAGTTATTCACATCCTGAGATCTCGTCAAGGTAGAACAGAAGCAAAAGTGATATGAGGTAAAACTTCTTCATGCAGCGAGTGGCTAAGGTCTGCAATGCACTGCCTGAGAGTGTGGTGGAGGTAGATGCTCATTTTACAGTAAGTGGAAAATTTTATACACCTTTGGTTAAGAAACAGGAATTATATAACTCTCTATTACTAACGTTATATTCAGTGCCAAGTGAAATGCTCATCAGTCTGATCCAGATATCCAGGTATTAGATTACCACTGCTAAATATGCCACATGTCCTTGACTCACAATTGCTTACTGTGGAGGGGCTATTTTAAATCAGTTTAGTTTCTTTACATGAAATGTATTGTTCAGTACAATTTTACATAATAAACAGATAAGAATCATGGAAAACCAAAATTTACTTTGTGGGAGAATATCAGCTTTAATTTATTGACATTGGTTAAAGGCAAGGGCAGATTGGCCACATTGACACTAAATGCTAGTCCACCATTCAATTTCAATAAATAGAACAGTTACAGCACAGGGAGAGGTCATTTAGCCATCCTCTGCATGTTGCTTCTCTGTGAGAGCAACTCAGCTAATAGCACTACATTTCCTTTCCCCCTGGCCCTAATCTTTTCTCTTCAGATAATTACCCAATCCCCTTCTGAAATCCATAATTGAATCTGCCTCCACCATAATCTCAGGCAGTGCCTTCCAAATATTTGGTGCATGATGGGTAATGAAGATATCATTAGGCTACCATTCTTTGCTAAATATACGATGAGGTTTTAAAAAGTTTAATCCCTGTTTCTATAGAAAATTCAGAATATTTGGAGGCATCAGGTATATGATATGATCTACTTTATTAAATATCTCCTTTAGATCTCAAAGATTTCAGGAATGGGTACATGAGATTTTAGAGAAATATATACTGGGGTTGGTTTGGATCTTCCAACTCAGTAACCTGTTCCCACTTTCCCCCCATAACCTTTGATCCTTTTAGCCCCAAGAGTTATATCCAACTCCTTCTTGAAATATACTGTTTTGGACTCAACTGCTTTCTGTGGTACAGATTTCCACAGGGTCACCACTCTCTGGATGAAGACATTTCTTCATGTCTCAGTCCTAAATTGTTTACCCCAGATCCTTAGGCTGTGACCCCCTAGTTCTGGACTCTCCTGCCATTGGGAACATCCTTCCTGCATCTACCCTGTCTAATCCTGTTCGAATTTCATAGATTTCTGTGAGATCTCCCCATATTCTTCTAAATTCCGGTGAATATAATCCTAACTGATTTCAATCTCAATCTTTCCTCGTACCTTTCCAAGAATCAGTCTGGTAAACCTTCTCTACACCCTCCATAGCGAGAACATCCTTCCTCAGACAAGGAAACCAAATCTGCACAAAGCGAAGGTGATGAAGTGCTTTAAAGTAAATCCTGGAGTTTTTTGGGGGACCCTGGTGGAGCAGCAGTGCTTCTCCAGTACCTAAAATTTTAATCTGGGCTGCTGCCATTCTAGAACAGAGGTTACCTGGCTGGTGGAAGCTCTGTTCCAATAGTCCATCTGTGGGACGCATTGGCCTGGCTGTTTGGTATCCTGCGAGGCCTCTGATGAATTCAAATATGGCTAGAGCCCCAAAATGATGCCCAAAAGCCAAATTCTGTCCCATTAACTTCAAGACTTTCGTGTTTATTGTCAACCGACAATCTTATTTTCTATGATAAAGGCAAAATACTGCGGATGCTGGAATCTGAAACAAAAAGAGAAGATGTTGGAAAATCTCAGCAAGTCTGACAGTATCTGTGGAGAGAGAACAGAGCTCTGATGAAGGGTCATCCAGACTTGAAACGTTGGCTCTATTCTCTATCCATAGATGCTGTCAGACCTGCTGAGATTTTCCAGCATTTTCTGTTTTTGCATCTTATTTTCTATTATTGATTATCACCAATCATATATCAGTAACCACTGTTGATGAGGAAAGGTATAACGAGATCAAATATCTGATCCTGATCTTCTCAAATTTTAAAATCTATCTTTAACAATGATACGGATCAACAACTCAATTACTTTTAAAGGACCTGTACCTTCTTAGAAGCATTAAGGACGTTATAACTTCCTTAAATGTATTTGGAAGCTTATTAGTCACCAAACTTAAACTGGAGTATTGAGCAATCAGTTAGATATGCATATACCAAAAGAATACATCAAATTCTAGTAATGCAAAGCAACCTAATACAGCAGATTTCAACTACACTAACAGAGTAATAATTACCTCAGCTAAATTTCATGCTCTCGAGTAGTTTTGTTTAAAAAAACTGTGAGCTACTTTCACCTTTAGATATCAAATGACAGAAAAAAAGACATTTTAAAAAAGTTGACTTAAAAAAAGCCAATCTGAAACTTGGAAATGCGATAAGGTATATATACCTCCTTTTGAGGAAAACTGAAATAATTATATTGTGAGTTCATCAAGAGTTGGCTATTTTAAGGGATGAAAACCACCATTTTGTTTTGCTTCCATACAGAGATCTATTTCACTGTTAAATGTGTTAACCCTTTGAATGTCATACACACCGCATGTTGACAACAAATTTCCTAATCCTGACACTCAAAACATGACAAAAACCCCCAGAGCTGTATATACCATATAACCCTTCAAGTGAGTCTTCAAATCTGATTAACTGAGACATTTGGAACCATCTTTTTGTCAATCAAATGGCAATTTTTGTAAGGTTGTTTCCACCTCTAAAACAAGACAGCATTAGAAAGAGAGGAAGACGATTAATTCTTTGAGAGAAGGGCTAAATATTGTCCAGAACACCAGGGATAAGTCGCCTGCTTTTCATTGAAGTAGTGCCATGTGATCTTTTACATCCACCCAACCAGGCAGATGGGTACTTGGTTTAACATCGCACCCGAAAGATAGCACCTCCAATGGTGCAGCACTCCCTTGGTACAGCACTGAGTGTCAGATTTGTTTTTTTAGTGTTCAAACTCTTCACTTAAACTTGAACCCAGAACTTTTTGTGGCAAGTGTTACCAAGTGAACCATAGATGACTCTCCTAAAACAAACAAATTAAAACTGCAGCTGAATGTTTGCCCAACTAGTGATGGTGCTGATCAGGCTGCTTCCTTGCCAGCCAGTAGGCCTTGGGGTGGACTGCTATCCTTATCTGGATGGTAACCCTCTTAATTGGCTATCTCCAGGCATATGCTGCCTCCAAGCCAGTATCGCTTCTTGGCCCCACTGGCTGCACTTCCAATTAAGCAGTAAAATCCAGCCCATTCTTTCAGGAAGGAAAAAAGAGATTGCATGATGAGCTGACAGAGAATATTTAAAAATTCAGTCATGGGATGTAGGCATTGCTGGCAAGGTTAGCATTTATTGCACATCCCTAATTGCCTTTAACTGATTGATGAGCTAGATCATTTCAGAGGGCAGTTAAAAGTCAACCTAATTGCAAGTCTAGAGTCACGTGTAAATCAAATGGATAAGAATGACAGATTTCCTTCTCTAATGAACATTAGTGAATCAGATGAGTTCTTAAGACAATCTAGTTTACATTCTTTTGTTTTATGTAATAAATCTGTTGCTAATGTTTGAGCAGTTTTAATACTGTTAAGCACTCTAACCCATGAAACAACAAATAGAATTGTTGAACCTACCAGCAGCTTCATAGCGAGGTTAAATGCTGTATAAGCAAACACTTCTAAGCTCAATTATCATGGTTTAATAAACTAAACAAGGATAATACTCATGCCAACTCTTAGGTTACATGCTATGATGTTTAAGATAAGAGAAAAATCACTGGAAAGTATAGAAATTATACTACAATTGTTGATTAGAATGGTTAACTTGGCACTTGTAGATCATACAAGGAATTATTCCATTCAAATCATTTAATATTAAAACTTGTAGGAATAAAACATTTAAATGTTCATGTTGTGTCTTAATTACTTTTTTATCAACTAACTCTGAACATGAAATTTGATTTTTTTTGTCCAACAATCTGATAAAAGGTGTAGAAATATAGGAAAGAAAATTGTATCAAGGCGATGGAAATAGAATTAAGAACATGTCCTTTCATACAAATACTCACTTGGATGACCTTCAGAATAGATTTTGCTGTAATGTTATCCTAGCCACCATTGAAATTGATTTGAAGCCCTTTGGTTCCGAAACTGAACAATTGCTTAATGTACCTTGGTATAATATACCTTTGAA
Organism: Mustelus asterias; assembly: GCF_964213995.1. NCBI lineage: Eukaryota > Metazoa > Chordata > Chondrichthyes > Carcharhiniformes > Triakidae > Mustelus > Mustelus asterias. The sequence goes on along the minus strand of NC_135802.1, from coordinate 65,148,581 downwards.
TTAAATGTATGATTCAATTAGTGATTATAATTTAATGCATTGAAAAGTTAACATATATAAGGTATTGACTATATATACTTGCTTCAAAAATATGTTTTAAAATAATCAGCAGATATCATCGGATTTGCTCTACTGTGTAAAAGACATTCTACTTTTAATGGGATAATAAAGTAGGATCTTACAGTGTGATATATGAATTATTAATTCATGACTAGAAAACAGCAAACTGTCATTTCAGAAGACTAAGAATCAAAAGTTCTAATTTATAGGAACTGGGCATCATATTGGATTTTCACTATGGTTTAGAAATTCTTTCAGCCCATCTCTGAAGAGCTCGCCACGTAAACACAGTGGCTACAACTCCAGATCAAAGGTTAGGAATACTGACCTCCTGACACCCACCCCCCGCACACCCCCCTCCCCAAAGCCTTTCCACCATCTACAAGGCAGAAGTCAGAACTGTGATAGAATACCCCTCACTAACCTGGATGGGTGCAGCTCCAACAACACTCAAGGAGCTTGACATCATCCAAGACAAAGCAGCCCATTCGATTGGCACCAGATCCACAAATATCCACTCCCTCCACTACCGACGCTCAGTAGCAGCAGTTTGTACTATCTATAAGATGCACTGCAGCAATTCACTAAAGATCCTTAGACAGCACCTTCCAAACCCACGGCCACTTCCATCTAGAAGGACAAGGGCAGCAGATACATGGGAACACCACCACCTGCCAAATTCTCCTCCAAGCTACTTACCAACCTGACATCGAAATATGTCGCCGTTCCTTCACAGTCATTAGGTCAAAATCCTGGAATTCCCTCCCTAACGGCATGGTGGGTCTACCCACAGCATGTGGATTTCAGCCTTTCAAGGAGGCAGCTCACCACCATCTTCTCAAGGGAATCTAGGGATGGGCAATAAATGCTGGCTTGCCAGTGATGCCCATGTCCAAAGAATGAATAAAAAACAACACTGAAAAACAACTCAGGAGAAAGTAATTTTGCTCTGAAGCTTGAATTACAGGAAATCTCAAATGTCAGAAGATACACAAGATAAAGTGTTCAAAATTAGAACCCCTTTCAGCTTGCCAGCTGATCCCCTTGAAAATCAACTTCTCATCTTCAGCACATCCAATCTCCTTCACTCATTTATCAATTCACCATTGCTGCAAATCTGTAAATGGTTCTTTTGTTTCATTTTTTAATTCATTCACAGGATATGAGCTTCGCTGGCTGGGCCAGTATTTATTGCTCTCACTGTACTGTGGGATTTTTCCCCCCAAAATAATCAAATGAAGGCAATTACTGCTGCTTTAATAATGACCAATCCATCTGTTCCTTCAATGTTACTCGTTGACTTCCTCAGTCAAAAGACTTATGTTTGGATTTATTTTTTAGCTGTGAGCTTCTCTGGAGTGATGCCAACTTTCGTGAAGTCGTTGGCCAGCTTTTCTCATTTTCTAGATTGGTTAATAAACAGATCATTGTGGTCAATCCACCTTCTTACTATTTTGCATGCCTTAGACTTTGTATTTGTAGGAAACAATATTTATACTGGTAATATCTACCCGGCAATGTGGAAAATTGTCCAGGTACTTCCTAGCCACTGAAAAACAGGACGAGTCTAACCCAGCCAATTCCTGTCCCATCAGTCTTTTTAAAATTTATTCTTTCATGGGATGTGGGCATTGCTTCAAGAGCAGCATTTGTTTCCTCTTCCTAATTGCCCTTGAACTGAGTGGCTTCTGAGGCAATTTGAGAGGGCAGTTAAGAGTTAACCTCATTTCTGTCGAAGTAGGCCAGACCAGGTAAGGAAGGCAGATTTCCTTTCCTAAAGGATATTAGTGAAACAAATGGGATTTTATAACAATTGATGATAGTTTCATGGTCACCATCACTGAAACTAGACTGAGATTTTCTGCTTCAGGTGTAAGCCCCATGGCAGGGATGGGAACTGAGAATGTTTCTTGCCATGGTGCCCAGCGGGATTTTGCGCCAAATTGCAAGATGCTGGTCTCATTAATCATGCAGCCAAGGGTTTACCAATGCTTTACATGGTGGGACAGGCAGAATGTTGCATGCCCTGCCGTCACATCTGGGCGCCATATTTAAATTGCAGTTGAACAGCTGCTGCTTTCGGACCCAAGTCCTGAAACCACCTGAAGCTTGAAGATCCACACAATAGATGTTCCACCCACACGCTGTTGCACATGCTCTTCCAGGGTCCAGATCGCTGGAGAACTCCAACTCTTCCATTCTCCGCAAGTTGTCCTGGGCCTTCATCTACGTAAGTTTCAACAAATGTATACCATGCTGGTCCAGACGTGTTCGCGACCAACATGAAATCATGCCTGCGGGGGTGTTTGGGATTCACGCAATTGGATGCTGGGAGGAAATTCAAGTCGAGGGTTTATTTGCATCCTGACAATGGGATACAAAAAGGTTTCCTGATGGCCTCTAGCATAAATGGCAACCATCCATTATCCCGCCACAAAATCAGGACAGTAAGTTCCTGCCATTGATTCTTGTTGTTGGGAAATTCCACATTTCATTAATTGAACTTAAATTCCACTAACTACAGTGGTGGTATTTGAAGAATCATGTCGTCGGAACATTAGTCTGGGCCTCTGGATTATGGGTCAAGTGACATTAGCACGACACCACCATCTCAAAATGAAACTAAAGCAGGAGCCTGTGAAATACCCCAAATATCTAATTCCATGACTGCCTCTTAAACCAATCATCCAGCCACTTAAATATATAACAGGCGGCAAGGCAGTCCATTGCTGCCATAGATTTAAGAGGGGCGAAGGTGAGGTACCCACCCGCTGCACTCTCCCTGATTAAATGCAACCCCCCCCTTCCCCCAGTCAACAAACTTGTCAGACAGGAGGTCACTGAACTCCTCCTGTAGAGTGACACAGCATCCTTTTATGTGCGGAATTGAAGAGGTTGAGGGTAGTCTGAATACTACTTGCAGTGTGGGCCACGACCATGTACTAGTCAGCATATTGGAAATCTCAGGAATACTTGGGTTCATCTTAATTTTCACCCTGAGCCTGTTGATGTTAAATAGCTTCCTGTTGAGTCAAAACTAAGTCAAGACCCCTTGTGGAAGTTGCTCATGAATGAGTTCCTTGAGCAGCTTGAGGCAGGTAGTGAAGAAAGTTGGTGCAGTCACTTAGCCTCGTTTGTCCCCTGTGTAGATCTGAAAAGCTTTGGTCTCCAATTGAAAAGGACAGTTGCTGTTGTACTGTCAGGATTGTTAGAATCAATAAATAAACAAGATTATTTTTGTTGTATTTTTAATGTAACATGAAAACATCAAACCAGTAAACATATTAAGGCTGCTCCTTCTGCAAACCAGTGGATGAAAAATGATGTTGCAACAAATATTGACTGTAGGATTAATTATTTAATTTCTGAGAAACAAAAATGCATTGTGATAATCTAACCAACAGGGCAATTGCTATAAAGCCATGCTTTATATTGAAAATAACTACTTTTATTCAGTTGAAACTACAAGTTGTATTTTAAAAGACCAAGCAACTTTTTTTAAAAATGGCTTACAAACAATTTCTAAGATGTTTGTTATAAAATCCAAAGCCATTGGGTGGGATTTTTTGGCTGTTACTGCCAGTGGTGGTGGAGGTAGGGGGATACTTCCACTGATGGTATCTTCGTGCCACGTGTTCCGCCGCAGCTGTGGGTGCGAACAACGAAAGCCCTGTTGACACTCACGGGATCAAAAGATCCTGCTGCTGGCCAATGGTGGGCCATCTCCACTGTCGCAACACCAGTGGAACGAGGTGGAAAATCCCACCAATAAAACAGATTCAGCCTGTCAAGAGATAGCCGATCAGAAATAATCACTTTAGAAGAATGTGAATGAATTATTTATGACAACCTGCATACTCAACTGGATATGGAACAAACCATCAGACATAATTATAATATGGGCGGCATGGTGGCACAGTGGTTAGCACTGCTGCCTCACAGCTCCAGGGACCTGGGTTCGATTCCAGGCTCAGGTCACTGTCTGTGTGGAGTTTACACGTTTCCCTGTGTCTGCGTGGGTTTCCTCCGGATGCTCCGGTTTCCTCCCATGGTCCAAAGATATGCGGCCATGCTAAATTCACACTTAGTGTCCCGGGATGCGTAGGTTAGAGGGATTAGTGGGATAAATATGTGGGATTACGGGGATAGGGCCTGGGTGGGATTGTTGTCGGTGCAGACTTGATGGGCCAAATGGCCTCCTTCTGCACTGCAGGGTTTCTGTGGATTTTATGGACCCTGGCTGAGAAGGGGAACTCAGTTTATTTAATTAGGTTTAAATCATGGACCTGGCATCAACTTTCCAGGACATTGGGCAGGATTTTCCAGCCTCCTCCCGTGATGTATTTTCCAATAGCAGAGGTGGCTCGCATTTGGCAGTGGGATCTTCCAGTCCCATCAACATCTACAGGGTTTTGGATGTCCCTCCCATCTGTTGCTGTGGAGCACAACATGGGTGATTGCCACTGATTGGACTAGAAGATCCTGCCTGTGGGAAGGTCTGGGAAATTTCAGCCCATGTTCTGGTCAGTTGGGAGGGGACATTATGACCTGGATGAGGAAGTGAAGGGATGGGTTGGTAAGTTTGCCGACGACACGAAGGTTGGTGGGGTTGTGGATAGTCTGGAGGGATGTCAGAAGTTACAGAGGGACACAGATAGGATGCAAGACTGGGTGGAGAAGTGGCAGATGGACTTCAACCCAGATAAATGCGTAGTGGTGGTCCATTTTGGCAGGTCAAATGGGATGAAGGAGTATAATATACAGGGAAAGACTCTTAGTACTGTAGAGGATCAGAAGGTCCTTGGGGTCCGGGTCTATAGGACTCTAAAATCGGCCCCGCAGGTGGAGGAGGTGGTTAAGAAGGCGTATGGTGTGCTGGCCTTTATCAATCGAGGGATTGAGTTTAGGAGTCCGGGGATAATGATGCAGCTATATAAGACCCTCGTCAGACCCCACTTGGAGTACTGTGCTCAGTTCTGGTCGCCTCATTACAGGAAGGATGTGGAAAAGATTGAAAGGGTGCAGAGGAGATTTACAAGGATGTTGCCTGGATTGAGTGGCATGCCTTATGAGGATAGGCTGAGGGAGCTCGGTCTTTTCTCCTTGGAGAGACGTAGGATGAAAGGAGACCGAATAGAGGTGTATAAGATGTTGAGAGGCATAGATCGGGTGGATTCTCAGAGGCTTTTTCCCAGAGTGGAAATGGCTGCTACGAGAGGACACAGGTTTAAGGTGCTGGGGGGTAGATACAGGGGAAAGGTTAGGGGGAAGTTTTTCACACAGAGGGTGGTGGGCGAGTGGAATCGGCTGCCGTCAGTGGTGGTGGAGACAAACTCAATAGGGTCTTTTAAGAGACTTCTGGATGAGTACCTGGGACTTAATAGGATGGAGGATTATAGGTAGGCCTAGAAGGTAGGGATATGTTCGGCACAACTTGTGGGGCCGAAGGGCCTGTTTTGTGCTGTAGTTTTTCTATGTTTCTATGTTTCTATTATGTGACGTGCAAACTAACCCTCTTTTGTATTTTAAGTACATTTTTCTTCAGGGCAGTCAGAGAACAGAGGAAGAGACACAAGAGGAGAAATGTTCACTCTCTCACCCTCGCTATCTCTCTCTCTCTATCTAGCCTGAAAGCTTGAGCCAGGATAGTGTCCTGGACCCAACGATCTACAGCTGCTTCATCAATGACCTTCCTTCCATAAGGTCAGAAGTGGGGATGTTCGTTGATGATTACGAAATGTTCAGCACCATTTGTCACTCCTCAGACACTGAAGCAGTGTATATTCAAATGCAGTAGGACCCAGACAATATCCAGGCTTGCGTTGTAGCATTCACACTACAGAAGTGCCACACAATGACCATCTCCAACAAAAGAGAACCTAACCATTGCACCTTAACATTCACTGGCATAACTATCGCTGAATCTCCCACTATCAACATCCTGGGGGTTAGCATTGACCAGAAACTGAACTGGACTAGCCATATAAATATTGTGGCTACAAGAACAGGTAGGTGACATTAAGGCAATCCTGTGGCAAGAAATTCATCTCTTGACTCCCCGAAGTCTGTCCACTCTCTAGAAGTCACAACTCAGGAGTGTGATGGAATACTCTTCACTTGCCTGGATGAATGCAGCTCCAGCAACACTCAAGAAGCTCAACACCATCCAGGACAAAACATCCCACTTGATTGGCACATCATCCACAAACATTCACTTCCTCCATCACCGGTGAACAGTGGCGGATCAGTGTACCAACTAAAAGATGCAATATAGAAACTACCAAGGGTCCTTATGCAGTACCTTCCAATCCTATGACCTCTGCCATTTACAAAGGCAAGTATAGAAGATACATGGAATCACCACTACCTGGAAGTCCCCTCCAAGTCACTCACCATCCTTACTTGGAAATATATTGTTCCTTCATTGTGAAAATCCTCGAACTCCCTCCCTAACACCACTGTGGGTGTACCTCTACCACCTGGACTACAATGATTCAGGAAGGCAGCTCACCACCACCTTCTTGAGGGAAATTAGGGATGGGCAATGAATGCTGGCTTAGCCAGCAGCACCTACATCCTGCAAAAAAAATCAAAAATAAATTCTGTTCACCACAAATTAGGTAGGATGTGAGAGTTCCTGAGAAGGTGTAGAGCAAAATGGTTCCATATTGAGGGATCTTAAAGTTAGATTGGAGAAGCTGTGTTCTTGGAATAAAGGAGATTGTGGGGAGATTTGTTAGAGGTGTATAAGATGATGACAAGTTTAGTAACATAGGAATAGAAATAGGAAAATTCAGCCTTTTGAGCCTGCTCTGCCATTCAATCAGATCATGGCTGATCTCTCCCTGGTCTCAAATCCACCTCCCCACCTGTTCCCCATATCCCTTATCCTTTTTTAAAATTATAAATATATCTATCTCCATCCCAAAACCATTCAACGATTCAGACTCCACTGCGCCATGCGGCAGTGAGTTCAACAAATTCACTATCCTCTACAGGAAGTAGTTCCTCCTCATCTTAGTTTTAAATCTATCGTCCCTCAACCTATACTTGTGACCTCTTGTTCTAGATTGCCTCATAAGAGGAAACATTTGGCCTACATTTACTCTATTGATCCCTTTTAAAATTTTAGGCAAGGTAGACAAGAAAAAACTGTTTCCATTAACTGACAGTACAAGGAGAAGGGGACAAAGATTAAGGCTTTGGGTAAGAGATCCGGGGAGGATGTGAGGAAGAACTTCTTTATGCAGTGAGTGGTAATGACCTGGAACTTGCTGCCTACAAGAGTGCTGGAAATAGATTCAACCAGTGCTTTGAAAATAAAATTCAATGGACACTTGAGGGAAATAAACTTGCAGGGTCAAAGAGATTAATCAGGGGAATGGGACTGCCTGGATTGCTCTGCAGAAAGTAAGTATAGACTTGATGGACAGAATGGCCTACATCTGCGCCATAAAGATTCTATGATTCTGTCTGATGAGAAAAAGAATCACGGTGTTTCAAGCAAATCACTACTTTGGGCCCGATTTTACCAAAACTTCGCGCCCGTTTTCGGGTGCGAAATCACGGTAAAGTTGCATGCATTTAAATTGACTTAATGAACCTCGCGCCCAACCCTACCGCCAAATCCCACTTTACCGTCTTCTGGCCCGTTCTGAATCCGCGCTTTTAGCGGCCTGTTGAATAAAAGTCCGAAATGGATTTCTATTCTGCAGGGGAACCTCCGAAGCCCATCCTCCTCGACCATCCTTCGCGGACCCCCCCGCTAACCACCCTGGCAGACCCCCCCCCAGGATCAGACCCCCCTGGGAGGCAGGCCTGCCCGGCAGACCCCCCCCCCCCCGGGATCGGACCCCCCTGGGAGGCAGGCCCCCTTCGGCAGAGCACACCCCCAACCTACCTCGAACATGGGTTTCGCTTCGCTCCATCATCCTTCCGTTAGCAAGATAAGCTGTATGTTCCTCAGCTAGATCCACTTTGGTCAACACAAAGATGCTCCTTCTGCCTTGTGGGTCCATCTGGCTCACCAAGTCAGTTACAATACTGCGTTCAGCATCTACTGAACCATCTTGGATACAAAGGATAATGAATGGTACTGCTCGATCTTCCTGGTGCTATCAGTACTGTAACATCAGGAATGGCTGCCGACACCAAGGATATAATTTTTAGCATAAGCAAGGCTTACAAGAACCCTAATGCTATGATCCTTTGTATCCAAGGGAGGCGTGCGCTGCCGAGGGGGGCCTGCCTCCCAGGGGGGTCTGATCCCGGGGACGGTAAAGTGGGATTTGGCGGTCGGGTTGGGCGCACGGTTCATTAAGCCAATTTAAATGCATGCTAATGCATTTAAATCTTCGGGCCACCCGATCTGGGCGCAGGCCGGACCCGCGCCCGAATCGGGTGTCGGTAAAGCTGCGATCTGCTCGGAATCGGGTGCAGATCACGGTATAGGCCCGACCCCCAACTTTACCGCGATTTCACGCCCGTAAAGTTTTGATAAAATCGGGCCCTTAGACTCAAAATGGTAAAATCAGGCCCTTTGTTTAAGACACTTGGCTAAAGATTACTGTCTATATGGGTTTTTATTCGTAACTGAATTACATTCTGTGGATTCTCTGCAAAGGTTTTGCACATTTCATTAACATTCCCTGCAGATTAAACTGAGCAATTATCTTCTTAATTAAATGTGCAATTTTCTCGTAACGTGATGGGTAGCAAGAAAGAGTATGTGAGAATTATTGAATTTGTTCTACTTTACATAAAGATGGATGGTTCCAGCTGGAAGTAGAAGATAAGGCGATGTGGAACATTATGGCAAGACTAGGCATGACCTCCTCCCTTGCTTTCAGTTCACCTTCTTCAACTGTCTGCATTGCTCTTGCTTGCAATGGAACAATATCCTTGCCAGTAACTCAGTGTGAAATGTGAGGTCCACTGCTTCCTCAGCAGAAGATGATTGTGGGTTTTGGAGACCTATCATCTCAGTCCCAGGAAATCACGCTAGGAGTTCCTCAGGAGAATGTCCTAGATCCAACCATCTTCAACTGCTTCATCAATGGCTTTCCCTCCATCAGGGGGAGATGATGGCCTAATTGCATTGCTACTGAATTAGTGATCCAGACACCCAAAATAATGCTCTGGTCTCTCAGGTTTGACTCCTGCTGTGACAGATGGTGAAATTTGAATTCAGTAAATAAGAAAATCTAGATTGTGACCATGAAACGATTGTTGTAAAACCCATCTGCAAATCTGAAATCTGCTATCATTGTCTGGTCTGGACGACATGTGACTCCAAATCCACAGCAATAAGCTTAACTCTTAAATGCACTTTGAAATGGCTCAGCAAGACACTCAGGGCAATTAGGGTTGGGAATAAATGCTGACCCAGCCAGCGATACCCACATCTAATCAATAATTTTTTTTTAAAAAAAGCTCATGATGATTGTTGATGATTGTCCATTCACAATTCCTCAGATAATGAGGCAGCCCACACTCAGATGCAGCAAGACCTGGATGACAGTCAGTTTCAGGCTGGTAAGTGGCAAGTAATATTCAAACCACCCAAATGCCAGGCAAATGACCATCTCCAATAAGAGATTCTAAACCCTGACATTCAAAGATTGCAGAATCCTCCACAATCAACATCCTGGGGGCTACCATTTACAAAAACTCAACTGGACTAATATAAACACTGTGGCAGATCAGGGACTGGGTATTCTATGGTGAGCTACTTACCTCTTGAATCCTGAAAGCCTTCCAGCAATCTGCAAGGCACAAGTCAGGATTGTGATGGAATACTCCACTTGTCTCAATGAACATGGCTCCAACATTACTCAAGAAGCTCAATATCATCCACGACTAAATGGACCACTTGATTGGCAACCCATCCACCATATTAAACACTTTCTCTCTCCCCACCAGCAATGCACTGTAGATGCAATGTGCACCATCTATAAGATACGCTCCTGTAACTCCTCCTTCAACAATCAATTCAAAAAGTAACTTAATTCTACCGTCTAGAAAAAAAACAGTAGCAAGCACACGTGGACACCGTAACTGGGAATGTGTAAGTTCCCATCCAAGTCACACCATTCTGACTTGGAAATCGTCTTCTTCTTGAAAATTCCTTTTCAGGATCGAAATCCTGGACCTCCCTCTCTAACAGCACCGTGGGTCTACCTACACCACAGGTACTACAGTGGCTCAAGAAGGTATCTCATCACTATCTTCTCAAGGGTCATTAGACATGGGTAAAAATTCCAGCTTTGTCAGCAACACAGCTCATATCCTATGAATGAACTGAGGCCAGGAGAGTAAGTCAGAAAATGGAAGCAAAATAAAGGCCAAGCTCCGGAAACTGGAATTCGACTGAAGATATGCGTTGGGACTCCACCTTAGTCCTGGTGTGCTGACCTCCATGGGAATTGCTTGGGAAGTTTAAACTTCTGACTGGTAATTCCCCTGCTTCTTGGGGCCCTGTGCAAATATATCTGATACTAAATTAGATTTGGAGACTTCAGGTAGTTCCATGGTACTTACCTGTGTAGTTACCCAGGAAATGTTTTACCAATTAAAACCTAGCATAGCTCCTGGTTACCACAGAACTGACCTCTCAATCACTCATATTGATACCCAACTTTCCTCTAACCTGCCGATTACATCTCCCCTCCCCCAATCCACCATCCCATTCAGCCAACTTATCCACCTTGCCCATCAACCACATGACCCACCTTACCTACTTACAACCCCAACCACCTGCCAGGTCGTCCATTTGTCACCTCACCCACCTGCCACTGTACCCACTTAGTTCATTAACCTATCACCTTGCCCATCCACTCACCCATTTACTAACATTAACACTGGATCTTTAAACTCACCATATGGCAGCTTGTGCCATTAAAAGGGTATGTGTCTTGCCCTCCCCTAACTCTACAGTACTGTCATGGAGCTCTTCACTGGACACTGTGCTCTGCATTTCTGGAGAAGCCGGGCTTGGAAAACCCGACAGGAAATGTGGAACACTGATGAGGTGAGCAGAGTGACAATCTGACAATGATTGGCACTTCGTGGAAGATCTGGGCCAAAGTGAGGGAAAAAAATATGTGTTTAAGAGAGAGGGACAAGAGAGTCGGGAAAAATTTAAAAAATATATATAAACATATATATTTTGAAATTTTTAATAATCTCAATAACTAGTAAAAATCTGAAGATGAAGGTGAGAGTCCACACTTTTAAATGTGGATTTTCCGTGTAAAAGTGTGTCTTTGACAGTCAGTAAGAGTTATCATAATGTTAAAATTTACTTATGCATGAATGGATGAGCCCTAACTAGCATGTTCAATTATGCTCTAGTGGATAAGACCAGCAACGTCACACTCTTCATGTATTCAAGTGGCAAATCTTCCACTGAGCTACTGGTTGGTAAAGTTTGTAGAGCAGGAAGGCAAATCGAACAGCAACTTCCTAATTTCTAAGTTTAACTATGCAAGTGCTGATGTCAATAGTTGCTATCCAATTTACTCTTTAATAATGGTGATTGCTGATTGCCTTTCCACTACTTTTGCTGCAATACCTCCCAATCCTTTCATTTGCTTCAATAATGTAATGATGCAAAGATTCAGCTTCTAAATGAAGTCTGAATGAGTGCCACGTGACAGGTGTTATCTTTTAACAAAAGAATTTCCTTCGGGTTTTTTCTGTCCTGCCGATCTTCTGAGAGCAAAATGCAGGGAGCCCCAAGTGTATTCACCCTGTCGCTTTTGATCCAGCAGTAACAGAAACCCTTTGGAATGAATAAGTCAGCTGTATCAGTAAGGGTGACTGATAGACTAGCAGCTCTGGTGGTTTGTGAGTGGTATAATGACCTGTCAGTCAGTTGAATAAGGCTCAGAGCAGATTTGTTATCAATAGGGGAACAACATATCTTTGACGTCCTTGATCTTCGTATAGCCATATTTATTTCAAGCTGAGTACCACCATCGTCTCCTATATCTCAGAACATAAACAACGAGATCATGAAGAGAGACACAATCTGACAAAAATGATGATTTTTAGGGTGGTGGTATAAATAGAGATGTACATGCTTTCCCCTTAGACATTGGACATACTGATGGCTGGGTACTTTTGTCATGTGGAAGGGCAGACTGATGAATGTGAAGTGTAAAAGCTCACAAATAAGTTTAGCTGAATACTTATCTTAACTATTGTATCCCTACATTTCCTGAGTTATGGTTATGTTTTCTCCTCTTGTGAGAGATCCCTGACACCGCAGCGTTCCTGTGTGCACAGAAAACGCCACTCAATATGTGTTGTATACAAAGAATCCATTCAACTGTGCCCTCACAATAGATGTGGGGAATTCAACTCGAGAGCAATGGTACTGAGTGCATAGCAGTTTCTCAGGATAAATAAATTGCAATAAGTTAACTATGAAACAATCAGTATTTAGTTATTCTAATGGTGTTATGTTGGTGTCTTTCAAAGTTGAATTTAGCCGTTGATCATGCACGAGAGAAGTTTTAAGGCTTTACAGGGTCACAGTGAAACACTTGAATTAAACACAGTCATTCTGACATTGGGTAATGATGTAAAACAGTAATATTGAATCAATCAAATTCAATGTTAACATTCATTTCTAGAGGGCTAGAATACAAGAGCAGGGATGTACTGCTGAGACTGTATAAGGCTCTGGTCAGACTCCATTGAGAATATTGTGAGCAGTTTTGGGCCCCATACCTAAGGAAGGATGTGCTGGCCTTGGAGGGGGTCCAGAGAAGGTTATAGAGTTATAGAGGTTTACAGCATGGAAACAGGCCCTTCGGCTCAACTTGCCCATGTCGCTTTTTTTTTTAAACTCCTAAGTTGTCCCAATTGCCCACATTTGGCTATTATCCCTTTATATCCATCTTACCCATATAACTGTCTAAACGCTTTTTAAAAGACAAAATTGCACCCCCCTCTACTACTACCTCTGGCAGCTTGTTCCAGACACTCACCAACGTGTGTGTGAAAAAATTGCCCTTCTGGACTCTTTTGTATCCCTCCCCTCTCATCTTAAACCTATGCCCTCTAGTTTTAGACTCCCCTACTTTTGGGAAAAGAAGTTGACTATCTAGCTGATCTATGCCCCTTATTATTTTATAGACCTCTATAAGATCATCCCTCAGCCTCCTACGCTCCAGAGAAAAAAGTCCCAGTCTATCCAGCCTCTCCTTATAACTCAAACCATCAAGTCCCGGTAGCATCCCAGTAGATCTTTTCTGCACTCTTTCTAGTTTAATAATATCCTTTCTATAATAGGGTGACCAGAACTGTACACAGTATTCCAAATGTGGCCTTACCAATATCTTGTACAACTTCTACAAGACGTTTCAAATCCTGTATTCAATGTTCTGACCAATGAAACCAAGCATGCTGAATGCCTCCTTCACCACTCTGGTGACTCCACTTTCAAGGAGCTATGAACCTGTACTGCTAGATCTCTTTATTCTGTAACTCTCCCCAACATCCTACCATTAACTGAGTAAGTCCTGCCCTGGTTCAATCTACCAAAATGCATCACCTCGCATTTATCTAAATTAATCTCCATCTGCCATTCGTCAGCCCATTGGCCCAACTGATCAAGATCCCGTTGCAATCCGAGATAACCTTCTTCACTGTCCACTATGCCACCAATCTTGGTGTCATCTGCAAACTTACTAACCATGCCTCCTATATTCTCATCCAAATCATTAATATAAATGACAAATGACAAAGGCACAACATTTGCCACCCTCCAATCTTCAGGCACCTCACCTGTGACTATCGATGATTCAAATATCTTTGCAAGGGGACCCGCAATTTCCTCCCTAGCCTCCCACAATGTCCTGGGATACACTTCATCACGTCCCAGGGATTTATCTATCTTGATGCGCTTTAAGACTTCCAGCACAAGAATGATCCCAGGAATGAAGGGTTTGTCATTTGAGGAGTGGTTGAGGAGACAGGGTCTATACTCGATGGAGTTTAGAAGGATGAGGGGGGATCTAATTGAAACTTACAGAATACCGAGAGGCCCAGATAGAGTGAATGTGGAGAGGATGTTTCCACTAGTGGGAGAGACTAGAACTCGAGGGCACAACCTCAGAGTGAAGGGACGCTCCTTTCTTCAGTCAGAGAGTGGTGAATCTGTGGAACTCAATGCCACAAAGGGCTGTGGAGGCCAAGTCATTGAGTGTCTTTAAGACAGAGATAGATAGGTTCTTGATCAATAAGGGGATCAAGGGTCACGGGGAGAAGGCAGGAGAATGGGGATGAGAATCATATCAGCCATGATTGAATGGCAGAGCAGACTCGATGGGCTGAATGGCCTAATTCTGCTTCTATATCTTATGATCTAACTGTAACTATACAGCTATACACTGAGCACCTGAGCCAAAATCACCTGCTTTAAACCATTGGTCAAAGTCGACTGGCGACATATATCGGTGATGCATTATTTAATCGGCTACTCAGTAGATTTGACTTGGCTCTGCCCCATGCCTTAAATGGCCTCTTCTATGACAAAAAAAATTCAGCCTCCTTATACCTGCAGGATTCAGGGGAATAACATTCTGCTTCAGGCTTTGCTGATTGATTTCTTCTTCTAAATCTTGTCTTATTTGTGGCTGAACTCATTTCCCACCTTACAGCAACTTCTTCGGTTTTGATGCCCCTGCTGACTGCAAGTTCTCACCCTAATTGGTGAACAGCTCCATGTTGCACACTCTGTAAAGCTTGTGCACTTTTTTCAGCGCTTTCCATTATTTGTGCAATCTCCATTGCTTGTTTAAAATTGATATTGACCTCCATTGAATTGTCTCCTTATTCACCTTGCACACTAATCAGTCCCATAACATGTCATTCAAAGTGGCTTCTAAATCGCTATACTTGTTTCAATTTAGTGAAAAAAATCACAATTGTTTTTCCTGGGGCTTTCCCCCTTGAATTAAACTTGAATGTCTGGGGTATGACAAATGGTTTAGATTGAAAATGTGGCTTCACCAATTCCACAAGCTCCCTGAATGATTTGGAGTTGGGCGAACTTGGGGCTGTGAGACTGCGAATCAGATAAGTTTGGGTTCCACGCATACTCAGGAGAGTTGCCTTGCGCTTCGCCTCCTCCCCTATTTCATTCACTTGAAAGTAATACCCAAGTCAGTCGACGTATTGTGTTCAGTCCACCGTGGAAGGGCCAAATGAAGCTATCCAAAGAGGGCCTCTTGGTAAGTACTCTTTTTTTTTTCCTCAACTTCACTGTAAACTGGATACTCACAGTCAGAGGGTTATTTTATTTTTAATTTTTGTTGCCAAACATAAAGAAGCTCGTTCACCAGTTTAGGGAAAACACAACTTGTTTATTTACAGGTTAAAACTATACAGAGGCTTGCGGCCTCGTGTCTGCAATCAGCTCCCAGGATGAATCTGACTGCAGAAGCTCATGCTTACCAGGGTGATCCCCAACCTGCTTCCCGATTGGTTCCCTGAGTCACGTGACTTTTACTCTGCCGATTGATCCTTAAAGGGACAATCACCACACAAACAGTTACCATGGCTCTCAAAAGCTAATGTTTGGAATCAAGTGAATATCTTCCACCTGTCAAGAAGGGAAAGCTGATTTTGTTTCGAGAGAATGTTAATAATAGTTAGACCTAGCCTATTTTATCCATTTGTACCAGACTAGAACGGCTTACTTTCACCTCTGAGTGTGAGCTATGAAAGCAACTATTGTATGGTTCCTCAGAACACACGTTTCTACTGAAGGCATTCAGTGACTTGGCAATATCTGTTGCAAATTGTGCAAGTTCACTTTGTATATTTTCTTCGGCACACTCTGAAAAGTATACAGCTAACACCCCAAATTAAATAAAGGAGGTAAGAGCCCACAAAATGTGTTCTTGCCCCCCCCCCTCCACCCCCCACCCCGCAACCAACCCCACTGAAGCATCCCGCCCGAAGACCTTCATCCTGCTGCTGGTGGCAGGGGTCTCATCATGTGGGGAGCATGACAAGCAACACCTGTGTTGAGATATTTGCTGGTTCCCTCATTCAAAGACAGTACCTGGTCAAGGGACCCAGCTTCGTGATGGGGGCAGGAAGGGTAACCACCACCACCACCACCCCCCCCCCCCCTCCCCCAAGCCACCATACATTTCTTTTGTTGTCTCCTTTGAATCCAGCCTCAGATGTCTTTTCCTTAATTTTATTTTCATATATTTAAGGAAACAGTCAGGGGATGGTGTGGTGAAAGTGCAAAAATGAAAGAGGTCAACCAGTCAGCTAGATTAAAATCTGTATTGTCCAACAGTGCAGCAATTCAATAAACAACCCACAAAAGAAAAAGTGCATCAAATATAAAAAAAAATGACTTTATGATGACCCCAATCTACTTAAGATCAAAAGCAGGAAACCGAACAAAATGTCAAACTTCTCACTGACTTGCTGAATCTTTTTTTTCTTCTACTCAGAGCTATACAGCATTTTGTTTCCTTTTGATCTTTCTCAGAAACACTGGGGAGAAAATTTCTTCAGTTCACATTTTCTAACAAAGGTAGAGAGAATTTGCTTACAATTTCTTTGCAAATAGCCAATGAAGAAACTTTGAAAACCTGTTATCAGGAAAGACTGAATGCACTTTATGTGGTCGAAGTGACCCAGTTTCTTTCGTTCAGAATTTGCACAAACTAAATGACAAGTTCCTAATGGAATAACCGAAAACAAATCCAAATCAATCCAAGTTGACAGAATTCTTACTATCAATTAATCTCAGAACTGCTTCCTCATGAACAAATTCTTAAAATGCTAAAGGTTGGGCGTATTTTATTCAATGGCCCAGATTTGTCTGCATTGAGCATACAGCAAACACCCATTTATGATCTGAAGCCTGGCACGCCTTGAGTATATTATTAGTTTGCAGTGAAGTAAGACAACATTTTAATTTTTTAGATTCTGTAATATACTTGTATTTTTCTTTGAAATAGAGGATTTATATCTATAGTCTATAAGACTATAAGACTTGCATCCAGTGTGTGTCCATCATATTTCAGGCATTACATTCCAAAATGGCAAAGTACTTTCCTTAAACAAAGTCATTTCATGTCTGTTTCTTGTGACAATAAATTAATATGTTCCTTCCAATTTGCAAACTTCACTCACCACAGCATTTAACCTCTAATGGCATGCAGAATTTACAGTAATTAGAATCTAAGCATTTAAAATAATTAGCCATTGTATTTCATGTTAGCTTCTTGTGACAATAAATGTATGAACTTTATCAATTTGCAAAGTTCACTCCTATATATATGTGCTGGCCTCATTCTCACCATGGCAATCATCTCATAATATGTTTCATATTCCTCAAGAGCTTGAATGAGCAAGGCACCACTTGACCTCAATTCCTTTCTGTATTTTCTACATGACTATTAATTATGCAGATTTCTGAAACTTCTAAAAATCTCTTCATCTCAGATATAGTTCAATATAAATTATTACACTTTAGAAAACCTAATTTTTTTCATCTGCTTTCTATAATTTTCTTTTTCTCCAAGGCATTGTTTCTTTGCCAGGATACAGCTTGACTTGGAGTACCTTGTCCAAGTGATAATTCTTCAAGTGCAAGCTTAGACAGTTTTAGTAGCTCGTTGGATTATAGTTGATGTTGCAGTCAACTCTAATTCTATCCTCACCTGGCAACCAGATGTACATTTTTCCAAAAGGGTTGGTGGTTAACACTAATTGATGGGAACACTGGGTGACATACACTCCTAGGATACTAAGGCTGAGATCAACTAACTTATCATAGATTGGTACAGGGCCTTCTCCATTTGTAAAGATCAACCATTCAGGACTTTAACCCACAAAGTCATTGAAGAACTGTCATTTATTATGTAAGCACTCAGCTCCCAATCTCATTACACCCTTGATTCAAACATGGATAAAAGAGCTGAACTCCAGATGTGAAGTGTGAACTGCCCTTGTCATCAAGGCAACATTTGACCGAGTGTGGCATCAAGAAGCCCTGACAAAACTGGAGTCAATGGGAATTCGGGTGGGAAGAAACTGTCCACTGGTTGGAGTCAGACCTGGCACAAAGGAAGATGTCAATCATCTCAGTTCCAAAACATCACTACATAGGTTCCTCAGGGTAGTGTCCCAGGCACAACCATCTTCAGTTGCTTCACCAATGATCTTCCCTCCAGTCTAAGAAGAGAAGTGGGGATATTCACTGATGACTGCACAATATTCAGCATCATTTGCTACTCCTCAGATACTGAAATTGTCTATGTCCAAATGCAGCAAGGCCTGGACAACATCCAGACTTGGGCTAACAAGTGGCAAGTAATTCACGCCACACAAGTGCCAGGCAATGACCATCTCCAACAAGAGAGAATTTAACCATCACCCCCTTGACACTCAATGGAATTCCGTCACTGATGCCCCCACTAACAACATACTGGAGGTTACCATTGACGAGAAACTGAACTGCACTAACCACAAAAATGCTGTCGCTACACGAGAAGCTCAGAGGCTAGAAATCCTGCAGCAAGTCACTCACCTCCTGACTCCCTAAAGCCTGTTCCAGAATTGTGATGGAATTCCTGGATGAGTGCAGCTCCAACAACACTCAAGAAGCCTGACATGATCTAGGACAAAGCAGCTCACTTGATTGGTGCCATATCCACAAACCTTCACTTTCTCTACCACCAACAGACAGTAGCAGCAGTGTGAACCATCAACAAGGTACACTGCAGGAACTAACCAAGGTTCCTGAGACAGCACCATCCAGAAGGACAAAGGCAGCAGACATGTGGGAAGTTCCCCTCCAAAACACTCACCATCCTGACTTGTAAATGTAGCGCTGTTGCTTCACTGTTGCTGGGTCAAAATCCTGGAATTCCCTCCGTAATAGCACTGTGGGTGTACCTACACCTGAGGAATTGCAGCGGTTCAAGAAGACAGCTCACCACCACCTTCTCAAGGGTAACTAAGGATGGACAATAAATGCTGGTCCAGCCAGTGATGCCCACGTCCCATGAATAAATTTTTAAAAATTGAAATATACCATACATTCCACCTGAGTATTCTTTGAAACACCCTCAAATAACCATTTTTACTTTTATTGGGTTATGAATTGAGTATTGTTTTTGGTACCATACATATTGGAAAGTCAACATAATTCATGTATTTTATTCAAACAATCTACATTGGGGTAGAGTTTCCATGCTAGTACAATCTGCTAAAAATCACCCAAACCATTGTTAAATGGAATGATGATTCTTACGTCAGCAGTACCTTGCCAAAAACAGGACCCATGCCATAATGTCTCTTGTGATAGTGGGACAGCAGCCTGTAAATTCTTTAAACAATCATATTTCGAAACTGTGTTAGGCTTTTCATTTTACCATGCCTAATTAAGACATTTGCAGAAGCAGAGTACATTAGTACTTGGAAGCAGAATAGAAGTTAAATTAGTGAACAACATTATGGTTCATTGAAAGCTAACATGCAGGTACAGCAAGCAATTAAGAAGGCTGTGGTTCACAAGAGGATTTGATTATAGGAGTAAAGATGTCTTGCTGAAATTAGAATTGGCCCTGGTGATACTGTACCTAGAGTACTGTGTGCAGTTTTGGTCTCATCACTTAAGTAAAGATCTACTTGCCACAGTGCGAGTGCAACAAATGTTCACCAAATTAATTCCTAGGTTGGCAGGATTGTCCCATGGAGAAAGATTAAATAGTCTGGGCCTTTACTTTCTGAAGTTCAGAAGAATGAGAAACAATCTAATTCAAACAAACAAAATTCTTACAAGGCTCGAAAGGACAGATGTTTCCCCTGGCTTGACATACAGAAAAGAAAAAAAGACAAAAGAGGAAGAAGAACAGTTTGCGCAGACCAGCCATTCTACCCAATCCGGACTGATATTCACTAATTTTATCAGACATATGTTTTTGCTGTATAACTGTGTGTTATACCCCATTTTAATCTCAAATTAACTCAACACCCCACCATAATGGTTGCACTCGGTCCTAATTGATTGATTAGCTAGTGACAACTCTCCAACTATCTTTCAATGATATAAAATGATACAAAGCATAAGTTATGTCCAGGATGATATGAGTTCCTGTGATCTTTTGCACTGGTTTCAGAATCATTGCACTGGAAGCCTGGCCTAATCCACGAGCATTGGCACACATAACCCCAGATCAAAGTTGTGCAGATTAGGTGGATTGGCCATGATAACTGCCCCTTAGTGTCCAAAGATGTGTAGGTTAGGTGGATTAGCCACGATAAGTGTGCTTATAGGAATAGAGCAGATTGTGAGGGGGTGGATTTGATAGGCTGAATGGCCTCCTTCTGCATGGTAGGGATTCTTTGGATTCTGTCAAATTCATCATCAAGCTGATGTTCCACTTATTGCCTGTTTGCAGATTTTTGAGGAAATTCTTCAAATTACCTTTTTTTGGCGCAAAGGCACCTTTTCAAATGTTTTAAAATTGCAAAATTGCATCTAATTTACTAAGAAACTCGGGGTGGCACAGTGGTACTGCTGCCTCACAGCGCCAGGAACCCAGGTTCAATTCTGGCCTTGGGTCACTGTCTGTGTGGAGATTGCACATTCTCCCCGTGTCTGTGTGGGTTTCCTCTGGGTGCTCCGATTTCCTCCCACAGTCCAAAGATGTGCGGGTTAGGTTGATTGGCCATGCTAAATTGATCCTAGTGTTAGGGGGATTAGCAGGGTAAATATGTGGGGTTCCGGGAATATGGCCTGGGTGAGATTATAGTCAATGCAGACTCAATGACCCAAATGGCCGCCTTCTCTGTAGGGATTCTATGATTCTATTCTATGAAACTGACTGATGTACACCTGTGAAACTAATAAATAGTTCTGTATAGTTTTCCTTTAAGTAACTTTCCATTATTTGAAACCAGATTACTCACAGATGTTGGACTGGCCATTCTTATTGAAAATACATATTATTTTGAGATAAACTCATTTTTATCTCTACGAATAAATCTGCACCAGTTTTCCACTCTCAAATGTACTGAGAAATGTTATTTAACTCGAGGAAAAAGTAGAAAGATTTATGTTCTACAATAAAGCTTGCTAGCCCTGGTGCATGGATGATTTTACATTGGACCAGAGCTTCCAATGGAGTGGCAATCAAGTCCAATTGCTACTCCGCTCAAAATTACCTACCAGGAAATCCAGGTGATCCTATCTTGCCTAAATTTCTGAAGGGTGATTTTGCTTCAAGGTGGAGGGGTTTCTGATGGGTTTTCAATGGGGCACATGGGTGAAGCTGATGTGCCCCCCTCAACTATGCAATTCCTGATTGAGCTAGGGGCATGGTTAGTTGTGGGAATTATGAATGATTGGGGACTGAGTGAGACCACTTCCAGGAGGACGCTGGCATGGGTTTCACCAGTCAACTACAGTTGGGTGGGAGGATATGGCAGATTTTTATATTCTTGTGCAAGGAAGTTTCCAATGGGGTTTCCTAGATAGCAGGATCTTGTGACTCTTCCAAATGTATCGAAACCTTTGCTACAATAGGTGTTGGCTGGAATTTTCCGGCTGTTCTCACTGGTGGGTTTCTCTGGTTCTGCTGTGATGAACGGAGGTTTGGCTGAGCGCCAAATTCTCTGTCCTTGCTTACAACGGCAGGAAAATTCTGGCCATTGTGTCAGATGCAATTCCAATGTCTCCAATGCATGAAAGATTAATCATCTTTGTTGAAACTACAATTAAAAATAAATTTGAATGATTAGCATCATCATAAATACAGGCATAATCATTCTGTTTCCTCAATTTCTAAAGATGGCTACCAGTCTTGCATGCATGCGATCTGAGGAGTAAGGTGAAAAGCAGGAGCAATGTGAAAAAATAGACAAAAAAAAATACGGGTGGCACAGTGGCTAGCACTGCTGCCTCACAGCACCAGGGACCCAGGTTCAATTCTGGCCTTGGGTCACTGTCTGTGTGGAGTTTGCACTTTCTCCCTGTGTCTGCATGGGTTTCCTTCGAGTGCTCCGGTTTCTTCCCACAGTCCAAAGATGTGCGGGTTAGGTAGATTAGCCATACTAAATTGACCATAGTGTCAGAGGGATTAGCCGGGTAAATGAGGGTTACTGGAATAGGGCCTGGATGGGATTGTGATCAGTACAGACTCAATGGGCTGAATGGCCTCCTTCTGTGCTGTAGGGATTCTATGACTCATTGCACAGAGACCTGGGACTGCAGTGTTCTAATAGACCCGTTACTATCGTCAAATGAAATGTATGCTGCTCATTCTTGGTTTCAGAAGCAGCTCATTTAATACGAACAATGGACAGGCTCTTGAATAAAGAGTGTTCGTGATCGTGATTTCTTTCCTAATGATCAGTAATGAGTTGGAAGCTTTGGTGACCTCAGTTAATTAAAACTCATGTCTAATACTTTCAGCACTGAGCAATTTTTATGGCTTTCAAAATACAAATTCTTCCTGCCATAAGACATTTACAAAAACATTTTTTCTTGACAGCTGATTGTATTAAGTGGAATTGGAAAATGTGCAAAACCTTTTTACAGTTTTATTCTCTGCATTTTTTGAAACAACAACATTTCACTTTGTCGAGCATCGGTTTTGCAAGTTAGTGGTGGATTGTGTTCACAATTGCTAAGGCATAAACAATAGTTTCAAATGACAGTGCAACATTAATCCTTTGATGCAGCCAGTTCTAGTTGCCTTGTTACTTGATGCTTGGCACTTACTTGGTACTTGGCAAGATTTCTGTCTCTAGTTTTCCAACAGGGAATTTTCACAGGAGGTACATGATGAGTGCGGTTAATGGTCACATCAATTAAAAAAGATCAACAGATCTCCTTTAAATTAATCCTGAGAGGGCAGATTTTCTTTAAATAAATCCTCAGAGGGCATGGAGATTAAGGTTTGTGGAAGATCGTTCCAGTCCTTAATTGTTCTTGGCGTGGCTGGGGGGGGTGGTAAAGGAGTTAGCAAAGGAAGCAGGTAATCAGTTCTCAAGTGAGATACAAATAGCAGAGGCCATTTAGCCCACTTCAACACATCCATCCATTCATCTAGCTATGGTCAGAATTCTCTGATCTTGTTTGCCCTGTCCCTGCTGCCAACAAGAACAGAGACTTTGGCATTCAGCCAAACCTCCATTCATTGCAATGGGAAGGGAGAATCCCAGCCACAGGCAAGGTTGGAGAATTCCAGCCTGTATAATGCAGAGTTGAGTTCACCATTCTTTGCATTAAAAAGTTTCTTCCCGATGTCCATCTTAAAATCGATTGAATTTCATGTTTGAGGTTTTTATTGACTTGCTTAGCTGCAGATGAATCAGCAACATTGCAAGGCTATGACTTTTTTTTATTTCAGCTAATCCAAAAGTGTGAAGCAAGAACAAATGGAGAAATTATCATGCTGGATCTTCACAAACAGGAAGGACTGAATTTTCACTTATGGACTCAGTGGGGAAGCTGGCAGCAGATTGGAATGCCAAAGAGCATGAAATGGAATTTTCCCATGGCTCTCCAACTCAGCCAAGGCATCAGCATCCCACTTCTAGTTTCCTGACCAATTAGAGCTAACCTGCACCTTAGTGAAACCTCAGGACTTGGAGGGACCCTGGCAAGGGATTCATTCTACAATTGTCAGGAGTGAGAGAGTAACCGGAGTGAGGGAGTTTCAATGTGGGAAGTTTGCACCCCCTCCCCAACCCATCCGTTCTCTGAGGCATCCTTCGAGATCAAGGGCCTGATTCTCCCATTGCGACCCGCAACTTTTCTGACGGGTCCGGTCGGAAGAATCACGTGTCAGCCATTTCGTGGGATTCACGCATGCGCCGGGAATGCATGCGCGTCTCCCAGAGCCGGAGAACAGTCGCAATCGAGACCGCGCTGGAAACTGGCGTGAGGAGAGGGAAGTCATTTGAATCTTTTTTTTAATGTAGTTTAAATATATTTTGCATGTGATTATCGGACCTGGCACGGAACTTGCTGGGCCCGATAGCATCTCCCATCCCACCAGGAGTACTTCATTCCGGCGGGGTTTAGAGTAGCTCCCCACGTTCGAGGAATTAGCGGGAGACCCCGCCGGAATGAGGGAGTGAGCCCATGATGCACTGGATTTCAGACTTCCCTGACAGTTGATAACAATAGGTCCAATATGAATTGTGTATTTCCGATTGGATAATGCTTCATACTCTGAACTCTCAAGAAACCACATTATGCTGCTTTATATTTTTTACTCATCAAAAACAATGCTTCTTTTGATATTGCCACATCTGTTCATCACTATAAATAAGTGAATGACCTGATCCTCTTGGAGTGTCGTAATCAAGGTATCACATCTGACATGTAAGGGGCAATTACTTTGTAAAGTGAATGGGAAACAGTGATTCATACGAGACTGAACCCCAAAACATATAATGCTATGCAATTGTGTTTCATTCGCAGCTCCTGAACTCTTTTTCATCAACTTAGAAAATGTTGAGATTGTGCAACAAGTGTGCATTAAGCTATTAGAAATCCACAATCAAAGTGATCTGAAATAGGATATAGGAAATAGGGTGGAATTTTACTAAAATTTGTCAGTGTCAAGCTCTGACTGAAAACTGCTGTGTATCTCTCCAGATGTGAAGCCGAGTTTTCAGACCAGATTTTCTGGCACTTGGTGCACAAGGCAAAGGTTGCTCCACAGAGATTGGGGCGCTGTCTTTATAGGGCATGCTGATCTAGGCTGAAAATACATTTCCTCGCACCTACCCATGGACATGGGAAACCCCCACCAGCATTGGGCTGACCTTCTCCATGATTATGGCAGTATTTGGGGCTCTCTACCCCGCACCATCGGGGACTCTCCATCCCCCGCCCCCTCCCCCATCTTGATGGAAATACTGGGGGAATTCTGTCCCCTCATAAGCATCAGCCCCCCACCCTCCCAGCCTTCCCAGAGGGCCCACATCTAGCACTCCCCTGGCACACATTGGCAATACCAAGGGCAGTACCAGGACACAGCCTGGACATGTCCCTCTCCCCTGGGGCTATATGCACCTTGGAGTCCTTAATGGATTCCCCTTGACTGATTCCCGTTCTTATATAGCTGTTGTAAATCTTGCTAACATGACATGAATATTTAGTGAGGGATCATGTGGCTGAGAAACCCTTTAACAATAATGTATTAAAATTTATTGAAATGAGGTTCCCACCCTCATACATCACCAGCGAGGAGTGGGGAAAATTGGGAAATGAGATCTCGCTGGTGAAAATCTCACCTTCGAACTCTTGCTGGGTTTTGCTCCCACAACACAAAATCCCCATGCACGTTCCCTCCCCCCCATCCACCTCCACAATTTGTGAACTGCTGAGGAGATGAAACTGAAGACTTCACATGCCATGTCTTTAAAGTATCACAGCGTACCTTTCCGTGGATTGCCACATTGCTGTGGTGGAGGGACTTGAGTGTTCCATCGATCCCGGGAGCGATAGCTTTGGGAGTCTTAAACTCCTGACAGGGTCACTCATGACGGTAAGGTCAGAGAGGAGGAACCAGACAAAGTGCTGTGATGTTGAAACGGAGGGGGCTGTGTCCTCTGAGATCAGCAGAGAAACCCTCCCAAATGAGGAACATTTCCCTTACTTGGGAAGCCACCTCTCATCTAAGACTGACATCGATGTGGAGATCCAATATCATATCCAGTCCAGGAGAGCCACATTCAGATGCCTAAGTACAAGAGTCTTCGACAATCATGACATCTGTACTGATACTAAGATCTTCGTGTACAAGTCAGTTGTCCTCCCATCTCTTCAATATGGCTCAGAAATTTGCACCACTTACAGAAGCCACCTCAAGGCTCTGGAGATGTACTATCAATGCTGTCTGAGAAAGATTCTCTGCAATAACTGGGAGGACAGGCATACTAACATCACTGTCCTTGAAGGAGCCAAGAGAATCAGCATTGAGGTCACGATCATCCGAAACCAACTCTGCTGGGCTGGCCATGTGCTTAGGATGTCAGAGTCCCGACTGCCAAAGCAAATCTTCTTCACCCAGCTCAACGATGGCTCCCAAACAAGACAGGAGAAAGGGAGCGCTTCAAAGACACCCTGAAGACTTACCTTGAGAAATACAACATGGACGTCAATGTCTGGGAGACCTTTGCTCAGGAAAGACCTACCTGGAGGAACCTCCTGATTGAAGAGACATTTGATGGCAAGAGCAGTTCCAGAAAAGGAGCCTGAGAAAGGAATGCCAGCTATCCCGAGTCCACGTACCAATTCCACGTTCTGCAAACACCTGCCAAATATGTGGTCAGAGAGGCAACTCTAGGATTGGGCTCATCAGCCACACAAGGACTGACAGAACCCATGACTAGTGACACGGAGTTTCTTAGGTGGACAATCAGACTTGTTAGCTGAAGAAGATCTCAGAACTCTATTGTGACATAAAACCAATTGTTGAATATATGCAGAACTTGTTTGGAATGCTGGACTTAATAAAGAGCATATGAATAGACACAGAGGCATTCAGAAACGAGCTCTGAAACTGGTCTTAGATTACATGTACCAAAGCCACTCTGGTACAATCAAACAACTGAATATGCTTTCCCTTGCTGGAACATGGAAAACGCTTTGTTTGCACTTGGTTACAAAGCTCTTGAACCCCACCTCCCATTGTCACTACCTTTTATCACAAATACAGAAAAGTAAATGTGTGGTGCAGTAATTACATAGGCTGAAATTTTCAGCCCTTCCCACCGGCAGGATCTTCCAATTCCATTGAAGTCAATGAATGTTTGAATGGCTTGTCGCATCAGCCATGGGAGAACACACCATAACATGGTTGAAAAATTCCGGCACTAGCCTCACGTGCTGGCAGTCAAAGCCATAATCCAGAGTTAAAGCTACTGTCATTTGGCTTTATGCATATTTATATCTCAGACGCACAAATTCTCACCTGATGAAGGAGCAGCACTCCGAAAGCTCGTAGAAACCTGTTGGACTTTAACCTGGTGTTGTGAGACTACTTACTGTGCCTACCCTAGTCCAATGTCGGCAACTCCACACCTTGGCACAAATTCTCATTAGGGTTTCCCACGTGTTTAGAAATGCGCCCAGTTAAATGTGGGAATTGTTGGTATTCTGGTAGGTTGCTAACATGCCATAATTTTCTAACTGCTCCCTTTCCCTCCCACCCACCTGCTCCATCTTGCAGTTAAAAGTTCCCCTTGAACTGCATGCTCTGTCTTATTTTTAAGCTATTGAAGAAATATTCTTAACACCATTGTGTCTTATTCAGAGTCCAGAGTTTGATAAATAACAAATTTAAGCAAAATGGAAAACATAGAAACATAGAAACCCTACAGTGCAGAAAGAGGCCACTTGGCCCATCGAATCTGCACCGACCACAATCCCACCCAGGCCCTACCCCACTATCCCCACATATTTACCCACGAATCCCTCTCACCTACGCATCTCAGGACACTAAGGGACAATTTTAGCACAGCCAATTAACCTAACCGGCACATCTTTGGACTGTGGGAGGAAACCAGAGCACCCGGAGGAAACCCACGCAGACACGAGGAGAATGTGCAAACTCCACACAGAGGGTGACCCGAGCCGGGAATCGAACCCAGGTCCCTGGAGCTGTGAGGCAGCAGTGCTAACCACTGTGCTACCGTGCCGCCATGAAAAGAAAGGAGTCCAATTGTTTGAGACACCAGTGTGCTGGAGAAGCGTTGAGATTTTTTCTTCTGAGCTGATTTTATATTGCTATTGTAAAGGAGTTTTGGAAAATCAATGGGGAAGGTAGTTAACTGAGTGATAATATGTTGACTTGTCCAGTAAATTAGATGAGCATTCAAATAGCACTCAGAGATTTGCTCACTTGGAGAGCTGGTGCAGGCAATGCCAACAGTGTGGATTCAATTCCCATATCGTCTGAGGTTATTCATGAAGGCCTTGCCTTCTCAACCTTGCCCGTCGCCTGAGGTGTGCTGATCCTCAGGTTAAATCATCACCAGCAACTATGGACTATGGCAACTTTATCTTTTGCTTCTGATTGAACAAATGTGATTATTCAAGGAGTTTCTAACTGTCACATGAGAGCATAAAAGGGGAATTTCTCACCACGTCAACTGAATTCAATGATTGCAGGCTCTTGGATGCTGTGAAGGAGCGATGAGAGACAGACAGCACAATTTCAGAATTTCCATGTTAATCTGCCCTTGCACTAAATGCTGATGATTTGGGGTATTGATGGCGAATGCTGACAGTTTGTCATCAACAATTCCTGCAAAGTCCTGGTCAAATAGTTTTTGTTTCATCCAACCGTGCCCAATATTTCATTCAAAACATAAAGGAACAGAAGCTGTTCTCTCTTGGTTCGAGATAACTCCGCAATAAGCTGGAGAGGCAGTAGAAAACTCACCAGTATTTTTTATGCTATTTAATTTAATGGCTTTAGCTGCTCAAATTCTAGAAGTGCCCACCTGATGCATCCATTGGTACCACTGTGCTTCGGTCCTGCCAACTTGTCTTGGGCTGTTTGTGCTCAGGCAAGTAGGGTATGTTCCCAGTGAGAATGTATGTGCTTTTTACATTGGAAAATTTTCCTCAGTAACTTGGTTGGGGGTCCCCTAATTATGGTAGTGGCTGTCTGCATGGGTCAAACCTTAAGTTGTCCAAAAGGAAATGAAGGATTTAGGAGGATTGTAAGCAAATCCCAGTACATCACACAAATCAGCCTCCCATCCAATGACTCTGTCTACACTTTCTGCTGCCTTGGAATAGCAACCAGCATAATCAAGAACCCAACACACCCCAGACATGCTCTCTTCCACCTTCTTCCTTGGGGGAAAAAGAGGTCACGTACCAACTGACTCAAGAACAGCTTCTTCCCTGCTGCCATCAGACTTTTCAATGGACCTACCTTATTTTAAGCTGATCTTTCTCTACACCCTAGCTATGACTGTAGCACTATATTCTGCACCCTCTCCTTTCCTTCTCTATGTATGATATGCTTGGTCTGTATAGTACACAAGAAACAATACTTTTCACTTTAAAATAATACATACGGCAGCTTTTCTGCTTCACAGGGGTGTCTGTTGCAGTAAAAACACCAACTGGAGTCCCAGCATCACAGTGCAATCCAGCCCACAGGTAAGTAATATGCAGGGAGATGTTTCATGGGGTGGGGGTCACAAGGAGAGGGCTGGAAGGGGGCTGACAGCAAGGACAAGGGGGGTAACGCTTTGCAGACTCCCTTAATCTGGCACTGAGTCCCTCAGATTAAGGGATCCAGCCCTACCTGCCTTCACGTGACAAGCTGGCTGCACAGTTTTACTTGTCATGCATGCTGCATGCTGACAGATCTGCCAACCAATGGGTTAATGCAGTGGGTGAGGCCCTTAGATGGTCATTAATTGGCCACTGAAGAGCCTCAATAGGCTGCAGGCTAGGAAGGTCAACCATGGGCCTTCCCACCCATTATTTAATTGTGCTGAGTTCTGCTATGCCACCATCCCAATGAATTCCATGTTCTTCCGTCTCCAAGCTAACCACCAGTGAAAGCACAAGATTTTGACTCCCGTGATATAGCACTTTTAAGGAACACTCCAGGGATATGTCTGAAAAAATGATACTACCTCAAAAGAATGTTGAATTGTACCTGCAAGGGTTATTTTATTTTTTAATTCTTGTAACAGCTGTGCTGCACTTCAGATCTATTATGGCCATTATGCTCTTTCTGGATTCATTTTCAAAAAGCTCAAACTGCTGCCAGTGACACTGGATGATGTGAAGTGTTGATTTGATAATAAGACAATTAGATTAGCTAAAATAAAATTTCATTATTAAATGGAGCCTGTCCTGGTGATTCAGTAGATGTTAATAACCAATGTCATTATTGGACAGCAGGCTGTTTTCCTCATGTCAATATTTTCATCCCTTTCTCAACAAGTACTGCTATACATCATAGAATTGTTACAGTGCAGAAGGCGGCCACTTGGCCCATCATGTGTGCACCAGCTCTCCAACTAGCATCTCACCTAGTTCCATCCTTCTCACCATAATCCTGCATATTCTTCATTTTCAGATACCTAATTCCCTTTCAAATGTTTCAATTGAACCTATCTCCCCACCACATACCACCCTCTAATCACTTGTTGCATAAAAGGTTTCTCCTTATATCACTATTGCTTCTTATACCAGTTACTTTAAATCCGTGCCCTCTCATTCTCGATCCTTTCATGAGTGGGAGCAGTTTCTCCCTATCTAGTCTGTCAGACCCATCCAGAGTTTGAATACAGCTGTCAAACATCTTTTCAACCTTCTTCATCTCAGGAAAACAGTCCTAACCTCTCCCAATCTCTATAACGGAGGTTCCTCATCCAAGAGCCATTCTCATGAATCTTTTCTGTACTCTCTCCAATACCTTAATTTCCTTACAGAAGTGAGGGCCCAGAGCTGAATGCAGTACTCCAGCTGAAGGCATAACAGATGAAGTGGTCGTTCATCTCACTGAGACCTCTTCTGGATACAAAATACCTGCAGCATTCCCTGCAAAACAATTGCTGCACTTCCAAAATGAATTGCTACATGTTAGATTCTTCAAAACATTTCTGACAGATGTGATGTGGTGCAAGATAAATGCAAGTCTTGTTTCTTTTCCATAAGTTCTGTCCTCCTGGCTAGCACGAGCGCTTGTACATTTTCCATCTCATTTCTGTAAGCTTCTTGAGAGTATTACTTTAACTATGAACTGATCAAATTGTGCCAGGGCTCAATTTGATGATTTTATGTCAAGCCTTCTGTTACAATTCTTCTGATTTGTGGAACCACCTTTTCATTTGACAGATGAATTTTTTATGATAATCCATTCATATATACATTTGGCCAGGCTACAGTTAAACACTTGAATAAATGCATGATGAAAACTGGATGTTATTCATATGACATGCAGCAGGGAATTGTATTTCCATCTACATTGATCCAAACTCATTTAATAGGCCACCATCAACTAATCAATGAAACAAACCACTTTGATCTTTTGATCAAAAGGCATAGCCTGGGCTTTCAGAACACAAAATGAGCAATCCACACATTTGTGACACACTCATTAGGAATAAAACATGATTTCACTTTTCAGGGTTGTAACAAATTAAACAATGTCTCTGGAGATAATCAGGTCTGTTGAAAATGGCTTGCATCATAGACAACCACATCTGAATTCAGTTAAGGAATACTTTTGCTTTTGTGCAACTGGCTGAGAGTGACAACACAAAATAAATCGAGTGGGGAACATTTAACCCACTGTCCAGTTGCAATTTTGCAGGTAAGGGAAGGATTTGCATGGTGGCACAGTGGTTAGCACTGCTGCCTCACAGCGCCAGGGACCTGGGTTCGATTCCCGCTCGAGTCACTATCTGTGCGAAGTCTGCACATTCTCCCCATGTCTGCATGGGTTTCCTCCGGGTGCTCCGGTTTCCACCCACAGTCCGAAAGATGTGCTGGTTAGGTGCATTGGCCATACTAAATTCTTCCTCAGTGTACCCAAACAGGCGCCAGAGTGTGGCGACTAGGGGATTTTCACAGTAACCTCATTGCTGTGTTAATGTAAGCCTACTTGTGACATTAATAAATAAACTTAAGTATTCCCAAAGCATTCCCAATTTTCATCATAACTTGCCAGGATTCAAGCAGGAATGGCTGTCTAGTGCCCACCAGGAGGAGCAAGAGGCTGAATTTAAAGGTCAAGATCATATCCAGCAGAGGAGACCCATGCAAATTCAATTCGTTTAACCTTTTAGAGGCTCCTTGTTGGTAAGACAACTAAAGTTGCAGGACTACATATTTGGCTCCACATGTTTTGGCCTCTCCAGCCCAGTTTTCCCTTTTTCTCCTGTGATTGCATTCTTTATTGAAACGCCTTTTGTCACTTAACTTGACTATTTCAGGAGTTCACACCAGCAACCTGGAGCTCTCCTTCCCTCCTCTCCTCAGATTTCTAATTGTGACCCACCAATGCTCATGTTATTTCTGTTCATTTTGAGTGGAAGTGAGTATCGGAGGAAAAATCTCCCAGCTCTTAATGCTCAGGGCAGATCACCCCCAACACCCATGATTCTACCTGTGCCATCATTAAGGCTATCTGCTTGCACCATTGTAACATTACCTGTCTCCACTCCTGGTTCAGCTTTTCTCCTGCTGAAATTCTTACCCATGCATATTACTATTTAAATGTTTTCTTGGCTGACCTCCCATTTTGTATCTTCTGTAAACTTGAGGGTGGAATTTTACAAAAAAATCAGGATCACGCCCATTTCTCGGCTCTCGCGATTTTATGAGGGCCGGATCTCTGGCGAGGTCAGCCTCTCACTGGAAATGGGGGGGGAGAGACTGAATAATTTATTTAAATATATTGAACTTCTGATTTGCATGTGTTTAGCGAGCCCGGCACTCAATCATCTGGGCTCACTTGCCCTTATGGCCTCACCAGGAGAGCTTCTCTCTGACGAGGAAAACACCTGCTCCCCACGAATGGGGAACAGTCCTGTTGGCTGCGCCGGTGGATCCAGCTGGGCACCTTGGCAATGCCAGCCTGGCACCTGGGCAATGCCCAGCAGGCACCAGGGTGGGGGGCCTATGGGAGCAGGACCTATGGGGGGGGGGGTGTTTTGGGGCAGGGCCTATGGGGGTGGGGCATGAAGGGCAGCCCGATCGGGGGGAGGGAGCCCACTGTGCACTCTGCAACAGGATCTGATGGGGGAGGGTGTTGGGGAGGGGGCCCACTGCCACGCTGCAGTCTGATTGGATCTGGGGAAGGGGGCCCCAATCGGTCTGAGTGGTGGGGGGGGGGTGGAGATGGTGGGGGCAGGATGCCCATGCATTGTGGGGCTCGCGATCGGCCACAGGCCCCCGCAATTGCAGGGTGGCGGAAGCAGATTGAGGCTGCCTGCAGTAGCAGGGGCCTGACAGTGCTCTCTCTGTCTGTCAGATCCCTGCTGCTGCTATTGAGCATGTGCAGAATCAGAGGTCTGCACATGCACAGTAGCTCTCTCAACAGTCTGGCTGGTGAATTAAGCCCATCCCACTGCTTGCAGCAGCTAGAAACTGTCTAGTCCATTTCTTCAATGACTAAGTGCATAAGATTGGGTGTGAAAACTCACCCAAAAAATGGATCAGGAACTTTCCCACTTTCATACTAGCATCAATCCTGTAGAACCTTAGAATCAATCCTGTAAAATTCGGCTCAAGGTCTTCCAGAAACTCTGCTGCCTACATCCCAACTCACACCAAATTTCATTCAGCCATCAATTCTCTGCTTCATGCCCTATACTGGCTCCCAACTAAATATCCATTCCTGGCCTGGCCCTTTCCTGTAATCTCCTCCAACCTCACAATCCTCCTAATATCTGCACTTCTCTAATTCTTGTCTCTTGAGCATCTCTGATTTTAATCACTCCACCATTGGTGTCCATACTGTCTGCTGCCTGGACCCCAAGCTCAGGAATTCCCTCCCTAAACCTATATGCCTCTCAACCTCACTTCTCTTTAAGACACTCCTTAAAACTTATTTCTTTGACCCAATCTTTGAGCATCTGAATTAATGCCTTCTGTTGTTCAGTGCCATATTTTATTTTATAACAATTCTGTGAAAATCCTTGTGACACTTTTGTTGTAATGCTATTTGCTGTCTCACTAAGAAGTCTGGAGGCTTGTATAATTAAAAATAAATGGTTTATTGTTCACCCATAACGATGTACGTACTCAAGATACTGCCATGTATAGGAACTGTCTCCATGTTGGTTCCTTCCAGACTCTTCTCCATATAATCTACTATCATCACTCTATTTTTTACAACTTCCTACTCAGCTTTTAAAGTCTGGATTTGCTGTACCATAATGCCAATCTCATTTTCCTGTTCTACTTCAATTGTTCTACTTCTTGTGCACCATGCTTTCTTGTTTTCCATGAGCAAACTCATATGTAAGTAGGTTCTCTACCACTGCACAGTTTTTCCTTAGCAGAACCTAATTGCTGTGTGCTATCCGTCAAGCTCACATTTTTAATTTTACTTCTGCTATTTGTTTCTGACATTCTCAGTTCTTGATTTTCATTTCAGCCATATCAGTTTTCAACAACTCAGTGATTCTTGGAACATTTATATCCAGTGCTTTTTCTTATAGTTGCTTGAGTTTCAGCATCAGATTTACATTTCCAATCTTACTTCGGTCTTTTTTTTCTTTTCTGCGGCAGAGCTTTGCCCTTGTCCTTCAGTTTGGTTTCACTGTTGGCCAGGTCTGTCTTTGGTGATGTTTTAACTTGTTTCAGTTCTGTGCTTTTGGCTTCATTATCAACTTGTAACTTGGAAAGCTTTATGCCTTCTCTTTTCAATGCCTCCTCTTTTCCATAAGCTGTTTTTTCAGCTCCTTGGTCTCTCCCTCTCGTACCTCTTGGCTTCCTTCCAGAATATAGAACATTGCTAAGACTTCTCGGCCAACTGCTTCTTCATTTGTTCAGTGATATTAAATTAATTCTACTTCTCGAGTAAAGTGTGAAGTTCCTTTAACAGGTTTTTTTTCTCTTTGGGAAGCTCAATTGCTTTGTCTTGAGTTTTCTTGTAATTCGGGTGGCACAGTGGTTAGCACTGCTGCCTCACAGCACCAGGGACTCGTGTTCAATTCCGGCTTCGGGTCACTGACTGTGTGGAGTTTGCACATTCTCCCTGTGTCTGCGTGGGTTTCCTCCGGGTGCTCCAGTTTCCTCCCACAGTCCAAAGATGTGCGGGTTAGGTTGACTGGCCATTCCAAATTGACCCTAGTGTCAGGAGGATCAGCAGGGTAAATACATGGGGTTACAGGAATAGGGGCTGGGTGGGATTGTGGTCAGTGCAGACTCGATGGGCTGAATGGCCCCCTTTTGCATGGTAGGGATTCTATGATTCAACAGAGACTTCAAGAGTTTCTTCTGCTGTTTGAAATAGCCTTGGTTTCATTTTTATTATGTTAAAGGTGTCACATAAATACAAGTTGCTACTAGCCCAGAGTTAAGTTTGATACTTTGATTTTCATTTTTAGTCTAGTTCCAGTTGCATAAATAGTTGTTATAAATTGAATATATATGAAAAGGATTATTTGCATCAGGATCCCCTCTTTCCACCCTCAATCCCGGCCCTATACCCCTTGCTGCCAACACCTCTGCCCCTGCCAAAAATTACTATTTACTTTAGTTTCACAATATTAACTGGTCTCTAAGGTACTGTGAATCCACACAACAACAAAAAAATCTGTTGATATCCTTAACAAAACTGGAAAATTCTACACAGCAATAAACCTGGGGCAAATAAGTTCCTCGCTTTGCAATCTGAAAGTTTATCAGCTTGCTTTTATGTTTGTAAACTTGGTATCATTTTTGGCCCTGAGGTGAGTTCCAACCACATATTCAAGACATTGCTAAGACCACCTATTTCCATCTCTGTAACATCGCTTGATTTCACTACTGCTTCATCTCAACTACTGCTGAAATCCTAATTCATGTTTTTTTCACCTCTGGACATGACTATTCCAATACACTCTTGGCCAGCCTCCCATATTCTGCTCTCCGTTAATTTGAAGTTATCCAAAACTCTGCTGCCCACGTCCAAACTTGCACCAAATCCCATTCACCCACCACCCATTGTGCTCTTGGTTAAGCAATGCTTCAAATTTAAAATTCTCGTCCTTGTTTTCTAATCTTTCCATAATCTTACCCCTCCCTATCTCAGTACTCACCTCCAGCCCCACAAATCTATAAGATATCTGCACTCATCTAATTTTGGTCTCTTGAGCATTTCTGATTTTTATCACCCCACTTGGTGGCTGTGCTTTCAAATGCCAACACCTCAGGCTTTGGAATTCCCTCCCTAAACCTGTCTGCCTCTTCCTTTCATAAGATGCTCCTTAAAACCTCAATTGCCACGGTGTTGATCATTCATTTTAATATCTCCTTGGGCAGCATGATGTCAAATTGTAAGTTATAATTCTCCTGTGAAGCACCTTAGGGCTTTTTTTTTATTATTGAAGGCACTACATAAATACAAGTCATAGAAACCCTACAGTACAGAAAGAGGCCATTCAGCCCATCGAGTCTGCACCGACCACAATCCCACCCAGGCCCTACCCCCATATCCCTACATATTTTACCCACTTATCCATTTAATCTACGCATCCCAGGACACTAAGGGGCAATTTTAGCATGGCCAATCAACCTAACCCGCACATCTTTGGACTGTAGGAGGAAACCGGAGCACCCGGAGGAAACCCACGCAGACACGAGGAGAATGTGCAAACTCCACACAGACAGTGACCCAATCCAGGAATCGAACCCAGGTCCCTGGAGGTGTGAAGCAGCAGTGCTAACCACTGTGCTACCATGCCGCCCCAACAGAAAATGCTGGAAAATCTCAGCATGTCTGACAGTATCTGTGGAGAGAGAATAGAGCCAATGTTTCGAGTCTGGATGATCCCTAGTCAGTGTGCAAAATGCTGTTGGTGAGTGAAAAGCTAATTAAGTCATGTTGCAAGAAAAGGAGGCCTCTTCACCTGATGAGTAATTTATAAGCCCTTTCCTTCCCAGCTGAGGGAATTTGGTTTCATACCCAAATGATGCCAATGCGATGAGGATGAAGCAATGATGCAATGTCACAGCTATATGGGATGCTTGGGACTGCATACACCATGCCTGGTCTCAAGTGCTAAGTATTGGCTGCAGATTGGAAGTGGAAATATTCCTGTTTCCAACAATGTTAACTCCCAACTTAATGGGCGCCTAATAAATAATTCAAACCATTGAAAAAAGATTACCCAGAAGGAAGAATCAATGTAAGACTGCAGGAGCGTGCATCAAATAGAAACATACAAATGGCCAAGTCTTAAAATTGAGCCAAAAATAAGCTCCTGAGACCATTAGTTGGACATGCAGCTGCAGCATGCATATATTTTCTACTAAACAATGCTTTTAGTTAGATATTCCCAGACTGAAGTGACATTCTTTTCTCCTTCATCTATTTATAACACAGTGAATAATGCATAGAAACCATTTTCCAGACATCACTAGACGTTGAAGGATATGTCAATGTGTAAGAAAATGACACATTTCAGGACCAGACAACTTTTCTTTCTGCGGTGTTGCACCATTGAATCAAAGTATGTTGACCTATTTTACTTTTTTTTAATCAAATACTCCTCAATTTTGCTGATTTAATGTATTTCTGTTGGATAAATACACTGGGGTTTCAAATATCAGCACGGTGTTTCTCATAGAATCATACAGCGCAAAAGAGGCCCTTCGGCCCATCGAGTTCATACCGACACATTAGAAACAGCTGAACTACCACCTAATCCCATCTGTCAGCACTTGGTCCATAGCTCTGAAAGTTATGATGTGCCAAGTGCTCATCCAGATACTTTTTAAAAAATGTGAGGCAACCCGCCTCTCCCACCTTCTGAGGCAGTGTATTCCACACAATCACCACCCTCTGGGTAAAAGGTTTTTCCTCACATCCCCCCTAAACCGCCTGCCCCTCACCTTGAACCTATGTCCTCTCATGACCGACTCTTCCACTAAGGGGAACAGCTGCTCCTTATCCACTCTGTCCATGTCTCTCGTAATCTGGCATACTCTGATCAGGTCACCCTCTCAGCCCTCTGCTCCAATGAAAACAACCCAAGCCTGTGCAACCACTCTTCATAACTTAAATGTTCCATCCCAGGGAGCATCCTGGTGAATGTCCTCTGCATCCCCTCTAGTGCAATCACATCCTTTTTAGAATGTGACGACCAGAACTGCACACAGTACCTTTGCTGTGACCTCACCAAACTTCTATATAATTAAAACTTGAGCTTTGACAAAGAGTCATCTGGACTCGAAACGGCAGCTCTTTTCTCTCCTTACAGATGCTGCCAGACCTGCTGAGATTTTCCAGCATTTTCTCGTTTGGTCCAACATGACTTCCTTGCTTTTGTAATCTATGCTTTGATTGATAAAAGCAAATGTCCCATATGACTTTTTCACCACCTATTAACATGGAACTGCTTTCAGAGATCTGTGGACAAACATGCCAAGGTCCCTTTGTTCCACAGAACATCCTAGTGTCCTACCATTCATTGAGTACTTTCTTGTCAAATTACTTCTTCCAAAGTGTATCACCTCACACTTTTTCAGGGTTAAATTCCATCTGGAGCTTATCTGCACATTTGACCATTCCGTCTATATCTCCTTGTAGTCTAAGACACTCCGCCTCACTGTTAACCACCCGTCCAATCTTTGTGTTATTCTCAAACTTACTCAGCCTACCCCCCACATAGTCATCAATGTCATTTATATAAATGATGAATAATAGGGAGCCGAACACAGATCCCTACGGTACGTCACTGGACACTGGCTTCCAACCTAAAGAAAGAGTTAAGAAGAGCCAGGAGGGGACATGAGAAGTCTTTGGCAGGTAGGATCAAGGAAAACCCTAAAGCTTTCTACAGGTATGTCAGGAGAAAAGAATGACTAGGGTAAGATTAGGGCCAGTCAAGGACAGGAGTGGGAAGTTGTGCGTGGAGTCTGAAGAGATAGGAGAGGCACTAAATGAATATTTTTCATCGGTATTCACACTGGAGAGGGACAGTGTTGTTGAGGGGAGTACTGAGATGCAGGCTATTGGACTGGATGGGATTGAGGTTCATAAGGAGGAGGTGTTAGCAATTCTGGAAAGGGTAAAAATAGATAAGTCTCCTGGGCCGGATGGGATTTATCCTAGGATTCTCTGGGAGGCTAGAGAGGAGATTGCAGAGCCTTTGGCTTTGATCTTTGGGTCGTCATTGTCTACAGGAACAGTGCCAGAAGACTGGAGGATAGCAAATGTTGTCCCCTTGTTCAAGAAGGGGAGTAAGGAAAACCCTGGTAATTATAGACCGGTGAGCCTTACTTCTGTTGTGGGCAAAGTATTGGAAAGGATTATAAGAGATAGGATTTATAATCACCTGGAAAGGAATAATTTGATTAGGGATAGTCAGCACGGTTTTGTGAAGGGTAGGTCGTGCCTGATGACAAACCTTATTGAGTTCTTTGAGAAGGTGACCAAAGAGGTGGATGAGGGTAAAGCGGTTGATGTGGTGTATATGGATTTCAGCAAAGCGTTTGATAAGGTTCCCCATGGTAAGCTTTTGCAGAAAATACGGACACATGGGATTGAGGGTGATTTAGTGGTTTGGATCAGGAATTGGCTAGCTGTAAGAAAACAGAGGGTGGTGGTTGATGGGAAATATTTATCCTGGAGTTCAGTTACTAGTGGTGTACCGCAAGGATCTGTTTTGGGGCCACTGCTGTTTGTCATTTTTATTAATGACCTGGATGAGGGCGTCGAAGGATGGATTATTAAATTTGCGGATGACACTAAAGTCGGTGGAGTTGTAGACAGTGCGGAGGGAAGTGGCAGGTTACAGAGGGACATAGATAAGCTGCAGAGCTGGGCTGAGAGGTGGCAAGTGGAGTTTAATGCGGAAAAGTGTGAAGTGATTCACTTTGGAAGGAGTAACAGGAATACAGAGTACTGGGCTAATGGTAAGATACTTGGTAGTGTGGATGAACAGAGGGATCTGGGTGTCCATGTGCATAGATCCCTGAAAGTTGGCACCCAGGTTGATAGGGTTGTTAAGAAGGCGTATGGTGTGTTAGCTTTTATTGGCAGAGGGATTGAGTTTCGGAGCCAGGAGGTCATGCTGCAACTGTACAAAACTCTGGTGCGGCCGCACTTGGAGTATTGCGTACAGTTCTGGTCACCGCATTATAGGAAGGATGTGGAAGTGTTGGAAAGGGTGCAGAGGAGATTTACCAGGATGTTGCCTGGTATGGTGGGAAAATCGTATGAGGAAAGGCTGAGGAGCTTGAGGTTGTTTTCGTTAGAGAGAAGAAGGTTAAGAGGTGACTTAATAGAGGTATACAAAATGATCAGAGGATTAGATAGGGTGGATAGTGAGAGCCTTTTTCCTCGGATGGTGATGGCTAACACGAGGGGACATAGCTTTAAATTGAGGGGTGAGACATATAGGACAGATGTTAGAGGTAGGTTCTTTACTCAGAGAGTAGTAAGGGCGTGGAATGCCCTGCCTGCAGCAGGAGTGGACTCGTCAACATTAAGAGCATTCAAATGGTTATTGGATAAAGATATGGATGATATTGGAATAGTGTAGATTAGAGGGGCTTTAGATTGGTTTCACTGGTCGGCGCAACATCGAGGGCTGAAGGGCCTGTACTGCGCTGTAATGTTCTATGTTCTAATCACTAAAGCAGTCTTCTGTTATCACTCTCTGTCTCTTACAACTGAGTAAGGATTCAAACAACACCAGGCAACTGAGCCAATTTTGAATCCACTTTATCAAATTACCTTGTATCCTATGTGAATTTAACTTCTTTACAGGTCTCCCATGTGGGACGTTGTCAAAGGCTATGCTGAAATCCATATAGACTACATTGACTGCACTACCCACGTCTACACACCTGGTCACTTCCTCAAAAAATTCAATCAAAAATTTTATCGGCATGACCTCCCTCTGATGAAGCCATGCTGACTATCCCTGATCAAGCTTTGCCTCTTCAAGTGGAGATAGGTACTCTCCCTTAGAAGTTTATCTAATAGTCTCCCTACCACTGACATGAGACTTACTGGTCTGTACTTACCTGGTTTATCTCTACAGCCCTTCTTAAATAGCGGAACCACGTTAGCTGATCTCTAGTCATCTGGCACCTCCCCCATGGCCAGAGATGAATTGAAAACTTGGGTCAGAGCCCCCGCAATCTCCTCCCTTGCTTCCCGCAGAAGCCTAGGGCACAATTCATCTAGACCTGGATATTTATCAACTTTTAAGCTGTCAATACTTCCAATATCTAATCCTTCCCTATGTCAATTTGCTCAAGAGCCTCACAGTCTCTCTCCCTGAATTCCATACCATCGTTCTCGTTCTCTTGGGCGAAGACGGATGTGAAATATTCATTCCACACTCTACCAATGTCCTCTGGTTCCATCCACAGATTGCCCTCTTGGTCCCTAATGGGCCCTACTCTTTCCCTGGTACTCTTTCCCTCTTCCCATTGATATACTTACAGAATATCTTGGGATTTTCCCTACTTTTACCAGCCAGAGCTTTCTTGTATCCCCTCTTTGCATTCCTAATTGTTTTCTAAGCTCCACCCTGCACTTTCTACACCTCACTAATACCTCCACTGATTTGCTCCCCTTGCATTTGTTAAAAGCCTTTCTTTTCCTTCTCATTGTATCTTGAATATCTCTGGTCATTCTTGATTCTCTGGGCTTGTTATTCTTACCTATCACGCCAGAGCGAACATGCTGGGCTTGTGCCCTCCCCATTCCTTTTTTGAATGCCTCCTCCCCGCCCCCCCCCCCACTGCTCTTCTGTAGACTTTCCCATTAGTAGCTGTTCCCAGTCTACCCTTGGCCAGATCCTGTCTCATTTTATTAAAATACAAATATTTCTTTGTCCATAACAAGTTTAAATTGTATCATTTTGTGTCGCTATCACTAAAATGCTCCCACAGCACTACTTCAACCACCTGTCCAGCTTCATTCCCCAGAATCAAGTTCAGCACAGCTCCCTCCCTTAATGGACCCTCCACATATTGATTTAAAAAGTTTTCATGTACACATATCAAGAAATCTACTCCATCCAAGCCTTTAACACTATGTATATCCCAGTTAATGTTGGGAAAGTTGAAATCACCTAATATAATAACCCTATTGTTATTGTTTTTACACACCTGCACAAATTGAGCACATATTTGCTCTTCAATTTCCCGCTGACTATCTGGGGGTCTATAATAAACATCTAACAATGTGGCTGCTCCTTTTTTATTCCTAAACCCGACCCACAAAGTTTCATTTGATACCCCCTCCAAGATATCATCTCTCCCTCCTGCAGTAACTGACTCTTTAACTAATAATGCAATGCCTTCTTTTACCTTTTTTTCTCCTTTTACCTCCTCCCTTGTCTCGCCTGAAGAATCAATATCCCGGAATGTTGAGTTGCCAATCGTGTCCATCCTTCAACATGTCTCTGTGATGGCTACTATATTACACTTCCACATGTCAATCACTGCCCTCAACT
This sequence comes from Mustelus asterias, assembly GCF_964213995.1. Taxonomy (NCBI): domain Eukaryota; kingdom Metazoa; phylum Chordata; class Chondrichthyes; order Carcharhiniformes; family Triakidae; genus Mustelus; species Mustelus asterias. The sequence goes on along the minus strand of NC_135802.1, from coordinate 65,106,347 downwards.
CACCCATTTTACCAGCAATACTCCTGGCATTAAAGTAGAGGCCATCCAGCCTGGTCTTACTCCCTTCAAACTTAATACAACTGCACTCCCTCTGACTTTGTTTTGCTGTATGATTCTGTGCCCTTATTCTGCTAACAGTCTGAGTCTCCTGCCTCTGCCAAATTAGTTTTAACTCCTGCCACAACACCAGCAAAACGTCCCGTAAGGATGTTAGTCCCATTCTGGTTCAGGTGTAGACCATCCCGCTTATACAGGTCTCCCGACTACATAAATGCTCCTGATAGTGACAGAATAAAAAGAGTACCCTTATAAGATCATTTGACGACAAACAACATCAAGCCGGTGTAAATCCAGAGGAAAAGGTTTCCTCTGGTTATTAATCATGAGCATTTGTAATGAGACATTCAATCCTTCACAAGACACATTAGGTGGTGACAGGTTTGCGTGGTGTTGGTATTTTCTTTTCTGCTTGCCACACCCTCAGTCCCAGGCTTCTCCTGACTGGTTGAGTAAAGTTCCAAAGGTACCAATGAGCTTTGATTTGCTCACCGAATTAATCAATCTTTGGACATGATCCTAGACTGGTACTGCCAGAAGACACATGTCTGATCAGACTTGGACATTTTTTTAGCAGAAGTCACTGGATATTGATCATGAGTGAGGAATTCTGGTTTATATTTTTTCTTTCCCTGGATTAAAGGCACAAAGTGAGAAATAAGTCCCTGTTGTGGCTTTCTGGAAAGATTTGGCATGTTCCCATCCATGAAAAACAATATATGAACCATTTGGAATAATGATAAAGGTACATTTCGTTACCTGGTCATTTTACCAAGAGTGACTGGATCAGTTAAAGAAATGACCATTTCTATGGTGAAATCCTATTATTCCCAGATCATCCACTAAAAACTGTTTTTTCTTTGGCCTTCACCTTCTCCATCATTATTTCTAACAAGGGCAGCATGGTGGCACAGTGGTTAGCACTGCTGCCTCAGAGTGCCAGGGACCCAGGTTCAATTCTGGCCTTGGTCACTGTCTGTATGGAGTTTGCACTTTCTCCTCATGTCTGCATGGATTTCCTCTGGGTGCTCCAGTTTCGTCCCACAGTCCAAAGATGTGCGGATTAGGTTGATTGGCCATGCTAAATTGACCCTAGTGTCAGGGGGATTAGCAGGGTAAATGTGTGGGGTTACAGGAATAGGGCCTTGATGGGGTTGCAGTTGGTACAGACTCGAAGGGTGAAATGGCCTCCTTCTGTACTTTAGGGATTCTATGGTTCTAACTGTAAAAAACTTAAGGCAACACTGCAATTCCCAAAATTTGGCTTTATGCTAGGTCCTCATCCTCACTTTACTCTTATGAACTGCCTCGTCTTAGACCTCTTCAAATACTACTTTCATTCAACATTACTTGATATATATATCTTAGTGATCTGGACCTGGGCATATGAGGCATAAATTCAAAGTTTGCAGACGACAAAAATTTGGAAGTGTAGCAGACAATGAGGAGGAGAGTAACAGACACCATGAGAACTGACAGTCTTGAAATGGGCAGGCATGGCAGATAAAATTTAACAGAGAAGTGAGAAGTAATACATTTTTTGTAGAATGAATGTGAGGCAACATAAAATAAGTGGCACCATTTTAACACTGGTGCAGGAACAGAGGGAACTAAGGACTTATGTATATAAAGCTTTGAAGGTGACAGGTCAAGTTAAGAAGGCTGCTAAATATATGGGATTCCTGGTTTCATTACCAGAACATTAGAATACAGAAGCAAGGAAGTTATGCTGAATCTTTAGAAATCATTGTTAGCTTTTAACTGGAGAACTATGTTCAATTCTGGCCATTACGCTTTAGGAGGGAGGCCAAGATCTCCAAGAGGATGCAGAAAAGATTTATTGGATGAAGTAATTTAGTAGGGCTAGGAATTTCTGTCATGCGGAGAAAATGGAGAAGCTGGACATATTTGCTTTAGAATGGAAGCGGTTAAGAGGGGATCTGATAAGAGACATACAAAATTTTGAAGAGTTTGGAATAGTAAATAAGAAGAAATAATTTTAAATGGTAGAAGACTCAGTAATGAAAGGGCACAGATTTGAGTCAAAGGAACAAGAGGTAAGTCCTCCAATTAAGTTTTAGGAAAACTGAAGTCCTTTTCTTCAATCCTTTTGTTCCCTGACTATTAACTCCATTGATCTCCCTGGCAACTGTCTGGTCTTGAATCATACTGTTTCCAGCCTTGGTGTTGTATTTGATTCTAAGATGGAATCTGTATCCAGCCGCGAGGCTTGACTATTCCAATACACTTGTAGCTGGCGTCTGACATTCTGCCCGCACCAAGGCCCATTTACCCATCACTCATATGTTCGCTGGGCTACATTGGTTCCACATGCAAAGCTTTGATTTTAAAGTTTGTGGTCTTGTTTTCAAATCCCTCTATATGGCCTCGCACGTCCTTTTCTTGGTAATCACCTTTAGCCCCCAAATCTTTTAGATATCTGTCCTCCTCAAATTTGAGCATCCCCACTTTTAATCATTAAAACCATTGGCGGCCATATCTTCAGGTGTCAAGTGCCAAGCTGTAAAATTCCCTCCCTCAACCTCTCTGGATTTTTGTTCCTTCTTGAATATGCTCATTAAAAGATGCATTGCAGTCATTGTTGTAGAATAAGTGATCTTGCAACTTTTGGACACATTTCAAGAGAGCAGAAATCAACAGGAGATGGGGTTATATTGTCCTCCACCCATGGATTTGAATGTCCGTTAGATGTACCTGGCTAGTTATCAGTTCCCACTGTCATGACAGAACAACCGTTGATTAAAATCCAACGCTCTGTGTTTTTAATGCTTTCCTTTCAAGAGTCCCTTTTTGAAGTGGACCTTGACTACCCTTGCCCCCCCCGCCCCAAACCCTAGGTGTGAAGTTCCATGCAACATGCCAGGGCAGGACTTTAGAGCAATCCATATTGGAGCTTTCTATAAAAGTGGTCCACTCACAATACCAAATATCTAGTGACAGGTGGTAGCCATCTTTACTCAGTGTCTTTTTCAATATTTTAAAACAAAACAGGTCCTCTTAAAACAGTTCATTTTTTTTTGGTTAGCTGGTGAAGTTATAGGTGGTTCTCACTCCATCACAATTTCCTGTCGTTGTGACAAATGTCTTTTAGTTCCAAGAGTAGAAGAGATATGCAACTTGGCAGTGAGTTACAGGGACCCTCACAAGTAAATGATCAGATACAGTCTGTTTCCTGCTTATAAAAAACTCAGTTGTTGTGATTTACCTCCCATTTTAAGGTTCAGAAATAGAGAGCAAATGATATATTGATGCTGCTACTTCACTGTGATATACATGTGGGAGACGATATAGGTATGTTAGCACAGTAACAGATACTTAGAAGTGCCATAGGCATAATATATTAAAAGGTACAGATAGTATAAGTTTTGCTTTCGAAAATCAAAATGCTGTATCACTGCATCGTCATTTATTTTTCAAGTCGATGTTACCCAATCTGACCAATGAGCTTTATACTGAGTAGGAATTAACTGGAAGAAATAAGAGATGCTGGTAATTCTGACAACGACCGCACAGAATTAAATTGAATTGACTAGGTATCATGTGTCCCACTGTGGAATGTTGAACAATTTTAATTTGCAGTTTGATATGGGTATATATATAATGGTCTTGTATATAGGGTCCATTAATAATTTATACTGCTGATGGTTTTGACAATTAATGACATTGTGGGACAAAATAATGTGTTTCCAGATTACATATTATGTTGGATTCCAAAATTCTGATGGCCCGGTATTGACGAAAAGATATAGGCTGGGATTCTCCCAAAAAAGTGCCGGATTCGTCTAAAAACTGAAGTAAATCCCGCTGGGTTTTTTTTAAGCGGGATTCTCAAGATGAATCTCCAACACGCCGTGCATCATAGAGTGAACTAGCGTGAATCATGATAAAAATCAGTGGGTGGACCTATTCGCGCTGGAGAGGCCGGCAGCATAGCGCTGAGCGGACTATGCACATGCGCCAATCTGTCAGAGCAGAGATTGGCTTCCCCTGCCCCCTCCACCTCCCATCCGATGGCCAGCCCCAATCACAAATGCAGAGTGGCAGCAGGAACCTCCACCCCCACTGATCACACCCCCACAATAGGCCCCAGTGCCCGATGCCTAGTGGGCAGTGCCAAGTTGCCCCCTGGGCATTGCCACTTTTCCCCTTGGGCCGTGCCAGGGGGCCTTACCCCCGAAAACCTGGGGGGCCTCTATGGCCTCCCTTCACTCCAGTGGGATCGGGCCGCCAGTACCCCATTAGTGGGAAACTGCTGTAAATCCCACTGGAGTGAAACACTTCTGGCCGGGAGGAGGGGGCGATGTGAAGAGACTAGCTGGATCAGAGACTTCAGCCCCAGGCTCACTAATCAGATGGAAATTTGAATTTGAATATTTTAATCAGCTCCATGTTGATTTCCACCGTGGGGCGGACGACGCCGGAAATCCGGCGGCTGGGGATGCGCCGATGCCGTGGCGCCCTGAGGGGAGCCTGCTAAACGACCTCCACTTGTGTCTTCCGGCCCACTGCACTGCCAGAGCAATGCAACGGGCTGGGAGAATCACTCCCATAGTCTGTAAGTATATAAGTAGCCTATAAAATATAATCTGCTGATCTCCAATGGGGGCCTTCAGCATAATTGGAGTGTGGCTCTGTCAGAATGGGCACCAACATTCCTTATAAGCTGTGTGCGTCCTGCAGCACAGGCCACTCATTAGTTTTCACCCCTAAGACACTGTGGGTGCATAAAAACATTTAAAGGTACCGTGCATTGAGATGAACAGGCTACACACAAAAGAAACAATGAAGAGGGAGCAAGATGAGAGCAAGGATGAAACAACAATGGCCTATTCTATAAACCGCTAGAAAGTCGTAACAGTTGTGTACGAGATCCATCCTAGCTTCTCATGGTGCAGGAGCCAGTAACTACAATTCCCACCAGGCCTTGGAAATATTGTGCGCCAGGAGCAAGCAGGGTATGTGCTTTTTGACAGTTAAAGGGCTTGGCCATCCTAATTTTTAATTGTATGCCTGAGTAAAAAGACAAAGGGAGGTGCAACAATCCCAGTCATGTGACTGGAAACAGAATGCCGCAGTCAAGAAAGGCCCCAGGCAGGGAGAGAGAGAGAGAGATCCCAAACTAAGTCTCAGTCAGGGGGCAGAGACAGAGAGAAAATATCCCAGTTAAGAAGAAAAAGGAATAGAGAAAGAAGCTTCAAGCAGAAGAAGGGTTGTGGTTGTAGACCTTGGTGGTGAAGGCTCAGGAGAGGCCTAGAGATCTGAGAAGGCAGCATAATATTGATCACAACATGCTGCAGGCCGCTGGCATGAAGGTAAACCTTTGGAGTGGTGGTATTCTACACAGGGTGCAGGAAGGGCTGAAGTTGTGCCTGAGAGTTGGTGTTTGAGTGCATGCATGGGAGTCCGGGCAAACGGACTCTCAGGAGACCATGACTCATTGATACAGTCTTAGTTGGAACAACATTTGGAGAGAATTCCAAAGCAAGATGCTTGAAGGTGAACACTGGAATCCCTCGTGATAGAAAAAGAGTTTCAATGAGGTTTGTTGATTCACTGAGGTCTGGATGGGTTGTTGAGAAATCTGTGGAATCTGTCTGGGTTGCATTCACCATCTATTGTGCAGTATGGAGTGTTTGACCACAGATTGCCTGTTAATTCACATGCACATTCTGAATGTAGAGTATAAATTGTTTTTTCTTTCTCACTTGGTAAAGTTTATTTTTGTTTGTTCAAAATGCATGGAATCTTGTGACTTTTTTAGCAAGTGTCTTGAATCTCAAACTTCATCTATTTTTAAGAAAAAGGTTATTGATTCCTAACTGGATCATTCCAAAAATTTGGATGCCTGGTCCAGGGTTGTAACAACCACTTCAAAATTACAGAAAAGGTCTGGGAAGGGGCTCACAAAGATAGTGGAGCTAAATTCCTCAGCTCAAAGGGATTGATTGGCCATCAATTACCTTTTCCCTGGGGCATTTTAAGGCCTTTGATGGACATCATACAGAGCCATCGTCTGCACTCAGTATGCATGGGTTCTGTTGTGCCTACTGGGTGGTACAAAGCAAAATCCCTGTAATGTGGTTGAGTCTCAAATGTCCCATGAAATGGCTTCATGAGCCACTCAGTTGTATCAAAGTGCGACAGAGAAACGGATATGGAATGAAACTGGATGGACCACCCAGCATCAAATGAGGCACAGGAAACCACAACAGCAAACTCAGCCCTGCCAACTCTGCAAAATGCTCCTTACTGACATCTAGAGGATGTAAATATGATTTGGATAAAGATTTGGCGGGATATGTAGTTTAAATGTTTAACGTTCTGAGCATACATGATGATGTAATAATGACTTCAGATCACATGAGTGAAAGGTTAGAGAGATTTTGAAGAGAACAGAAGTTCTTGCCTCAGCAAACTTGAAAATCAAGTTGGAGGGGAATTTGGCCATACAGTCAGAGGTGTATAAGGAGAATAGTAAGAGGCTGAACACACAGCCTTGCGAAGCATTGGTGTTGAGGAGATGTTGGTTGAGGAGATGTTGTTGCCTATCCTACTGACTGCGTTCTGTGGGTTAGGAAGTCTAGGATCCAGTTGCAGAGGGAGGAGTTGAACCCCAGGCCACGAAGTTTGGAGATTAGTCTCTTGTAGGAATAATGGTGTTAAAGGCTGTGCTGTAGTCTATGAATAGGAGTCTGACATAGATGTCTTTGTTATCTAGGTGTTCCAGATTTGAGTGTAGGGCCAGGGGGATGGCGTCTGCTGTAGACTTGTTGCAGCAATAGGTGAACTGTAGTGGATCGAGGCAGTCTGGGAGGCTGGAATTGACTTGTGCCATGATTAACCATTTGAAGCACTTCATAATGATGGGTGTCAGCGCCACAGGACGATAGTCATTGAGGCTCCCCCCCACCCCTCCCCCTCCTCTGCATGATGGCGTGAAACAAGCCCCTTGATTTTTTTTGACAGGGTGTGATAGAATCTGGAGAGAAACATGCTGGTTTTCTGACCGGAACCGACACTCTGCCATTTTTCAACAGATTCTCCCATGTGGATACCAGCATCACAGAAGCATCATGTTGGGAGGCTGGACAATCCCCAAACCCTGTTTGTACTCCTACCTCATAACAGAACAGCATTTGTTGCAGAGGAAGACAGTGGGTTCAGTAGATTTCATTCAAGTCACCAATGGTTAAAAGAAAATGAGAGAACAAGGGGACTTGACAGGGTGAATACTGAGAGTTTGTTTTCTCTTGTGTATTTAAGACTGGAACTAGGGAGCATGGTTTAAAAATAAGAAGTCTCCCTTTTAAGAGAGTATAAGGAGAATTTTTTTCTCTGAGAGGGTCTGTCAAATTCTCTGTGACAGGAAAGTGGAGTTGACACCACAATCAAGTCAGTTATGGTCTTACTGAATGGTAGAGCAGGCTCGATGGGCCAAATGGCCTCCTCCTGCACCTAAGTCACATGTTCCTATGATTCGCTTGGTTCTGTTTTGTGTAGGTAGGTCCTCTTCTCAGCCAAATTTCTGCTTGCCCCTTCCATAGAGTCAGCCTCTAGAGGTCATGGCCATCAGCGACTGTCTCCCACTTGTCAATGTCAATATTTGCCATATTCGTAAATCGCTTGTAGGTGTCAAACACAGGTCAAAAGAGTCATAGAGTCATAGAGGTTTACAGCATGGAAACAAGCCCTTCAGCCCAACTTGTCCATGCCGCCCCTTTTTTAACCCCTAAGCTAGTCCCAATTGCCCGTGTTTGGCCCATATCCCATACCCATATAACTGTCTAAATGCTTTTTAAAAGACAAAATTGTACCCACCTCTACTACTATCTCTGGCAGCTTGTTCCAGACACTCACCACCCTGTATGTGAAGAAATTGTCCCTCTGGACCTTTTGTATCTCTCCCCTCTCACCTCACAATTTTACACATTAATCAGACTTTTTTTCATTCCCCATATATATTATGCTATTAATTTTACAATAAAGCCATAGTTCACTTGATATTAATTGCTACTCTGCTCTCAATACAGAAGATGACCTTTGAGGTCTCAAAACTCTGATAATTATCCTTTATGTCTTCCTCTTGTGTTCTGGTACTGTCTTACTCGATTAGTTTTGATAACTATGAAACAGTTGAGCCTTTCCTGCAGTCTGACTCCTTCAGACCAAGTGTTACTTAGATTCAGTGAACATTCAACACCATTTTGAAAAGTTCCGTCTTGAGTTGTTTAAAGTTAGATTGTTTGTTTCGTGAACTGTTAATCTAATTCCTGATCCAAGTCCCAGTAGTGCAAGGATGAAGGACGAGAGAGAGCACAGTTTTCATAGTAATTGGCAAAAGAAGCAATGGCGACATGGGGAACAACTGTTTCACACAGCAAACATTTACCTGGAATGTGTTGCCCTGTGTGTGTGATGAAAACCAAGTTGAATCAAGGCATTCAAGAGGGAATTAGATTAGCTTCTGAAAAGTGAGAATGTGCATGGCTGGGGAGTGGCACTGTGTAAATTATTTCTTCAGAGAGTTAGCACAGACAGGATGGTCTGAATAGGGAATATTAAGCCATATTTGTGAAGTGATGGGTAGATATTTTGAAATGTTTGTTTTGGGATCAGGGAGAAATTTTGCAGGATGCTCAAACCAGATTACAAGAGCAGAAGATTGTACTCAGTACTTTTTCTTCTCTTCATTATTAATATTCCAGTGCTATTTTTCAGAGCCTGTACACTTTTGTGCCAAGGGAGCAGAACTGTTAATCTCTACACATCAAACTGTTCAGTTGCAGTGTTATAAGCCTTTACAGTACAGGCTATTCCTATTATATAGCTGTTCCAACAAGCTGAATGCCCAAACTCATAAAAAATACAATTACAGATTCTGCTTATATTGAGAAACATCTGAATACTGAAAACCTTTCAACTAAGGAGCTTTGTTTAGCACACATTTACATTATTCAACCCAAAGTTATTACCTCCGAATTTATCGACCTATGTTTCACATGTGCAATCACCTGGACAGCAGTGCAAAATAAAGAATCAGGCACAGTGGTCGGTATTCCTGATTTTCTGATCATTATTGGGGCTTATCCATTGAAATGGATATTAGAGCACAATATCTTCACTGGATTACTGAGCAATTCATTAAAACTGGAACCCATGCACCTTTTCCGTCACTGGTGTCCATTCTCTGCTCTGCAGAGTTTAATCAATGCTAGGACTGTGGAACGAGCGAAATTAACAAAATCTATTGGTAAATGCAGATTCGGTATTTTAATTTAGTGATATTCCTGGTTTAATGCAATGGTACTTAAGAGGAGATCGGCATCATGTGAGGTAGAAACTAATTTGCAGGAGATGTTTAGACTTTAAAAAGAAAAAGACAAGTAAAAGTTTTGCATTTTGTCTTGAAATCCGTTGATCTTTGTGTCCCCGAGTGCTAAATTAACAATGCGGGAATTGTAACATTTAAGATATAGGATGTACCAATGCTTGTCACACTGGTTGCTGTTTAGTAATAAGGCTGGGACTCTCTGGAGGGTTTTGATAGGTCACTTCAAGGGTCAGTGAACAGCTCTCCTTGAGGCAGTCAGGTTGAGGAAGTCTGCCAGATAACAAAGACAAAAGGGACAGAAACTGATCCCAATTAAGGGAAAAGAAAGGAGCAGACTTTAAGTAAAGAGGGCTTTTGGGGCAAAAGTGCTCCTTTGGAGCAGTGGTGTTCTGCTTGGCACGATCATAGGTCTGAAAGTGTGCTTGTAAGATAGTGTTTTGAGTGTACTCAGAAATCCAAGGAGAAGGAATCTTGGAAGGCCAGATTGAAACCTGTGAGCTCAGTCATTGTTATAGACATCCAAGTAGGAACAACTCTTGAAGAGAATTCTGAGGAGAGATTTTCAAAGATGGGAGATTGGAACGTTTGTGACAAAGGTGACGTTTCAGTGAGATTGGTTGACTCACAGTGGGACTAACATGGAAATCCATGGAATCTGTCAGTTGCGCTGTAATGTGGTGTGTCCAAACACAGTTCATCTGTTAATTCCTGTGACTCACGTGACTCACACTTGCCCTGAATGTTAAAGCGTAAGACAGATTTGTAAATTGTTTTATCCTTTTCAGCTTGTACAGTAAAATTTGTTTTCATTTGATTAAATCCTGGAGAATCTTGTGGCTTTATTCCAAAAGCAGGTGTCTTGAGTCGTAACCTTTGACTACTTTAAACAAAACATTATGGGTCCCTAACCACATCTTCTCCCACATCCCAGGGTCTGGACAAACACTGTAACAATTTATATACCAGCTTTTATGACTGCCAGGCATTCCAAGGTGCTTTGCAGCCAATGAAAAATGTGGGGCTGCATTTTGTTGGGCGCTGATGATGGACTAGAAAGCCAGAGGCAACACCACATCCACCATTTGGAGGAGCCCTGGCCAGATCCGATCAGAATCTAACAGCTAATATTCCGCCATTGATGCTCCATCCTTTAAGGGGCAGGATCTCACCAAGAGCTGCTGGGTAATTGAAGGGCTGGCTGCTCTTCAGTCCCAGTAGCGCTACTGGGAATGATGGCCAATGCTAGGACTGCACCCAGCTGGGTGAAGCAGCATGGACCATGTCCTCCGAACATGTTAAGTGGTGTTGGAGTTGCTGGGACCAGACACACAGGCCCTGACAAGAGAAAAGAGAGGAAAGTGGTGTGGTTGGTGATGGCAGGGGAGGAGGATGGTGTTGTGGGGGTGTGTGGACATTGCCACTGGGTAGGGGGGTAGGCTCCATATGTGATAGCTTGCATGATTAGGAGGAACCTCTGAACTCACAGGGTGACTGCCAGGGTGCACTTAGGGGGGGTCTCCATGCCGCAGAGAGCCCACCCTCTGCAGGTAACTTGCCAGCAACTATGGAAAGAGGACTGTAATTGGCCATTTAAGTGGTATAACCAGCATTTAGGCAGGAATTCCAAGCTCCTGCACCTTCCCCATCTCTGATAAAATGTCAGGGCAAGTTCCCACAAGGAGCAGGGTTGATAATGACTGGATAATCTGTTTTTGTGAGGTTGACTGGGGGTAACTATAGTGGTGATGTTGGGAATGGCATTAAACATGAAATTAGTGATGCATGTGATCAGGGAATATCGGTGATCATGGGGTGATTTTAATCTGCACATAGATTGGGCAAATCACATTAGCCACAATGCCGTAGAGGAGGAATTCTTGGAATGTATACGGGATAGTTTTCTTGACCAATATGTGGAGGAACCAACTAGAGAGCAGGCCATCTTAGACTGGGTACTGTGTAATGAGAAGGGAATCATTGCTAATCTAGCTGTATGAGAGCCCTTGGGGACGAGTGACCATAACATGATAGAATTTTTTATCAGGATGGGAAATGAAGTAGTTGATTCGGAGACTAGGGTGCTGTATCTTAGTAAAGGAAACTATGAGGATATGAGGCATGAGTTGGCCTTGATAGATTGGGGAGAGTTACTTAAAGGGGTGACAGTGGATAGACAATGGCAAACCATAGAACCATAGAAAATTACAGCTCAGAAACAGGCCTTTTGGCCCTTCTTGTCTGTGCCGAACCATTTTATGCCTAGTCCCACTGACCTTCAAGGACATTCAAGGAATGAACAAGGTCACTGACCTTCAACAAACATTCAAAGAACGCATGGAGCAACTGCAGCAACTGTTTATTCCTGTCTGACACAAAAGCAAAATGAGTAAGAGGGCCAATCCATGGCTTACAAAGGAAATTAGAGAGGGTATCCGATCTAAGGAAGAAGCATGCAGATTAGCCAAGAAAAATAATAGGTCTGAGGATTGGGAGCAGTTTACAATTCAGCAAAGAAGGACCAAAGGATTGATTAAGAAGGAGAAAATACAGTACGAAAGTAAACTTGCAGGGAACATAAAAATTACACTAAGGGCCTGATTTTACCATTGCATCGCGCCCACGTGGTAAAGTCAGGTGTGAGGCCATTAACACGATCCGCGCCCATGTCCGCGCAGATGGCCACTTTACCGAGGTCTGGGAATGGTCGCAATCCGCTTCACGCCTGAAATGGGCGCAACGGCGATTTAAATGCATTTGCATGCATTTAAATTGAATTAATGAACTGCCTGCCCAACTATATCAGCATTTCCCCCTTTACCACCGTGTTCGCCAATTTGGAATCGCGCCGAAATGGACATGCTGAATAAAAGTCTGTTTCGAGCAGTTTAGCTTCTGAGGAGGTGAGTTCAGAGCTTCCAGCGGCTCTCTGATTCAGATCGGTGCTGGGGGCGGAGGGCCAGATCATTCCCTGGTGGGGGGAGAGGGAGGCCCAATCACTGTTTTCGGGGGGGGGGGGGGGTGGAGGGAGAGAGGAGGGCCTGATCATTCTCTGGTGAGGGGGTGGGGAGGGAGGAGGAGGCGGGTCAGATATACCTCTGGGGTGGGGGTAGGGGAAGGGAGGCCAGATGGATCTCTGGTGGGGGGGGGGACAGGGCAGGGAGGTCCGCTGCCACTCTGTGGGTGATCGGTGGGGGGGGAAAAGGGGGCAGGGGGTCACAATCGGTCTGGGTAGTGGGGGGTGTGTAGATAAGGGGGATAGTGATGTCTGTCAAGTCACCAATGGTTAAAAGAAAATGAGAGAACAAGGGGACTTGACAGGGTGAATACTGAGAGTTTGTTTTCTCTTGTGTATTTAAGACTGGAACTAGGGAGCATGGTTTAAAAATAAGAAGTCTCCCTTTTAAGAGAGTATAAGGAGAATTTTTTTCTCTGAGAGGGTCTGTCAAATTCTCTGTGACAGGAAAGTGGAGTAAGCTCCTACTTTTCGCTCCCGGGGTGCTTTCTGCGGCCCGGGAGTGATCTGACACGGGCGGGCTTTTTCAAATTTTTTTCTAACTGCATATGCGCAGTTCAGAGCCCCGATCGTTTCGGGTGCACTAAGCCCTGCCCACAGCACGATTCAGACTTGCGATTTTTTTTTCAGGCTGAATGCGTATGGGGTCGCCTGAAAACAGGTTTCCGAATCGGATCTGAATTGCGCACAGATTCAGCACTTAGAATGAAAATGGTAAAATCAGGCCCTAAGAGTTTCTATAGATACGTGAAGAGAAAGAGGTTGGTGAAGACAAATGTAGGTCCCCTACAGACAGAAGCGGGGGAATGTATAATAGGGGACAAAGAAATGGCCGAGCAACTGAATACATATTTTTGTTCTGTCTTCACAAAAGAGGACACAAATCAGATGCTCGAAATGTTGGAGAATGCAAGATTTAGTGAGAGGGAAGAACTGAGGGAGATCAATATTAGTGGAGAAATGGTACTGGGAAAGTTGATGGGATTGAAGGCTGGTAAATCCCCAGGGCCTGATAATCTACATCCCAGCGTTTTAAGGAAGTAGCTCTGGAAATAATGGATGCATTGGTGGTCATCTTCCAGGATTCTATAGACTCTGGAACAGTCCCTGCAGATTGGAGGGTAGCGAATGTCACTGCAACATTCAAAAAAGGAGGTATAGAGAAACCAGAGAATTATAGACCAGTAAGCTCAGCATCGGTAATGGGGAAAATTTTCGAATCCATTATCAAGGACTTTATAGCAGAGCATTTAGAAAGCAGTGGCAGGATCAGACAGAGTCAGCATGGATTTCTGAAGGGCAAACCTTGCTTGACAAATCTGTTGGAATTTTTTGAAGATGTAACTAGTAGTGTTGACAAGGGGGAACCAGTAGATGTGGTACATTTGGACTTTCAGAAAGCGTTTGACAAAGTCCCGCAAAACAGATTATCATAGAACATAGAACAGTACAGCACAGAACAGGCCCTTCGGCCCACGATGTTGTGCCGAGCTTTATCTGAAACCAAGATCAAGCTATCCCACTCCCTATCATCCTGGTGTGCTCCATGTGCCTATCCAATAACCGCTTAAATGTTCCTAAAGTGTCTGATTCCACTATCACTGCAGGCAGTCCATTCCACACCCCAACCACTCTCTGCGTAAAGAACCTACCTCTGATATCCGTCCTGTATCTCCCACCACGAACCCTATAGTTATGCCCCCTTGTAATAGCTCCATCCACCCGAGGAAATAGTCTTTGAACGTTCACTCGATCTATCCCCTTCATCATTTTATACACCTCTATTAAGTCTCCCCTCAGCCTCCTCCGCTCCAGAGAGAACAGCCCTAGCTCCCTCAACCTTTCCTCATATGACCTACCCTCCAAACCAGGCAGCATCCTGGTAAATCTCCTCTGCACTCTTTCCAGCGCTTCCACATCCTTCTTATAGTGAGGTGACCAGAACTGCACACAATATTCCAAATGTGGTCTCACCAAGGTCCTGTACAGTTGCAGCATAACCCCACGGCTCTTAAACTCCAACCCCCTGTTAATAAAAGCTAACACACTATAGGCCTTCTTCACAGCTCTATCCACTTGACTGGCAACCTTTAGAGATCTGTGGATATAGACCCCAAGATCTCTCTGTTCCTCCACAGTCTTCAGAACCCTACCTTTGACCCTGTAATCCACATTTAAATTTGTCCTACCAAAATGAATCACCTCACATTTATCAGGGTTAAACTCCATTTGCCATTATCATGCAAGATTAAAGCGCATGGGATTAGGGGAAGTGTATTGAGATGGATAGAAAACTGGTTGGAAGAGAGGAAACAAAGAGTAGCATCAGTCTTGATCAAGTCCTGCAGTGAGAATTGAACCCAGAACCTTCTGACTAGGAGGGAAGAGTGCTACTCACCAAGCCACAACTGACACAAAATCACAAAAGCATGAGGTGAGAAGAGCACAAGCGATTACCATGCTGCTTCGGCTAAACTGTTAGACAGCTTGGGGTCATTAAATGTGCTCTATAATTGCAAGTCTTTTTTTTCTTTCGGAATTAACATGACACATGATAAGATAACCTGCACAAAATGGAGCTGTATCATCCTTCCTTTCTCTCCTGTGTCTTTACTTGTTTTACAGCACCAGCAGTTCCTCCAGTCACTTGTTCTGTTTTTAAACTGATCCTCCACTTCTCCCTCCCTCACTAAATAGAACTGTCATAGTTTTCTGCATTTAGTAGCTGATTATTCCTGTAAGTCTACTCATGGGGATCTGTGTGCGAAATGTTTCAGCCAGATATATAATTAATGTAGCGGCGATAATTTTTCACATCAGAGAGACATCGGTGAAGCAACAGAAGATAAAATAATTGTGATAAACGGAACAGTATTTCTGCTTCCAATGAACTCTTATTCTCCGGCTGTCATTGGACAAATTGCTGTGAACGCACAAACCTTTTCTTGCCCTGAACAATAGTTTCACAAAACTTTCATATTCCTTAAGAATATGTATATCTTGTAGCATATTGCCAGTAATACAAGGCACTAGCTTAACATTTACAAGGTTATTAGTAATAGAAAATCATAGAATCATAGAAACCCTACAGTACAGAAAGAGGCCATTCGGCCCATCGAGTCTGCACCGACCACAATCTCACCCAGGCCCTACTCCCATATCCCTACATATTTACCCACTAATCCCTCTAACCTACACATCTCAGGACACTAAGGGCAATTTTAGCACGGCCAATCAACCTAACCTGCACATCTTTGGACTGTGGGAGGAAACCGGAGCACCCGGAGGAAACCCACGCAGACACGAGGAGAATGTGCAAACTCCACACAGACAGTGACCCAAGCCGGGAATCGAACCCAGGTCCCTGGAGCTGTGAAGCAGCAGTGCTAACCACTGTGCTACCGTGCCGCCCCGGTAAGTAAATGAGTCTGAGAAATTTCTCTTTAATAGAGAAAAGTCTATTTGGAAGGATTTCTGAATCTTCTCAGACTTCTCTTTCAGTTTCTTTCCAAGCAAACCACAAATTACCACGTTGCAAGACCTATTAATACAATTTGTACAATATTGATTTGCAACTGACTTTACAACATGTATTTCTGTAAACTTCAGGTTCAGAATTACCTTTAAATCTGCCAAGTAATGTATCTATGAAAATTGCTTTTTTTTGGAAACACAGTTCAAAACAAAAGCTCTGTACGTTTAATTTATGTTTTCCCAACAATGTCCAGCACTGTATATTTGTATCGAGTAGTCTGTGGTACATTTTCATAATACTTAGACAGACAAGAGGATTTGACAATTTTCCTGCTATATATTTTTTACTTCAACTGAGATCCAATTGATGAGTGCACCAATCTTCCACAACAATTTCAAAATATGATGAATAAAGTGTTTGACTAAGATCTACTCTGGATCATCACAACATAAAGAATTGCATTCCCTGAATAGACATCGGACGAGGCACTCTGATAGGAGAGCAAGATTATTAGTTTAAAGCTAAAATGCATCGAGCAATTTTAGAGATCAATGTATTTCCTGAGGTGCATTTGGTATTTGAGTATCCTCCCAAGATAAGATGACCAAACTGAAAAGTCAGGCCCACGCTTGCTGTGAGCGAGACTGGTAGAACAAGATTCCCGGAGGATTCTGCAGTTTACCCAGCTGCACTGGAAGAGGTGGGCACTGCCGAAATATGTTGGTTCCTTGAGGGTATCTCAACATAGAGGCTGCCTTGGAGGTGAAAATGTAAATTAAAATTTCCTCTCAGAGAGGAGGGGAAACCCATCCAGCAGCTGTGATAGGGTCATGGGTGCAGTCTTTCCTCTTTGATGTATGGAGCCTCTGACTCCAATGGTCTTGGCTAGCAAAATGCTGACAAGGCCACTTAATTGGCCCGAAGTATGGACTTAAGTAAATTGGCTGCCAGCCCGCTTTCAGTGGGGGAGTGATCTACTTCTCAGGCCACCCCGGGAAACTTCCTGGCAACTGCAATACATTAGTTAGCCATCCTGAGGTGGCTTCCCCATCCTCTGCTAGCACTCCCCTGCCTCCAAGCCCCTTACCACTGGCTGGAAAAATTCAGGCCATTAACTCCATTTTTATCTCCACTGATGCTGCCTGACTTGCTGGGAATTCCAATATTTCCTGTTTGTATTTCAGATTTGTAGTATTTTCTGTTTATATTTTAGATTTCCAGCATCCACAGTATTTTACTTTTGTACTAGAATGTAAAATGGGCACTGGAACAAACTCTCCACTACATTACTTACAATTGTATTTTCAGGGTGTCAAGTGGCTCACCTTTGGCCCTTCATTTGTTACAATACTTCTGTAATCTCAGAGTTCCCAGTGATCTGACATTAATGGATAGGTTCCAAAGTATAGCAGATTCTCTTACCTAGATTCCATATGGCAGGGGATCAAATAGAAAGAGCGCATGTTCTGGACATCACAAATATTCACTACTGGTCATAGGTTTACTCCCAAACAGATCAGGGGCATAATGAGGAAGTGTGCAGCATGTAAGTGAGGAAGTGTGCAGCAGTAAGAACATGGCTGGAGCAGGGACATGGATGAAGATGCAATCCTTGAGGGTAGTAACATTAAACAGTTCTACCAAGTATATAGCTTGAGAGATCTTCCATTGAGTTCAAAAACCTGGACTATGGGGAATGCTGTGACACATAAGAAATGCTTTGCATTTTCCTTCTGGTTTTACGAGGAGTAATCCACGAATGTGTCTGTCCCAATGAACAGGTGCGGCTGGCTACTTGCCACAGATTGAATAACGTTGCGTAAAAGCTACTTTTAAAATAAATTGAAGCATAAGTTCTCAGTGTTCTGCTGGCAATCTTGATAGATTGATGTCAATGAAAGGAGTTATCCTCCTGTATCCTGAGGGAGGTGTCCATGTAGACAACTATTTGGGTAAGGGTGGATGCAGCTGCCTCTGACTTCCCAGAAACTAACTTAATGCACTCTTTTTTATGCTCATCAGAAGGAGGAATCCTCCACCACAAAATTCAATTACTGGAGAACACCTAGATCAATTCTTGTATTCAGTTCTCAAATTGTGGCAATCAAAAAGTACAGCTTCAAGAAATCATTTCCTGAAAGGCCAGCACTTGACTGTTTTTTTTATCATCTATTTCACTTGGGTGAACTGAGTGCATTCCCTGCGAGAAGATTGAAAAATCTCACGAGTATTCAATTTACTCTAAATAGCATTAAGTTTGCCACTTAGATTTTGTGTGAAAGCTCTTTGGGTTGGTTCGGAGAAAACACGCTGAAACTCCAATTCACCGCAATACAATTGAGATCTGCAAAATGGAGCCTTGCCCGATATCTCTGACTACGCACAGACGCAACCAGTTAGAAAATCGACACTCGTGAGTTTAAGTGGGTGGAATGGCATATAAATATCACCATTCTTCCTTGTGCACAGATGGAAAAATAAGGTGTATATGTATTTTGGTATTTTTACCTCGCCACTTTAGAGGGATTGTATATTGAGAAGAGAATGTCAGTGAGCCGGCATGAAAGGTTGTGCTGCTATAATCAGGGACAATCTATCTATCTGGACAAGAGCCTGCAAACTGGGAATGCAAGTAAAATAGAATGGAGCAAGATTGAGTCCAAAAATCTGGAACATAGTACACATTTCTAAACTGGGTACAATACATATGTTGTTTATTACATGCTACACCCCAAAACAAATTGAAACATTTGGATGCCAACATACTATACATCTGATCATGGGGACGAGATAGACCAGGTGAGGATGGCAGATTTTCTTCCCTAAAGGACATTAGTGAAACAGATTTTTTAAAAAATACAATCGACAATGGTTTCATAGTCACCGTTAGACTTTTAATTCCAGATTTTTATCAAATTCAAATTCCAACATCTGTCATGGTGGGATTTGAATCCCAGTCCCCAGAGCATTACCCTAGGTCTCTGGAAAACTAGTACAGTGACAATATCACCACGCTACTGCCTCCCGTATAGTTAGGGTCCCCACCCACCACCCTCTCGTCCGCTTTCCTCTTGGAGGGGAACATTAAATTCTTCCCTCAGATTGTGCTCATGTGTTATCATATCAACATGAAGAGCTTGTTCAAACCTTTTCCTTTAACTATATTGGTGTTGCAGCAACTGCTTAGGCATATTGGAACAGGAAGAGGTCATTCACCTACTTCACCATTCAAACAGATCATGGACGATCTATGCCTCAACTCCATTTACGAGCCTCTTTCCATATCACTTGACACCCCTTACCAGACAAAAATCAATCAAAGAACAAAGAAAATTACAGCACAGGAACAGGCCCTTTGGCCCTCCAAGCCTGCACTGACCATGCTGCCCGACTTAACTAAAGCCCCCTACCCTTCCAGGGACCATATCCCTCTATTCCTATCCCATTCATGTATTTGTTAAGATGCTCCTTAAAAGTCACTACCGTATCCGCTTCCACCACCTCCCCTGGCAACGGGTTCTAGGCACCCACCACCCTCTGTGTACAAAATCTGC
The DNA here is from genome assembly GCF_964213995.1 of Mustelus asterias. NCBI lineage: Eukaryota > Metazoa > Chordata > Chondrichthyes > Carcharhiniformes > Triakidae > Mustelus > Mustelus asterias. The sequence goes on along the minus strand of NC_135802.1, from coordinate 65,086,896 downwards.
CTCGTACATCTCCTTTAAACCTTGCCCCTCGCACCTTAAATCTGTGCCCCCCTAATAATTGACTCTTCCACCCTGGGAAAAAGCTTCTGACTATCCACTCTGTCCATGCCTCTCATAATCTTGTAGACTTCTATCAGATCGCCCCTCAACCTCCGTCATTCCAGTGAGAACAAAGCAAGTTTCTCCAACCTCTCCTCATAGCTAATGCCCTCCATACCAGGCAACATCCTGGTAAATCTTTTCTGTATCCTCTCCAAAGCTTCCACATCCTTCTAGTAGTGTGGCGACCAGAATTGAACACTATATTCCAAGTGCAGCCTAACTAAGGTTCTATAAAGCTGCAACATGACTTGCCAATTCTTAAACTCAGTGCCCCGGCCAATGAAGGCAAGCATGCCATATGTCTTCTTGACTACCTTCTCCACCTGCATTGCCACTTTCAGTGACCTGTGTACCTGTACACCCAGATCCCTTTGCCTATCAATACTTGATCCCAGTCTTGAGAGTTTCAACTGATCCAACATTCAACTTCTTTAATGAGTTCCAGATCTCCATTATTTTTGTGAAAAAGTAACCACTGCTGAGGCTGCAGCGAGAGGATGATTTAATACCAGAGCACCCTCAAAAAGCAAGTAAATGTTTGTAAAGAAGCCAGACCAAGCAGGCAGGCTGCATCAATCAGCATGGACATCATGGTGCACTGGCAACAGGTCCCACCAATACCACTGGGAGCTCCCCTCCTGGACACCCACTGGGAGGTCACCAGTGTTTCGCTGGTGGTTTGTCATGCCGGGATGGTTTCCCAATGTAGGCAAAAAGCCACTGGAGACAGGATGTGGCCTTTAATTAGGCTCTTATGTGGTTCAATTGGCTGCCCATTGGGTAGCAGGATCAATGAGGTTGTCAAGGCAGCAAGAGATATTAGGCTCTCTTCCCGGTGCCTTCCACTGCAATACTGCTGACTCCCAACCTATCTCCACAGAGCTCAGAATATTCAGCCCATCACTGAATCATCGATTCATACAATGCAGAAGAGGCACTTCGGCCCATCAAGTCTGCACCAACACGCAAGAAACACCTGACTTCCCACTTAATCCCATTTACCAGCACTTCGTCCATAGCCCTGAATGCTACGATGTACCAAGTGCCCATCCAAGCACTTTTTAAAGGATGTGAGGCAACTCGCCTCTACCACCCTCCCAGGCAGCACTTTCCACACTGTCATCACTCTCTGCGTAAAAAGGATTTTCCTCACATCCCCCCTAAACCCCCTGCCCCTCATCTTGAACCTACGTCCCCTCATGACTGACCGCTCAACTAAGGGGAACAGGTGCTCCTTATCCACTTTGTCCATGTCTCTAATAATTTTGTACACTTCGATCAGATCAACCCAGAGCCTTCTCTGCTCTAAAGAAAACACCCCAAGCCTATTCAACCTCTCGTCATAATTTAACTGTTCCATGCCAGGCAGCATCCTGATGAATCTTCTCTGCACCCCTTCCAGTGAAATCACATCCTTCCTATAATGTGGTGACCAGAACTGTACACAGTAGTAACTATGGTCACACCAAAGTTCTATACAACTTCAAAATGGCTTCGCTGCTTTTGTAATCTATGCCTCGATTGATAAAGCCAAGTGCCTTTACACCACCCTACTAACATGTTCTTCTGCCTTCAGAGATCTATGGACAAAGGTCCATTTGTTCCACAGAAATTCCTAGCGTCATGCCATTCATTGAATACTTCCTTGTTAAATTATACCTTCCAAAATGTATCACCTCACCCTTTTCGGTGTTAAATTCCATCTGCCACTTATCTGCCCATTTGTCCTTCGCATCTATCTCTTCTTGTAGCCCAAGACACCCCGCCTCACTGTTAACCACATGGCCAATCTTTGTGGCATCCACAAACTTATTAATCATACCCTCCACTTAGTTATCAACGTTGTTTATATAAATTAATTTTGTATTCCAACCTCCTTTAGGTGAAGGCCAACAATCCAGGACTCTTTTGATTATTTCTTGTACCTGCCGACAAGATTTTCTGGCCCTTCCTGCTGGCGGGATCTTCTGGTCCTGCCAAAGGTGACCCCCATGGTGGGTGCCCCAGTGGCATGGCCGGAGGGTAATGCAAATGGCCATTGATTTTGGACCAGAAGATCCCACTGGTGGTCAATGGTGAGCTGTCTCTGCCGGTGAAAACCCCCTGCAGGGGGTTGGAAAATCCCAGCCAGGTCTTAAGTGATTTTCGCGCAGGGATACCAACATCTCTTTGCCCTTCCTTGATCATTTCTTTTGTAGTGGCTTGAAAGATACAGGCTAATTTAGCACCCCAACACTGTTACATTGATTCAGATCCTAAACTATCCATGAACAATGCAGCAGAACATATGTTACATTTTCAAGATAAATGATAAAGCATTCAATTCCACATCTTAACACACCAATGCATATATGGTAAAATATAGTTATATACAAGCAACTTCTCACGTGCATTCGTACTAAGGATGTTCATTTCTTTTGAAGATTGGGAATTATTTGGTGTAATATAATACGGTTTCAACAAACGCAAAATATCAAACTATCTACAATCAACCTCGTTCGGAACAACAAATCAGGGAGGAAGCTCCTGGAGTTGAATTAGACACTTTTCCTTGGAATACAGAGTTTGATGGTTGCACCAACCTGTGATTTGGTACAGAAATATTGCTGTAGCCATCAATAGTTTGTAATTGGATTATATATTGATGCATGATACCCATCTAATAGCTAACACACATCATCAGCCATCATATCCCTGAACTGATGAGTTTGTACTTGACCAGCTAGCAAACCTGTTACCATTTAAAAATACTGCTGTAGGAAAAGAAGAGCATGCCTCAACGGCTTCTTATCTATTAATAATCCCTGGGTAGCAACCCAGCCTTGATGAACATTAATCACACAAAAGCAGAAATGTCTCATTTTTTGAATGATTCTGACCATTCATTCCATGAAAACTCAATTTTCTGTTTTTGCATCTGTTACGATGAGGTTAAAGCCAATGTTATGAAAGACAATAAACATACAAGTTGATATTCAGGAAATTTGAATGATGCTTGAAAATTTAAAACCTCTTTATGAAATCTGAGAGTGTTCCTGGGAGATTGAATGTATGATTATCCTTTACTGCTGGGAGGCTTGTTGTGGTTTAACGAAAGCAGGAAATATATATATTGCAATTATTCATAGAACATAGAACAGTACAGCACAGAACAGGCCCTTCGGCCCACGATGTTGTGCCGAGCTTTATCTGAAACCAAGATCAAGCTATCCCGCTCCCTATCATCCTGGTGTGCTCCATGTGCCTATCCAATAACCGCTTAAATGTTCCTAAAGTGTCTGACTCCACTATCACTGCAGGCAGTCCATTCCACACCCCAACCACTCTCTGCGTAAAGAACCTACCTCTGATATCCTTCCTATATCTCCTACCATGAACCCTATAGTTATGCCCCCTTGTAATAGCTCCACCCACCCGAGGATATAGTCTTTGAACGTTCACTCTATCTATCCCCTTCATCATTTTATACACCTCTATTAAGTCTCCCCTCAGCCTCCTCCGCTCCAGAGAGAATAGCCCTAGCTCCCTCAACCTTTCCTCATAAGACCTACCCTCCAAACCAGGCAGCATCCTGGTAAATCTCCTCTGCACTCTTTCCAGCGCTTCCACATCCTTCTTATAGTGAGGTGACCAGAACTGCACACAATATTCCAAATGTGGTCTCACCAAGGTCCTGTACAGTTGCAGCATAACCCCACGGCTCTTAAACTCCAACCCCCTGTTAATAAAAGCTCACACACTATAGGCCTTCCTCACAGCTCTATCCTCTTGAGTGGCAACCTTTAGAGATCTGTGGATATGGACCCCAAGATCTCTCTGTTCCTCCACAGTCTTCAGAACCCTACCTTTGACCCTGGAATCCACATTTAAATTTGTCCTACCAAAATGAATCACCTCACATTTATCAGGGTTAAACTCCATTTGCCATTTTTCAGCCCAGCTTTGCATCCTATCTACGTCTCTTTGCAGCCTACAACAGCCCTCCACCTCATCCACTACTCCACCAATCTTGGTGTCATCAGCAAATTTACTGATCCACCCTTCAGCTCCCTCCTCTAAGTCATTAATAAAAATCACAAAGAGCAGAGGACCAAGCACTGATCCCTGTGGCACTCCGCTAGCAACCTGCCTCCAGTCCGAAAATTTTCCATCCACCACCACCCTCTGTCTTCGATCAGACAGCCAGTTACCTATCCAATCGGCCAACTTTCCCTCTATCGCACACCTCCTTACTTTCATCATAAGCTGACCATGGGGGACCTTCTCAAACGCCTTATGAAAATCCATGTATATGACATCAACTGCCCTACCTTCATCAACACACTTAGTTACCTCCTCAAAAAATTTAATCAAATTTGTGAGGCACGACTTGCCCTTCACGAATCAGTGCTGACTATCCCGGATTAATCCGCATCTTTCTAAATGGTCGTAAATCCCATCCCTAAGGACCTTTTCCATCAATTTACCAATCACCGAAGTAAGACATTCAAACAAATGCTCTAATATTTTGTCTTGCAATGGTTATCTCCGAGTATTTATTAGAAAATTTCAGATCTATAATTAAAGTTGGGTCAGTTTCAGTTTCAGCTAAAATATTCAATCCTGCATAATATGCATTCAGAACAGGTTACCGTTTCTGTAGGGTTTCAGTCTGGGAGAAAAATACAAGCCCAGAAACACTATGATCCGGCTGAATTTAAAGGCAGGACCACATTATCTTATTATTAATCCTGTTTGCTGCCCAGCAGCTGTCTAGATAGACAGGGCAGTTGGCTGCCAGGTGGGAAAGTGGATGTATAAGGCTGAAGCTGGGGACGCTTGGGCACTGTCCCTGGATACAAAGCATCATTGGTTGTTGAAGGGAGGATTGGACCAGCAGTTGACCGGGAGAAGAGGATCCAGAAGGTTTATGGAGTAGGTAGGAGGGGGTTCAGGGGAAGGGTGGGAGTCAACTGCAGCAGAAGGCTTGTTGGGGGCTGGGGGAAGTACTCCTTCTCCTCTTGGCCCCTATAACTCCAATATTACAACTCAAATATAGATTGCAAGCCAGATAACCTGATCTGGGAATTTCTGTTGTGTTTTCAGGGTGAAGCTTTTTTCTGCACCTTCCACTGATACGGATGCAGAGGGAAGGTTCTCTCACATCCCTGGCTAAGGTCAGCCCTGGTGTACACCTCATCTGAATATCAGTATGTTCCATAAAATAAGTTGCACCCACGTCCAGTAAGGGACACAAGGATATTTTTTCTAAGGAAAGTGGGGTACTTGGACAGTTCCCTCCATTCTCAATCAATGGTGGTAAACAGAACACGGGGCTGACATGGATCCAAGGTTTGCTCATTGTGACATTGATGCTTGCCACTAGCTTGCATATGAGTTGCTCTCTCATTAATCTCACACAATACACTAGGTTAGTGCTGGAGGGCACCAGATAGTATGACCCCAGTTTTACTGTGGGAATTTTAATTGTCTTGTTTGGGAGAGAGATCGGCACGTGTTCAATTATGCATCGACAGACAGTTCTCCAAAAGGCTATTCAAATGTTCAGACAATGTGTAAGGAGAACCTAACCTTCTGAAACATTTAAAATAAGATTCTGTTTGTTTACCAAGTGTCTAGACATCTAATCAAATTCATAAAGTTATAAACTATGTTTGAGGTCTAAATGGATTGATATTTGAATTTGAGTCAAACTGAATTGCTGTCAGATGGACTCACATTCTGGTTCACATTTGAGTCAGCTTGGACCTTGACACTAGGGCCAGGATCCTAAATCACAGTCCCTAAGCCAGCATTTCCCATCTTCACAGAAGTGGGACTGGAGTTGGGCAGGGATCCATGGAGGCAGCTGGCCACTTAAATCACCGGCTGCTCCCACTGAAGTGGGATGTTTCAAGGCCAAGAGTGTGGCGTCAGGAGTGTGTGGATTAGAATAGAAGGAAATCTGAATTTGGTGGATTCATTTGGATTGCCAGGATATCACTTTGGAGAGGTAAGGTGTCCTATTGGATAGGCCCCTAGACACCTTTGGGACAGGGAAGGCACACTTTGGGATTGTTAAACATAATTTTGTATTTTTAGTGCACAAATATATTGGAACTGTCAAACTATTAAAGAACTGTCCAGCTGCAAAGAAACTGTACACCTGTCAAGGAACTGTTAAAGAGCTGTCCAGTTATCAAAGCTGTCCATGAGGTGTCAAAGCTGTTCAGGAAGTGTCATAGCTGTAAAACTGGTCCAGGAAGCATTAAAGCTGTCAATAAAATATCCAAGGATACTAGTTGAGTTGACATGGAGGGGTTAAGAGTAAAGGGTGGTGGGTGGTTGGTATGGGTTGGCACTAAGTTAGCATGGGGAATGGGGCAATGGGGGTCCATAGCGCAGCACTAAGTTGGCATAGGGGATATGGGGCAGTGGTGGGTAGGTAGATTGGCACTACTGATATAGGGAGATGGGGGCAATAAAATTTTATTTATCACTGTTACAAGTAGGCTTCCATTAACATCGCAGTGAAGTTACTGTGAAAATCTCCGAGTCACCACATTCCAGCATCTGTTTGGATACACTGAGGGAGAAGTTAGCATGGCCAATGCACCTAATCAGCTCATCTTTTGGACCTGAGAGGAAACGGAGTACTCGGAGGAAACCCACGCAGACACAGGGAGAACGGGCAGACTCCGCACAGGCAGTGATCCAAGCCGGAAATCGAATCTGGGTCCCTGACACTGTGAGGCAGCAGTGCTAGCCACTGTGCCAATAAGGGTGGGTAGAGGGGCAATAAGTTGCTTTGGGTCATGAGGTAGCTTGGCATAGGTTGGCATGGATGGGGTATAGGAAGTGTATGGGTGTGAGAGGGATGTTTTTCTGTTTTTTTTAAAATTTAAAAAGAGTGCTGGAGCACAGAGGCAGGACTTGTGCCCAGCCCACTTCTGCCCTCATTCTGTGGTCCCCAACCTGATTCTATCTCAGCCCGCATGCCTGACAGAAAATCTGACCTCAGGGTGGCCATTTTTAAAGCCAATCTCCTGATTCTGCAAACCTGAACTGGGAATGAAAATCTGTGCCTAGATTTATACCCCAATTTTGGGTTGGTGCGAAGCTCAAACTGTTTTGCATTAATGCTAAGCTGGCACTGTAAATGTACCCTTAGAGAATTTTGTTTTGAATATTCCCAACATAGCCTCTTTCTTTCCACAGTACATTTAAAGAGCAAGGCCTGCAAGCTCAGATTTACATTTTAGAATAAATAAGTCACTATTTAAATATTGGGCCATTATTCAAAACTCGATCTCCAAAACCTTATAACATTTTGACGGTGTTGAAAATGCTCTGCATCCAATAAAAGCAATCCAGCCCAATTAGATAGCCTGAATAATTCTGAAACAAGATTATTAAAATTCTGTTTCATTAATATTCATCAATCTTGGTTAAGATTCCATTAGAATGATGGCTTAAAATCTATACTGTTACTTTTAGAAACTTACCATCATTCTCCACATTTCCCTGAAATAAAAATGTTAAGATCTGTGGATGCATACTGATCAGCTCAGGAAATAACAAGTCTGTTTGTTGATTGGCAGTAAGGGATAATGGCATTGCAATGTCAAACCAATTGCACAAAGCTCAATGCACACTCCTAAAACAAAACAAACAGACTTTTTAACTGGAGTATTTGCTGATGCCATCATGTAATCTAGACTTGGAGTTACATAATAGGTTGTTCATATTATGACTGTTTATAATTGCGATTTCTGCATTGAGTTTTGTAAAACATCAGTGTTTTAAATATATTCAATACAAAATGTTACAGCAACCAAGGCCTTCATTAAGCTTCTTAATTAGGCCCATGAAGCTACTCTGGACAGACATATATATGTTTAATTTATAGAATCATAGAATATAATGATAGAATCCATACAATGCAGAAGGAGGCCATTTGGCCCATCAAGCCTGCACCGACAACAATCCAATCCAGGTCCTATCCTGTAACCTCACGTATTTATCCTGCTAGTCCCTCTGACACTAAGGGGCAATTCAGCATGGCCAATCAACCCAACCCTCACATCTTTGGACTGTGGGAGGAAACAGAAGCACCTGAGGAAACCCACACTGTCAGTGATCCGAGGCAGGAATTTAATTCATGTCCCTGATGCTGTGAGGCAGCAGTGCTAACCACTGTGCAGCTCCTTCACATTTTCTGGTCACCCAATCCAATGTGCTTTAGAGGCAGAGAGTCATAGAGGTTTACTGCATGGAAACAGGCCCTTCAGCCCAACTTGTCCATGCCGCCCTTTTTTTTAAACCCCTAAACTAATCCCAATTGCCCGCATTTGGCCCATATCCCTCTATACCCATCTTATCCAAGTAACTATCTAAATGCTTTTTATAAGACAAAATTGTCCCTGCCTCTACTACTACCTCTGGCAGCTTGTTCCACTCATCACCCTCTGTGTGAAAAAATTGCCCCTCTGGACACTTTTGTATCTCTCCCCTCTCACCTTAAACCTACGCCCCCTAGTTTTAGACTCCCCTATTAGACTCCTCAGCTCTGGTGAAAGTATGAATCCTGCTGTTAGTAGTTATTTTGGGATTGGCTATGGTGACTTTGACTTCTCATTGTAGGAAAATAATTGGTCTTTGCTCCATGTCTCCCACAAAGGTGCAAGTGAGATCAGGAATTTTGCACAAAGAGCATCGCATGGGTCAAACAAGTCCCCAAAGCCTGAAGAAATATTCTAAATGTATGAATTACATTCTTCCAATGGCTCAGTAGTTTATTGCACCATACGTTTGATACTAAAGTATAACGATTGGTGTCGTTAGCCGGAAAAATCTGTAATTGGGTTAAATGTCTCCAGTTTATGGAAATAATGGTTATTCAAGCTTTAGTTCCTGATCTCCATCCAGCCGCTCTTGCTGAAAAGTGTTTAGGATGAGGTCAGCAGTCGATTCAGCTGGGATACCTCCTGTATTTAAACAACACTGTCAGGGCACAAATGAGAAGAATAGTCACCTGGTCACCAAGGATCATGGGCTGTTCTCCAAAGTGAGTCAGGATGTTTTGAAGAGAATGGAAATAAACAGAACAAAACCTAAAAAGGCAAATGTAATCCCTCGACAAAAAAGCAATAAAGTTTTGTTCTGCTATGTGTGTTGGCTCTAAACTTCTGTGGTGATTCTGTGAGTCTCTTGTTGTAACTTGGGCAGGCAATTGGCAGAACCACAAGAAAATGTCTTAAGTGGCCATTTTTAGCTGTTTGCAGAATTTAGTTGAGGTTTTGTTGGTCTCTCAGCTGAATTGTAGCAATTAACCCCGCCCCCCCTCTCCACCACCCCCCATCCCATCCCAGTCTGAAATTCAGGGTCTGAGTGTTTTCTCTCAAAATGTACATATTTAGTTCATGTCCTCAACATTAGGAATTCTTTTCCACTTATTCTTCATTTATCTGAAAGACGCTTTCTAGTGTGCACATTGTAAACGGGTTGTCTAAAACTAATTTACATCAAGAAACTGGGTTTAAAGGATGGTTGTTATTAATCAGCAACATTGTGTCTCAGATAAGTGCCTTGGAAATCTATAAACAGCAGTAAGATTAACCTTAAGTATAATTAGAGTGGAGAAATTATCAGCATAGAATCAATTCAAAATAACCCACTGCTGATGTATCTAGGATCCTCATTGACAATCTCACAATGAATAATTTTTGCATTCAGTTTCTGTATATCAGTGTCAAAGTGTGATTAATACCATTGAAATGATTCTGGGGAAGGGTATTGATAATTTCTGATACAGCAAGCTATTTTGACAGTACTCCACATTATCCTTTAACAGAAGGCAAAATGCATGTACAAGTATTTGAAAGGAGACACTGCATTACTTATCAATGCAAGTCATGAACTTTTCCACTTACAGGACACAATTATCTGGTCCCACTATCAGTGAGAATCATGATGTTGGGAGGCAAAAACTTTGTTTCCTGTGAGTGGCATAAACTGTTTGAATTTTATTCTCCCGACTTTTAAGGTAGGTTAAAGGTGGTTCGAGCTTCCCAATGAACAATGTTGGGAACTCCATTTTCATGCATTAGCATTTGATGCATGATCACAGCAAGTTGTGGAGCTGCCATTCATTCTGTGTCACTTGTCATCTGCTGCAGTCAAAGGCAGGGATGAAAGGTGTGAGGGAGGTTGGTGCCTTTAAGAGGCACGAATGGCGGATGGCAACCAAGTCGCAACTCAAAATCTCCATGATCCTGAGTGAATGGTCATGGGTGACAAAAGATCATGTGGTTCATCTTTCTATAGTGTTAAGGCTATGGTCTCTCAGTAGAGTCTCGAGGTAATGGAGTCAAGTGGAATAGTATTAGAGGGAGGCTTCTTGCATTATCCTGATCAAAGGCCAATGTCTCCATGTGGAATCATGAATGGGAGGAACACCCATCTCTGGTTCTCCAGGATGTCCTTCACCTGGAAAGGGTAGGATGGCGATGCCATGTCTAGACAGGTGAAGGACTTGGCACTAGCTAGCTGGCTTGGAGATGGAGGGAAATTTTAATTTATCATTTAATTTCATTCACACATCCACTGGGGCATCAATGATGCTGGCTGCAGGCAACTCTGTCTTGGGAGTGGCTCTCATTCAGAAGAGGGAGAGAACCCATTGCAGGTTGGCACAGGGCCAGAAGGAATAAAGGTCTGAGCAGGAAGAGGCAGCAGAGTCTCGAGAAGGTCAAGATGCTGGTGAATGGGGTCCATTGTAACAAGGAGAATTGGCTCAACCATGGGTGTATTGCAGGCAGTGGTCTTATCTAGAAATGAGTGAAAGGAAATGCAGGAGGTATCTTTGTATGTCCCGGGATGTGGTTGCTCACATTTATCAGCTTCTGCAGTATGAGCTGAGGCTGCAAAAACTCTGGAGGAGTAATGTGAATCTCCTAGTTTGCATTGAGTAAATGTCTGTTTGGGTGCCATTTAAATATGGCACCAGAACCTTCAACCCTGTGAGATAACAGTGGGCCAGGTGTGTTCCTGCCAACCCCGCCATGAGCTTCATTAAGCTCCTCACGGATACATAATTAATGAGCTGAACAGCAGAAGACCATACGTGTTCAGCCATGTTGTCAAGTGGGAATCACACTGACTTTCCTGCCTACCACTAGAGTTGGATTCCAGAATGGAAGATTCCGTCCACTGTGATGGACTTGGTAACACCACATAGATTGCCATCCAAGCACTTTAGGTTGAAGTTTATAAGATCCCACCCCAAATGCAGAGCTTGCATCAGTCTGCATTGAAACATAATTTGGTCATTTGATGCTTCAGGTCTTAAGATATTTCCTCAGTCTCGAGACAATTAGACCATAAGACATAGGAGTAGAAGTAGGCCATTCAAGCCATTGAGTTTTCTCTGCTATTCAATAAGACCATGACTGATCTGATATAATCCTCTGTTCCACTTTTCCACCTTATCCCCATAACCCTTGATTCCTTTACCGATTAAAAATCTGTCGATCTCAGCCTTGAATATACTTAACGACTCAGCCTCGACATCTCCCTGCGGTAAAGAATTCCACAGATTCACCACCCTCTGAGAGAAGAAATTCCTCCTCATCTCTGTCTTAAATGGGTGACCCCTTGAGAAAGGATCTTAAGGCCCCAAATGTCAACTGACTAATTAGAGCAGTGGTTCCCAAACTTTATTAACTGGGCAACACTTTCGGAATAAAAATTTGCTCGTGCCACACCAAATCTTTTATTGATCAGAAATACATTCAAAAACAAAAAAAAGCAACTCCTAGCAGTGCTTGATTCATAACATAGAACACAACTACTTTATAATATGATCATGGGGCATCCAGAAAGTATAAAACAATGCTTGTTTAAACCATGTTTAAATGTTTCTTTGATTGTCCTTGAACCTTCCCGCCACACTTGCCATCCTCTCTCGCCGCACCAGTGTGGCGCGTGGCACCCTTTGGGAACCACTGAATTAGAGCGATGTTGGGCATGTTTTTCCCCCTTTATCCAGAGGTTTGTACATCATGTCCCTTTTGACTCCCAGATGAAGCTGAAAATGGCTAGAGTAATTGCTACAGCTCAGGAGTGATGAACGAGCCAGTATTGTGCCATGTAAAGCAACACAGAGTGCTGAGAATGCCTTGTACCTGATGATCAGGTCATTACCTGCATTGGAGAGGGAGCATTGTTCACTCATATTGAGTTTTTGGTTCATTATACCTACTCACTTCTTCCAGTTTCTAAAGCATGCTCTCGTCCCTCTGAACAATATCCCCAGCATCGGTAAGCAGCCTGACCTGACGGTGAAGGGAATAAGGAATTGGTTAGCCCAGTTCCCAAAGAACATAGCCTTGCTCTTGCCACGATTTACCTTGGCACCCGAGGCCAGTGTGAATTGGTCACAGATGTTGATCAGTCTGCGCACTGACGGCAGGTCCAAGCAGAAGATGATGACATCGTCCATGTACAGGGAAGTTTTGATTTGAGTGCCTCCTCTGCCTGGGATCATCACTCTCATATGCCTGAATCCTTCTTGATGGACTCAGCAAAGAGTTTAATGTAACACACAAACAGGATGGGAGAGAGAGAGGGCGGTCCTGCCTGACACCAGATTTAATTGGACAGCTTTCTGATTCCCACTCATTGATTAAAACTGCGTTACTGATGCTTGTGTAGAGCAGTTGGTTCTAATTATGGATTCCCTCCCCAAACCCCATTTTGGAGAGCACATCCATCAGCTAAGTGCACAATATTCTGTCAAATATTCCCCTGGCCCAGGCTGATGAGGCAGGTATCTACATCCCTATCCCACAAAGAGGTGAACATATCTCTGAGTAGCGCGACGCTATATGATATCTTCCTGTCGGGTACAGAGCAGGTCTTGTCAGGGTGGATCACTGATTCCAGAGCAGACATGACCCGATTGGCGAAGACCTTGGACAGAATTTTACAGTCCACATTTAACAGGGACTCAAAAAGGAGTTTCACTGTTCTCTAATCTTTGTAATCCCTTTTGCCTTCCTCCGCGTTCTCTGGGGTCAACATTTTCACATTCAATGTCCATGTTCCCCTCTAGTCCTCCTGTAGGTGGCAGTTGGCCAGTTGGCGACAGTGGTCAGAGAAAAACATCGGCTTGATGTCGGTGGATCTGACTGTGAAAGCTTGGGACACAAACAAGAAGTCTATCCTGGAGCGGACAGACTCATCTGGCCGTGACCAGGTATATGTACGCTGCGCACCATCTACAGGGTTATTGAAGATGTCGTGCAGCTTGGCATCTTTTACTGTTTCCATCAAGAGTCTGGATGTGGCATCTATTCTGCTGTCAGTGCTGCTGGACCGTCTAGCTGTATCGATGATGCAATTGAAGTCACCGTCCAGAATGAACAGCCTGGAAGTGGCCAACAGCAATGGAAGCTGCTGAAGGATTGCCAGCTGCTCGCCATTCTGGAATGGGGCATACACATTAATTAACTGAAGTGGAGCATTCTTGTACAGTACTTTTGCACCAAGGAGGCACCTGCCCCCCACCTTCTTAACTTCAAAGATGGTGAAGTTGCCCCCCCACCACCAGAATACTCAGGCTAGAGGAATGCAAGTTATTCCCTCCTGACCCAATTGATGGCCCCTTGGACCACCAACATGGCCATTGTCTGTAGGAGCTGAGGTGCGGTATCACACACTCCTACAGAAACAGCAGGTCGGCTTTAACCTTGGCAAGGTAATCCAAGGCGGCAACACGTCACATAGTGGATTTAACATGACTCACAATAATGGAAGCGATCTTTATTCTGGTAACTGTATGAAAAGGTCATCAAAGTGCCATGAAGCAGGTCTGCACTGTTAAGCTTAGAACATACAGTACTCGGCAACACAATGCCCTTTTTGACTGATGCTGTCAAATTCATGTTATGTGCTTCACCAGTCTATGATCAATATCTCTATTCTTAGCTGTGTATATGCTTACAGGGGAAATGCCACACCACTGATAAGAATTAGATTAGCATACTGATTCATTTTAAATGAAGTGAGTTTTACTCACAAAGGCCAAGAGACAATGAATCACAGAATCGGAAGCGATACAGCAATAATAAAAAAATCCTACACCAGAAGGCAAAAACGCTGCAAAGGTCCTTACATAAATTAAATTTAAAAAGGCTGCTATAAACAGGGGGAACAAACTGAGAATTAGGGGATGACATTAACACTGAAACCAAAAGGAAAACTTATTATCGTAAAAATGGCCTTTTACAATTCTAGGCTCTGAAATGACACCATAGTGTATACACATTTGTGGCTGGGTGGAGCACATCTGAGACCTCTGACTGAGTTCAAGATGAGGGCTCAGAGCTAGCTGGAATGGAGTTGGACAGAGCCATTGGTAATGGGGAGCTGCGATCTGGACATCCACCTAGTAAGGATCCAACCATTCCGTGGAAAACTTGAGGGTCAAATTTGTCACCATGTTGGAGGCAGCTGATGCTGTCATTTGCACTCTCCTCTCTCACTTACTGGTACCTCCTGGAAGAGGCCAAGTGCTGAGGAGGATGATTCCCTATCAGGCCTCAGCACTGTTGTGTATTGAAGACATGATACGCAGGACAGACTTTGGTAAAAAATTAATGTCCAATGGAGCCTAATTTTCACCGTGCCTCGTCTTTTTTTCCACTGAAGTTTGCAGAACGATACATCTGACTCTTTTTGGAAACTTGTTTCCTAGTTTCAGTGTCGCTTTTATTTCATGTGAAATGAAAAATCATGGCAAAACTTTCCAAAATCAATGGAGAACAAAAACCATGCGGTGTATAACAAGGCTGGCAATTCACCACAGGTCAGTTTCACCCTCTTTGCCTGGAGCAATTTCACCCCGTAGAGTTTTAAAAATTCCAGTTCCGTACTTAAACACTACTTCCAGCAGATAAATATATTTTGCAGTGCTTGAATTTCCATTATGTAACTTGAAGGTTCCCATTATCCAGGATGTGAAACTTCAATCAGTTCACCTCTTCACACATATATGTGCACAACAGCTAGCAGCATCAGCAGTATAAACTTCTCAAGTCGAACAGAAATGCTGTTTCTGAATTGGTGGCTGGAGACCAATGAGGCAAAATTGCCCCCCCCATCAAACTTTTCCAAAGTTCTCAGTCCAGTAAGTTTAATCAGCGGAGGCTGGAAAAAGTTCCCAAACCTTCTTAGTGTGAGGAATCAGGGAGATTGGAGCATGGAAGCTGCAACTGGCCACATGGAAAGCGGAGCAGCAGTAAGTGCTGACAAAGAGGTTGCAGTGGACAGAGTAAAGGCAATATTGGTGGAGATCACAATGGGAGAGCCTGTAACAGCAATGTCCAGACTCAAGGATGGCAGGCGCTGTTGGACCAAACTGGAGCAGTTCAAGAAATTAAGAACAAAAAGATAAAGGAGGTGAAGGCAATTAGCAATTTTGGAAAGGTTGAAATATTTGTGTACAGGGGCTTGGGTATTTTTGTTGAGGGTCCTCCGATCTAAAGGCAAAAAATTGTTGAGGAGTACAGCCGAGAATAAAGTATCGATATACATCATGCAGATATTTAAGTATTAAATAGCACAGATTAAGTAAATGCACAACATCACTTCAATGTGTAGTAGACTGAAGGATACGTGCTCAGAAATTTGAGTAAAGTAAATTTAAATCAAATTGGTCTATATTTTCTAGCCCAACCCACTGCTGGGATTGTCTGGTTCTGCCGAAAGGACTTTTGGCCAAACTGCTGAATGTGCCACGGCAGGTCCCACCACAACGGCGTCAGAAAATCCCAGCCTTAGAAAGGAATTCTTAATTCAGAAGACGATACTTAGAAAAAAAACAAATTTGTCAGATAAGGTACTTGGTGACAAAGATGCTAGTGCAAGTTCAAAATATCATTAGGTTGTGTGATTTTGATCACAGGGAGTTCAGTTTCAAAGGACAAAGGTATTTTTAATTAGCATTGACTTTTTAAAAATCTGTTTCCTGATTGATCTTGCTTACTGTTTCCAACGATAGCAGTGACTGGTACAATGGGAAACTGAGGTGAAAAGTCAAGGTCCAATCATGAAGAACACAGAGGAAAATTGAGAAGTGCACAGGATAAGATATACAGTTAGCTTCCTGAAGGCTCCTTGAATGGAAAAGTCAAAGCAAATCTTACATAGAAGAAGGGATTGAAAAAGAAAAGGGGCATAACAATTGCTCAATCATTAATTACTCCATCAAACGATTCTGACAAGTCTGGCAAATCTAATAACTAGCAGCTGTTGTGCTTTGTTGTCAAGTCAAGAAACTACTACTGATGACTACGGATGTTGGCTTTGCTTTTTACAGCTCACTGACAAATTAATAGATCCTTTCATCTGAGAGTGGAAATAAATCATAATTAATCATATTTAATAACTTAGTTTTTCATTGGTTCTACAGCAATATTTAAGAATTGTTGGATGTTTGCTACATTGATTTTGGCCATACCATTAATTATTTTAATTAACAAGTAAATTTGCGGTTGAAAGATAGAGCTAAAAAATAAAAGGGTTCTAATATCACCAGCCATCCTTGAAAATTGAGAACGTAGCATCATAAAAAACAAATGTTTTATACACTATGAGGAAAAGTTTATTCTATGGAAACTGAAATCTGCAATGCAATAACCATTTTCTTTGTCGTGTAACTGGCTGAAGATGAGGATCTGAAGTATAATAGCTATTGAAGTGATTGTGTAATCTGCTGATTTAAATGCAGAACAGATCAACATTTCTTTCAGGCGATAACAATCTTCAGTAACCAGATAATGGTAACCAGATTATTATGTTTCCTGTATTATATATTTCCTCAGTTGCAGAGTACAATGAGGATCTTTTTAAAATATTTTTTTTTACCATAGTTATACCCAAAGAACAGTGCCATTTAAATCTATAAATCAAGTCTATTGCACTTGATATTATGACAGTAACACTTTAAGAAAACTGCTGTATCCCTAAAACACATTAAGTACCAACAATGAGGCAAGCCAGAGCTGCAGTTGCAACAATTATTTTTCTCCAAATGTTCTCAATGCCAAATGGGGTATTTGTATGTTTTATGAAGTAGACTTTTAGCAAAATCTACAATGTGACTTCTGTCAATTCAAACAAGTGAATACCTCGAATGGAGTTATTTTTTAAATTGGTGGACCCTTAGCAGAACTCATGGTCCTGCCTTCAGTCAGTTCAAAAAAACTCCCTGCTTCAGATTGTGTATTTGTTATTTTCATTTAAATTGGTAGATTGTTAGCAGAACCCAAGACGGTGACTTCGCTGTACTGACTGAGCCACACGAGCTAGTTACTATCCAAATGAACAGCAAGGCATCCATAATATGCAGTTAGTATATCATCTTCGGCAAAATAAACGAGTGTGAACTCTTGAACCCAATACATCCTTATTGTAGTGGATGTGGGCTCTGAGTTTACAAGATGGACTGAAGGCTAGGTTCCATACAGTCTATAAATATTTAGAATGATGTATGAATCTGTAAATCTCTCAGAGATGCCAAGTGACATGCTCTGAATATAAAACCATAGAAATTCTGAGTGTGTTCATTGATTTTGTTGAGAACTGATAAATGCATTGCCTTCCAGCGAAACTCTATGATTGCATAAACTCTGGTGTATGTGTCTGTGTGGTGTGCGTGTTGTAGTGATTTTCTCAATATCACTGCGTTGCTTAATTTTGTGTCAGCATGAGATCCACAAATAATATTTGATCTTAAAAAAACCTGTAACAGACAATGCACTGGTTACTTCTTAGAAATATATGCAATTGATGTAATACTACTTTACCGATACAAACCTGATCAATATACTAAAATACACTCCAACATTAAAGTTGTCTTAACTAAAACAGAATTCATGACTGAGGCCTGAATTTTCGCTCCCGCGCCCAAAGTGCAAAGTTTTCTTGGAAGTATTGTCAACTTTCAAAAGGCTGGAGTAGAACATCAAATGTACATAGACAAGCACGTGGAGTGGACAGATAGGTGACAGGTGAAGTTCAATGCGGAGTGGTGTAAGGAAGAACCTGGAGAGACAACATAAAATAAGGAGTGCAATTCTTAAGTGGGTGTAGGAGCAGTGGGATTTGAGTGTATATGTGCATAAATCATTAAAGATGGCAGTACAGGTGGAGAGCAGTTAATAAAGCAGAGAGTATCCTGGGCTTTATTAATAGGGGCATAGATTACAAGAGCAAGGATGGTATGCTGAACTTAGACAAGACACTAGTTAGGTCATCACTCGAGCATTCTGTCATACTCTAGGAAGGATGTGAATTCATTGGAGAGAGTACAGGATAGATTTACAAGAATGGTTCCAAGGATGGGAAACTTCAGTTATGGAGAGAGATTGGAGTGGCTGGGACTGCTTTCCTTGGAGAAGGCAGCTTAGAGGAGAAAATATTCAAAATCATGAGAGACTAGATAGGAAGAAACTGTTCCCGCTTGTAATGGATCAAAAATGAGAGGGCACAGATTTAAAGTGATTTGCAAAAGAAGCAAATGTAATCTAGGAAAAACCTTTTCCATGAGCGGTTCAGGTCCAGAATGCGTTTTCTGAAAGTGTGGTGGAGGCAGATTCAATTTAGGCATTCAGGAGGGCATTAGATGATTATTTGAATAGAAACAATGTGCAAGGGTATGGGGAGAAAGGCAGGTGAATGGCACAAAGTCATAATGCTCAATTAGAGAACTGGTGCAGACACATGGGCCAAATGGCCTCCTTCTGCATTGTAACAATTCTGTGATTGTGTTCCAAAACTGAAAATAACCTCTCTCTCCCCAGGACCAAACACACAGTGAAAATAACCTGCAGTGATTCTGACAGTATATGCTTTATTTTCCAGTGTGCATTTTGTAATCCCTCACTAAAGAATCTTAACAGTAATAATTCTATTGGATTTTGGATTGTCCTTTTGGACTCTTGAGGTATCCCAGAAGATCCTGGCTGATATGAATTTTGTCCTTGATGAAGCTATTACCTTTTCTTTTGATAATGTGTAAAAGTCTTTTAAAGCATATGAGACTTTCAAAAATGGGACATCTTATGAAATATTTTTATAACACAAGTAGGACTGGTGATCAAAAATTGAAAAATTGCACTGCAGCATTGGGTACTAAGGATGATAAATAAATGTTTCTTCCACATTTCTCCCTTTACCCCTGATTTTTAATGTTATGTCATTCTCTCTACTGCCGTCCCTAAATGTCACCCATCTCTTCTTTTTCATACTTCCTCGTCCCTACAATTAGATAGGAGGAGGCATACAGTCATTGGCTGGGGTGAAGCATGTAGCACAATTCCACCTAGTGACATGTCAGAGATGGAGAAGTTGCTGTAATGGTTGGGGTTGGGACGGGGGTTGGGACGAGGGGCACAGAATCCAGTCTGGGAGGGGGAGTTCAATGTCCATCACCAAGTGTGGTTCAGTATTGAGATGGAAGGGACTTGAAAGACAAATGCCAGATTGAGCCTAATTGCTCTAACATGAAAGAAGAACCTACCTGGCTTTGTCTTCACCAACCTACCTGGAGCAGATGTATCTGCCCATGACAGCATTGGTAGGAGTGAACACCATAAAGTAGTACATAGTAAAAGGTTCACCAGGAAGTAGTGGCCATAAGATGGAGTATAATATAGAGAAATGTGAAGTTATTTACTTTGGTTGCAAGAATGGAAAGCAGAATATTATTAAAAGGTGAGAGAATTGTAAGTGTTGATGATCAAAGGGACTTGGGTGTGCAGGTACAACAAACACAAAGTTAGCAAGCAATTAGGAGGGCATATTGTCCTTTATTGCAAGGGGATTGGAGTACAAGATTAATGAAGTCTTGCTACAGTTATAGGATTTTGGTGAGACCACATCTGGAATGCTGTGTGCCGTTTTGGTCCCCACATTTAAGAAATATATACTTGCATTGAGACAGTACAGCAAATGTTCACTAAATTTGTCCCTGTCATGAGGGGGTTGGTCTATGATGAGAGGCTGAGTAAACTGGGCTTATGTTCTCTGGAGTTTAGAAGATTGAGAGGTGATCTAATTAAAACCTACAAAATTGAAGGAATGTAATAGGGTGGACACTGAGAGATTGTTTCCAGTGGTCAGGAAGTCTAAAACAAGAGCAAAGTCTCAGGATAAGGGGCTGACTATTTTGGCCAGAGATGAGGAGAAATTTCTTCACTCAAAGGATTGTGAATCTTTTGAATCCTCTATCCCATGGAGTTCTGGATGTTCCATCATTGAATACATTTAAGGCTGGGATAGACAGATGTTTGGGACTGAATTTTCCCATCCTGCCCGCCATGGGAATTGTAGCAGGCAAGGGGGGACCATGCAAAGGTCCGTTGACCTCGGGCAGGATTTTTGGTCTTGGGGTGAGCATGGCCGGAAAATCCCGCCCTTGGTCTCTGAGGAAATTAAGAGATATGGGGAGCGATCAGGAAAATGGAATTGAAGCTTATTGAAGCCTATTCATGGTTGTACTGAATGATTTAATGGCTCAATGGGCCATGTGACATACTCCTGCTAATATTTCTTATGTTCCCACATAATCCATAACCTCATGGTCAGCATATCCCTCACTCTATCATTACTCTCTGGCCAAGGAGCCAATTCTGGTTCAATGTGGATTGACGGAAAATATGCCAGAAACAGCATCATAAGCTCTGAAATTGAAATACCAACCTGATGAAGCTATAACACACGAGTACAAACATGCAGGACAAATCTAATCCAGTCAATTATCATTCCATGTGTCTACTCTTGACCACCAGAAAAATGGTGGAGTAGGTTTTGAAGGGGTTTTCAAAAAACTATTTCTGATGTTTCAACCACTTTTAATTGCTGTTGTGAGTTTATGGTGGTGGGGGGGGGGGGGGGGGGGGAGTGGGGGGTGAGGGTTTGGGGATTGGAGGGGAAATAGAGGTGTTGGGGGTGAAGGCACATTGTCGGGAAGGAGGTATGAGCATTGTCAGAGGTGAAGGGGAGGGAGGTAAGCAGTGTTGGGAGTCCGGGAGAGTGGACATTGTCAGCGTGGAGGAGGAGGAGGATGGGGATGAGGTGGTGGGGATGGATATTTTTTAGGCCTTCATGATACAACTCCCTATGTTAATCACTATCAACCTAGATCTAAAGTCTGTAATCAATAATCGGAAAATCTTGGAGTAAGGTTTCGAGTAAGTACAGAGCATCAAGCTCAAGTCTCTGACAACAAGTTTAGAGTTGGAGATATTCTTGGAGTGGCACAGGCAGCATAATTCTGCCCCTTAGAAGTTTAAACTTCCTAGCTAAGTACTGCACATTTGCGTGGCTAGTGACTTCCTGAGGTTCCGCGTGCAACAATGGTGAATGTTTCAACAATTGCTGCTGTTGCCATTGGAGAATCAGGACCAATTTGTAGTTAGTGTTTTGATTCCTCTTGCCATGCAAAATTACATAATAGTGAGGATGAAAGCTGGTGAGGTTTAATCTGGGTTTTTAAAGACTTTTATGCTGGACTTTCTACCTATGCAATTTTTAATACTTGAAATTCATACAGTGAAGCAAGATGCAAATCAATCTTTTTATGCAGAAGATATGTTTGAAATTCATAGAGGATGAAATACATATGCTGCAGGCTAAAAGGATTGATAGTGCATACAGTAACAATTTTCCACACGCATTTAAGTAGAGGGAAAAGCGATTATCCCTCATGAAAATAACTTAAATGCAAGGAATGTTGTAATTATGGGGTGGTTATCTCATAAAGAGCAAGAAGCAGATGAACATAACATCCCTCTCGTATATATTTTTGAGTTTTCCATAGAAAGAAACAATTGCCGTTACCAAAACCATGGGATACATTGTCACACAAATCACTAAAGAAGCACCTTCTGATGAATTTTCTGTCTGCTGCAAATCGGTCTTCATGTTTGTTTTCGTAAATACTTTCTCTCCCTTCATTTTATTGTGAACAGAAAGGTATTTCCATTGATTCTTTAGTTTAGAGCCAGGGATATTACAATGCCAGACACAGCATTCATCTCACATAACTTGCCATTTAAATTCTCCATCTCGTGTCTATTCTCGACCTCCTACACTCGGATGGCCATATTCTAACCTGAATCTTGACACTTTTTTCCGACAGCAGATCCTGGTCATGACTTTGCTGTCTGTTCAACCATTCCCACATTCCAGTCTCTCCATCCCTTTGCTTCTTTCCTCCCCCTTTCCCTGCCGCCAGGTTTTTGCTTAAAACCTGTTTCATCTCTAACATTTTCCAGTTCCGATGAAAGGTCATTGACCTGAAATGTTAACTCTGTTTCTCTCTCCACAGATGCTGCCAAACCTCCTGAGTATTTCCAGAATTCCTAGTTCTTTGCCATTGATCAATATTCATTCCCTACTTTTCTGAGTGAATTTCATTTGTTTCCCTGCACAAGTGCAGGCAGTCTCAAATGGTCTCAAAGGCAGATATACAAATAAATAAACTTCCTATATTTTGTTTGTACGTTTACAGGAAGTGTTGATCAGTGGTAATACGACATTTGGTAATTGCTAATTCTTTTTCTCCTTTCTGTTATTCTCTTGGTTTATTTTGTTGATTGATTTGTTTCTATTCTTCTTCACTATTATCGTACTCTCTACTATCCTCACTACCCTTGTGTTTTTGGAAATAAGGATGGCAACATTCAATAAGATTAATGTTCACTCATTGCTTCTCGTGCATGCAGCATGTAAACCTTGTGCCACTTGTTCATTTAAATGGCTATAGTCAGTGCTGTAGAGTGCTGTTGAACACCTGCATATCTGAGCTGGTGGTTCAAAATTTTGAAAGGCTTACATGAGTTAAAGTTAGCCAGCGCAACCTAAATCCAATCTGCACATGTTAAATAGGAGGTATATTTGGCTGGAGCAGAGTCTGGTAGTCATTGTAAAACAGAGTTTGACCTGCAAAGATATAGCATGACACAACATGGCAAATAGCAGGCACCAAGGTTTTCTGATGCTGCACTGGATACCTAGGTTGAAGACATGCAGAGGAAGAGAGATGTCATCTATTCACAAGATGGTTTCAAGATAAACTCTCAGGAAGCAGTAGGACTAGTCCTGAGCACCTGGTTCCAATGTTAGAAGAAGTTCAGCAACCTCACATGAGTCCTCAAGGTCAGTGAATGCATCATCAGATGCCATGCTGCATCAACTGCACCATCAGCCTCGGACATCGATCCATGTTCCACACCTCATTACTCACTTGCCAACAATCTCTGACAATTATGGCTCATACTCAGATTCATATCTATACCTCACCCTCACACACTTAGCACTGCTGCAAGTTTCACAGCCACTTCTCACAACTTGGACAAGCTGCTAACTATTCAAACCAACATAGCCACATTTACGGAACAGATTAATCCACACTCACTGATGCACTTCCCTTTGTCTTATCGGGCAGGGTAATGCACAATTAGAGGTAGCAGCACATAGCATGTGAGGAACAGATATAGTTCATATGCCCTTACATCAATGGAGGAGACAGTGCTTGCCACCATTGCAATGATAATAATCGAGGCCATCAATAGCTTGGGGCTGGACCCAACAAAATACAGTATGCTTAGAACTAATTCTCTTTTTCATATTGTACTTCACCTTAATTCCACAATCTCTTCAGATTTACAAGTTCTGGATGATCTTGCTTCCCCTCTTCACTGCAGTACAACCCTACCCTTTGTGGTTTTACCTTTTCAAATGCCTAAGCATTGGTCAGGCAGTGATGAAAGAGCAGGATATTGAAGGGCAGGGAGACAGTGATAAAGAAAAAACACCATTACTCTTTCACACTTGCAGCCACAAACTCAGATACCGATATTATGCACAGATTAAAGGATAGTTTAGCAAAGGAATCTACAAGTCATGCAACACAAGATATGAATGGCCCGTAGCCAGGCTCGAGGATAAAAGTAGCCCCACTGCCATCTGCCCAGCAGGTGACTTGCACAGAAATCCATAGCTGTAGTGGGCACAGGTGAGGATTTTGATGGGGCAGCTTACAGAAGAAAGCTGATGGGGACTCATACTAGAAAGCATTGCACATTAGCAGGCCTTCCAAAAAGCCTCTGGTCAATGTTAAGGAGCACGAGGAGCCTGGCACCAACATGACATAAGCTTTTGCACAGAGTTTGGAACCTATTCTCTCTGGCATGTGAGTTATAGCTAATTCCAACAAGGCATTCATTGTCTCATAACTCTCACATTGTCCAAAAGGCTCTTCTGGGCACTAATGGCATAGAAACTGTGGATGTCTTTAAAGAATGAGTTGCTAAACCACCTTATCTGTATCTATCTCTGTGATCATATGTTTGTGATGCCTCCCTATTTGTGGGGCAAGGTGAGAATCTGGCAATGTTTAGCTCACTGTGGATTCACAGGAGCATGAAACAGCAAACAGCTTGTTGGCACTCTGCCATCCTGTTTACTCTACAACTAACTCAAATTTGATGCTGAGGAAAGATGTTCATGCCACTATCTGATTCACATTAAATGGAACAACAAAAACTTATCGGCAATAAATGGAACTAGAATTATAATATACAATACAAATGTAGGTATTTCAGACTTTTTGAGACATGCCTGGTTACATGGAACAACAAAAATGTGGTAGGTTTAAGTGACAATTAAACAGTTTCAAGCCTGATGTAGTAAAAGTGCCTTAAAAGTTCCTTAAAATATAATTTTAAGAATCCTGCTGCACTCTGTTGAAACAGAAACAGTTAATTCTAGGAAAAATGGGGAATCCATATGACACACTACCAGGATAAAGAATCTTGAACAGTGAACAGCTCATTCAAATTCGTTACTGGAGTTAAGCACACCCAGGCATGTCAAGGTTGAACGATTTGATGACAAGATAAGAGTAACTGGGAGTGACATAATCTTTATGGGGATTGAATTACCACTGCCTTTCAAAGATAGATAAAGTGAAAGAAGTTT
Source organism: Mustelus asterias (assembly GCF_964213995.1). Classification (NCBI taxonomy): domain Eukaryota; kingdom Metazoa; phylum Chordata; class Chondrichthyes; order Carcharhiniformes; family Triakidae; genus Mustelus; species Mustelus asterias. The sequence goes on along the minus strand of NC_135802.1, from coordinate 65,061,765 downwards.
TCACAACTAGTGATCAGTCCTGGCTTTTATCAAGTAATTGAAATTTTGACATTGTAAGTTCATGTCATGTGTTGTTGAAGATATTGACGTAAAAAAGAGAATCCTTGAAATGAGTTACTACTCAGATTGTCGAAAAGATTGTATCAAAAGAGGGTTGCTTTCAGAAGCAAAGGTAGTAAATGTGTTATTAATACAAAAGATCACAGAACAGATTGCAGATAGAGAAGTTGAAGAGAGAAGTCATGAAGCGATCAGAAAAGTCAAAGCATTATAGGTGAATAAATGGCTCTCATGTAGACATTCAACTTCCCCTTAAATGCATCAATTCTATGTCCTTCAACCATCCATGTGGCAGAGAGTTCTATGCTCTGATCTTTGTGTGTATGAAGAAATTCCTCCAATATTCTACATTTTGATCAGTTAGCAAGTTGTATATTTATGCCTCACTTATTCTGGATTCTACTGCTCCTGATAGGCCCAAAATGAGTTCAGGAATTGGTGAGGTGAGGCTTTTTAAAAATTCATTTTCCAGGGTGTGAGTATTGCTGGCTGGGCCAGCATTTATTGCCCTTCCCTAACTGCTCTCCACTTCAGAGGACATTTGAGAGTCAACCACATTGTTGTGGATCTGGAGTCACATGTAGGCCAGACCAGGTAAGGATGGCAGATTTCCTTCTCTAAAGGGCATCGGTGAACCAGATAGGTTTCTACCACAAACAACAATGGTTTTATGGTCATCATTAGACTTTTACTTCCAGATTTTTACTGAATTCAAATTTCACCATCTGACATAGCGGAATTTGTGTTCCCAGATCTTGCTCTGGGTCTCTGGGTTACTAGTTCAGTGACAGTACCACTACGCCACTGCCTCGCCATAGGCTGAAAGTCTGCCAGTATTCTGTCCCTGTCAGGAGCAGTGAGAAGCAAAGTTAGGGGTGTTCAGGCAGAAAAAAACCCACCTCTGAACATTCAAGGTTCATAAATTCCTGATTGCATTGCGGACTTATTACCACTACCATATATTTAAAGTTAAAGTTACCAGTTTATTTATTAGTCACAAGTAAGGCTTACATTAACACTGCAATGAAGTTACTGTGAAATTCCCCTAGTCGCCACTGTCCGGTGCCTGTTCAGGTCAACACATCTAACCAGAACGTCTTTCAGAATGTGGGAGGAAACCAGGGCACCTGGAGGAAACCAAGCAGACACGGGGAGAATGTGCAAACTCCATACCCAGTGACCCAAGCTGGGGATCAAACCGAAGGTCCCTGGCGCTGTGAAGCAGCAGTGCTAACCACTGTGCTACCGTGCCACCCCATTTAAATCACAGTGCCTGAAACAGAGATATGGAAAGGGTCAAAACGTAAGCTATTTTAGGGGATTTGACTTCATGGCAGAAAAGTGGCATCAATGACTTTTTGTCTACGTTTCCTGCAAAAATAAAATTACTGGGCTCAACTCTCCATGAGAAATATATAAAAATGATGAGGAAACTTACTGCCTTTAAACTTAAGGAATCTACTTGTCCAAAGTTGGACAGCAATTTAGTGTGTTAACTTGTAAGAGTTAAGTCCCCAAGAAAAAAAGTCAGCTTGTTTCTATTGAGAGTGAACAGATGTTGGAAGAAGGAAGAAATATGCTGATGGCAGATGGAGTTTCATGGTGCCAACATTTCAGAGGCAAGCACAAGCATCCCAGAGGAAGTTGAGACAAGATACTCTACTGCTCTGCTTTGGAAGGATAATGTCCTAAAATCACTGCAAATGTTGCAAGCTTATCGGCGATAAATGGAATTAGAATTATAATAAACAATACAAATGTAGGCATCTCATGCTTTCCGAGACATGGCTGTTTTTTTCCGAAACAGCTCTTTGAGATAAGGAATTAAGGTGAAGGGATTAAGGATTTGAATGGTAGTCTTCAAATAATATTCCTTTCAAGGTGAGTTCACTGATCCCAGTGCTCTTAACATTGTGTCAGAACTAATGTTTCTTGCCACCACAGCAGATACACTTATTGTGAAGTTCAGGAGACTGAAGCTGTGCATCAATGTGTTATTAACTACAATGTAAAAAACATAAGAACTAGGAGCAGGAGTAGGCCATCTGCCCCCTTGAGCCTGCTTCACCATTTAATAAGATCATGGCTGATCTTTTTGTGGACTCAGCTTCACTTACCTGCCCGCTCACCATAACCCTTAATTCCTTTACTGTTCAAAAATCTATCTATCTTTGCCTTAAAAACAATCAATGAGATAGCCTCAACTGCTTCACTGGGCAGAGAATTCCACAGATTCACAACCTTTTGGGTGAAGAAGTTCCTCTCAACTCAGTCCTAAATCTGTTGCCCCTTATTTTGAGGCCATGCTCCCTAGTTCTAGTTTCACCTGCCAGTGGAAACATCCCTGCTTCTATCTTATCTATTCCCTTCATAATCTTATATGTTTCCATACGATCTCCCCTCATTCTTCTGAATTCAAATGAGTATAATCCCAGTCTACTTGGTCTCTCCTCATAAGCCAACCCTCTCAACTCCAGAATCAACTGAGTGAATCTCTTCTGCATCCCCTTTAGTGTCAGTATATCCTTTTTCAAGGAAGGAGACCAAAGTTGTACACAGTTCTCCAAGTGTGGCCTCACTAGCACCTGATACAGCTGCAACATAACCTCCCTGGTTTTAAACTCCATCCCTCTAGCAATGAAGGACAATATTCCATTTGCCTTCTTAATTACCTGCTGCACCTGCAAACCAACTCCTTGAGATTCCTGCACAAGGACATCCAGGTCCCTCTGCACAGCAGCATGCTGCAATTTTTTACCATTTAAATAATAGTCCATTTTGCTGTTATTCCTACCAAAATGGATGATCTCACATTTACCAACATTATACTCCAACTGCCAGACCCTTGCCAACTCACTTAGACTATCTGTATCCCTTTGCAGACTTTCAGTGTCCCCTGCACACTTTGCTCTACCACTCATCTTAGTGTCATCTCTGAATTTTGGCACACTACGCTTGGTCCCCAACTCCAAATCATCTATGTAAATCGTAAACAATTGCGGTCCCAACACTGATCCCTGAGGCATACCACCAGTCACTGATCACCAACCAGAAAAACAACCATTTACCCTGACACTTTGCTTTCTGTTAGTTAACCAATCCTCTATCCATGCTAATACATTACCCATAACACCGTGCACCTTTATCTTATGCAGCAGTCTTTGGTGCAGCACCTTGTCAAATACCTTCTGGAAATCCAGATGCACCACATCCACAGGTTCCCCACTGTCCACCATGCACGTAATGTCCTCAAAGAATTCCACCAAACTAGTCAAACATAACCTGCCCTTTATGAACCCATGCTGCGTCTTCCCAATGGGACAATTTATATCCAGATGTCTCGTTATTTCTTCCTTGATGATAGCTTCAAGCATTTTCCCTACTACAGAAGTTAAGCTAACCAGCCTATAACTACCCACCTATAACTACCCGGATCCCTCACTGTAAGATCATTAATTATTCCTGTCTCATTACATAGGACCAGATCTAGGATAACTTGCTCCCTCATAGGTTCCATTACATACGGTTCAAGGAAACTATCGCCGATGCATTCTATGAACTCCTCATGGCTGCCTTGACTGACCTGGTTTGACCAATCGACATGTAGATTAAAATCCCCCATGATAATTGCTCTACCATTTTTACATGCATCACTTATTTCTTTGTTTATTGCTCGCCCCACCATGATGTCATTATTTGGTGGCCTATAGACTATGCCTAGCAATGACTTTTTCTCCTTACTATTTCTAATTTCAACCTTTTTTTGATAGAACCTGTATCATCTCTCACTACCGCCCTGATGTCAACCTTAAATATCAGAGCTACCCCGCCTCCCTTACCTTCCAGTCCGGCCTTCCAAACAGTCTGATACCCCTGGATATTTAACTCCCAGTTGTGACCACTCTGCAACCATTGTCTCTGTAATGGCCACCAAATCATACTCATTCGTGATAATTTGTGCTATCAACTCTGCTTGTATTTATATAGCACCTTTAATGTAATAAAACATCTCAAGGTGCTTTACAGGAGAATTATAAAGCAAAATATGATGCAGAGCCACAATGATTAAGGTTTGTTAATGTCAACGGCATTGTTAAGGTTATTTGAACACATAAATACAGATAACTGGGACATTAGGTGCAGGTGAGGAGTGTTGATACTGAATAAACTCTCTCATCAAGGAAAGGCGCTGTTCTTAGTTTTGATTTCACCAACCAGCACAGATCCTATTAACACTGTGCATCTGTCCAAAACAGTATGTCATTATTATTTAGAGTGCTGAGCTTCACCTTTATGAATTGGTGCAGGATACATTTAGATATTTTATTTGTTTATTTGAGTTTGTTGCTGAAGATGTGGTGAGGGAAAATTGGTATTTGGCAGTAGCACAAAATGCCCATTGGTGCATCAGTAGTGGGGAAGAAAATCAACCGTTGTGTAAAACGGATTGCTGATTCACTGTCACCCATTTTGTCCCACTTCCAAAGATCAGTTTCATGTCCACATTTTCTGAACAGCAAAATAATTATTTTGAACTACTCAAACTATTGATCCATCAGAGCTATGAGCAGGGAATTAAAAACTTGTATTTATATAGCACCTTTAATGTAATAAAATATCTCAAGGTGCTTTGACAGGAGAATTATTTAAAAAAAATGACAGAACCACATTGATTCCAGTCAGTTCTAATTCAGATTGATAGGTGTCTGAGGTTTTTCAACAGTCTCCAAACTACATAGGATAAAAATCAGAAAAACAGAGCCAGTTACATGCTCCCTGTTGAATTAAGAAATTTGAAATCTCATGCCATTTTGGTGGGTACCTTTTTTTGAGTACTGCTGTGTTAAGAACCAAGCTAAGATCAGTAGAAGCATTTTGCCTTTCAGCGTTTGATAAATGTGAACATGTAATAATTTTTGACAGTATCCTAGAGTTGTTTTGCTCTGATAATTTAAATCCCAGACCTCTCTGGCAGTGCTGACTGGTTTGATTGTCCCAAAACTGTTTGATAATAGCAGCATGTATTTAGAAGTTATTTCACATCCACAGTTAGTGCCTTGATATCAGACTTTCAACCTATGGTTATCAAGTGGCAAAGCAAATTTATGTTGACAACATTAACATGCTTGATGTTGGGAAAAAAAAGTGTGAATCACTATAATTGAACATTTAACCAGATGCCTACTGCAATATCACATTTTTAGACTGTGTGGAGATTATAAGCTCTTATAAAAAAATTTGCAGCATGCCTGATGACATTGGCCCAGGTTTTCCCACCAAGCTAGCACTGAAACTAATGAGGCTTTCCATTCTTTGCACACAAATGGTGCAGCAATTTCAGGTCAAGGGCAGATGCACAGTTAAACGTTGAAGTGTTTTTCTGAGTTACAAACTAAAGTTGCCGAAGAAAGTTAAGTCTCATCCTTTACTGTCTTAAATTCAAAAGCGAAACACTAAAGATGCTGGAAATCTAAATTAGAAACCGGGGCGGTTGGGAGGTGGGGGGAGGGGGATTTTCTGCAGACAGGAATGGCAGCGGGGCAGAAAATCAGGGGGGAGTCCCAAAATGGGTATCACACCAATGTGATTTCCCTGCTCGACTATCCTCGGCCATGATATAATGTGTTCCCACCATGCAATGATGGGAACACATTAAATACATTAACATATATTTACCGGGCGTCCCTGCTGCATCATACTGTCTTGTAGGGAACTACCCCCCTCTGCCATGTCAGCGTGACATCATGTTGGGGTTTACTGTAGCTTTTGCCAAACAGGGAACTGATGAACAGAACCCATCAGCAACTTGCAGCTAAGTAAAGCCTCTAGGAGAGAGAGTGTTGTGTCCAGGCAATACCCTGGCAATATCCATGCACTGCCCCCTGGCACTGCCACGTTGTGAAGTTGTGAAGGTTCGGGGTGGTTCCCTGGGAAGTTTGTGTTCTTATTTTTATTGTTTTTAAATCGGGGAGCCCTTTAAAAACAGTGCCTCAATCTTTCAACAATCTCTGTTGCACTGGGCAGGCTCAATCAGAGCACACCTCACCAGAGTGGCATGGTGGAACCCACCTCTTCCATTTTTTTCCAGAGTTTGTAAAGCCAGCAAGGCAGCCAAAGTAAGTGGAAGTCCACAAATAAGGCTGTTTGTTGACTTCACTGACAGGCTGCACTTCGAAAAAATAATCAGAAAATTCCACCCATGGCAGGGATCTGGGCATCAGGACCATCTCAATGAGTTCCCTGTCACAATCCCCTGCAAGGTCCACTCTGCACACCAAAGCAATCCTTCCAGCTGTGGTTTACATTCTGTCATTGTTTATCTGAGGTGCCTTGTTGCAGATTATTCTGCTCAGGCCTTGGACAGGAAGCAGAAAGTGGGGCAGGGGATGGGCCCTTAAGGTCCCCTTTCCAACTTGAATACCATCCCCAGATTTGCCCCAACCATGAGTGCACTCATTTTACGCTAACCACTCCATTGAGACTGCCAACTCTCACCCTCCTCAGGCCTCACCTGCCCTTTCCACCATGAGAGCCCCTGCACTTACCTGGTTCCAGATTCCAGGAGCCGCTTGTAGTCCCAGTCCCGGCCACTGCTGTCACTGGTGCTACAGTGGGACGAGTGAGCTGCCGGCCAATCTGATTGGCCAACAGTCCTCTGAGGCAGGACTTCTGCCCAAGCAAGAACATAAGACCATAAGAAACAGGACCAGGAGCAGGCCCTTCAGCCCCTCGAGGCTGCTCCACCATTCAATAGGATCATGGCTGATCCGACTATCCTCATGCTCACTTTCCTGCCCTTTCCCCATAACTTTTGATTCCCTTATGGATCAAGAATCTATTGCTCTATCTATCTTTTGCTTAACTATACACAAGGGCTTTGTCCCTACAGCTCTCTGTCACAAAGAGTTCCAAAGACTCACAACATTCTGAGAGAAAATATTCCTCCTTATCTCAGCCTTAAATTGCTGCCCCTTTATTCTGAGACTGTGCCCTCTGGTCCTAGACTCTCCCATGAGGGGAAACAACCTCTCAGCATTTACCCTGTCAGGCTCCTTAAGAATCCTATATGTTTCAATGAGATCACCTCTCATTCTTCTAAATTCCAATGAGTAGAGTCCCAACCTGTTTAACCCTTCCCAGGTGAAGGGAGAATCCTGTATATAGCTAATTAGTGCTTCTTGTAGAGCTAAATGGTTGTGGGGCTGCTGTGATAGGCTGGGATGCATTCCCTGCCAACTCTTTGGATGGTGGAGTGGGGCACCACCATCCAAAAAATCCTGTGCAATGTTTTACTAAACACAATATGGTCCTCAATGAATTTTGTAATATGGTTGAATTAGGAATTTGGCCTGCTTTATCCATTTCAGTCAATGTAGTCCCATATATGTCTTAATCAAATAACAATTCTTCAGCTTTTATGTTCAAGTAACTACTTTTTAATTCAATTTACTTAGTTATTATTGATTCTCTGCCCACTGCTCATTCACATCTTTGAGGTGATAGTTCTTTATTTTGTCACCGATGTCTTACTTCTATTCCATAGCCTATTTACTTTTCCCTCCTGCTACTCTCTAACTCAATAAATATCAACTGCGTGTTTCTAAAATCTACCCGCAATATTATTTTCAACTGTAATACAATCTATCACCTGAACCACTGGGCACCACATCATCAACATTATAGATTAGGACTATTGCTTGAGCATGATATCGCCAATAAATAACCTATGTTGTAATTGCTCTCTCTCATTATGCAGATTATTCTGATTGGAATTAATTCCAGAGTAAAACATATACAAGATTTAAGGCCTTCTTCCACCACTTTCTCACTAATATTTATCTCCATAATCAGTTCTTACATGCATTTTCCTTTCTGTCACAGTCCCGAACAACATATGCAAAGTTCATAGTTAATACTGCTCCCACAGCTGTCTTTCTCTTTAACTTAACTCCTGCGTGGTACATATCTTTAGCACCATATTAATCTTGACACATCAACTTAAAGCGATGAGTTGGTAATCGTAATAGGATTCATGAGTGAGTTATATATATAATAGATGGCCAGCATGATCTGTATTGAATCTGTAGGTTTATCCTGTACAAATTACCAATCACGTAAAACTGCTTGTTTGTGGTATTGTAGTTGTGCGGGTAATGTTAACATAGTCTGCCTGGTGAGAAGGTGATGGGGTCAGGCCTGCCATCCCTTTCACTCCTGCTTTATTTTACTCTCCACAATACTGTCCCATTTCTACATTTCCTGTCCTGAGTTCAGTCCAAATTCCGCTCTATAATATCTTGACTTCACAGAACTGAAGGCATATTTGGCTTTAAACGTTGGTCTTGCACTGTGATTCCTTGGCCTTTACCTAGGTTCCTCAATAAAAACTTACTCATTGAGCAAAGATTCATGTTTGGCCTTTCAACATGAATCATCTTCTATTGTTAATTCTATTTTAAATTCAGTTAAATGGTTTAACTGATGGTCTATTCATTAAAAATGTAATAAATTATGAATAAGCATGCTATTAAATACACAATGTTTCTGGGTCATGTAGAAAGATCAAGGAAGTCTTCATAGATAATTAATCCTTCTCAACTTTGAAAACAAAACCATTAGATCAGATCTAGCAGATCAGGGAGCACAAAAATATTTGCTTATGACTGGAAAAAAATGCAAGATTAATTATCTCAGGTTTATTAGAACCGTTAATTGTCTCAGATTGTTGAGATTAACCTATTCAGGATTTTAAGCTTTCATAATTCACCTAAGGTTGTGTCAAAGAATCCTTTAGGAGTGTTTATTTTCCACAATCGGCAAATTCATCGTGCACAGAGTTCTTCAGGAAACCTTCTTAGCTGTCTCCATTTCTCCACACATGATGCTGTACTAGAAAATCTAACAGCAGTGGATCTAATAGAGATTAGTTGAATCAGTTTAATATCCAGCTGTGTGCATGTATTTTTTACATGTGAACATGTGCGTGTGTGAGTAAGATTGCCGATTCTTAAGAATAGTTTCATACTTGTTATTCTCCTGGCTCCATTTCATTAAAAATTTCCTTTTATAAGGACAGTATCAAGGCATAGCTTGTTGAAAACAATTATTGTTTTAATGTGATCCAATTGTTAGCTCTTTGAAACGCCAATGGTGCTGACATTTCTCGGCATATAGAAGACAATAACAGCATATTGCCATTGAAAAGCAGCGCACAAGAGATGATTTCTTCTCAAAGTCCTCTCCATAGAATTAATCAAATAATAGGTTCAAATTCTGACATTCAAGCACCTACATTAGCATTTTCTACATTGTTGATCTCCTGTGTGGTAGCAACACAGGCTCCAACATCGTCTCCAGAAAATGTGAACTGTGTAGTGATCTTTTAGGAGACTTATTGTGAGTTGTTAGATATGGATTAAAAAGGTAATTTGTGTCATTTATAACTGCAAGTGGGCTGTAATTTTCATTTTAAATACCGTGAAAAGCAGCTCAGTTTCAATATGAATTCGTCCAAACTGGACCAATTTGATTTTTTGCCGATCCAAATTTTACATTATTTAAGAAAACAGCACCTTGTAAAATATCATATGATCAATGTACTTGATTTGGCTGTAGTACATAGTTGTTGGGGTAGTGGGTCTGGCCCCGAGGGGCCACTCTTCACCCCATCCACATAGATATGTAAACTCCTGAGAAGAGCAAGAAAGAGGAAAAACCAAGGGTCACTAAAAGAAATACTCTGCAAAATTCCTCTCCAATTTCCTCAAGACAGTCAATACCAGTCCAGGTAATCTATAGACCAAGTGTTATCAACTTCCTAAGGTTCATCCTGCACAAGCTCTACTTTGTCCAGAATTCTGCCGCCTGCATCCTATTCCATACTAATCATATTTATCAGCTCAATCCTTGCCATCTTTTATTGTTTTCTATTCTCCAATGTGGGGGTTAAGAATATGTTTAATCATGATGCTCCAGCAATCATGGTGTGGCAGAGGCTATATAAATGCAAGTTTTATTTTTATTTATTTCAAGATACACATCCTTCCCTCCAAATTCATCCATGGTCTCGTTCCAATCCAAGTCTGCAATCTCCTTCTCCCCATTTCTTGGCTTTATCTAATTTTCCAGTATGTGTCTTCCCCTCTCAGGCCTCCTCACATCATCGATAGTGAATTTTTTAATGACGATGCCTTCTTCTTTGGAATTATCTTCTCAATCTTCTAATTTAGCCTAATTCTTCCTGTTGTCAAAAACCTCTTTGAAGCATAACTTTTCGAACTTACCTTTGGTTTGCTCCCTTCAACCTACTTCCATTTGCTCCTTGATGTCTGATTTTCCTCTCTCCCTCTCACAATAATGCACAGTGTGCTTTTTAATTTCCTGTCTCCTAATGTGACTTAGCCATTGGATTGGGACGTGCCTAAAAGAGGCTTAAAATTCTTCTGTCCAGGTGACAATTATTTCCAAATTTACACTGAACCGCAGATCTTGTATGAATATTAGATTATTGGCTTTTTCAGTTTTGCTGTATAAGATCTGTAAAGTTGTGCATGAATAATGCTCAGAAGTGAAAATTTAACATTGCTTATCACGGATTGTTATCAAGCATTCTTCATAAAATGCTCATATAGCATTGTTCCATTATTTATTAAAAAAGGATCTCTTAAGCTGAAAATGAAAAGTAAATTATTTCTCTGCCTCATTAGGTAGTGTGGAAATAATTCAATTTCCAGGGGATTTTGTATAATTTCATTCCCACAGGTTTGGAATCATACCCTTATTCTAAATGCTAATATGTTTCTCTCAGTCTGTGTAAAGTTCAAATGACAACTTGTGTGACATAGAATGAAAATTACTTACTATCTCCTTGACAACGTAGTGGACCGACTGTAAGCTTTGCTTCAGATCCTGAGCGGCTAGTGTCTCCAACTAATACCTGGCTTACAGGAAGATGACTTTTATACGCAAGAAGTCCAGTATCCTTCCTCCTGAAAAAAAAACATTGACAAGAAGAAATATAGATTATTATGCCTGAAAATGTCTGCTTATGTAGACTGAAACTATAGCAATACTTGTTGCATATTTCTGGACAGGAACAACTTAAAAGGGTAGGTGTCTTGGTAAACATTTTATATTTGCCTCCAAACAAAGAATGAAATTGTTAAAACTGCCTTCGAAGTTGTATGTGACATCATTATAATGAAAACTATATGTGCTTGGTTCATTATTTTCTCCCACTAAAAAACATTTGTCAACATATTTTTCCATTCTTTTTCATGTTGGACAACTCGCTCCAATCATTCAGCTGATATGTTGCACAATAGACTGCAATCTTCTGCCTCTCACTCCAGGATTACAATCTCCTTAATTTATGGACAGAGGTCTCACCATGTCAACACTTCTCTTGCTCATTTTCAGGGAGAGCCAGAAGATTAATAAAAACATAGTTCATAGCCAAGGAGATGGAGCTCCAATGTGATGGTGAAAAAGATGTGAGGATCTGGTATCTAATGATGAAACACTCTCGGCAGCCCAGGGCATTCGACCCAAAAGGCTAGGAAAGAGAACCGATGACTTTACTTGTGCATCATCTGCATTCAGTCCAAATATGCACCTTGCATATTTATATTTCTGGTGCAAGTGGATGCATCAAGTAATATATCATCCCCTTCATTCCCACATTTTCAACATACTTGTTAAAAACCTGAGTTCTCACCCTTGCCCACGTGCCACTGCCCAATATAAAATGGCAGTGGCAGCAGATTGAGGGCCTTATTTGGGCAACACTTTGCCCATTAAGACCCTCAGTAGGCCACAGAGTGGGTGGGCTGGTGAGCACATTAACCTCACCTAATTCCATATTGTGGCCACTGTGTTGGGCTTGGCGGGAAGATGATGGGTTTGCTAGCAGGCATATCCTTCATTCCCACACCTCCCCCCACTCCCCCGCCCCCCGCTCCATGTCGAAAAGCATAGACAATGCTAATGCATGGTATTTTCAATCAAGTTTGGTAAGGTTCCCTGTGGTAGACCAATAAGGTCAGAGAATGTGGAGTCAGAAGACAAGTTGGAGAATGGACTGTGAGCTAGCTGGCTTCAAGACAGAAAGGAGAAGGTTGGAGTAAAGCATAGTTACTCAGAGTTGCAGAAGGTGGGAAGGGAAGTGGTGTTCCACAGGAATCAGTATTGGGACTACTGCTGTTAAAAAATTGTCATGAATGATTTGTACTTTTGTATTAAAAACATAAGACTAACTTTGTGCATGACACTAGAATGGGGATGGGGGAGGGGGGTGCAGAATAGTCAATACTGAGGAGGGTTGCAATACATTACAGGAAACCATTAATAACCTTGCAGGATGCAAAAATAATTGGAAATTGAAACACAGATAAGTATGGTATTGTACATTTTGACAGGAAGGTCACTTAGTACCTGGAGAGTGCAGCTCTGGGGTAAAGGAACAAAGGGATTTCAGAGTGTAAATGCACCAATCACTAAAATAAACTTGCAAAGTCATAAAATAAGCAAACCAAGCACTAAACTTTAGTTCTAGAGATATAGGAGATGGATTTTCATGGAGTTAGGGTGACTCCATGGAGGGATGAAAATGACAGCTAGGACCCAATCCAGGATTTCCCTATTCTCAGGGCTACTGATTTTCATTAGTGCTGCAGGGTTGGTTAAGGTTAGGAACTCACATCTTATATTCCCAACCTGGCCACCTCCATTATGAATAGAATAGAATAGAGCCCCTACGGTGCAGGAAAAGGTCATTTGGCCTTTCGAGTCTGCACTGACCACAATCCCACCCAGGCCCTATCCCCATAACCCCATGTATTTACCCTGCTAGTCCCCTGACACTAAGGGGCAATTTACCACGGCCAATCAACCTAACCCGCACATCTAGAGTATGCCTATCCCTTATGGGTATAGGCATACCGTGGTCCCTGAAATTTTCATGGAGTTGAGCTAGTTTTTCCAAGAATTGTGGTTCACAGCATCTTAGAGGTGTCATGAACCATAGTCTTCATGAGAGGATCTTTCAAAATGTAAGTTGTCAGTATTTTCAAACCAGAGATCGATAGATTTGAAGATATAAATGACATCAAGGGATCATAAAATCATAGAATCCCTACAGTCCAGAAGGAGGCCATTCGGCCCATCAAGTCTGCATCGACTCCCCGACAGATCATCTTATCTAGGCCCTATCCTTGGTAAACCCACGTATTTACTCCGCTAGTCATTCTCGCCTTCATATTTTGGGACACTAAGGGACAATTTAGCATGGCCAATCCACCTAACCTGCGCTTCTTTGGACTGTGGGAAGAAACTAGAGCACCCATGGGGAAACCCACACAAAACACAGGGAGAACTTGGAAACTCTATACATACAGCCAAAATTGAACCTGGGACCCTGGCACTTTGAGACAGCAGTGCTAACCACTATGCCATCATGATGTCCACTATGGGGATAGGGTGGGTGGATGGCATTGAGGTAAAAGATCAACCATGATCCAGTTAATTGGCAATGTAGACCCGAGGGGCCAAATGGATTACTCTTGCTCCTATGTTCCTAAGTTAGATTCAAAATCTTTTACCCACGCCCTACATGCCGCTTCACCTACTCTCCTTGGCCTCTTATATGGTGACAATAGAATGTGTTAAAAAGCTTTAAAAAACAGGAATTAATTCATAACCTTCCACTTTCTTAAAAGAAATCATTTCACTGCAGGCTGAAAATAAAGGCAATCGTCCAGTCCCTTTAAAGTATCAACAGCTGAAACTGCAAGCACTTGAAACCTCTTTATCCTGTGTAAATAAACATTGTGTAATTGTCATAAGGAATCAGACAGGCAGAACTATTAATTAAGCACCATTTCCCTGGAGCTCAGCTGTTTCAGCAGTCTGATGGCCATCTGGGCTCTTAGGCTTAATTGACATTAAGCCCATACAATTGAAATGTAGGTAAATTAAGCTGAAACTGGATCTGACTTTGCTGCAATTCTGGTTGCCATGTTATAAAAAGGACACAGAGACATTCCAGAGGATGCAGAGAAGATGTACAAGGTTCAGAAATGCATGGGTGTACATATCAGAAAAAAATTGGCAGGCTGGAATTGAATAAAAGAATGCTGAGGGGTGACCTAATAGAGATCTTCACTATCATTTATAGTTTTGATCGAGTGGATGCAGGGGGAACATTTCTGTATGTTGAAAAATAACCAGCTAAATGTCAACAATAAGCAATCACTTCTTAACTCTTCACAGACCCAACCACCAATCAAATAAATTGGCCTTGTGGTATCATCGCTAGACTATTAATCCAGAAACTCAGCTCTTTTAATCCCACCACGGCAGATGGTGGAATTTAAATTCAATTTAAAAAAAAAATGGAATTAAGAATCTACTGATGACCATGAAACCATTGTCGATTGTTGGAAAAACCCATCCGGTTCATTAATGTCCTTTAGGGAAGGAAATCTGCTGTCCTTACCTGGTCTGGTCTACATGTGATTTCAGAGCCACAGCAATGTGGTTGTCTCAACTACTCTCTGAACAAGGGCAACTAGGGATGGGCAATAAATGCTGGCCAGCCAGTGACGCCCCATGTCCCACGAATGGATAAAAAATAAATTACCCCACTTGGGGCTGCTGACATATCTTAAAGCTGTGCCATCATGACTGGCTTGCACCTCCCTCACAGGACTTCCCACCAGAACAATTTGCCTTTCAGATACCCTTTCTGATGGGATGCAGTACTTGCCTATCCATACCCTCTGCTCTTTGACAAATTGATTCGATCTCAGACCTTTACTCCTCAGTTAGTGCAATGCACTGAGGGGTGCAAAAGATGATAGAAGGGACGGAGCCATGTGACATGGGCCTCTGGCTTGTGGAACTAGTAATATTGCCTTGTTGAACTGCACAGTCTCAGCTTGCTGTTTACCATCTGACGAGCAGCCTCACAAAAAAGGAGTACAGCACAGGTGGAACACCTGGCCTCGTCTACACTGCTTTTGTTGGAAGGTCTGTGTCATCACCTACGAGACTGATTCATCTCTGCGTTCCTTTCTCGTGAGAAGTCAACACCACCAGAAAATTAATTCTACATTGGTTTTCAGCTGATTGACTGCCATGCAGGAATACCTCATTGGATTTTGGTTCTGGACTCTGGAAGCTGTATGAAACAATATATTCTTTTTGCCTCTGTGGCCTCTGTATTGTAAATCTTTCTTCTCTCTGTCCCTCTCTTTACAGTTTGAAGGTGAGGGGGATCCCAAACTCTCTTTTCACGTTTTGAGTGCATGCAAATGAACTAACCTTTTCAGTTCATCCTATCTTGGGTTTGCTCTGGGGTTATTAATGGAACATTTGATTGCAAAGGGTTTGGGAAAAACACCATCGCTTATAAAGAGGGAAATAAATTAAAACACCTTTCTGTTTATGGATGGTTGGTGAGAGGAAAAATTCATGCTCTTTAAATTATCCCTCTCATGTCCATATTATAAACAACTTTAAAGTTCATGGGGGGGATTTTCCCATCCTGCCCGCCACTGGAATTGTAGCAGACGGTGGGGGGGTGGGGGGCGCGGGGGGGGTGCGGGGGAGGGGCATGGGGGGTGGGGGCGCGGGGGGGGTGGGCGGACCTTACAAAGGTCCGTTGACCTCTGGCGGGATTTTCCAGTTTTGGGGCGAACACGTCTGGAAAATCCCTTCTTGTGTGTCTTAATCGTGGATCCCAAACATATACATTGACTTACAAAAATCATTTGAAGAATGAAAGGCAATAAATCGAAATGACACCGAAAAACTGTTTTCCAGTATTGTAATGTTTAGTTCATTAGATTCACTTACCTGTTATTTTGTTAAATGTGCTTAAATTGATTTCCAGATTGCAGTGTTACACTGTGTAAAGTTTCCTGCATCAATATTCTTTGGACATTTAGTTAATGTATTTTAAACTCTTATTTACTATTATTGTTAAATTGAATGCTTCAATAGCTACATAGTTGCACGGATTTCAAATATAGTCAAAGGAGGACACAGGGCGAAGTGCATTGATTCACATATGCTTTGCTCCCTGCGCCAATGCGGGTACGCAAAATATTCACAAGAAGCATTTGGTTGTTAATGTATTTCTGAATCAACAAAAGCAAAGCAGACACTGAAATGCACAGCTCTGGCTTTCAACCATCAGAGACAACTAAACACAACTGTTATGACAGGATATCAAGCTGCAATTTATCTTCATTCAAAAATTGCTTTCATATTAATTGCTGATTTTTCACTTTAGATAGAAGTACAATGTATCAAATGTTAAACTACCAACAGATTAAACTTTGAAAAAGTCATCTGGGCCTGGTCTTCTTTTCCATTTCTGCCTGTTATAACTTGGGAGCAAACAAATTGTGCATCTCAAAAGATTGTGGAATGTTGGGCATAAGTGAGTTTCCCAATAAATTATAATATGTCAAAGTAGCTTTGATCTTTCTTGTCCATCTACTAAATCCTTCATTTGAAAAGGTCTGTGGTCTCAAATTGGCATTGCTTGCGACACTAAAATGCAAGTATCCTCCAATTGCACTTGTTCAGAATTATGGGGGTTTGAGGGGGATGCAGAGCAGGGTGTTGCCCAACCATAATTTCCTTTAAGAAAGTAGTGGTGAGTTTCCTTCTTGAAACATTGCAGTCCTGTGGTGTAGGTGCATTCACAATGCTGTTGGATGGGGGAATTCCAGGATTTTGACCAAGTGTCGGTGAAGGAACGGTGATGTAGATCCAGTTCAAGATGGTGCGGAAGGAAATTTGATGGTGGTAGTGCTCCCATGAATCTTTTGCTCGTGTTTCTCGTGTTGCTGAAAGAGCCTTGGTGAGTTGCTGCAATGCATCTCGTAGATGACATGCAATGCTGCCACTATGCATCAGTTGTGGAAGGAGTGCAAATCAAGTGGACTGCTTTGTCCTGGATGGTATCAAGTTTTTTGAGTGTTGCTGTAGCTACACTCATCCAGGCAAGCGGAGAACATTCCATCACACTCCTGACTTGTGCTTTGTAGGTGGACAGGCTATGCAGAGCCAGGAGCTGAGTTACTCACCACAGAATTCTCAGCCTCTGACCGATTTATATGGCTGGTCCAGTTCAGCTTTAGGTTAATGGTAACCCCCAGGATGTTGATAGTGGAGGTTTCAGCAATGACAATGAAGTCAAGGGGAGATGGTTAGATTCTCTTTTATTGGAGATGATTATTGTCTGACATTTGAGTGGAATAAATGGTACTTGCCACTTATTAACCCAAGCCTGAATGTTGTCCAGCTCTTGCTGCATACAGACACAGACTGCTTCAATATCTGAGGAGTCATGAATGTGACTGAACATTGTGCAATCATCATCAAAACCTCCAATCTTATGGTTGGTCGTTGATGAAACTGCTGGAAATGGTTCGGCCTGAAACACTACCCTGGGAAACTCCTCAACAAGTTCCATCCCACCATCAGACTCACCATGGACTACTCTCCAGAATCGGTTGCATTCTTGGACACACGCATCTCCATTAAGGATGGTCACCTCAGCACCTCACTGTACCGCAAGCCCACGGATAACCTCATGATGCTCTACTTCTCCAGCTTCCACCCTAAACATGTTAAAGAAGCCATCCCCTACGGACAAGCCCTCCGTATACACAGGATCTGCTCGGATGAGGAGGATCGCAACAGACACCTCCAGATGCTGAAAGATGCCCTCATAAGAACAGGATATGGCGCTCGACTCATCGATCGACAGTTCCGACGCGCCACAGCGAAAAACCGCACCGACCTCCTCAGAAGACAAACATGGGACACGGTGGACAGAGTACCCTTCATCGTCCAGTACTTCCCCGGAGTGGAGGAGCTATGACATCTTCTCCAGAGCCTTCAACGTGTCATTGATGAAGACGAACATCTCGCCAAGGCCATTCCCACACCCCCACTTCTTGCCTTCAAACAACCGCACAACCTCAAACAGACCATTGTCCGCAGCAAACTACCCAGCCTTCAGGAGAACAGTGACCACGACACCACACAACCCTGCCACAGCAACCTCTGCAAGATGTGCCAGGTCATCGACACGGATGCCATCATCTCACGTGAGAACACCATCCATCAGGTACACGGTACATACTCTTGCAACTCGGCCAACATTGTCTACCTGATACGCTGCAGGAAAGGATGTCCCGAGGCATGGTACATTGGGGAAACCATGCAGACGCTACGACAACGGATGAATGAACACCGCTCGACAATCACCAGGCAAGAGTGTTCTCTTCCTGTTGGGGAACACTTCAGCGGTCACGGGCACTTGGCCTCTGATCTTCGGGTAAGCTTTCTCCAAGGCGGCCTTCATGACACATGACAGCGCAGAGTCGCTGAGCAGAGACTGATAGCCAAGTTCCGCACACATGAGGACGGCCTCAACCGGGATCTTGGGTTCATGTCACACTTTCTGTAACCCCCACAACTTGCCTGGACTTGCAAAATCTCACTAACTGTCCTGTCTGGAGACAATACACATCGCTTTAACCTGTGCTTAATGCTCTCTCCACTCACATCATCTGTACCTTTAAGACTTGATGACCTGTAAAGACTCGCACTCCAATCATTATTTTGTAAATTGAGTTTGTGTCTTTATATGCCCTGTTTGTGAACAGATCTCCCACTCACCTGATGAAGGGGCAGCGCTCCGAAAGTTAGTGGCTTTTGCTACCAAATAAACCTGTTGGACTTTAACCTGGTGTTGTGAGACTTCTTACTGTGTTTACCCCAATCCAACGCCGGCATCTCCACATCATAACTCCTCAACGGGCAGGGACTGAGATAATTGATAGCCATAAACTACTTCCTCTGTGCTAGGTATGACTCCAATTTGTGGAGAGGTTTTCTCCAGATTCCCACTGAATTCAGTTCTTCTTGGACTCCATTAAAGAGTCGCTTTGATGTCAAGGGCAGTCACGCTCACCTCACTCTTGAGTTCAGCTCCTTTGTCCATGTGTGAATCAAGGTCAGGAACTGAGTGGCCCTGGCAGAACCTAAACTGAGTGTTAATGGGCCAGTTATTTCAGAATAAGAGCCACTTGATAGCATTGATGAAGACACCTTTCATCACTTTACTGATAATCGAGAGTGGACTGATGGGCCACAACTGGTCAGGTTGGATTTGTCCAGCTTCTTGTCGAGAGGAGATACCGAGGCAATTTTCCACACTGTTGGGTTATTGTCAATGTTGTAGCTGTGCTGGAATAGCTTGGCTTGGGGAGCTGCAAGTTCTGGAGCACAAGTCTTCAGTACTACAACTGGAATATTGTCAGGGCCCATTGCCTTTGCCTTACCCAGTGCCTTCAGCCATTTATTGATATCATGTGGAGCAAAGGAAATTGGCTGAAGACTGACATCTGAGATCTTGGGGACCACAGGAGAAGGCCGAGATGGATCATCCATCCTTCTGGCAGACAATGGTTGCAAATGCCCCTGTCTTTGGCACTGATGTGCTGGGCTCCCCCATCATTGAGGAGAGGGATATTTGTGGAGTCTCCTCCTCCAGTTAGTTGTTTAATTGTCCACCACCATTCATGTCTGTATGTGACAGGACTGCAAAGCTTAGGCATGTCAACTACGACTCTCACCAACCTTTACAGTTGCACCATAGAAAGCATTCTTTCTGGTTGTATCACAGCTTGATTTGGTTCCTGCTCTGCCCAAGACCTCAAGGAACTACAAAAGGTCATGAATGTAGCCCAATCCATCACGCAAACCAGCCTCCCATCCATTGACTCTGTCTACACTTCCCGCTGCCTTGACAAAGCAGCCAGCATAATTAAGGACCCCATGTATCTCGGACATTTTCCCTTCCGCCTTCTTCCGTCAGGAAAAAGATACAAAAGCCTGAGATCACGTACCAACCGACTCAAGAACAGCTTCTTCCCTGCTGCTGTCAGACTTTTGAATGGACTTACCTTGCATTAAGTTGATCTTTCTCTACATCCTAGCTTTGAATGTAACACTACATTCTGCACTCTCTCATTTCCTTCTCTATGAATGGTATGTTTTGTCTGTTTGGCGCGCAAGAAACAATACTTTCAGTGGATGTTAATACATGTGACAATAATAAATCAAATCAAATCAAAGGTTGATCTAACCTGCACATCTTTGTTCTGTGGAAGGAAACCCTGATTAACCCACAGGGTTAATGCGCAAACTCCACACAGACAGTTACCTAAGGCTGGAATTAAACCCGGGTCCCTGGTGCTGAGGCAGCAGTGCTAACTACTGTGACACCGTGACACCCAACAATTCATTTCTATTGCATGAAGATTTCAGAATTTCAGATGTTCAAATTGTGGGTTCTGCTGGCAGGGAAATTACAGGCTATTGCCACAAACTGAGGCATAAATGTGAGAATGGTTAATTTACTCACCATTGTTTGGCATCAGCATCACAATTGCAGTAATACTTCGGATTGGTGCAATTTCGTTCAATCCCACAAGCACATTTCTGTATCCCAGGACCGGAACCTCCCCAGTAGTAATGCTTCTCGTTTCCTCTTCCTATCCACCAAGTATATGGATTGCCAGCTGCAAATATACCAAAACAGACATGCTGAATAAATGTTGATAAATAAATGTTGAAGACTTGATTGATTATCCTACCAGGAATATATTGACTGGGCTAGTACCAGAAGAAACAATTCTTTTGTAAAGCTAATATCACAACTTGACTCCACTGTTTTTACATTAGACTTTTCGAGAACCAAGTCTGTTGCACTCTACAGGCCCGATTTTACCATTTTGATTCTAAGTGCTGAATCTGGGCGCAATTCAGATCCGACTTGTAAAACTGTTCTCAGGCGCCCCCATACACACTTAGCCTGAAAAAAAATTGCGAGTCTGAATCGCGCTGTGGGCGGGGCTTATCACGCCTGAAATGCTGCTCCGATCGGAGCTTTGAACTGCACATGCGCAGTGAAAAAAAGTTTGAAAAAACGCTCCTATGTCACATTGTTCCCAGGCCGCAAAAAGTGGATAAAGCGGCCCAGGAGCAAAAACGGGAGCAATGGTCCCCACAGACATCACCCCACCCCCACAACATAACTGTCCCCCTTATCCACCCAACCCCCCCACTACTCAGACTGATCGTGGCCTTCTGCCTCCCTTTCCCCCCCACCGATCGCCTGCAGAGTGGCAGCTGTCCCCCCCGGCATCCCCCCCACTCCTCCCAGCAGAGATCCATCTGGCTTCCCTCTCCCCCACCAGAGAACGATCTGGCCTCCCGCCTCCCTCACCAAAGAATGATCGGGCCTCCCTCCGCCCCGCACCCCCCATCCCCTCCCCAGAGAGAGATGTGGCCTCCGTCCTCCTCCCCCGCCTCCCCCTCCCACCTGAGAGAGATCTGGCCTCCCTCCTCCCTCCCTTCCACCAGAGAACGATCTGGCCTCCCTCCTCCACACCCTCCTCACCAGATCACCTGATCCACCTCCCTCCATCCCCCCTATCACCGATCTGAGTCAGAGAGCCGTTGGAAGCTCTGAACGTACCTCTTCAGAAGCTGGAGGGCCCGAAACAGATCTTTGCCAAGTATGTCTGTTTCGCGCTGAATCTGGACGCACGAACGTGATGGTAAAGGGGGAAATGCTGGTAAAGTTGGGTGGGCAGCCCATTAATTCAATTTAAATGCATGCAAATGCGTTTAAATCGCCGTTGCGCCCGTTTCGGGCGCAGTTCGGATCACGGCCATTTTCGGGCCTTGGTAAAGTGGGCATCTGCACGGACGCTCGAGCGCAACGCAATGGTAAAATCGGGCCCTACATGTCCTGTAACGCAGGGCATTACAAGGCTGACTGTCAACATTATTTATTTTTAAGAGATACAGTGACAAATATTTGGTTGGAGGTTTGCACTGTAATATTGAGAAGTCAGGATGCTTTGGAAATCTCTCGCCCAAAAAGCTGATCAGACTAGATCTATTGAAAATTTTTAAATGGAGACTGCTAGATTTTTGACAGGCAGCGGTGTCAAGGGTTGCAGAAGAAAGAAGTTAAGATACAGATCTAACTGAATAATGGAACATGAGGCTGAATGACCTTCTCCTGTTCCAATGCTTTCACAAATTCACAGGAATGAAGTTTTAACTCCTTTTAGGAGCTGTAACAATTCAGAAGTTGATTTGCAGCTGAAACGTACCATTATTCAGAGATTAGTTTGCGAGATAAAAATTTCATGTTACGATAGAAAAATGAGTTCATAGGCTAAGGAGTACACAATTAAAACAAGCTTTTCTCAATGCATTGTTCAAAGTCATTTTTGAGTTGATATTTGTTCATTTAAAAAAAGAAACTTGTCCCCACCCTCTATGCAGATTCGGAAGTTTTGTAAGTAATTGGAAAACGGATTCCTTCATGTGTAAGGAAGAGAGGGCATTACACAGATGATAAAAATGGTTGTGTATTTAAAAACAGATGACACAAGGATATTTTAACGTCTGCAACTGAAAAATGATAAAAACATCCCAGCATTATTTCATAGTGCTACAAATTGAGAACTCCGTCGTGATAATGTGGCTAAATATATGTGAAGAACTTAAAATGCATGGTTCAAAACTCTATAAAGAAAAAATTTACATCTCCAAACGTATTTCATCTGTGAGCTAAGCCAAAGCACTAACAGATTATTTTATTTGATGTACAGTCAATATCATATATGTTTAAACCTGAAATTCATTTGTATACTGCAAGATTCCATCAACAGAAAATGAATGAATAGCCACATCAGCTGTTATTTTCTGTGATTAGCTTAAGGAAGGATGATGGTAAAAGAACATGAGAAGAACTTGCACATTTCAAAACAGGGTGGCAGGGTGGTACCGAGGTTAGCACTGCTGCCTCATTGCGCCACTGACCCGGGTTCGATGCCTGGCTTGGGTCACTGTCTGTGGGGATTCTGTACCTTCTCCCTGTGTATGTGTGGGTTTTTTCTGAGCACTCCAGTTTCCTCCGAAAGATGTGCTGGTTTGAGGCATTGGCCATGCTAAATTCTCCCTTAGTGTAGGTGCCAGAATGTGGTGACTAGGGGATTTTCACAGTAACTTCATTGCAGTGTGAATGTAAGCCTACTTGTGACACTAATAAATAAACTTTAAAAACAAAGATCTGTGACTATGAGCTCTTTTACATTCACCTGAGCTAGCAGATGTGGCCCCAACTTAATTACACATCTGGAAGGCAATAGCTCCAACAATGCAGCTCTACCTCATATTGCACTGGAATGTCAGCCTGGAGTGGGACTTGTGTCCACAAATGGAGGGGGTGGCATTCATCCCTGAATTGCATGATACTACACTAGTTATCTCAGGGAATCAAGGGTTCAGGGAAAGGGCAAGAAGGTGGACGTGAAGAATGTTGGATCAGCCATGATCCTATTGAATGTGGGAGCAGGCTTGCGGAACCGAACAGCCTATTCCTGCTCCTATTTCTTCTGGTCTTAAAGCAGCTGCACGTTGAGAATGTGAAATGCCTTGTAGTGCGGCTTGTATCCACAACCAGAGAGGGCAGCATTCATGCCTGAATTGCATGATGCTACACTGGTTATCTCAAAGCACCTTGAGAATTTGAAATGCCTTACTACTCATGTGGGCCACATCATGAAAGATAAAGGTCCTCCTCACCAAATGATGCAATCCCTTATATTCAGTAAAAGCCAGCTAAGCAATAGAATTTTGTGACCCAAACTTCTGGTAATGCCCAGTAAAAGCCTGCTGGTTAATCTTAAAGCTTGTGGGGATTCAGTGTCTATTTTAGGTATGGATATAGAATTGGCTGAAAAAAACAGAAATCAGTAGATAATTGTACAGGAGAGGGGATAGAAGAGGGGATGGGAAAAACTAAGTGGGATTGATGCTTGAATCACCACCACTAATTTACACAAATGACCTAAAGGACTTAAAAACCCAATATAAAGTGATCAAATTTTGAAGTTTGCAGATGATACCAAAGTACACCAGACAGGTGACTGGAAGAAGCAGCGCTGAAATTACTTGATGATCAAAAACTGCAAATGGGCAGGACAATGTCAGATGAAGATCAACAAAGACTGTCATGAAAATGGACAACAGTTTCACCAACTAACTACAGGGATGTTGAACATTTTAGAGAAGCCCTGTGCTTTTTAAAGAAATACAAGTAGAGACACTGATCAAAAGATGGCTGAACTGTAAAGTGACCACTTTCTGCAAAATTCCAAAGTGCTTTATGCTTCCTGTCTGAAGGAACATGGAATTTTGCACTTTAAGAGGTGTCAAGACTCAAACAGAGTTATTTGAAAGGAAATTATGGAAAATGCAAAGGGCCGGACTTTAATCTGCTGAAGACAATGGTGACTGTTTCCTACATCCCAACAGACATACAAAAACCCATCTCCTGTTGATCTCAGACTGTGTCAAAAGATTTCTGAGTTAAAAGCAAGATAGACTTTGGATGCAAAACGTGCCAATTGAATTCCCTTCTGTGAATACAAAGAGAAACGAGTTGAAGACGAGTGTAATGCGTGGCAGTGGCAGAAGCAAGAAGCAAGATCTGTCTTCAATCACCGTTGTGGTAGGTGATCTCTCTCTCTCTCTTGCTGAAGGCAAGTTGTCTAGCAGGCAGGCAGCAAGCAGAAAGAAGCAGGACAGCCCCTTCAGTTCCCCAGCAAAGACAAGTAGGTGATCTCTCCCTCTGGGAACAAGGAAACAAGTGTCTCCAGCAGACTGCAAAACTGTCAAAGTCAGCTCCAGAGTTCTACCAAAGTTGTCGAAATAATAACCATAACATACCACCATCTATGCCTCACAGACAAGCCAAGGACTGATTCAATATGTTATTTTTAACTCATATTTGGGTTCTTACCGTGCTTATTTCTGATTTCTGTGTGTGGCATCTTTTAATATTTTTCCTCAGGTTTTAGAAATTAACAAATTTACTTTGACCCAAGAGAACCTGGTTGGATTGAGTCCTTTAAAAAGTCAATACATTTGGATTGGTAAAATTATCCACAGTGAAAGAATTTTGAAGAAGCTTTTGTTGCAACTAATTCAGGGAGTTGAAAAAGAAGGAAGCCAGCTCATTCCTCCACACACTGTTGTAATATGGCAAATGTACAGGAAAAAATTGATTAAAATAAATACTCTGTCCAAGATATTGTAAAAGCTTTGAAGTTGAAAAAGCCTCAGTGCTTCAAATGCCCAATCAATGTAGAAGAGGATTCAACAAAAACAACAAAGCTTTGAACAACATAATGCTAATAGTAGAATACAAGTCAGAGAAAGTCACAATAAAATTGTGCAAGACTCAGGCCAAACCACGCCTTAGGTCTTGTGTTGACAAATGGTAACTGAGACAAACGGGAGAGTCATTCTATTCAAATGTTTTTCTATGTTTCTAAATAATTATCTAATGCATTGATTAAAGCTGCCTCCCCTTTCAGACAGTGCATTCCAGACGCAAACCACGCACTGTGCGAAAACATTTTTTCTCATATTACATTTGCTTCTTTGGCAAATCATTTTAAATTAGTGCCTCCTTGTTCTTGATCCTTTAACAAGCAGAAATAGTTTCGACCTCGCCATTCTGTCCACACTGCTCATGATTTTGAAAATCTCTATCAAATATAGTCATCGTTTTCTCTTCTCCAAGGAGAAGAATCCCAACCTCTCCAATCTAACCTCATAACTGATGTTTCGCATCCCTAGAACCATTCTTGTAAACCTCAACTGCACTCTCTCCAATGCATTCACATCCTTTCTTAAATGTGGCATCCAGAACTCCAGCTGAGGTCTAACTAGTGTCTTCTATATGTTCAGCATAACCTCCTTGTTCTTGTACTCTATGCCACTATTAATAAAGCATGGGAAACTGTCTGCTTTATTAACTGCTCCTTCAACCCGCTCTGCCACCTTTAATGACTTATGCACACATATATGCAGGTCCCTCTGCTCCTGCACGCACTTTAGAGCTGTACCCCTTATTTTGTACTGGTTATCCATGTTCTTCCTTCAAATATGAATCACCTCGCACTTCTTCATATTTAACTTAATCTGCCACCTATTTGCCCATTCCACCAACTTATCTATGTCCTATTGAAGTTCTATATTTATCCTCCTCACAGTTTACAGTGGCTCCAAGTTTTGTATCATCCACAAACTTTGAAATAGTCCTCTGCACACCAAGGTCTAGATCATAAATATATATCGAGAAAAGCAAGGGTGCCAATACTGACCCTGGGAAACACCACTATAAACCTTCCCACAGCCCAAAAAACGTCCATTAATCCATGAGTTGCTGTTTATTATTACTCAGCCCAATTCTGTACTCACGTTCCTACTGTGCCTTTTATTTCATGAGTTACAACTTTTCTTACAAGTCTGTTGTGCAGCATTGCAGCAGTATCGAAAGCCGTTTGGAAGTCTATATACACCACATCAGCAGCATTACTCTCATCAATGCTCTCTGTTACTTTTTCCAAAAACTCCAGAAAGTTAGTTAAACATGATTTTCCCTTAAGAAATCCACACTGGCTCTGCCTAATAAACTCACATTTTTTCATTTGGTTATTAATTCTATCCCAAATAATTGATTCTTGGCATTGGCACTGCTGGACAAAATAACTGCTGGCTAGCTCACTAGTCAGGGAGGGGGGTAGTAGTTGCAGGGATAGGAAGTAGTCAGGAGGATGGGGGAGGTAGTTGGATAGGAGGCAGGATAGTCGGGGATTGGGAGGTAGTCAGGGGTGGGCTGTCAGGAAGGTTTGGATGGTCCGGGTTGGTGGGGGGAGGGGGGGGGGGGGGGGGGGGCTCAGGATGAGTCACTAACCTAGTTACCCAGAAATTAGAAGTGGTTTAAAAGTGGTTAACTTTTCCTGGGTAACTATTCTGCTGAGAGAATCGGAAACATGCAAATCTCCCACCTCTGCAGAGATCGGAAGATCTGGGCCAACTGAATTTCTCGCTGAAAGAAAATTCAGCAATTTCCTTAATCTTTCAATCTTTTTTTGGGGTTGTCAAAAACTGACCAAGCCCTTATTTTCCAACAGAGAATATCAGTAACTTTAAAGTTGACATTTCATTGTAATTGCTATAAAATTGCTAAGTTTCCTCTTTGCAGCTGAGTTGATCTTCAAACCCTGCAATCTATCCATCCAGTATTCTTATTTTCTCCTTTGCAAAATTCACGGTGTTGTCTCTTCCTCAGCTCACTTCCACTGAAATCCTTACTTGAACTCAATCATACTAGCTTGCCAGTTCACCACAGCAACCTCCTCCAACTCAAAGCTGTTTGCCTTTGGTTTGCTGTCTCTTGCCTCCTGTGCATCTCTCTCTCCACTGCATGAACTATATCAGAGCCTTCAGCCTGAAATGCTCTCCCTGAACATGCTCACCTTGCCATCTCTTTTTTTACCTTTAAAGCTTGCAAATTATTACAGTCCACCTAGCATAGAACTATAAAGACAGAAAATTGGCTCTTCTTCATTCCTATCAACCTCCTTTCAAATCTTTGAACTTCTTGTAGTAAATGAAAATGTGAATCCAAAAGTGATGAAAGACGGCAATAAAATTCTTCTCTCACTTTCGAAAGACATGGAACAGGAGTGTTTGACTGTCTTGTCCCTAAAACATTCCGTTCATGTGTTTTTGTAACTGGATTTTAGTGCCATCAACAACACCGTTCCAAGTAACTCAGTTTTTCTTCATTCTTTCATGGGATGTGGGTGTCACTGGTAAGGCCTGCATTTGTTGCCCATTGGTTCTTCTTCATTCCCTCATAATTTCTCCATCATTGTAATAAAAATCCATTTGATGCCATCATTGTTTCTATACTTTAAAGCAATTCAGTGATTCACATTGAACTGCATTTCACGAGGTAAATTCACATGAAGCTTTTAGTAATAACTTCCCTTCGATTTTCCTCATTAATACGCTATAAATACATTTCAATAATCCTTTCAAGTCTGTTTGGCAACACTTCCACAGCAATACTTACTTTTTATTTATTTTGGCACATAATAATTCTTGTATTTCTTCACTTCTTGCATTATTTTACTGAAAGGCTGGTGACAGTTCAAGCCGACGCATTTTAAATTTGAAATTTATGGACATAGAGCACATTTTCATAGCAAAGCACTCAACATGCTTCATAAAAAGGGACAACCGGCAGTTCAGACACTGAATTCAAATTGTGAAAAGATTTCGATGGCGATCAAAATTTCACAGGTAAAACTTTCACAAGTAAAGCTAACACCTCGTGATTTAGTTTGGCCCTCATGCCTGGGCTGCTGACAGACTACAGAAGGCTCCTGAGAGGCTGGAAAGTGGGCAGTCTCAATGTAGAAAATCTTTACCTTGGGCCTACTACCTCCTTTGCCAAGGGCCATGTTTCGGGTCGAAAGAGGGTCTTCCCCACAAGGCCATGATGCAAACATCAATGATTAGCTAGGACATGGTGCATATGGTTGATTGCACATTCAGTGGAACCCTATTATGGCAAGAGTATGTCTGAAAAGCCTTCTGAGCCACGATCTTGTGTATGGGCAGTTGCTGCTACCTCACCAGACCTGCACTCAGAAACCTCCTCCATTGTGAATAGAATAAATACAGAGCCTTTTTTCAGCCTGACGGCATTGATACAACACCCATATAGATGGAATACAATGGATCTAATAAATAAGCTAAGGTTAGGGCAAGTGAACAGTCACAGATCAATGTTTCATCTTGCGGGGAATTGGCTGTGTTTTAACAGTTTTTCCTGTGGTAGTAAATCGGCAACCAGTTTTACACTTCTGTTGAAGAGGAAAATTGTTCAGGTGTAAAAAAGGCTGCTGATTTATAATCTAGCAAAAAGTGGAAGATGACTAAAATTAAATTTACACCCAATGAGTGAGTGCATCTTTGGCACAGTCAACTCAGAATAATAACATTACATCTGGTGCTTTGCGTCAGTGGCGGACTGGGTAAACCAAATGGGAATGGCAAGAAAGGCTGGCATGGTGAGCACAAAATGAAAATGACCACTGACATAAGTCTGTGAGATGCCGCAACTGTCCCTTCAAATTTTGGAATTTGTTTTGCGACAATAAATGTCTTTTGTTCCGGGGATGTCTTGCATGAGCCCTTGTATTAAGGATGTTCAACACAACTATGGAGTGAGAAAAATATAACGAGGAACCATGCACCAATATTGATTTATTGAATTTTAGCCTGTGAATGACAGCTTCATTTCCCCATTGGAAGGATCCAATCTGCAATCCTAAGACCACATGCCAATGTTGTATGAACAATCATTTTCTTGTCAGGATTTAAAGCTGTTGCTGTATACACAAAATGTGTGTCACCAGCTCCCCAGCTCTCAACAGCTGTCTCTGATGGGAATTAAATAATAAAATCTATCAGCCTCCCTTCAAATCTTTGAACTTCTTGCAGTAAAAGAAAATGTGAATCCCAAAGAGATGAAAGATGGCAATAAAATTATTCCCTCACTTTCGAATGACATGAAACAGCAATGTTTGACTATCTTGTCCCTAAAACATTCCTTTCACGTGCTTTTGCAACTGAATTTTGGTGTCATCAACAACACTGTTCCAAGTAACTGTGTTTCTCTTCACTCTTTCATGGGATGTGGATGTCACTGGCAAGGCCTGCATTTGTTGCCCACCACTAAGTGCCCTTGAACTGTGTGGTTTACTAAGCTACTTCAGTGAGCAGTTACGAGTCAACTGCATTGGTGTGGGCCTGGAGTTACATGTGGGCAAAAGAGGTAAGGACGGTAGATTTCCTTCCTTATAATGAACTAGATGGGTTTTTACAATAATCAATGGTAGTTTCATGGGCACCATTATTAAGACAAGCTTCCAAGTCCAGATTTATGAATTTTAATTAAATTCCACCAGCTGCTTTGGCGGAATTTGAAACTATATCCCCGGAACATTAGCCAAGGCCTCTGGATTACTAGAAATGATATTATTACTTTGCCACTAAGTTTATTAAGTAACACCAAGCTGCTCTATTAATAATGCATTCAGATTTTATATAAAGTTACTTCCATATCCTTGAGATATGATTAATTGTTCATCTTCCCATTATACTGTGCAGGCATAAAACCCATATCTCATTTGTTAAGCAATCCAATTTTGTAAAATGGCTGCCTGATGCCTCCTATTTTGATACAATTCAAAGCCTTATTGCTCAAAGGAAGGAAGCCATTTCCCACCTTCTTGCCTTTGGTTTTACTGTGTTTATCCATTTTAAAGCAAAGCATTATTAAACAATACTTATACTGTAATTTGCTTAATGACACCTTGCAGAATATGGATTTGTCTTGTCAATTCAGTTCCAGTCAACTTGCCAGCTCATTTATAATGAACTGCTTCACTTGTAACATATTCCTTTCGCAGTTATTAGCTGTGCTAATTAAATAAAAATGACGGGATGCTTGCTGCTTCTGAATCGACTTGATATCTGCTAAATATTTTTATAAAATAGAAACTGGCCTCTTCATAAGGGCAACTGTTGGCCAACGTCAAAGAATTATTAAATTCCATAGGTTAAAGCTTGGATTCACTGTCCTATTTCACTGTACGAGATACATAAGGAGGCAGCTGCACATTGCTATTATGATGCACTGATATTAAGTATGTTATAACATAAGAATATAAAAAATTAGAACAGGAATAGGCCTAAGGCCCTTGGAGCCTGCTCCTTTATTCAACGTAATCATGCCTGACCTGATCATAGAAATCACAGGAAAGGTAATGACAGAGTCCATTCAGTCCATCATGACTGTGTTCTTGGCCTCAACTCCATGTACTTGCTTGTTCCCCATCATTTTTGATTCTCCTGCTGTTCAATAATCTGTCACCCTCAACATGAAATATATTCAATGTTCCAGCCTCTACTGCCCCCTGAAGTAGAGAATACCAAAGGTCAAGACTCTTTGAGCGAAGAAATTCCTTGTTATTTCCTCTTAAATAGGTGAACGCTTATTCTGAAACTATTCCCTGTATTTCTAACTTTACCCACAAGGGGAAACACCATCTCAGCATATACACTGTCAAGTCCCCTCAGAATTTTACAGAGGACAGATTACTGTCCCCAAACTAAAGGTCAGCCTCCACCTTGCTGTCCTGCAGCAACATAATAGTGGGGCTGCTTTAATTGTGGGAATTCGGCACCAACAGGGAGCAAGTACCATTCGAGAGTGTTTCTGCTAATCTGATTGGCTAGAAAATCTGTAGTCCCAACAGCACCAGAAGAGAGAACCAGCCACTCCTGAGACTACAAGCAGTCCCAATCAAATGAAGAAAAAGAAGATGGACTTTGGGCGAGTGTCTGCCTGGAGTTTGTACGTTCTCCCCATGTCTGCGTGGGTTTCGCCTGGGTGCTCCGGTTTTCACCCACAGTCCAAAGATGTGCAGGTTAGGTGGATTGGCCATGCTAAACTGTCCTTTAGTGTCCCAAGATGTGTAGGTTAGTGGGATTAGTGGGGTAAAGATGCAGGGTTACAGGGATCGGGCCTGGGTAGGATGCTCTGTCGGAGAGTCAGTGCAGAGTCAATGGGCTGAATGACCTTTGTCTGTACTATAGGGATTCCATGATCCTATTCTATGACATTTTTAATACTCGTTTATTAATATAGACTTTGAAAGTGCTGTGAGAATAAGATTATTGTGTGCTTCTTAGGCCACAGTAGAAAGAGATAACATGAATCTGAACCTTGACTAAGAGAACTGAATAGGTCCTTGTTTAAGGGACCTCAACTCCAAATGACAGACAGCTATGTTGACCAATTACTGCTTGACACTCAAGTCTACCGCAAGATACAAGGTATAGTTTAAGAAGCATTATCTTAAAACTGAGACAATGTGCATAATTAGCTAAAAACCCAATGGGCTAATTATTTCATTATTGATAAGTTATAGACCAATTGGCCATTTTTCAAACAATTGGCTAAGGTGGGCTTTCAATTTGTAAGGTAAAAGAAAGGGATTTCTAGAAGCTATTTTGGGTAAAGATAGGCAGAGGCAAAGGAACAGAGAAAGACAGAGAGGGATGTGATGAAATATATAAAGAGAAAGATGTAAGTAATGAGGGAAGAGAAAGATACTTAGGAGAGATAGAGGCAGAGAAGAAAAGAAGTGGGAAGGGAGTGATTTGCTGAGAACTGTTTTCGATGTCACTTCATGACTTGGTTTGAGAAGGGTGTTGAGGAGTGTGTTTAATTGTTTAAGTTAAGCGTTTATTTCTTACTGTTGTTACTGCTAATTGCTGTTAATTGACAATCTGCTTTTCATCTTTCTGACTTGCTAACTTTTTAATCGTAAATAAGCTTTCTGAATTAATCTTTAAAAGTACTTTTTCTTGCCATATGTTTAAGTCACTAGGACCTGAGGTGATTTACAATTGGGGAGGGGGGTATTACTGCAAATAAGTGAACCCCATAAATCTTAGTTAAATCAGATAAACCTTAGTATTTAAATAATCAAGTCAAAAGTTTGTTTATTAGTCACAAGTAGGCTTACATCCACACTGCAATTAAGTTACTGTGAAAATCCTCTCGTCGCTACACTCCGGCGCCTGTTCAGGTACACTGCTGGAGAATTTAGCACAGCCAATGCATCTAACCTGCACGTCTTTGGACTGTGGGAGGAAATTGGAGCACCCGGAGGAAACCCATGCAGACATAGGGAGAATATGCAAACTCCACACAGACAGTGACCCAAGCCAGGAGTCGAACTTAGGTCCCTGGTGCTGTGAGGCAGCAGTGCTAACCACTGTGCCACCATGCCGTCTGATGTTCTGGTTTCTCTTCAGATCGTATAAATCTTTCGCCTTTTACGAAAGATTTCTGTGGAGAGAAGCATTCAGAGTTTCAATTTTTTTTCCTTTTTGTTAATAAAACAATGTGGATGGCAGATTTCCTTCCCTAAAGGGTATTAGTGAACCAGATGGGTTTTAACAACAATGGTGTCATAGTCATCATTAGACTTTTAATTCGAGCTATTTTATTGAATTCAAATTGCACAATCTGCTGTGGTGGGATTCAAACCCCAGAGCATAGGTCTCTGGATTACAAATTCAGTGACACTACACCACCACCTCCACAACATGACATAGCCACTATTACTGATACTAGCTTTTTATTACAGATTTATTTATTAATATTGTGGCTGCATTTGATCATATTGTATGTCCTGACCAGAATGGAGATGATTGGATATTTACCCTTAAAACTATGCTTAAAGACTGTACAGCTACCCATAACTAGGATTGATTTTATGCATCTAATTTGTATGTAACTATCCTCCACAGATTTTTTTTGACAAAATAATCAATTTATATTTTGTATCTATCATTCACTCCTTGCATTTTCCTGGAGAAATCATCAATTTGTATTATATTACTACCTGCAATTCAATATGCTGAAAAAAAAATCTTGCTATACTCAGGAGACTCTGTTTGCTATAATTTCAGTCATGATTTCCGTGACTATGTAAACTAAAATCACAAATCCTACCCAACCTACAAGTCACTGGCTGACACAATGTTGTCAATAGTCACCTAATCCTGGAGTGCTCAATACTGGCACTAATAAAAGACCTGAGAAAATATTTAACATCCCAGAACTCATATTCTTAACCTTAACAAGTATAAATTTCCACCTCGACTCCCAAAAAAGTATGTTTTAAATTTACGCATGCTTAAGCATTCTAAAAAGATATTGAAAAATAATTGTAATATTCAGTACTGAACTCAGATGTATGTACATATAAATGATTTTGCTTGTCTAGTGACTGTTTTCACCTGGTTCTTTACTGGTGAAATCAAATTGTTATTAGGTTGCAGAATGCAATGAAGTTTAAAGTTTATTTATTAGTCATAAGTAAGGCTTATATTAACACTGCAATGAAGTTATTGTGAAATTCCCCTAGTCACCACACTCCGGCGCCTGTTCAGGTCAATGCACCTAACCAGCACGTCTTTCAGAATGTGGAAGGAAACTGGAGCGCCTGGAGGAAACCCACAGGGAGAATGTGCAAACTCCACACAGATAGTGACCCAAGCCAGGAATCGAACCCACGTTCCTGGCGCTGAAGCAGCAGCGCTAACCACTGTGCCACCTTGCCACCCCTGAATGAATTACAAAGTGCTGTAAACACAGCTAAAACTTAACTTGAATTTCTGCTTGAGGTTTACTTTTGACTGGAGGCTTATATAACAGAGATGAAATATTGATTTATTTCTCATAGTATCTCATTTATTAAACAGGCAACGTCACAATTTACAAGCAACAACTTTACGTAAAAAAGGAGCCCGAGAAAGAACTCCTTTCACCCAACTGGATGTCATTTACATATAAATTCAATGGAGAAAATTGAACCATTTGCCCTACACTTTGAATATAAAATTCAGCTGGTCACAATAACCACATAGCATTGTCTGTAGTTAAATTTACACAAGTATTGTTGTCAATTACAGTCCAACTTTGATGACAGTGCTGCAATGTAAATGATGAAATCACGTAAAGAGCCTCTAAGGGCACAGCACTAATGGGGGTGAGAATTATTATATGCCCTTTTTGGCAGCAATGACAGGCACTTTTTGCATGCCACAAGTCAACTGCAGAATTATGTTTCCTCTACAGTTAAAAATTGTTTGTTTTATTTCTGCCTTTTATCCACTAGCATACACATATAGAGCTCTTTGTGTTTCGTGGGCACAGCACAGATTTGTCCTGCACGGTGTTTGCCACAATTCTATGATACAATGTAAAGTGGATATGGGACATCAATCTACAAGTTGTTATTCATTGCCTAATCACAGGCACATCAGGCTGGATTTTACGTACACTCACCAGGTGTGTTTTTGGTGGGGGTGGGTGGACACGTAAAATAGTTTGGGTGGCTAGGCCACCACCTTCCTGCCCACCGCTGAACTGACAGAATTACACCTGTTATCAAGTCCACTGATGTTGCCCAGGCCATAATGCAGCTACTGTGGGTGGACAGAAATAGGCAGGCCATTTTTTATGGCCTACCTGAGAAAAGACAGAAGGGGGCATCTCATTTTGGGGGTTTCTGGTGTACATTGAGGGCATCTGACTAAGATGTCACATTCCCTTCCTTCCATGCCATCTGCCCTCCAAAACCAAGCACCTTCATTCTCCCCTCTCTTCAGGACTTACCCTTCTGGAGCAGCCATGAGTTTCTTTGTCCTCCTCCTTGCAGTCCCAACAGTAGCCACCAATGAGCTCTGATGTTGTCAGAACTGCTGGAGCTGGCGGATTGGCTGGCAGATTCTGAGGGTGGGACTTTCTCCCACTGAGGAGCAGAAGTCTCACTGTCAACCAGGTCCACAGCTAATGCCACCTCCCTGGCCCTACAATCAACCCTGAAACACCTAGATAACAAAGACAACTATGTTAGAATCCTATTTATTGACTACAGCTCAGCCTTCAACACCATTACTCCTACAAAGCTCATTTCCAAACTCCATGACCTGGGGTTCGGCTAGTCCCTCTGCAACTGGATCATAGACTTCCTAACCCGCAGACCACAATCAGTAAGGATAGGCAACATCACCTCCTCCATGATCACCTTCAACACCAGTGCCCCACAAGACTGTGACCTCAGCCCCTTACTATGCTGCTTATACACCTATGACTGTGTGGCCTAATTCCCCTCTAAGTCGATTTTCAATTTTGCTGATGACACCACCGTAGTGGGTCACATCTCAAACAATGACGAGGCGTAGTACAGGAAAGAGATAGGAGAATCTGGTGAGCTGGTGTGACGACAATGATCTTTCCCTCAATGTCAACAAAATGAAGAAAATAGCCATCAATTTCAGGAAGTGTAGTGGAGGACATGCCCCTGTCTACATTAATGGGGATGAAGTGGAAATGGTCGAGAGCTTCAGTTTTCTAGGTGTCCAGATCACCAACAACCTGTCCTGGTCCCTCCATGCTGATGTTATAGTTAAGAAAGCCCACCAACGCCTCTACTTCCTCAGGAGGCAAAAGAAATTTGGCATATCGATTTCGACTCTCACCAACTTTTACAGATGCACCATAGAAAGCATTCTTTCTGGTTGTACCACAGCTTAGTATGTCTCCTGCTCTGTCCAAGGTCGCAAGAAACTACAAAGGATCGTGAATGAAGCTCAGTCCATCATGCAAACCAGCCTCCCATCCATTGACTCTGCCTACACTTCCTGCTGCCTCGGAAAAGCAACCAGCAAAATTAAGGACCCAACACACTCCAAACATACTTTCTTCCATCTCGTTCCATCTGGAAAAACATACAAAAGTCTGAGGATACGTACCAACCGACTCAAAAACAACTTCTTCCCTGCTGCCATCAGACTTTTGAATGGACCTACCTCATATTAAGTTGATCTTTCTCTACACCCTAGCTATGACTGTAACACTACATTCTGAATCTCTCCTTTCCTCCTATAAGTACGGAATGCTTTGTCTGTATAGCGCTCAAGAAATAATACTTTTCACTGTATCAATATATACAACAATAATAAATCAAATCAAAAAACTTTAGTCCACGCCCAGCATGTTATCGGCGCAGGACGAGCTTGTTATGGTCATGTAGACTTCCAGCTAACTCTCCTTTTGGACCTTGAGCAGTTCTCCCCACTGTAAAATACAGCCCATGTGACATATTGAATTATTAAATGTTTCTGTTGGTTTACCCACAATATTGCAAAATTGTGGGAATCCCATTCTGCACAGTGGAACAGCTGATAGCACTGACAAATCCTCAGAAGTGAGTAGCTCAAACAAAACTAAGTAGCTGAAATAGCATTAGGTAATTGAAATAGCACAATGGCCCAGATCTTCAGGTCAGAAGGCAGTGAAGAATCTTCTGGTGATATTATTTCTCATTGTGTTCTGGATCTATAACATTGTGCTTTAGTATAGTAGGCTTTGTTTAGTTAACAACTCAGGCACTTGGCCAATCATTGAAAGCTCAGGTACAAATGGTAAGCAATCGCATCCTACGTGTACTTTTGCAGTGCCAGGAACCCATGAAAATAATGATCTGATAATTTTATGGACCTCATTTTATCAGCACTTTACTGGATAGTAGCCAAGTCTAACACCTCTATTCAAGAAGGGAGTGAATAAAATGTGTAACTTTAGTTTCAGATTTGCCTCGTCTATCTGCTGGAATTTACGGTGCATTTGTAAAGTTGTCAGAATTCTGGTGTATCTGACCCTCATCCTGCCCTGCAAGAAATCCATCTTTTGGCCACTAAAGATTGCAGAGTAACGTGCCTTCAGTGTATTTAGATATTCAATTAGTTAATTAATTATTGGAGTTTAGTCATACAAGAGGAAATCTAGCAACATAGAAAGGAACAAAAGCAGAAAATGCTGCAAAATCTCAACGGGTCTGACAGCACCTGTGGAGAGAGAGTGGAGCTACCGTTTCGAGTCAGGATGACTCTTCATCTTGTTTATAACAACAGGAAGAAAAATAGCGGAGGTGTCAATAACCTGGGGGAATAGATTAAAAGGAAGGATAAACAGAAAGTTGAGAATTTATTTCACCAGAACGATTACTTGGAATTCACTGCCTGAAAGAGTGGTAGAAGCAGAAATTATCATCGCATTTAAAAAGAATATTTGAGTAGATACTTGAAGTATTGTTATCTACAGGGCTAAGGACCAAGAAATGGAAAATGTGATGAGGTTGGGTCACTGTTCAGCTAACACAGGCATTGTGGCAAAATAGCACCTCTCTGTGTTATAATCCTGGACATACTGACTTTATGACCAAAGTCCCTACTTACTACTCTTGGCACTACAAAGAGAGTTGTGGAGTTTGCTGGATCTGAGAAAGACGCATGTCTATCAGATTCAATGTCTCTGCTGGGTTGATAACTTCCAGAGCATGTTGTGCTGTTGCTTTTCATTGAACCTGAGAGATTCCACATTCTGTACCAGCCTCATCAACTTTCTTCAAAGGAAGTGTGGCTAACAACATGCCGATGTATATCCACTTCCCCTGCTTGTACTACTCTTGCTGTTATTTTATATGTTCTAAATGGACTCACAGGTGGCAGGTATATGTTCATATGGTGAAATTTGCGATGATGCATTTTTGTAGAAAAACAAGGCAAGATAGCTGTTACATATTTAAGTGCTTGTATGATTGCTTTAAGATTCACATAATTTGATGGAGGTACTGTAGGGGTGTTTCACTGGCTCCTATTTAGTTTCATTTTCTATTTTGTATAGGCAACAGCTCCTCAGTAAACTATGTTGTTTTTATTTCGATTCTACACGTGCAAACTGTGTCTTTTTGTTTAAAACCCGCAACCCCGAACATAGTTAAGACATTACAGTAGCACAAACCCAGAGGATAATGGAGAGTGGGAAGGAATGGAGTGACTGTGATAAGCAAATACATAAATGCTTGAGGGTATGTGTGCAGGTTACTAAAGCCATAATGAAATGCCAAAAGCATTTTATCAGGAACTTACAACTTTGGCAGGGGAAAAAAAACGGATGGTATCAGAAATGCTGTTTTCTATATACCCAGATCAAATTTCCTTTCCATTGAAATCAAAATAGGATTCAAGATCATTTCTACATTCACAGCTCTGTCACCCTTTTTAATTCACTAAACATGTTGTAAATTCAATTTGGAATCTTTTTCAAATAATTACATATCCAACAACTATCTTACTAAATATTATTAACTTGTATCCAAATGCATTTATTCTGAAATGTATTCCCTTGTCTGAATTCAAATTTCCTTCTCCAACAGTCAATTGTTAGCTCTGCCTTGTGCTACAGTAAGTATAAATGAAAGCCTTTCAATTGTCTGCAAGATTAATTGAACCTCAAAATGAATGTTTATATAATACAATTACAATTAACATATTGTTTTAGATGCTATGGAGTAAAATTAAAAACTAACTGCCTCTGATTATGCTTTTAGCGATTTAAACTCCAGTATAATTTGGTCATCAATAATAACAGAATGTAACTATAACTTTCTTACAATTAGATTGTGATTTAAACTGGGTAATGTTTTCAGAAATATGCAGCATTTCTTTAGTTATTAGTAGCTATGTTATAAACAGTATCAATTTCCATGTGTCTTCCCTTTTGTAACTGACACTAATTCATCTCCCTTTCTTCATTTCTCACTCGCTCCCTCTTTCAAACAGTCTTTCTACCTGTCCCTTTTACTGTACAGGTTTCACATACCTTCTCTTGTTGACCATCTCTAAATCAAAGAACAAAACAGTACAGGAACAGGTCATTTGGTCCACCAAGCCTGCGCCGTGTCCTAGATCCGGGAGTTCTGCCACCATTCCAGGTGCAGGCTGTTTTCATTGGCATGGGAAAAGTTGTGAGCCCAGCTGTCTGTTGTTTAAAGTTGCCAGCACCATTTTAAAAATGACCAATTCAGACCCCCATAATTTTCATGAAGGTGACCACGGTTGGCAATCCTGATTTCCACCTGATGACTGAGGTCAGGAACTATAATCTGGAGGCAGGAAGAGTGTTTCCGGTTTTTCAATTCATCAGGAGAATATGCAATCTAAAGTGCACCCGAGTCAGCGTTGGGACTTTGAATTTTTCCAATGGCTTATTCTGCTAATGTCCTGTTTATTTTTAAGGTTCAATGGGCATTTCAAGGAATTGCAAAATATTATTAGAGGACACAAAGTGAACACTTAGATTGGTGTGGCGGAGGGGTGGGGGTGCGTGTGGTGGTGAGGGTGTGTATGGGAATGAAGGCGTAAGGAAGGGTGAAGGTGTGTATCAGGATGAAGGGGTAAGGGAGGGTGAGGGTGTGTGGGGGGGGGGTGAAGGTGTATGGGGGGTGAAGGGGTCAGGGAGGGTGAGGGTTTGTGGTGGGGCGAAGGGGTCAGGGAGGGTGAGGATCTGTGGGGAGGATAAAGGGGTAAGAGAGGGTGAGTGGGGGGTGAAGGGGTAAGGGAGGGCGGGGGTGTAAATGGGAGATGAAGGGGTAAGGGAGGGTGAGGGTGTGTGGGGAGACAAAGAGGTAAGGGTGTGTATGGAGGATAGAAGGGGAATTAATCAAATCTTTCACTCTGCTTTAAAGTTTTTCTATCCAAATTTGCTTACCTTTTATTTTGTGGGAAATCTAGAGGGGTGAACCAGTAATTGAGGACTGCAATTCTCCTTGCTCAATGTGAAATATTCTGTAAGATACCACCAGGACTGGAAGTTCTTGCTGGACAGGTAACAGGGAATTTATCGTTCTCTATGCTGATGAGCTGCACAGTTTTATCTGGTTGAACCTCTGAGTGTTGGGAGTTGCTGTGCTTTAGCAACTACGCTTTCCAAATGTAGCCATATGGAATTTTAGACAAACAGAATTTCCATCTGTGAGAATTTCTCAGCAATTAATTTAGGAAAAATGCAAACATGATTTTGAATTGCTACCCCTATCACTTGGCCTAGCAATAAAAAGCCATGCTAAATTCCCCCTTAGTGTCAGGGGGATTAGCTGGGTAAATACGTGAGGTCACGGGGATAGGGGTTGGGTGGGATGGTGTTGGTCCAGGCTTGGTGGGCCGAATGGCCTCCTTCTGCACTTTTAGGATTCTATGATCTGCTGCCATTCTTTTTAATCTCCCTCTTCAGTTCAAATACTACCAAACATGTGTGGGTTGGGTTGATTGGCCATGCTAAATTGCCCCATTGTGTCCTGGGATGCGTAGGTTAGCGGGGTAAATATATGGGATTACGGGGATAGGGCCTGGGTGGGATTGTTGTCGGTGCAGACTCGATGGGCCAAATGGCCTCCTTCTGCACTGCAGTGATTCTATTCTATGATTCAAACAGTTTCAGTTTGGCTCCTTGCTCTTGAAGGGAGTGCCGGACTCTGAGGTATGAAATCATCACTGTACTAACACTAAAATAAGTTGCACCTCATCAGCTTCTATGTTGGCCTACTGCATTTCATGTTGACAGGTCATTAAAAATATGACCCCAATCACTGCGTACATACCTGCAACCATGGTTACTACGGCAGTAGGTCATATGGTTTACCCGTGTCTTTGCTCAGAGAGGTGGCACACTTCTTTATAAATATTTAAATCAGGCTCCCATAGTGCAGTAGGGAACTGAATGCAAATTTAAAAATTGCCAGCCAGTTTTCTCAGGGCTCAGGAAACCCAGCAGCTAAATGGTGACGGGAATGGCAGGGTGCAGACACTGAGTGTCTCTTAAAGCACTGCTTGTGGGTCAGGAGGAGTAGGAGTGCTCACCCAGCCACGTAAGCGAATTGATTGCAGCCTCTCCTCATTGCTGCCATTTGCCACTCTGACCTATGATCCCAAGCCTTCTACTTTGCAATTGGTCAATGTCACCCCATTCTCCCTGAGAACATCCCTAACAGTAGGACCTCTGTGTCACTGAGATGTCTGTGTTTCCCCACTACTCAACCTCCACCCTATTTCAAATACTGAGGCTCACATCACAAGTGAATTGGAGCTTGGCATATCGGGTATGAGTAGAGCTGGTACTGTTTGCCAATGAAATATATGAAGTTGAGACAGTTGATGAGGCCTGATGGGCCTTGTGACAAATACGAAAGATTTCTGTCTTCTTTCAAGCTCGTGGTGTCCATTTATATAATGACAATATATGAAAAGACACCCCTCCTGCCTCAGCATATATCTTTAAGTATTTTCTTTTTCAAGCACATGTATAGGCTCCTGACAAGTTAATGTTGTCTCCTGATTTCAAGTGGGCTTGGGTGACTGTCTCTGTGGGTTTCTTCTGGGTGCTGAGGATATAATTTTAGTTAGAAAAAGGAACCTGAAAGTAGATTGGGTAGCACATCCAGGAGTACTGAGGATGATTAAAGAGGTGAGACATGTGCTTTGCAAATCCCTTGTCCAGACCTTTAACAGCTCATTAGAGTTTAGGATTGTTTCCTTGCATTGGAAAGGTGATGTCATGTAGTTCATCTTTTCAAAAAAGATGACAAGTCAGATTCAGGTAATTACAAACCCATTAGTCTAATATCAGTTACAGGTAAAATGCCTGAAGAGAAAAGAGATACTCTTCATTATCGAAAAACAAGCAGTAGTGATACTCATTATGGCTTCAGAAAAAGAAAGTCACGTCCTGCTAATTTGATAACATTTTTTGAAGAACGTACTAGGTTAATGGATGAGGATATCCCAGGAGATATTTTATACAATGCTTTTCAGAAAGCTTTGATTTAAAAAAAAACCTCACAATAGATTACACCGTGGTTCAAATCTTATGGTATCAATGGAACGTTGCAACCATGAATTAAGAATTTGCTACATTCCTGTAGACAGAAAATTAATTAATGGCTAAAGATCCACTTGGAGGCCAGTTACTATAGATCTCCCACAGGGAATGATGTTAGGGTCATTGCATATCCATAGGTTACTTACATATAGGTATTGGGGAAAAGGTTTGTACGTTTGCGGATGATGTGGAACTTTGCCTTGGTGTTAGAGTTCTGGTGGAAGCAGGTATGCATGTGCTGGGGGAATTGGCTATACTCTGACAAACAAAGGGTGATTTTGCCTAAATACTTTGGATGTGGAACAGCCTTCAAACTCATCAAGATGAGGTCTTAAACTGAAGCACCGGTTAGTACTAGATGCCACCTTGAGGAGTTGAAGCTTGCATTAGGAATGACTGCCCAGAGAATCATTAAGCAGCTAATTTTCACTTAAATTATTTGATGGTGCTCATCAAATCGGTGTTTTGAGGTGTAGCACTAATTTTTCTCCTGACACCAACTAGCGAATTGGTGTTAAAACTGAAATTGGTGGAGGATTTTGAATGCAAATTAAAAATATTTTACCTTTATCCATTCACATTTTCCCTGGAGAGGGAGCATGCAGTGACTGTGGGCACCATTGGGACATTCTGTGCCTGTTGGGCACTGCAGGGACTGGGGTGCCTCATTGACTCCTTTAACCATATTTTGGTTTGATGTTTTAAGTTTCATTTCTGATTTGTTTTTGTTTAGGGCAGTATCACCTTAAGGGGCTGCCCTTTTTATTTTGCCCTTCAGTTTGTTTAACTTTGTTTAATTGTTTAACTTAAAAGAGTTGGAGGTTTGAACAAGACCTTTAAAGTAGACCAGTAACTTTCTGGGACACATTTACTGAAACTGGAACCTGAAGGTGTCAATTTCTTGATAGGTGACAGTTTCACGCACTGTACTCTCCAGTAACTTTCCCACATCACATTGTCACTCTTCAACTGTAAGCCTTGAAAATGCATGTCGTTATGTCATTTAATTGCAGATGGTTGGGGAGCTATAACAGCTGAATCTAATGTACACACACAGGCAGTGCTATCCTAGTTGCTGGAACACAATCAGGAATCCTCTTCCTCGCCAAGGAGACCAAAATCTTGACTGCTGCTCAGCTGAAGTCACTTTTTCTTTCTGCATGTGTGGAATGTAATCTTTGCTGGAAAGGCTGCCATTGTTGGCCCTTCTCTTAGTGCCCTTGATAATGTGACCCTCCTTCTTGAACTGGCGCAGTCTATCTGTTGTAGGTACACCCGCAGCATTGTTAGCGAGGGGGTTCAGGTACTTGACCCAATGAAGGACCAGCAATATATTTCTAAGTCCAGATAGTATATGGCTTGGCGGGGAAGTTGCAGGTGGCTAAATTCCTATTCATCTGCTGGCGTTGCCCTTTTAGGTGGCAGAGGTTGAGTGGTTGTAAGATGGTGTTAAAAGAGCCTTGACAAGTTGCTATAGTGGTACACACTGCAGTCACTGTGTGTTGATGGTGGAGGGAATGAATGTTAAAAGTGGTGGATGGAGTGCCAATCAAGTGGGTTGCTTTGCCCTTGATGGTGTTGATATTCTTGAACATTTGTTGAAGTTGCACTCATCCAAGCAAGTGGGGAGTATTCCATCAGACTCCTGATGCGTGCCTTGGAGATGGTGGTCAGGCTTTTGGGAATTCAGGAAAGGACTTATTCACTGCAGAGTTCCCAGCCTGTTACTTACGCTTGTAGCCATATAATTTATTTAATTGACTCAAATAAGTTTTGCTCCAGAATTACCCACATCCCTAGCCAAGCTGTTCCAGTACAGTTATACCATTGGATCTACCCAACAATGTAGAAAATTGTCCACGTATGTCCCGTCCACAAAAAAGCAGGATAAATCTGATTCAGTCAATTTCTGCCCAATCAATTTACATTCGATCCTCATCAAAATGATGGTAGGTGTCATTGACAGTGCGATCCAGCGGTACTTATTCACCAATAACCTCCTCATTGATGTTCAGTTTGGGTGCTGCCAGGATCACTGGGTTCCAGACCTCATTACAGCCTTAGTTCAAACATGAATGTCAGCTAGGATTGACAGATTTTGACTGAGATTGGCATCAAAGAGCCTTAACGAAACTGAAATCAATGTAAACAGGAATAAAGCTCTCCACTCTTGCCTTAGAAAAACTTAACTACAAAATTGGCTTTATCCACGAGCAAAATCTTGAAATGTTCCACTGACCGGGGGTGGGAGAGGGAGGAATCAGATCGAAGATGTGGGATGGGTGAATCAGACAACAGTGGGGGAGGATCGGATCAGAAGGGGCTTGGAGACCAGAAGGTGTGGAGGGGTGGGGGGATCGGACTGATGGGATTGGATCGGACTGATGGGGTTGGATCAGAAGAGCGGGTCAAACCAGAGGGGGTTGGGTCGGGCCAGGAGTGGGGGGTCAAGTCAGGCCGGGAGTCAGGGATTGGAGCGGGCCAGGAGGGCAGATGGGCCAGAGTGGCGGATGGACTGGGACAAGGTGTCAGGTCGGACCGAGGGGGTGT
This sequence comes from Mustelus asterias, assembly GCF_964213995.1. Taxonomy (NCBI): domain Eukaryota; kingdom Metazoa; phylum Chordata; class Chondrichthyes; order Carcharhiniformes; family Triakidae; genus Mustelus; species Mustelus asterias. The sequence goes on along the minus strand of NC_135802.1, from coordinate 65,016,818 downwards.
GGGGTTAGGTGTGGTGTGCTGGGTGCCCTTGCTGGGGGAGGCGGGGATGGGGTGGGGAAGGGAGGGTTGTGTGTGTGGAGTGTCCTGTGAGAGGCTGGGTTTGGGTGTTTAAATAGTTGATGGAAATGATTTTTTTCCTTCCAGAGTAACTATCAGGACAAAACTGGCACCATCCAAAGTTGGTGATTTAAATCGCTTCTGATTGATATACCTCAGCACATAGTGACACTTGGTGTTTGCATACGAGGATCTATGGACAGCTTGACACAGCCACACACAAAGGTGGCCCTCAGGATTAGGGAGATGTTGGGCATTTTATTCCCCCTTTGTCTCGATATTTGTACATTACGTCCCTTTGAAGCTGGTCAATTTTCAATCCCCAAATGAAGCGGAAAATGGCTCGAGTGATTACCATTGTGCAGGAGTGAGGAAAGGGCCAGATGTGCACCACGTTCAGCAACACAGAGTGCCTCACACTCTGGTTCTTACCCGAAATGGAGAGGGAGCATTGCTTCCACATATCCAGTTTTTGGTTCATTATACCGACTTGCTTCTTCCAGATTCTAACGCATGCTCTGGTATTTCTGAACCATATCCCCAGTTCCTTCAGGCTGTCTGACCTGACGGTGAAGGGGATAAGGGATCATAGAACATAGAACATTACAGCGCAGTACAGGCCCTTCGGCCCTCGATGTTGCACCGACCAGTGAAACCAATCTAAAGCCCACCTAACCTACACGATTCCAATATCATCCATATGTTTATCCAATGACCATTTAAATGCCCTTAATGTTGGCGAGTCTACTACTGCTGCAGGCAGGGCATTCCACGCCCTTACTACTCTCTGAGTGAAGAACCTACCTCTGACATCTGTCCCATATCTATCACCCCTCAATTTAAAGCTATGTCCCCTCCTGCTAGCTATCACCATCCGAGGAAAAAGGCTCTCACTATCCACCCTATCTCATCCTCTGATCATCTTGTATGCCTCTATTAAGTCACCTCTTAACCTTCTTCTCTCTAACGAAAACAACCTCAAGTCCCTCAGCCTTTCCTCATAAGACCTTCCCACCATACCAGGCAACATCCTGGTAAATCTCCTCTGCACCCTTTCCAATGCTTCCACATCCTTCCTATAATGTAGCGACCAGAACTGTATGCAATACTCGAAGTGCGGCCGCACCAGAGTTTTGTACAGCTGCAACATGACCTCCTGGCTCTGAAACTCAATCCCTCTACCAATAAAAGCTAACACTCAGTATGTCTTCACAACCCTATCAACCTGGGTGCTAACTTTCAGGGATCTATGCACATGGACACCGAGATCTCTCTGTTCATCCACACTACCAAGTATCTTACCATTAGCCCAGGACTCTAATCCTGTTACTCCTTCCAAAGTGAATCACCTCACACTTTTCTGCATTGAACTCCATTTGCCACCTCTCAGCCCAGCTCTGCAGCTTGTCTATGTCCCTCTGTAACCTGCAACAACCTTCCGCACTGTCCACAACTCCACCGACTTTAGTGTCATCCGCAAATTTACTAACCCATGCTTCTACGCCCTCATCCAGGTCATTAATAAAAATGACAAACAGCAGTGGCCCCAAAACAGATCCTTGCGGTACACCACTAGTAACTGAACTCCAGGATGAATATTTCCCATCAACCACCACCCTCTGTCTTCTTACAGCTAGCCAATTCCTGATCCAAACCGCTAAAAGACCCTCAATCCCATGCCTCCGTATCTTCTGCAATAGTTTACCGTGGGGAACCTTATCAAACGCTTTAATGAAATCCATATACACCACATCAACTGCTTTACCCTCATCCACCTCTTTGGTCACCTTCTCAAAGAACTCAATAAGGTTTGTGAGGCACGACCTACCCTTCACAAAACCGTGTTGACTATCCCTAATCAAATTATTCCTTTCTAGGTGATTATAAATCCTATCCCTTATAATCCTTTCCAAAACTTTGCCCACAACAGAAGTAAGGCTCACTGGTCTATAATTGCCAAGTTTGTTTCTACTCCCCTTCTTGAACAAGGGGAAAACATTTGCTATCCTCCAGACTTCTGGCACTATTCCTATAGACAATGACGACATAAAGATCAAAGTCAAAGGCTCTGCAATCTCCTCTCTAGCCTCCCAGAGAATCCTGGGATAAATCCCATCCGGCCCAGGGGACTTATCTATTTTCACACTTTCCAGAATTGCTAACACCTCCTCCTTATTAACCTCAATCCCGTCTAGTCCAATAGCCTGTATCTCAATATTCTCCTCGACAACATTGTCTTTTTCCTGCGTGAATACTGACGAAAAATATTCATTTAACGTCTCTCCTATCTCTTCAGGCTCCACACACAATTTGCCACTACTGTCCTTGACTGGCCCTAATCTTACCCTTGTCATTCTTTTATTCCTGACATACCTATAGAAAGTTTTAGGGTTTTCCTTGATCCTACCTGCCAAAGACTTCTCATGTCCCTTCCTGGATCTTCTTAACTCTCTCTTTAGGTCCTTCCTGGCTAACTTGTAACTCTCAAGTGCCCTAACTGAGCCTTCAAGTCTCCTTCTTCCTCTTCACAAGAGATTCAGTGTCTTTAGTAAACCACGGTTCCCTCACTTGACCACTTCCTCCCTGCCTGACAGGTACATACTTATCAAGGACACGCAGTCGCTGTTCCTTGAACAAGCTCCACATTTCAATTGTGCCCATCCCCTGCAGTTTCCTTCCCCAATCTATGCATCCTAAATCTCGCCTAATCGCATCATAATTTCCTTTTTCCCAGCTATAACTCTTGCCCTTCAGTATATACCTATCCCTTTCCATCACTAAAGTAAACGTAACCGAATTGTGGTCACTATCACCAAAGTGCTCACCTATCTCCAAATCTAACACCTGGTCTGGTTCATTACCCAGTACCAAATCCAATGTGGCCTCGCCTCTTGTTGGCCTATCTACATACTGTGTCAGGAAACCCTCCTGCACACATTGGACAAAAACTGACCCATCTAAAGTACTCGAACTATAGCTTTTCCAGTCAATATTTGCAAAGTTAAAGTCCCCCATAACAACTACCCTGTTACTTTCGCTCCTATCCAGAATCATCTTTGCAATCCTTTCCTCTACATCTCTGGAACTTTCCGGAGGCCTATAGAAAACTCCCAACAGGGTGACCACTCCTTTCCTGTTTCTAACTTCAGCCCATACTACCTCAGTAGACGAGTCCTCATCAAACGTTCTTTCTGCCACCGTAATACTGTCATTGACCAACAATGCCACACCTCCCCCTCTTTTACCACCTTCCCTGCTCTTACTGAAACATCTAATCCCCGGAACCTGCAACAACCATTCCTGTCCCTGCTCTATCCATGTCTCCGAGATGGCCACAACATCGAAGTCCCAGGTACCAACCCATGCTGCAAGTTCACCCACCTTATTCCGGATGCTCCTGGCGTTGAAGTATACACACTTCAAACCACCTTCCTGCCTCCCGTACACTCCCGCGACGTTGAAACCTTATCCATGACCTCACTATTCTCAACCTCCTGCACACTGGAGCTACAGTTCAGGTTCCCATCCCTCTGCTGAATTAGTTTAAACCCTCCTGAAGAGCATGAGCAAATTTTCCCCCCAGGATATTGGTACCCCTCTGGTTCAGGTGCAGACCATCCTGTTTGTAGAGGTCCCACCCACCCCAGAATGAGCCCCAATTGTCAAGGTATCTGAATCCCTCCCTCCTGCACCATCCCTGTAGCCACGTGTTCAATTGCTCTCTCTCCCTATTCCTCTCCTCACTATCATGTGGCACGGGTAACAAACCAGAGATAACAACTCTGTTTGTTCTAGCCCTAAGCTTCCACCCTAACTCCCTGAATTTCTGCCTTATATCCCCATCCCTTTTCCTACCTATGTCTTGGGTGCCTATGTGAACCATGACTTGGGGCTGGTCCCCCTCCCCCTTAATGATCCTGAAAACACGCTCTGAGACATCATGGACCCTGGCACCTGGGAGGCAACACACCAACCGCGAGTCCCTCTCGTTCCCACAGAATCTCCTATCTATCCCCCTAACTACGGAGTCCCCAATAACTAATGTTCTACTCCTCTCCCCCCTTCCCTTCTGAGCAACAAGGACAGACTCTGTCCCAGAGACCTGTACCCCATGGCTTACCCCTGTTAAGTCCCCCCCCCCCAACAGTATCCAAAACGGAATACCTGTTATACAAAGGAACAGGGGATCAAGGGGATCGCTGCTCTGACTGCTTCTTACCCCTTCTAGCCGTCACCCACGTATCATTTCTAGGACTGGCTACCTCCCTGTAGCTTCTATCTATAGCTGCCTCTGCCTCCCGATCAGTCAGGCAATTCCCAAAGAACATGGCCTCGCTCTTGCAATGATTTACCTTGTTGCCCAAGGTCAGTTCAAATTGGTCATGTTGACCAGCCTGACTACCAACAGTGGATCTGAGCAAAAGATGGTAACATCATCCACGTACAGGGAGCCTTTGACTGGGACTCCCCAGCGCATCATTGGGCTACCCACTAAAGGCGACTCTGGGGAACCAGGATGTTATGGGCCATTGATGTGGATCTGGGATCACGTTTTGGTCAAAGTGAATTGGATTGTTTTTATGACATTTCAGTAGTTTTGTGATGATTGTAACGTTTCGTTCCATATTTTTGTGAGACTAACGTTTGGTTCCAGATTTATTAATTGATGAAATTTAAATTCCTCGAGCTGCCTTGGTGGGATTTGAACTCATGCCTGCAAAGCTTTTGTCCAGATGTCTGAATTGCTAGTTCATTAATATTACCACTGTACTACAGTCCACCCAACCTATCACAGATGTCAGCTGATCGTGGATCCTTCCTGAGTCAGTTGCCTCAGCTAATTATTTAAATTAGTTCACTAAACCATCAAAAGGAGCCAGCTCTGGTGATTTGTAAACCATATGCAGTGCTAATGGATAATAAATATCATTTTTCTGTAGTTCCCTGAAAATGCTGTCACATTTCATTTGCATCAACTCTGTAACTCCATCTTCCCTCAATTATAAAAGTGACAGCACGGCTCAAGTGCTGTAAAATATTTATGCAGTTGAGAAATCAAATGAAGTATTTGCAACAGTCCACTACTTATAATTAAAGTAAAGAAGCCAGAGGGTTATATAACAGCAAACACAGTAGTGGCTTTGGAAAAAATGATGGGGATGAAAATGTAATAGAGTAATTATGCTTTTGGCCCAATTGGGTTACGGGGGGATATGAACATAAGAACATAAGAAATAGGAGCAGGAGTAGGCCATCTGGCCCCTCAAGCCTGCTCCGCCATTCAATAAGATTATGGCTGATCTGATAGTGGGTTCAGTTCCACTTACCCGCCCGCTCCCCATAACCCTTAATTCCCTTAATGGTTAAAAATCTATCTATCCGTGATTTAGACACATTTAACGAGGTAGCCTCTACTGCTTCATTGGGCAGAGAATTCCAAAGATTCACTACCCTCTGGGAGAAGAAGTTCCTCCTCAATTCTGTTCTAAATTGACTCCCCCGTATTTTGAGGCTCTGCCCCCTAGTTCTTGTTTCCATTGTAAGTGGAAATAACCTCGCTGCTTCTACCCTGTCTAGCCCCTTCATTATCTTATATGTCTCTATGAGATCTCCCCTCAACCTTCTAAACTCCAATGAGTACAGGCCCAGTCTACTCAATCTCTCCTCATAAGCTAACCCCCTCATCTCCGGAATCAACCTGGTGAACCTTCTCTGTACCCCCTCCAAAGCTAATATATCCTTTCTTAAATAAGGATGCAGGGATACTCTCTCTTACATCAATAGATCAGGGAAAGTATGGTGGATGTAACTTTGCCAGCATTGGTTGGCCCTTTGAACCAGCATGTAAATAACCACATGATTCAGGATGAAATCTCTGACCTGAGTTCATGCAAGCTAGGATTATGCTCTTCTGTGTACATGCAGGTAGAGTGAAACACAGGAGAATCAGACTCAATGGCCAGAATTTTACCACCCCACCCATCACAGGAATCCGAGCGGGTGAGGGGCAGACAATGGAAAGGTCCATTGACTTTGGGCGGGATTTTACGGTTTCGGGACGAACAAGGCAGTAAAATCCCGTCCATTAGGAATGCAAGCGAGATTGAAATTGATGACTGAGGGAGAAATTGGAAGTGCCTGCCGCAGAGGAAGTGGCACAGTGGTGTTGTCACTGGATTAGTAATCCAGAGACGCAGGAAAATACTCTGGGATCTGGGTTTGAATCCCACCACAGCAGCTCAGGGAATTTGAATTCCATTAATGAAGAAGTCTAGAACAAAATGTTAGTTTCAGTCCCAAAGGAATGGAGCAAGACAGACCACCCAGCATCGACCTAGGCATCAAAAACGACAATGGCAAACTCAGCCTTGTTGACCCTGCAAAGTCTCCCTTACTAACATGAGGGGGCTTGTGCCAAAATTGGAAGTGCTATCATATTCATTGGAATCATATCTTACAGATAATGTTTTCGACACCACTATTACCATCCCTGGATATGTCCTGTCCCACAGGCAGGACAGACCCAGCAGACATGGCAGCACAGTGGCATACAGTCAGCTGATGAATCAGTAGTCATCCATGTTGAATACCATATGGAGAAAGCAGTGAGGGTGGCAAAGGTGCAGAACGTACTCTGGGTTTGTGACTTCAATGTCCATCACTAAGTGTGGCTTAGTAGCACCACTACTGACTGAGCTGGCCTTGTGCTAATGAATGTAACTGCTAGACTTTGTCTGTGGCAGGTAGTGAGGGAACCAACAAGAGGGAAAAGCTGACTGAACCTCATCATCACCAAACTCCAGAATGAGGGGAGTGTGATTGCCTTTGGCATCAAGGCTGCATGCGACCATGTGTGGCATCAAGAAGCTCTAGCACAACAGCAGTCAATGGGAATCAGGGGAAAAACCCACCGTTAGTTGGATTCATACCTGGCACAAAAGAAGATGGTTCTGGTGATTGGAGGTCAATCATCTCAGATCCAGAAGATCATTGCAAGAGTTTCTTGGGGTAGTGTCTTAGGCCCAACCATCTCCAGCTGTTTCATCAATGACCTTCCTTCCATCTTAAGGTCAGAAGTGGGGATATTTGCTGATGACAATGTTCAGCATCATTTGTGACTCCTCAGATACTGAAGCAGTCCATGTCCAAATGCAACAAGATCTGGACAATATCCAGGCTTGCGCTGACAAGTGGCAAGTAACATTCTTGCCACACAAGTATCAGGCAATGACCATCTCCAAGAAGAGAAAATCTAACCATCTGCCCTTCACATTCAATGGCATTACCATCACTGAATTCCCCACTATCAACATCCTGGGTATTACATTAACCAGAAACTCAACTGAGCATGCCATATAAATACAGTGGCTAGGAATCCTGTAGTGAGTAACTCACCTCCTAACTCCCTAAAGCCTGTCCACAGTCGACAAGTCACAGTCAGGAGCTTGAATACTCTGCAGCTGCCTGGACGAGTGCAGCTCCAACAACACACAAGAAGCTTGACACTATCCAGGACAAAGCAGTCTGCTTGATTGGCACCTTATCCACAAACAATCACTCTCACCAGCACTGACTATTGTAGCAGCAGTGTGTCCCATCTGCAAGATACACTGCAGGAACTCACCAAGGCTACTTAGCACCTTCCACAACCACTACTATTGAGAAGGAAAGGGCAACAGATACATGGGAACACCACCACCTGGAAGTCCCCTCCAAGTCATTCACCATCCTGACTTGAAAGTATCTTGCTATTCCTTCACTGTCACTGGCTCAACATATTGGAACTCCATACCTAACAGTCACTGGACTAGTAATTCAGAGACCACAGTAATGCTGTGGGGACACAAGTTCGAATCCCACTATGGCAGATGGTAGAACTTGAATTCAATAAAAATGTGGAATTATAAGTCTAATGGTGACCTTAAACCATTGTTGATTGTTGTAAAAAAACACATCTGGTTCACTAATACCCTTTAGGGATAGTGCTGTCCTTACCCGGTCTGGCCCACGTGACTGCAGATCCACAGCAACATGGTTGAATCTGAAATGGTGTTGTAAGCCACTAAGTTCAAGGGTAAATAGGGATGGGCAACAAATGTTGGCCTCGTCAGTGATGCCTACATCCCATGAAAGAATAAAAAAAATTGGTGTACCTATACCACCTGGACTGCAGTGGTTCAAGAAGTGGAGATGCCGGCATTGGACTGGGGTAAACACAGTAAGAAGTCTCACAACACCAGGTTAAAGTCCAAGAGGTTTATTTGGTAGCAAAAGCCACTCGCTTTCGGAGCGCTGCTCCTTCATCAGATAAGTGGGAGTTCTGTTCACAAACAGGGCCTATAAAGATACAAACTCAATTTACAAAATAATGTTTGGAATGCTAGTCTTTACAGGTAATCAAGTCTTAATAACCTGTGCTTAATCCTCTCTCCACTCTCATTGTCTGTACCTTTAAGACTTGATTACCTGTAAAGAGTTGCATTCCAACCATTATTTTGTAAATTGAGTGTGTGTCTTTATATGCTCTGTTTGTGAACAGAACTCCCACTTACCTGACGAAGGAGCAGCACTCCGAAAGCTAGTGGCTTTTGCTACCAAATAAACCTGTTGGACTTTAACCTGGTGTTGTGAGACTTCTTACCGTGGTTCAAGAAGGCAGCTTACCACTATCTTTTCAAGGGCAACTAGGGATGGGAAATAAATGCTGGCCTTGCCAGCGATGCCCAGAATCCTTGAATAAACAAAAAAAAAGAGGGAATTAGGTCAGGCACTTACATCAATGTGGCTTGTGCTGAGGTTCTCTCCAGAATAGATTGCCCTTGATGGAGAATCTAGAATATTTCAGGATCCATTAGGAAAGGCAAGTTTTGGAGTCATTGAACATATTTCAGGTCTTCTTGCTGGTCTCCAGTTGCAGCCAGAAGTCCCAGATGTTTTAGCTGGGCGGCATGATGGCACAGTGGTTAGCACTGCTGCCTCGCAATGCCAGAGACCCGAGTTCGATTCCCGGCTTGGGTCACTGTCTGTGTGGAGTTTGCACATTCTCCCCGTGTCTGCATGGGTTTCCTCCGGGTGCTCCAGTTTCCTCCCACAGTCCAAAGATGTGCAGGTTGGGTGGATTGGCCATGCTGAATTTCCCCTTAGTGTCAGGGGGACTAACTAGGGTAAATGCATGGGATTATGGGGATAGGGCCTGGGTGGGATTATAGTCGGTGCAGGCTCGATGGGCCGAATGGCCTCCTTCTGCACTGTAGGATTCTATGATTCAATGATTCTATGAGGGCAGCTGTAAGCCTATTTGAGCCGCCACTGCACTCCTTCAAAACCAGTACAAAGCCCTGCCACCAGGTAAGTGGCTTGCAACCAGGAATCTCGTCATCACTCCTCCCATGGTGAAAAATAAAGAAGAAAATTTCTCCATTTACTCGGGAAATAAGGCTGAAAGCTGATAATGACTGGGAAAACTGCTGAGGAACATCTTCAGTTTAGTGCATGTTTACTTTTCTGGGTGCAATTTGAATGGTCTCTGGAGTATTCAGGCACATATGATGCTCTTTTATCTTGCTAATCCTGATATTATGATGTTTAAGTATTGTTATAAAAAAAATCTTGATTTGCATATAGAAATGGTTTTCTCAATATAAATGTTACACTGGTATTCGTCTTCTGTGTTTGCAGAATTACACATAATAGGATACCGCCTCTTGGGGGTTTGTTGCATGAAAGGTAGTGTGTAACAATGAGCTGAGGCTGGTCATTATTCCAGTGATATTTCTATATTTCTCAGAACAATGTGTATTCAATTGAAATGATTCATCTATCAAGGTTTCCTGGCCCTTTTCCTTTGGTGTTTTTGGGCAAATGTGGGCCAATGAGGTCAGAAGTTTGCCAAAGGATGTGTTCTGCTATTTATCCACGCCAACACTCTTTTCCACAGGATGAACCTGATGTATTCATTGAATCCCAACAGTGCAGAAGGAGGCCATTCAGCCCATCGAGTCTGCACCGATTACAATCCCACGCAGGCCCTAAGCCCATAACCCCATGCATTTACCCTAGATAGTCCGCCTGACACTAAGGGGCAACTTAGCATGGCCAATCCACCTAACCTGCACATCTTTGGACTGTGGGAGGAAACAGGAGCACCCGGTGGAAACCCACGCAGACGCAGGGAGAATGTGCAAACTCCACACACAGACAGTGACCCAAGCCGGGAATCAAACCTGGGTCCCTGGCGCTGTGAGGCAGCAGTGCTAATTGCTGCGCCACCGTGTAAAATGCGTTTGGATAAGCACTTGCAATTTAAGTTAAGATGAGCATCACAAAACCTGTTAGATGTAGTGTTTCAGTCTTAATATTCACAGGACCACAAGACTCAGAAGCAGGAGTAGGCCATTCAGCCCTTCGAGCCTGACCTACCATTCAATCAGATCATGGATAATCTGGCTGTGGTCTCAATTTCACTTTCTTGTCTCCCCCCATCCGAGGAAGGGAACTTGGATCTTTCCATACATAGGTGCAAGGAGATGTGAGACAAACTTTGACATCTGATAAGCCTCTGAGATTACCTTTCCCCCTTTTTTGCCAGGCTCAAGGGTTGCTGCTGTAACTTTCCGATCTCAGTTCACCAGTTCATCGTGACTCCCAGAAGGAGACGGACGAAGGTTACATCCTGCACACAAATGATACTGACCCTGAGTCACACGAGCATTTCTCGAGCAACCTGAAGTCCCACTCATTGGAAATGACCCCCAATTGAAAAGCTTCTGTCATCAAAATAGATATTTTAAAAAACAATTATATTAAGGTATAAATGAAGAGTGACAATATTTGTGGATGAATATTTGATGCATTCATGCTCCCCCTGCACATTTTTAGCACCAAACCTTGTGCATATCTTCAACAATAATTTATGGACTGTTGATTTTACATGACTGATGCTCATCTTAATGTGTCATGATATCAGAAAAATAGCCCAGATAAACTTTAACATTTTCAGCCTCAATTAGACTAATCAAAACTGTTAATCAAGATGTGTAGATAAATAGGTTAAGTCGCTATTTTCATTTCACAAGCATAAAATGTTTATCGCAGTGGGTAGCAACTCTCTGGAGTTTAGAAGAATGAGAGTCATTGAAACATAAAAGATTCTGAAGAGGTTTGATAGGATAGCTGCTAAGAGCCAGTGTTGGTGGTGGTCGTGATGGGGGCGGGGGGGGTGGTTTCCACTGGCATTTGCCGTGAGTGAAAATGGCGATGCCGGTGGAAAGTCCTGTGAGACCATGGGGCCAAGAATCTTGGCGGCGAGATCTCGTTCTGAGATTTTCCCCACCCCTCATGGGTGACGCAATGAATGGGAACCTTGTTTATAAATATTTTTAAAGAAATTTAAATGCATTTAGAGGGGTTTCCAATCAAATTTATCCCTTTTCATATTGATGAGGTTTACAACAGCTTTAGCAAAATGTGCAGCTGTCGAGGGGAACATGCTGGGGCGGCAGCGATAATCATAGCCCCCAGAGGAGAAGGACAAAGAGTCATAGAGGTTTACAGCCCTTCGGCCCAATTTGTCCATGCCACCCTTTTTGTTTAAACCCCGAAGCTAATCTCAATGGCCCACATTTGACCCATATCCCTCAATACCCATCTTACTCATGTAACTGTTTAAATGCTTTTTAAAAGACAAAATTGTACCCGCCTCTACTACTACCTCTGGCAGCTTGTTCCAGACACTCACCACCCTCTGCGTGAAAAAACTGCCCCTCTGGACACATTTGTATCTCTCCCCTCTCACCTTAAACCTATGCCCTCTAGTTTTAGACTCCCCTGCTTTTGGGAAAAGATATTGACTATCTACCTTGTCTATGGCCCTTATTATTTTATAGACCTCTATAAAGTCATCCCTCAGCCTTCTATGCTCCAGAGAAAAATGTCCCAGTCTATCCAGCCTCTCCTTATAACTCAAACCATCAAGTCCCGGTAGCATCCTAGTAAATCTTTTCTGCATTCTTTCTAGTTTAATAATTTATAATAGGGTGACCATAATTGCACACAGTATTCCAAGTGTGGTCTTACCAATGTCTTGTAAAACTTCAACAAGAGGTCCCAACTCCTGTATTCAATGTTCTGACCAATGAAACCAAGCATGCTGAATGCCTTCTTCACCACTCTGTCCACCTGTGACTCCACTTTCAAGGAGCTATGAACATGTACCCCTAGATCTCTTTGTTCTGTAACTCTCTCCAACACCCTACCATTAACTGAGTAAGTCCTGCTCTGGTTCAATCTACCAAAATGCATTTCCTCGCATTTATCTAAATTAAACTCCATCTGCCATTCATCAACTCACTCGCCCAATTGATCAAGATCCCGTTGCAATCAGAGATAACTTTCTTCACTATCCACTATGCCACCAATCTTGGTGTCATCTGCAAACTTACTAACCATGTCTCCTATATTCTCATCCAAATCATTAATATAAATGACAAATAACACTGGACCCAGCACTGATCCCTGAGGCACACCGCCGGTCACAGGCCTCTAGCTTGAAAAACAATCCTCTGGCTTCTGTCAAGAACCTCCTCAGAAGACAAACACAGGACACGGTGGACAGAGTACCCTTCATCGTCCAGTACTTCCCCGGAGCGGAGAAGCTACGGCATCTCCTTCGGAGCCTTCAACATGTCATTGATGAAGACGAACATCTCGCCAAGGCCATCCCCACACCCCCACTTCTTGCCTTCAAACAACCGCACAACCTCAAACAGACCATTGTCCACAGCAAACTACCCAGCCTTCAGGAGAACAGTGACCACGACACCACACAACCCTGCCACAGCAACCTCTGCAAGACGTGCCGGATCATCGACACAGATGCCATCATCTCACGTGAGAACACCATCCACCAGGTACACGGTACATACTCTTGCAACTTGGCCAACGTTGTCTACCTGATACGCTGCAGGAAAGGATGTCCCGAGGCATGGTACATTGGAGAAACCATGCAGACGCTGCGACAACGGATGAATGAACACTGCTCGACAATCAGCAGGCAAGACTGTTCTCTTCCTGTTGGAGAGCACTTCAGCGGTCATGGGCGTTTGGCCTCTGATATTCGGGTAAGCGTTCTCCAAGGTGGCCTTCACGACACACGACGGCGCAGAGTCGCTGAGCAGAAACTGATAGCCAAGTTCCGCACACATGAGGATGGCCTCAACCGGGATATTGGGTTCATGTCACACTATCTGTAATCCCCACAGCCTGCCTGGACCTGCAGAGTCTCACTGGCTGCCCTGTCTGGAGACAATACACATCTCTTTAACCTGTCTTGATGCTCTCTCCACTCACATTGTTTGTATCTTAAAGACTTGATTAGCTGTAAGTATTCACATTCCAACCATTATTCTGTAAATTGAGTTTGTGTATTTATATGCCCTGTTTGTGAACAGAATTCCCACTCACCTGAAGAAGGGGCTTAAGGCTCCGAAAGCTTGTGGCTTTTACTACCAAATAAACCTGTTGGACTTTAACCTGGTGTTGTTAAACTTCTTACTGTGTTTACCCCAGTCCAACGCCGGCATCTCCACATTCTGTCAAGAAGCCAATTTTGTATCCATTCAGATACCTCACCCTGAATCCCGTGAGATTTAACCTTATGCAACAACCTACCATGTGGTACCTTGTCAAAGGCCTTGCTAAAGTCCATGTAGACAACATCAACTGCACTGCCCTCATCTACCTTCTTCGTTACCCCTTTAAAAAACCCAATCAAATTTGTGAGACATGATTTTCCACTCTCAAAGCCATGCTGACTGTCCCTAATCAGTCCTTGCATATCTAAATGCATGTAGATCCTTTCTCTCAAAATACCTTCCAACAACTCACCCACCACAGATGTGAGGCTCACTGGCCTGTAGTTCCCAGGCTTTTCCCTGCAGCCCTTTTTAAACAAAGGCACAACATTTGCCGCCCTCCAATCTTCAGGCATCTCACCTGTGACTATCGATAATTCAAATATCTCTGCTGGGGGACCTGCAATTTCCTCCCTACCCTCCCACAATGTCCTGGGATACACTTCATCAGGTCCCAGGGATTTTTTTACCTTGATGCGCTTTAAGACTTCCAGCACCTCCTTCTCTGTAATATATACACTCCTCAAGACATCACTATTTATTTTCCCAAGTTTCCTCACACCATGCTTTTTTCAACAGTAAATACTGCTGAGAAATATTCATTTAGGATCTCACCCATCTCTTGTGGATCCACACACTGATGACCTTGATCCTTAAGAGGCCCTACTCTCTCCCTTGTTAGTCTTTTGCCCTTTATGTATTTGTAAAAGCTCTTCGGATTCTCCTTTGTCTTATCTGCCAAAACAATCTCGTGTCCCCTTTTTGCCCTCCTGATTTCTTTCTTAACTCTATTCCTACATCCCCTATATTCTTCAATATGCCTATGCATGTCATTTGCCTCCTACTTCTTCTTGACCAGGGCCTCAATATCCCGAATCATCCAGGGTTCCCTACTTCTACCAGCCTTGCCCTTCACTCTAAGAGGAATGTGCTTACTCTGACCCCTAGTTAACACACTTTTGAAAGCCTCCCACTTACCAGACGTCCCTTTGCCTTCCCACAGACTCCCCCAATTAACTTTTGAAAATTCCTGCCTGATACCATCAAAATTGGCCTTGACCCATTTAGAATTTTAACTTTTGGGACAGACCTATCATTCTTCATAGCTATCTTAAAACTAATGGAATTATGGTCACTGGTCCCAAAGTGATCCCTCACTAACACTTCTGTCACACTGCCCTTCCTTATTTCCCAAGAGGAGGTCAAGTTTTGCCCCCTCTCTAGTCGGGCCATCCACATACTAAATGAGAAATCCCTCCTGAATACACTCAACAAGTTTCTCTCCATCCAACCCTTTAATACTATGCTGTCCCAGTCAATGTTGGGAAAGTTAAAATCCCCTACTATTACCACCCTGTTTTTCTTGGAGCTATCTGTAATCTCCTTACATATTTGCTCCTCAATTTCCCGCCGACTATTTGGGGGCCTATAGTACAACCCTATCAAAGTGATTTCCCCCTTCTTATTTCTCAGTTCTACCCATATATGGCCAGGCACTGCCAGAGATGGCAATGCCAGAGGTAGGCCAGGGTGGCAATGCCAGCGGTGGACCCTCTGGGGATTCCCAATGGCGGGGGTTCTGCTTATGTGTTTGCCCCAATGCTTATGTTGGGGGATGGGGTTGCCTTCACGCTTTTGGAGGGGTGCGGGTGGTTTGCCCCAATGCTTGTGGGTGTGTTGCGCCAATGCTTGGGGAGGCATTTGCCATGCTTGTGGGGAGGGGTGCCCCATGTCCACTCCCCATGGGGAGTTTATTTCAAACATAGATCAGGGCACCTTTTAAAGATGGCATCCCGGTATCTGTGGAGCCGGTGTTGCTAACTCTATTCAGCCCTGCCCCACCAGAGTGATGGCAGGAACCATGCTCCTAGATTCTCTGTGATCGGGTGCCAGAGAATCTGGAGTGAAAACTCACATGTGCAGCTGAAGAGCCACATGCCGGATTTCCCACTGAAACTGACACTCCGACAAATTATCGGAAGTTTCCACCCATTTTCTTTGGGGCACAGTCTCAGGATAAGGGGCCAATCATTTAGAACTGAGATCACTCAAAGAATTCTCTACCTGAAGCTGGTTGCATGTAATCCATCATTGAGCTGGGATAGATAGATTTTTGGTCCTGCATGGAACCAAGGGATATGGAAGTGGGTGGGAAAATGGAATCTAAGATCAGCCATAATTGTATTGAATGGTGGAACCTGCTCGATTGCCCATATGGTCTACACCTGGTCCTATTTTTTGAATTATTGTGTATTTAAACCAACATTGAAAGTTATGTATAAATTATTATCCAATTCAACTTTTATAGCCAGCCCACCATTCCCTATATGGGGCAAGATAGCCCAAATATTACCAACAACTAGTATATTATCCAACCTGCATTTCTCTGTTCCGTATGATCAGGCACGTGCATTAGGAGCTTTGAACCAACTCGAGTTTTAGTGACAACTCAAACGTAAAGGATGGAAATAATAAGCTCTTTCACTTAACATTGAATATAATTTAGTTATTTCACCTGACACTGAACATAACATAGTTATCCCTCTTGACAAATACTATAATGTTATTACTTTACTTGATTTGGACACTACAGTACTGTTCTTTCATCTGACATAAAGATAAATGCAATCCTTTCCCTGACATATAATTATATAGCCAATCCGCTGAACACAGCCTATAAAATGTCATGTTCTACCCAGCACAAAAGCTTTAAAAACCAATGAAAGTAAGTCAATTCTTTGGAATGTGGTGGAGCAACACATATTTAGTACATATGAGGGACTGAAAGTATTGACCTGGAACTTGTTGCGAAGATGAGATTGGCGGCAAACACCACAATCTAAAATGTTGTGCTGCCCACTCCTCCAGTGGCAAATTAACACCACAATTTGCCGGAGAATTGATCAGAATTTTCTGCAGCAAACATGGCAGTAAATCTGAAGTACTGGAGCCGATGACCCATGTTGCCTGTGACAACTGCAAAAATCACAAGGGAAACATAAAACTCCTTCCAATTAGTAAATTAATAGACTTAATTGGCGCTTTAAGTGTCAGTGGGCATGCTTCTATCTCACATTTGCACCTGCTGACCATATTACCACTTACGTGCAATTACATCGGGACATTCTTACAACGATTTCATGAGAGTTCAGGTCAGGTGTACGTACATTTTTTTCACATAAAACTCAAGCCTAATAATTCTATTAATAAAGAAGGGTTGATTATTTCTTTTAGGAAGAGGCAGCATTGAAGTTGAAGGGACTGCGGAAAGAGCCATGGGGGCCATAGGTGGAGCCAGGTTGGTCGCGGATGGAGACAGATGGGGAAAGGCCACTGGAGATGGGAAGACCGCCTATTCTGGATTTGGCCAGAGTTCAGATGACGTAGAGCTGAAAATGGTTTTGCAAATCACAAAATAGGTCCTAAAGAATAAATGACATTAAACTGAAATGGCTTTAAGTTTATAGGGAGGACTTAACAGAAATAAAAGTAGATTAAATCTACACATCAGAAAGTAAAAGGCAAGTTAAATTTTGAAAGTAGACACAATTGTGGATTGTTTCACAACATAATTAGGATTTGTTGAACAGGTAAAAGTAAACTAAATGTCAAAGAGCTTATGATCTTCAATTTAAAATTGGGTTTGTAAAATCTAATTATAGCTTTCAGAATGGATCAAAAGTACTCATTTAATAATAACGATATCCTATGCTGTCATGTGTCCAGGTTGTATATTTTTCCTTTTTATAATCATGGATAAGTTACTTAAGTGATGCCCAGGTCTCATACCATCAACTGCAATATCCTTTTGTGTATCAGAGTCGCACTGGTACCCACACATCACATTCTTGTAATTTTTGGACCTGTGTTACTTTACAGCAAGAATAGCATACAGCAACTTTGGCCTTGACTCTACTCAGCAAATAAATCCAGAAAATGGAATATCTCATTGAAGCTGAATCGGCCTTATTGTTGAATCAGGTGGGTTTTCAGGGCTGGCCTTTGCCTGACCTGATGAAAGCTGCTGCTAGTGGAAACCCAGCTGCGGGAAAGCAGCATGCCAGCCTGTGCCGCTAGTTTCAGCCCTCGGCTGCCTCTGTTTCTGCTCTCAGTGGGACCTAAAAACCCAGCACAAAGTAATACAGAAAAAAACAACAACTTTAGCTCGAATTCTTCACCCAATTTATAATGTAGCTGTTAATCTTATTGAATTCAGTAAAATGTAATGAAATCACTGCTGGAAATGGGAAGATACCATCTTTTAGTTCATCATCGTACTATGCTTATAAATATTATCAATAGTTTGCTGGAGGTGCATAGAAATCATATTGTATTGGAGAGTTAAATAACTGCAAACATTTTAAATTTGTGACCTGAGCTAGTAACTCACAGCAGAAGATATGCATATTGTTGGTAGGAACAAAGGAACATGTGCACTTTTGCATAAGTTCAATGAGACTGTGACTGATCTCTATCTTAATCAATCCATTTGCCGAGGGTACAACCTTGGCTAGAAGAAATCTATCAATCTCAGATTGTAGATAGATCTGGACATTGTGCAGGCAATTTCGCACCTTTTTTCCTGCAGTAATGATGAATCTGAATAGATCCCTTATTTGAATATATTTTTAAAAACTGGGTTATAGATCAGGTTGCACAATGGGATTAAAAACTGGTGTTTCTGAGATCCGGTTCTAATCTAGCTCAGACTGACTGGGTAGAAGTCTCCTGTTATGGACTGAAGATCTAAATCAAAATACATAAGGCTACAGGACAAAACATGTTGAAATCACTCAGTGAACCATTAAGGCAGCTGGTCTGCGAAATAGAAATGTCGCAAAGTAGGGCAGTAGGACATGTTTGACCGAATATGGGGGTTAAGGCATTTGGCAAATACTACATCTGATCTAATTTTTAATGCTAAATGAAGGTCTAAAGAGGAAAAACATTTACAATTCTTAGCACTAGGTTATGAATGAACACAGAAAACACCAACACTTTTAGTCGTAATTAAATTCTTCTTTTTCCACAAAATATTAATAAATCCAAACACAATATGGTCCCTTCATGGTAATGTTCGCAAATGAAAATAACTTTCCTCTTTGCACTTGGGTGTAAAGATGTGACTGAGTGAATTGCATAGAGGCAGGAATGATTCATACATTCATTCACATAGACAGACAATTGGGCAGCAGCCATTATAAGCATGTGATCCTTCCCATTTCTCACACTCCTATATACACTTCACCCAGGTGATTATTTATGCTCAAGCTCAAAGTGGGAAATTTGCCACATTGAGTTAATTCAGCCACAATACCCAATTTTATTTCTGACTGCCACATGGTAATGCAGTGTGTAGTTACTTCAAATGGTCATTGGGTGCCTCCCGCAGCATTCCCAGTATATTCATTTCTGTTAACATTTTAACCTTGCTGATTCCATTTGCAGGGAAGCCAGTCATACAGTAACTTCACCAATATTTAAATGCCAGATTTTGATGGTGCCATTCAGGACCCAAAGTGATTGTGGCTGCAATATCCAGTATCAGAGGTGAGTGAACCCAGCTGCAGCTAGGGCTGTGGCAGGATGAGATTCAGGTAAGCAGGAGTGCTTCTTCTACAAGGGAACAGAGGGTCTCCCCTGTCCTAGACTTCTTTCCCCAATTGCAATCACCTGTTCAGCCCCTTATTTCACCGAGCTATGACTGCAACACTGCATTCTGCACCCTCTCCTTTCCTTCTCGCCTATGTACTCTATGGATGGGGTATTTTTTGTCTGTATGGCACACAAAAAAAAACTTTTCACTGTATCCCAATACATGTGACAATAATAAATCAAATCAAATAGCTTATGTTGCAAACCACTCTTGTCACCAAACAGCTCACAGGCTGCTGGCTGGTCAGGTAGTGATTATCCACAGGTCCAGGCAGAAATCCAACCGCCAATACAGAAAGAAGGCCAGATTGTTAACTGTGCTTGGGCCTTCCGCCAACATCTGCATGAGGGTTTCCTTCCTGCCTAAGCCCACTCCTACCAGCCTGGCCCATTACATGTTGTCCACATACCCCAACCCCCACATGTTGTACTCATGTCCCTCGTTAAAGGCAAGAAAATGGAGAGAAGTTTCTCTGTGTGCCAAAATCTTGATTAAATCTGTTGGCCAAGAGGAAGTTTATAATTTTGTTACACAGAAAGGAAATCTGAGTCGAAGCACACAAAGAATGATTTGTAAATTAAACACCTTTGTCACAGGAAAAGGGAAGATGTAGGCAGGATAAATCATGTGTTGGGCAGATATGGTGATGAACAGAAGTTTGCCTGCATCAGACTGGCACAAATACAGGCTGCCAGCCAGCAACAGATTGTCCTTAGCATCATCCTCTTTAATCTGTGCTCCTCTTCTGGCTGTCATCCCACTTAGCATGAGGTTTTTTTTCCCCACTGGGGCCTCCATTATAAGACTTCTTCATAAGACAAAGCTGAGCAGCTGACAGCACATCATTAACATCCAAATGTCAAAGATCGGACTAAGCGGTACAATTGTACACTGTACAATTGTATTCTTGTCACCTGGCATGAGCTGCATCAGAAAAGCAATACTAGCTCTGTATTGCTGTTAATTAATCAATTCATGAGCAAATTTATTCAAGAAAATCATCCTGCAACAGAAAAAGGCCATTGACCGATTGGCCTGGATCCCCTGAGCAGCGGCAATGATGATTTTGTTAAGGTTCCTTTATGCCACAGAATTTATGTAACCTGAAACTGTCGAAAGTTTCCTACTCCAAGTTAGACAGAGTCAGA
This sequence comes from Mustelus asterias, assembly GCF_964213995.1. Lineage (NCBI taxonomy): Eukaryota > Metazoa > Chordata > Chondrichthyes > Carcharhiniformes > Triakidae > Mustelus > Mustelus asterias. The sequence continues at coordinate 64,996,326 of NC_135802.1, read as the reverse complement.
GACTTTCGGGGAGTGTCCTGGGAACAGGGGAATTGTTCATTGAAAACTGAAACTTCTGTGGCAATTCCCACCTAGGTCCAGACATTTCTTCATTCCTGCTGCATTTCTTCAGTCATGTGTCCAGTCCCCAATGATCTGGAGACCGGAAGATTTGGCCTATTGTGTCTGTGCTAGTCCTTTGAAAGACTATTCATTAAGTCTCAGCATAAGCCTGAACCCGACTTTTTTCCATCTCCAGAGTTCTGCAATCTTTCTCCCCTTCATCTATTTTACCAATTCACTTTGAAAGGTACAATTGAATAAGCTTCCAATACCCTTAAAGGGACTGCGTTTCAAATTATAACAACTCACTGTAGTATAAAGGGTTAACAGATGGAATATACGAATTTATGATCTAGATGATGGTATACCACCGACACCAGTCAGTCATAAGTTAGGCTGTCTCACTCTCTCTTGAGAGAGAGAACTGTTGGAATCATGCCCCGGAGAAATGTGCCTACTCTGTAACCTATTTAGATACAGTACTTATAAAGAAGTGTTAAGCAGATGCCAGAATATGTGTAAGAACCAAATTCCACACCTAGAGTCCAAGATAGAAAAACACATCTCAGAACACTCACTGCATATATTTCCCCTCATTTCACAAAAGTAACCGTAATAAAGACGACTTTGTTCTTTCAGTTCAAAACATGAGTGACTCTACAGTATCTCTTAATAATAAATATTACACTTTCACCAATGCCCTTCCACCCCTCTGCTTCCATGGCTTAAGAGGTAAGTGAAGCACCATGAGTTTCACTGATCTGTGTTGAGTTAGCTGGTTTACAGTCACCAGACATTTTGCCACAACTATTCTGGGTCAGGGAGGACCAAAAATCAGTTAAAGCTCCCATTGCTGATCTCTCTACACAAGCCACATTAGAAAGTGTACGTGTGTGCTTCCATGAGAATAGCATTCTGATAGTCACCATTTAGAATTACAGAAGAATGACCACCTCATTGAGTTTTCCTGGATTTCTGACACATACAGAAACGATATCTTCCACAAATGAGCGAAGCAGAAGGCAGAGATCAAAAGTGAGGAGGATGTTTTGGGTATAACCATAGCTTCATTATTTGGATTTATAAGTTGCATAATCACTTGAGATAAATTTGAATGCATTCAGCTTCCAATTTTGAGTTATTTAGTTGCTGACTGTCTATCGCCAAAATGTTTAAAGTTTGAGGTGTTTCCTCAAAATAATTGAAAATATAAGTCAATATCAATACCTATGATTTCACTTGGCAGAGACCTATCTCCATTACTGAGAAAATAAATAAACTAAACACGAATACAATATTGTCATTCAAGACCAATGAGTTTCGACCAGATCGTAAATATGTTCTCTCTTTCACAAGCCACTTCCAATTTACACATAACAAATTTAAATGTGCCTAATCAGAAAGATGCCTTCCATACAATTGAATATTTTTAGGGAGACTGGCTCTTACATGCATACATGTTTGCACCAATCAGTTGAATTGATCACTTATTATTTACAAGATAACTGTATTAATGAAGATGGACCTCAACGCTGCCATATATACTTCCATTGTAACAATGATGTAGAAAATAGTATTCTGATGAGCGTAAATCTTCAAAGAACATTCTGGGATGGAGCATTGGAATGATGTTTATTTCAATTTTCAAAATTTATTTCCAAACTATATTGTGTGTAGCTGGTGTTCCAGTTGGGGTGCCATTTCTCACCTGTGGTGATGTTGTCTCCAGACCTATAATATAGCTCACCTCACTACATTTCTCTATTCATTCATGGGATGTGGGCGCCGCTGGCTAGGACAGCATTTATTGCCCATTCCTTGATGCCTTTGAGAAGGTGGTGGTGAGCCACCTTCTTGAACCACTGCAGTCCATGTAGTGTAGGTAAACCAACAGTTCTGTTAGGAGAGGAGTTCCAGGATTTAACCCTGTGACAGTGAAAGAAGGGCAATATATTTCCAAGTCAGGTTGGTGTGTGGCTTGGAGGAGAACTTACAGGTTCCCAAGATCTGCTGCCCTTGTCCTTCTAGATAGTCAGGGCCATGGATCTGGAAGGTGCTGTCTGGGGAGTCTTAGTGAGTTCCTGCATGTATCTTGTAGGTGGTACACACTGCTGCCACTGTGTGCCAGTGTGGAAAGAGTGCATGCTTGTGGGTGTAGTGCCAATGAATTGGGCTACTTTGTTCTGGATGGCAGAGCTTCTTGAGTGTTCTTGGAGCTGTACTCAGCCTGGCAAGTGGAGAACATTCTACAACACTCCTGACTTGTGCCTTGTAAATGGTGGACAGGCTTTGGAAAGTCAGGAGATGAGTTACTCCTCATAGGATTCTGAGCCTCTGACTCCTTTTGGAGCCACAGTGCTTATCTGGCTAATCCAGTTCAGTTCCTGGGCAATGGTAATGCCCAGGGAGTTGATAGGGGGGGATTCACTAATAGTAGTGCCATTGAATGTCTTTGATTTATTATTGTCACATGTATTAACATGCAGTGAAAACTATTGTTTTGTGCACGCTATATAGACAAAGCATACCGTTCATAGAGAAGGAAATGAGAGAATGCAGAATGTAGTATTAGAGTCACAGCTAGGGTGTAGAGAAAGATCAACTTAATGCAAGGTAAGTCCATTCAAAAGTCTGACAGTAGCAGGGAAGAGGTTTTCTTGAGTTGGTTGGTTGCGACCTCAGACTTTTCCCAACGGAAGAAGGTGGAAGAGAGAATGTTTGGGATGTGTGGAGTCCTTAATTATGCTGGCTGCTTTGCCGAGGCAGCGGGAAATGTGGACAGAGTCAATGGATGGGAGACTGGTTTGCGTGATGGATTGGGCTACATTCAGTAGTTCTGACATGTAGTTCCTTGCGGTCTTGGGCAGAACAGGAGCCATACCAAGCTGTGATACAACCAGAAAGAATGCTTTCTATGGTGCATCTGTAAAAGTTGGTGAGAGTCGTAGCTGACATGTCAAATTTCCTTAGTCTTCTGAGAAAGTAGAGGCATTGGTGGGCTTTCTTAACTATAGTGTTGGCATGGGGGGACCAGGACAGGTTGTTGGTGATCAGGACACCTAAAAGCTTGAAGCTTTTGACCCTTTCTACTTCGTCCCTGTTGATGTAGACAGGGACATGTTCTCCTTTACGCTTCCTGAAGTCGATGACAATCTCCTTCATTTTGTTGACATTGAGGAGTCAAGGGGAGATGTTTAGATTCTCTCTTGTAGGAGATGGTTATGTCTGGCACTTGTGTGGCTTGAATGCTGCATCAGCCCAAGCCTAGATATTGTCCAGGTCTTGCTGCATTTGGACATGGACCTGCAACAGTACCTGAGGAGTCATGAATGGTGCTAAATATTGTGCAATCATCAGTGTGCAATCATCATCAAACATGCCCACTTCTGACCTTATAATAGAGGGATGGTCATTGATGAAGCAGGTGAAGGTGGTTGGGCCTAGGACACTACCCTGAGGAACCTCTGGAACTTAGATGATTGACCTCCAACAATCACAACCATCTTCCTTTGTGCTCAGTATGATTCCAAACAGTGGAGAGTTTTTATCCAATTCCCATTGACTCTGGTTTTGCTAGGGTTCCTTGGTGCCATAATCAGTCAAATGCTGCTTTATGTCACAGTTGGATACTTTCACCTCATCTTTGGAGTTCAGCTCTTTTGTTCATGTTTGAACCAAAGCGAAAATGAGGTCAGGAACTGAATGACCCTGGCAGAACCCTAACTGAGTGTCAGTGAGCAAGTTATCACTGAGCAAGTTGTCACTGAGCAGATGCCACTTGATAGAATTCTTGATGACCACTTCCATCACTTTACTGATGATCAAGTAAGGGTATGCTCCCGTTGTTACTGAACCAATCACAAGGCTAGAAGCTCTAGTGCTCTTGCAACAGCACTAGGAGACGTAGTTGCTGCTGGGACAGGTCTAAAAACATGAGGGTGGCTCAATATAGAGATGCCCTTGGAGGTTTAAAAACAATTAATTATTTTTGAGAGAAGAACGCAGCAGGCCTAATGGATCAGAGGGGAATTCCCAGCAGCTGGATCATTGGGCCATCGGAAATGATTTTGCTGCCTGCAGTCCCCTCTTTGGGGATGGAGCTTCTGGTTCTGGTATCTCCCCCACTCGGTGTTCCACAGGGTGGGTGTCTCTATGGAGCTGGCAGTGTCCCCACGCAGCAGAGAAAGTAATTACTGTCAGATTTACAGTGGAAATCCTAAATCTAGTCTTGCAATCTGCATGCTCCTTCAAATGATAAGATCATGGACAAACCAAACAAAGATGTCAGTGGATGCTCTCAGGATATTATGCATTTACTTTCGTGGTTTGAGGTGTGAAACTACCAGCAGTTTCTATTCATAAATTGAACAGAGTTGTTGTTAGTGGCATGTTGGTAAAAGTGCTGTGCTTTCTCATGCTCCATTGCCTTCTTTCAACAAGTGTGTTCTCTGGTAAACAAGTTGATGCATTGTTGCACAAGAAACTGACAGATTTTACAGTGATGGCTTGGAGGGAACCTGTAGCATTTGAATATAAAGCACTTTCACTGCCTTGGGCAGATCTGTTTTGGAGTGGGACTTGTCTGGCGGTTGTGTTTGAACAGACAGCATAGCCTAGTGAGAGCTTCCTTTATGAATTATATATGTTGAAGGTAGGCTTCTTCAGATGTGCACAAGTAGATGCACTTAGGTATGAGCACACAAAGGATAAGGGGAGATGGTGGTGTAGTGGAAATAAACTGGTAATTAAAGGACCTGGGAACAATAGTTTAAAATCCCACTACAGCAGTTAGTGCAATTTAATTGCAATTTATAACTCTGGAACTGAAAACTAGTCTCAGTAATGGTGACCATGAAACTAGTGTTGATTGTCATAAAAACCTATCTGGTTCATAAATGTTCTTTAGGGGACATCCATTATCTTACACATGGGTCTGGCCTACATGCAACTTCAGACCCACAGCAACATGTGGTCAACTTTTAACCACCCTCTGAAATAGCCCAGCAAGTCAGTCAATTTAAGAGCAATTAGGACAAATGCTGGCCTTGTTGTCGAGGCCCACATCCCTTGAAAGAATAAAATTAAAAAAGTTGAAAGTGCATCAAGTACCACATGGAATCACATCTCCTTTTCTTTCCTCCACAGAAACTTCTCTTCCCTCAGTACAATGAGGAGTGCCAAATAATTATTTTGCTCGCCTTGCTGCCAGTTAAATTGCAGCTGTTTTCAAGATTTATTCTTTGAGGGTTGGGGGATCCGGTTTTACAATTAAAAATAATACCACACATCAGCAGAAAGTAATGTCAAGAGGCCAATGCAGATACAGCTGTCAAAAAACCAAAAGAAAATTCCACATGCAATACTCAACACCCTAATAGAGCTTTAGGAAGGAAATACTGAAAAATCAGAACAGCAAATATCGACAGTGCTCATTTTATATAGGTGAACAGCATCAGTTCAGTGAACAGAAGAAAAAGAAATGGCACAGAACCAATTTAGAAAAGAGATCGAATTAAATTATGACTAACAAGGTTCTCAAATGTGAGGCCTCTGAAATGTTGCTAAAATTTTCCACCACTGACTGCAATGTTTAATTAATTTTTAGTTGGAGTCAGCAAAGCGTGCATTTGGGATGCATGGAGGCACTCACAGGACGAACAATTGCTAATTTGACTCAAATCTCATCCTACTTATACAGTCTTCTCAGGATTTTTTAACAAACTCTTCCAGCTTTCAATAGTTCATGAGAAACCAGCTGAAATATGAAGCACAGCAAATGTAAAATCCATCAACTTATTGGGTAAAATTACTGAATTAATTATACTATTGCAAAACCAACCTCTCTTTACCACCATCCCAAAGCGACAGGAGACCAAGTTTCTTAACAATAAATTTGAATTTACATAAACGCAAACAGTGGCATGTAACTAATGCATTCACGTGCAATTTATATCTGTGTAAATGGAATTAATCTCACTCAAGGCAATGTTAGAGGAGCTAGGCACATACGTGGACTGCACTTTAAATGAAGAATTTCCATGGAATGCTGCTGGAGGACTTGATATTGCAGTCTATCATAAATACATAGTTAAGGCTGAGCTAGCCAGACTTTTGGTTTGTCTGGGAATGAAGGGATGAGGGGAATGGGCAGGAAAACGGAGTCAAGGTTGATGAGCAGTCATGATCATGTTGAATGGTTGAGCAGGTTGGGTAAATGATATGAACCACTCCTACTCCTTATGATTTCACGTCTCATTATTACGTAATCAGTGGGAATGGACATCAGCATTTAATTTCTGTAGTTTTGTTTCTGCAGACGCGGAAAATTATTTCTTTACAGGGACTGAAAACAATTTCTGACTAAAATTAACATTTTTAAATTGATAAAAGGTGATTTCCAAACAGCGCTGGCTGTGCCAAAATCAAGGTAACTGATTTATTTGAGCTCACAACATTGCTGTCCATCTGGACTAATATATAGGCCAAACTGGAGAAGAACAGCAGATTTCCTTCCCTAAAGGAAATTAATGAACATGATGGATTTTAATGATAAGCCAGTAGTTAGTTACATGGTTGCCATTCATATCCTAGCTTTTTTTCATTCCAGATTTGATTTAATTTAGTGAAATTAAATTCCCCAGCTGTGCTGGTGGGATTTGAACACACAGACAAGATTTTGGCCCTCAGACGAGAAACAGCTACCCACCAGCCAGCAGCAGTTTGCTTGTTAAGTCAATTAAAAGGCCAATTAAGGCCATTGATCAGAGGTCAAGTGGACTTGCCAGTCAGCTTGTGGGATATCCCTAGCATCAAGAACATGGCAGATGCTTGGAGGAGGCCTCCTGGCAGCAGACCTGTGGGAAGTGGTGGGGTTTGCATACCAAGATCACTTTGAGGTCTCTCCCCCACCGGTGCCTGCCATGTCTATGTGGCTACAGCTGAGGCAACGTGCTGTAGAGGGATTTCCCGTCTATAATGGTGGTCCCACAGTGGTGGACATTTATTAAAAAGCTTAAGAAGGTACTCCAAGATGGAGACATCCTCTCTCTCCCTAACCTGTAATGGCAGGCTGCACCGGCTTTGGTGCTGGACAGCCAAATATCACCTGTCCAGTTTAGAGAGCCAACCACCAATCTTAACTGGATGGCAAACATGCCCTCTGGCCACTAATTGGCCAATCCAGCAAAATATTTATGAAGGATTACTGCTCACAACATAGTGTGGAGTGGGGCTCAGTTTTGATCCTGACCTTGGGGTCCTACCCAGAATGGAAAATCCTGCCCTATTTTTCTGGATTAGTAGTCCAGGCTTCCGGATTACTTGTCCATCAACATAATCCCGATGCAAACATTCATACGTGACTCCTGGCTCAGCTCATCTGCTGCTGAAACCCTCATCTGTGCCCTTGTTATCTTTAAACTTGACTATTCCAATGGTCTCCCAGCTGACCTCCCAACTTTCCAAACTACATGAGCTCATCAAAACTCTGCTATCCCTTTTCTAAATCCCACAAAGTCTTGTTCACCCATCATCCCTCTGCCTGCTTGACCTACATTGATTTCTGCCCTGGAAATGCCTCAAACTAAAAACTTTGATCCTTCTTTTCAATTCCTTCCAGCACCTCACCACTGCCTTATCTCTGTAGCCACCTCTAGCCTAAACACCCCTCAAGATCATCACAGTCATCCTCTTGCACATTCCCATTACTGATGACCATACTCTCCGCTACCTAGATCCTAGGTTCTGGAATTCCCTCCTGAAACCTCAATGCCACATCTCTTTATGTCTCTCTATTCCTTTAAGATGTTCCCGAAAACCTTCTTCATTGTGAAAGATTTTGCGCTGCTGTCCTAATATATCCTTTTGTGATGCAGTGTCAAATTTGATCTGTTAATGCTCTTGTGAAGTGCATATATAATTTTTTTATGTGAACATATTATATAGCTGAACAGAGGGATTTAAAAGAATATGAAGACAGGAAATTGATTAAGAGCATGTCATTGCTTGATCCTGAATTTTTACGTGCATGGAAGAAAAACATTTTGAATTTTACCACTTTAGTTCGCATTCAGGCTAATCACAGCGTGGTTCAATCCATAGCTCTGGTGACAGAGTCTGAATAAACAATGAGGACAATCCATTAATAACAGTCAGCTAAATATACGTTTCCAAATAGTTTTCAAAGCTTTTTAACTGTGACAGAAATCTATAATGAATCTGTGATTTTCACTATATTATGGATCATTGTGAAAGTTGTATTGTTCTTCTAACCGATGAAGGCAACAGAATAGTTCAATTAGGTTAGTAATAATGCATTTGTAGCATTGTAATATGTTCAGTTGCATGCAGTTATTCTGCCTGAGTTCTTTTGAATTGCCACTATATACAAAAGCTTCACTCGAAAAAATACATAATTCCAAACTATGTGTGGCAATACCCTAGCTTTGACATAAGCAAATGTTAAACAGGAAATGAACAGTTTCAATTCCGATCTTGGTCAGATTTGCTAATAAATGAAGTGACCGTGATTGGCTGTAACAATAAACTGTGAGCAGATTACAAGAGCTCAGTCAGGTGTAGAATGTGCAAGGGGAGGAAGTTAATGTGCTAAAAGATAAACAGCTGAATGGAAATCATTCAAAATATCTTCTCTTCAGCAAGGTCACCAGTACTCACCAGTTCATACCAAAACCCCATCCCTTGGGCTGTTTTCTACATTACAACCAGGTCATTTTCATAATTTTTGAATTGTGAATATTTGGTGTGTTGCTAAGGACAATTGCACAAAGTACTGACAAGGTTGAAAAAGGAAGGTTAATCAGGGATAAGGTTTAAGTAATGTCAAACATAGAATCCCTACAGTGCAGGAGGAGGCCATTCAGCCCATCGAGTCTGCACCAACCATAATCCCACCCAGGCTCTAATCCCATAACCCCACCTATTTATCCTGCTAATGCCCCTGACACTAGGTTCAATTTAGTATGGCCAATTAACCTAACCTGCACATCTTTGGACTGTGGGAGGAAACCCAAGCATCTGGAGGAAACCCATGCAGACACAGGGAAAATGTGCAAACTCCACACTGACAGTGACCGGAGGCTGGAACTGAACCCGGGTCGCTGGCACTGTGAAGCAGCAATGCTCACCACTGTGCCACCGTGCCATCCCACATGGAACTTGACAGCCTGTAGATATCTAAAGGAAAGAACAACTTAAGGAGGTAAGAGCAATCAAGCTTGGAGGGACTCGGAAAGAATCAGATGGGGTAATAGATGCTGTGAGGGATTTTGATACAGGGAGGTGAAGAGGAATAACTGGTCACTGGAAGTGTTTCTCCAGAAAGGAATACTGAATATAAAATACTTGGATACTGATTTAACTGACATGAGAAAATAAAAGACACGAGGCATGATTCTCCAAGCACGCGCATTCAGGCACAGAACAGATCACACTGGGGCTGTCCAGGGCCGAAGAATCATGGGATAGGGGCTATCGTGTGTCCAGCAGGGATTCTCCCTTCCCCCGCGCCCTGATGTAATCTAGTTCATGCACAGTGAGGAGGCAAACCAAATTAGCATATTTAAATACGTTTTTAAATATGCTCTGGGTATTTGAAGATAGATTCACCCTTTTCCCGGGATTCTGCAACCCTCAGGGGCATTGGAAACCTGGTACAAATCACTACTGGTTTCCAAAAACAGTTGGCACTGCCAGAGTGGCACTGGCAAGTGGTAGGGACTGAAGGGGGTGCCTGAAGGGAGCAGGACTCCATGTCTGCGGGGATCATGATATCTGTAGAAGGGGGGGGGGGGACTTTCAATTTAACTTTAAAATGGGGCGTCCTTTATAAACGGCACCCGATCTCTGAGGTGCCAATCTTGCTGGAGTATTTAGGTCTCCACTCCAAGAAATTCTGGGAGAATTCAGTGAGAATCTCCCACGGCTCCAAAAACTTTTCGAAGACTGGGATTCTCTGACCTCGCCAGTGGCTGGGATTCTCTGATCCCGCTGCAGTGAATTGAGTTTTGGCTGAGCGCCAAATTCTCTGTTCTCTCTGGCAGCAGTGGCAGGGTGTCCAACATCAGAGGGTCCCAGCCTAAGTGTGTGGTCAAATTGCAAATTGAATGGCCCCAAACCACCCAATGGGAATCCCACTGGTTTTCCCACTGCGGACGACACTTAGGAGGCAGCCTTACCGACGCATCCCGCTAGTTGATCGGTGTGGCGAGCCATTAAGATTGGGCAAGAGGTGAAAAATCTGGATCACGCCTTTTTTTTTGCCTCTTGCGAACTCATCGGCCCTGTTTTGCCAGCAAAATCGGCTTTGCGCTCAGAAAGGTCGTGAAGCTGATTTCAATATTCATGGCATCATTATCATGTCATTAGTGAGCCCCGGACGATATCTTCCGGGGGTGGGGGTGGAAGGTGGTTGATGTCTGGTCGTGTGGGTGGGTGGTACACTGTGTGTACACAGTACACTGGGAGAGCAGAGCACCTGCGTAATGGCGCCCCTAGAGCTCAGCAGCAGACTTCACCAGCAAGATTGGGCTCTGCCCCGCCCCCTACTCCGAGAATCACACCCTGGCACTTTTTTTTTTGACAAAGTGCCGTAAGATTGCTTTTTTTTAAAACTTGCCCAAAAAATGAGTCTGAAATTCTCCCTTTCCTCGCTTGTTTGGCACTTAGAATTCTTTTCATCAAATTCCGCCAATGATCCGAAAATAAGTAATAGAAACAGTTCAAAACTTAGGACACAAACACAACTAGTCAGAAAGGTGCAAAACGCTGCCTAGCAGGAATTTATATCCATTTAATTTAAACAGGTTAAGGCCTCTTTCAAAGTAGTTGTGTGAAGAATTTCAGGCAGATCATTATGCCTTTGAAGACTAGAATCCCATAGTGGGATTCAAGGGAATAGATTTTATGTGTTTTTCGCTATTCCAATTAAATTAGAGTAGTGACTAGCTTCAACAATACCGAGTTAGCATAATGGAGGTAGATGAGAAGATGAATGATGATGCCAAGTGTTATTTCAGTGGGAAAAGAAACTATCACACTGGCCCTGAGCTCTTTAAAATACATTTGTTTTGTGGCATAACCTGAGTACACATTGGAGAGCTACAGGACATAGACTTAATTTTGTTAGTGGCTTTCAGATCAGAAAGCCTTTGGGACTCATTTCCCTGAGGCTTGGTCAGACTTCTCTGTGTAACATTATGACAGTAAGAAGTCTCACAACACCAGGTTAAAGTCCAACAGGTTTATTTGGTAGCAAATACCATAAGCTTTCGGAGCACTGCTCCTTCGTCAGATGGAGTGGAAATGTGCTCTCAAACAGTGCAAACAGACACAAAATCAAGTTGCAGAATACCGTGTTACTGTGTTCTTGCTGTGTTCACCCCAGTCCAACGCCGGCATCTCCACATCATGACTAACATTATGACAACATTTCATTGCAATTCCTGTAGATTGTTTATTCTTGAAAACATGAATCAGCTGGAAATACTAGCTTTGATTTTGCTTAAAAGATACTTACACATGAACATAAGTAATAAAATGAAAGTTTGTAGCCCTTGTATAGATGAAGTCCTGTCTTCACTTGGAAGATCATATAGTTTGTGTCGTGTGACAGTACTACGGTGCTGAACAGGATAGAATCAGAACAGATCTAGCAGCTCAAAACTAAGCATCCATGAGGCGATGTGGGCTATCAGGAACAGCAGAATTGTATTCACCCACAATCTGTAACCTCATGTCTAAACATGGCCCTCACTCTACCGTTATCATCAAGCCAGGGTTTCAGCCTTAGTTCAATGAGGAGTGTAGGAGTACTGCTTAAAAATGAGCTGCCAACTTGGTGAGGTTACACCCCAGGACTACATACATGCCAAACAGTGGAAGGAGCATGCAACTGGCAGAGCTAATTGATCCCAAAACCAATCGATCAGATTGAAGCCCTACAGTCCTGCCACATCCAGTCGTGAATGGTGGTGAACAATTAAACAACTAAATGGAGGAGCAGGTTCCACAAGTATCCCATTCTCAATGATGGGGGAGCCCAATACAACAGTGCAAAAGGCAAAGCTTCTTCCATAGATTATGGCTTATAAGTAAAACTTTGAAGCCTCGAAAAATCTTTCCAAAAACTGGGTTGACCCAGACACTGAGTAGAAAAGGTGGACTACTGGTATTGGTCTATGAAGTTGCCATTTTGAAATGTGAAAAAACATTGGTAATTCAAATTAAATCAAGGACTCCTTTAACCACAAACAAAACATTTTAAAAATCCAATTTATTGGGCAGGGTTCTCAGGTCTGGACTGTGGCGGGACCCATTGTGGATGGAAAATTTGGTTTTCCAGCCTGTTAGAGGGGTTTAGGATAACCTGGGACTAAAAAGACCAATAGATCAGAATAGGTTCATTTAAAGTGAATATAGCATAGTAAAAGTACCTGGTTTTACAAAGGTAATGGGTGGGATTTTACGGCCTTGCTCAGGCGAGACCGGAAATTCCCGCCCGAGATCAAGATTTCCATTGTGGGATCCGCGGCTGTGCCAATTCCATGGCAGGCGAGATGGTAGAGTTTCAACCACTGTTTACATAGAAACACATTTAATCACTGTTAGAGAATTTAAACATGTATTTTTGAAAACATATTATATTCTGTATTAAAGCATACATCTTGGCTAATTACACACTACTCTAAGCATGATGGGATATAGCTAAGTAAGAAGAACCACATTCCTTAAGAACAATACAGCTACCGAGACAAGCAAAGGAACTCCCTTATCAGCATGGGCTTTAGAAAGTACAAGCTTCCCAGACAGTAGAATGGATAGAATAATTCAATTTTCCCGATAAGGGGTTGCTAAGGAGACAGTGGGAAAGAACTTTCGAACTTTACGGACCAACGTATTGGAGTTGCTAGGAGACAGTGAGAAAGAACTTTCAGACTCTATGAAATTACATATTCTCATGTTGCCAGAAAATAAAATGTTATTGGCCAAGTTAAATGATTCATGCTAAAGTGATTGGCTCATGTCTGGCTAGGATGACCAAAAGAGGTGGGCAAATGATTTTTTTTTAAATGTAGAATTGTACCACTGATAACAATGCAATTTAGAATAGTTTGGGCTGTCCCAAATTGTTCTCCTATGTGCATGGACCAGGCTTGGGCAATAAAGTACGTCTTCAATCTGATATACTGTCTCTGTGATTTCTTTGTATTTGCTGAGCTGTAATTAATAAAGAGAAATCTCTTACATGAAAGCCAGCATAATACGTAGGTCTCTGAAAAGCTTCTTCACAGCCAAAACTCCATTCACTTGCAGCAGCACCAGAAAATCCCAGTGGCAAAAGAGGACAGACGATTTTGGCCATTGTCCTTGATATCCAAAGCAAAGGTTCACCAAATGAATTCTGAGTCACTTTAGCTAAGGCATCATTGTAAGAATCCCAGTTGGGATCAGATTTGGCACATCCCTCCACAGCAAATCATCATCTTCTTCACCCATTGAGTTGGATATTTTGCATTTTTTGAATGATCTACTGTCAGTTTGTGCATTAATAGCAACCCACGGTTTGATGACAAAACTACACAACATATCAAATGAGGCAGCATGCATTTTTCCACTCTTTGCAAAGCTTTTCTCTCCATCAACCATCCACATATTCCATTCAGCATGAACATGATCCTTGAGTGGATATTTGAAGCACACATCCAAAGATTGACTTAGACATTCGAACCCTTGTATAACTGCATTGTGGGTGTTATTTCTTCTCAAGCAATTCTTAATCTCATCAGTTATATAGGAGCTGAACATGTTCAAAAACTACAATCTGCATTTTCTTCATAGATCACCAGAATGCCGATTCCACATATCATCTATCCATAATTTAAATCTATCCTCATCCATGCCTACCACTGTCATGGACATGCACAAATGATCCTTCAGGGGAACTTGACATTTTGGCATTGTTTTATGTTTGAAAATTACCATAATTACCATTTAGTTTAATTCCATTAGCTGAGCAGGCTGGTTACCTCCATGAATCTTGTCTCCTTTTGTCCTGTGATTTTCACTAGATCGGTTTTAAACCTTGCCAGCCACTGTTCACCGCTGGACATATCGGAATTTATGGCTGTCGATGTGATTTAATGTGTACTCCTGTTTTTGTTGCCATCTCATGATGATCATTGAAAACCAGTTATTTTGGCATCAAGATATTTTGATGGTCTCTGACTGAGCTTGGTCTTCTGCTGCTGCATTAAACATTTCTGTTCCATTGAACTTGCTGTGGCTCTAAAATCTCTGCTGGACTCAGGATTTGTTCTGGCCCACTTAAACTGGTCTCCATGCATTGTATTATTGGTGATGATGTAACCATTCTGACAATTTTCAAGAACCCACTCCGATACATTTTCTTGAGATCAAGCCAGTGACTGGCCCCCATTCTCATGGTGTGTTTTGTCTTGGTCATCTTCTTCAAGGCAGGTTTCTTCTTCTTCCATTCCTGCATCTGTTTTTCACTACCACTGAATTCCCTTACTGCAGCACAGTTACAGTAGCGAATGCTCCCACTTTTAGCTTGAAACCAGTTGTGTATTTCATTCTTTTTGCTGAAGGACCCATTTTTGTTGATCATTCACCATGTGTGGTCTGCTCTGTGTGGGCAGGTCTTAAACTTGTTTGCATTTTCTTGACAATACAGCTACAACAATGGCACCTACTCAACAATGTGGAAAATTACCCAGGTGCGTCCTGTCCACAAAGAAGCAGGAGAAAAGCAGTTCAGCCAATCACCGCCTCATCAATCCACTTTTCATCAACAGCAAAGATATGTAAGGTGTCATGTACAGTGCTATCAAGCAGCACATATCCAGCAATAGCCTGTTAAATTACACTCAGTGTGGGTTCTGCCATGGTCACTCAGCTCCTGATCCCATTACAGCCTTGATCCAAACATGGGCAAAAGAACCAAATTCAAGAAGTGAGAATGACTGCCCTCGACATCAAAGCAGTATTTGACTGAGTGTGGCATTAAGGAATCTTAGCAAAACTGAAGTCAATGGGAATTATAGAATAACCTCTCCACTGGTCAGAGTCATGTTTTATAAAGGAAGATGGTTGTGGTTTTTGGAGGCCTATCATCTCAGTCCTAGCACATCGCTGCAGGAGTTCCTCAGGGTAGTATCCTGAGTCCAACAATCTTCAGCTATTTCATCAATGACCTTCCCTCCATCATAAGTTTGGAAGTGGAAATGCTTCTAAATTGGGCTGATAAGTGGAAAGTGACATTCACACCACACAAGTGTCAAACAAACAATGGCCATCTCAAACAAACAATCTCACCATCATCCTTTTGACATTCAATGGCATTACCATCACTAAACCCTTCAGTGTCAACATCCTGAGGGGTTATTATAAATCAGAAACTGAACAGAACAAGCCATATAAATATTGTGGCTACAAGAGCAGGTCAAAAACTAAAAATTCTGCAATGAGTATCTCAGCTCCTGATGCCTTGTAGCCTGCTCACTATCTACAAGGCACAATTCACGTGTGTAATGTAATACTTTCCACTTTCCTGGATAAGTGTGATTTCAATAACACAGGCAGGAATCCCAAACTCAGCTGGGCCATTTGAAATGGAGTTCAAACAGATCCCACTTTTGATAGCCCAAGGATTTTGCCCCTCAGAGTGGGTGTTACAAATTGATGGAGTAAATGTAAACAATCTCAAAGGGTGCATAAATGTCATAATCTGAAGGTTTTTAAAAAATCTCCAGCTCTTCAAATTTGAACAAAAGGCTTAAACTGTGTTAAAGATATAAAAAAAACATCGGCTGGACTGGTTTATTCATAGACCATCTGGTGTAGGCGAGAGAAAATAAAAACCTATTCCACACTTTCAATAGAGTTCTCTGCTGACATTTTCCAATGACTGTTCTTTCAGTTGAGATCATTTTCAATACTTGGTTGCGATTCCAAAGCTACAAAATCACTTATTTTAGCAAGAAGTTCTGAGTTTACAGTTTGACTGACAATTTAAACAGCTTATTAAAGGATTTGCTGTCTTTGATGTGGGCATTGAATATGACTTTGTTATAACAGAGTGAACAGTTGAGGGGATTTAAAAGCTTTGAATGGGTTTCATGAATAGGATTTTTATTCACTATAAAGTGTGTATGCACGAGAGCTGCTTTTAAAAGTGAGAAGTTTTTTTCAACTCCAAATGGTTCCTGAGGTCTGACCATGATGATACTGGATGGGTGACTATGGAAGGCGAATGGAGATTTGGGGGGGGCTATAGGGAATATCAGGCTGCATGGAGGTAGTGGGTGGGTGGGCATGAATTGGCATGGAGCGTCCAAAGAATTATGAAGGAGCAAGACAGGTGGGTAGGGGCTGACGGGGAGTAAGGTGATGGCGAGAGGGACTTCCGTGGTCAACGGGTCAGACTCAATCTTGCCCCTGCCTCCCTGAAGCAAATAATGGGTATAAGGGATGTGGGAATGCTGAGTTGAGACATTTATCGACTCAAACTACCTGCCTTGATGGTGAAAATCTGGCCCTTAATGTTAGACAGAGTTTCTGCAACTGGGGGATATTTAAAGCGAATGAAATTAAAGGAGGTACAGCCCAGAAATAGCCTCCAAAAGTGAAAGAGTGGTAAACAGGAATCCCATGATTCACTAATGAGGATATGGAGCTGCTGCTTTAGGAAGCGAGTGAAGGAGGATTGCTCTAATCAGCACTTACTTTCTCCCATGGAGAGTGGTGCAGAATGCATTGGAGTAGGGGAAAGGAGTGAATGCTTTTACCTGTGTACTATTTATTTATTTAAAAAACTAAAGTTAAAAATCTATCTTGACAATACCAACCAGTTCCCCAAGACTGAGACAGGGTGAAGTTTACCCTGGCACTAACGTACGGGAAAAAGCAGCTCAGTTTACATCCCTCTGATTTTTCTTTCCCCCCGAGTGAAGTCATTCAAACATATTTTCCTCATCAGTTCCTGCCAATGACTCTTCAAGAACTAACGTGAAGTTTCATTGATGGATGCCAGATACTTACAGTTTTCCAATTCACCAATAGCAAACCGCAGCGCACTGCAGCCAATCAGTGGATTTAGATAGTCAGACGAAGGAGGGATCACTTGGTGTTTCACTGGACACAATTTCACAGTGGTAATGGAGGAGTAGGAAACTGTTGGCTACAAAGGTTTCATGTAATCATAAGCGAGTGTAAGAAAGCGCTTTGTAAAGGTCTGGCAGTGTGTAGCACTTATCAAAGCAGCAATCCACAATGGAATGCATGACAACACCAGGGAATCTGCAACAGAGACAAAGGTCACATGACTGCTATGAAAATACTGAGCTACGATGTACAGCAAGTGCTCTATTCCTACTGATTCTCAACAAGGTAATCCTTTAGTTCCCTGTTCAAATTTCTTTTTAACTTTAGTCTTTGGCTTGGGCCTGGGTTCCCTCCACCACAGCCCCGCTTTGAAGTGACAGGGAGTGGCTCCAATTTTCTAGTGGCAAAGTGGGAATGGATCTCTGGTGTGCTCCAATGGCAAGGGCCACCAGGATTTGGAGAAGATGAATGGCCTTCTCATGACGACAGGAGGAAATCCAACCCAGCTGCACTTCTGTCCCTTGGAGACTGCAAAGTCTCGATCCCTAAGATTCTAGTTGATCCGCAAAATTCTGCATAGGAAGAGACTTCACTCTTCAGGTCCCTCCTGCATTCTAGAACTCCCTTCTAAAACCTTTCCTCTCCTTCAATGTCACAAATCTTACCCTTTTAGCCAGGCGTTTGGTCACATCCCATAACTTCACTCCCAGCTACACTTTAGCCTTTCTTTAATGAGCCTTAGAATAAATTTTTCTTGAGTGCATGAAAGATTCTATAATGCAACTTCTTGTTCCTCTAAATTAACTTAATTGGGTTAATTTGCTAAGCGTAATAGAAGATCCTGAGTTTTGCAGGTGTTAATGGGATATGACTTTGTAAATTGGTCCCTGCTGTTCAATTCAGCAGCAGATTCAAT
Organism: Mustelus asterias; assembly: GCF_964213995.1. Classification (NCBI taxonomy): domain Eukaryota; kingdom Metazoa; phylum Chordata; class Chondrichthyes; order Carcharhiniformes; family Triakidae; genus Mustelus; species Mustelus asterias. Next base: position 64,978,226 of record NC_135802.1, on the reverse strand, counting down.
TGTGTTTCTATTGTTTTATGTCAGTATATGGCTGCCTTGTATCCGTGAAAGCGACCAGGTGATTCGTTCCCAGCCAATCTGCTGCATAACCAATGTTTAAGAGACATGATTGTATTTAGTAGGTAAGAATATGCATAACATAGAGAATCATGGATCAGTGTAGTTTAAGCTACACTGTCACATTACACCATTCGACCTAAAATGAAATCATCTTATTGATTGTGGATAATCTCATGTTTAAGTTTTCACATCAAAGGAGTAGAAAACTGCGGTCCTATTGCAAATTCTTGAAACTCCTTATTGAAAGGACCACCACTAACATGCAGCTTTATATATTTGAGATGGTACTCTATAGCTGACATACTATAACTGAGTGGCAAGAGATGGCAGAATTATTAGCCCTCACTTACTTTTTATTGATGACTTTCATTCCAAGAGATTGTTCTTATAGTTGGAGGACTGCTGAGAACTCAAACATAATCTAGGTGACAAATCTTGTATTTTAATATTAGCCCAATTCTTTGTATTCAAATATATTTGAACGATGATTTTATTTTGTCTAATCACTCATTCTGTGTGTGATATTGTCTGTGTATCCAAAGTGAATGTGTGTGTGCATGCCACAAAGTTCTCGTTACTTCAGGAACAGTGCCTCAGTTGGAATGACTGTTAATCCCACACTCTGTGCAATCTGCTAAAATCAAAAGCAAAAAAAGAGGGGTTTCAGATCACAAGGGACACATTCCACTGACATAAAATGACATCAGGCCCTTGATAAAGAAATGGTGCAAAAATAATTTGAAATTCTGAAGTCTAGTTGAGTCACATAGGATTACCTAGACAACAGAACAGACGGGCAACCTGCTCCCATCTCTCTGCCAATGCCGCTGTGGAGCTGCCATTCCATTATAGTGTGTTCAAACTCTCTATGGGCAACAAAACGGCCTCATTGAATGACATACATCTCATCAGCAGGCCAGTTTATTTAGATGTGATGCACTACATGCCACTGTAATCAAAACACCAGCACAAGTACACACCTACACTATTGTAATGAAGTTCCTTTTACCTAGCTTTGCTAATTGTCATGAAGTATAGTGACACAGATTGAAAATTAATTAGCTGAATTCAACCAGAACAATTAAAGCAGTCATTACTGAGTACTCTCTGGCTGGGATCTGGCAGCTCTTTGGGGAGCTGCCAGGTGCTGATATGTGGATAGCTTCTCTTCTGAAGAAACTGTAGTCATCTACTAACCGCTGATTAGTTCAGACAGAGGCGAGAACAGCAGCAGTGTAGTAATAAGGAACGTGAAGGGCTCCTCCCACGGGATCAGAGTAACTTATCATTGTTAATTCAAAATTCAGGTACATCTCCCCTCCAAGCATTAAGAAGAAGAAATAATTGAACTTTTTTCTTTAACAAGATTTACTTGAATGTTGCACTCATGTGTGAATATATCCTAAATGCCTACTTTTTCCAATGATTTGTTGTTTCACTGAGAAGAGGAAAATTAGGTGATTGCATTAAAAGTTTTTTGGTACAACAGATCAGAAGGTTAGTTGATTTCCCACTTCCAATTTAGCTGTACACTACATGCACATCCAGTATTTCTAAGGAAAATAAAGCTCCTTTATTTTAATAAACCATGCCAAGGAACGGATTATGTTCAGTACTGCATTTTCAGTGATACCTACTTATTTAATTTTGACAAAGTCTTACTTCACCTGGCTGGTGCAGTAAGGAAAACAGGAATAGCATTGTTAAATACTCCAGTGGCATGCGTTTATTAAAGAGCTAGTTCGCTTGTTCTTTGCTTCACCTCACAAGTAGGCTTCCTGAAGAAAGGTAGTACAGAGCAGTTGTGTTATGATAATAAGCAGTTCAGATATTGTTCTGAGACTACTCTGAGGCCAGACTTTAATTATTTCTCATTTATTAGGCATGACATGAATTAATGCAAAATCCAATGACTGTACCTGATGAAACTTCAACCAATCCTTCTTTTTTTTTTAAACTGGAATGAATAATAGAGAATCAATTTCACAGAAACATGTCTTTTTTCTTATTTAAAGCAGTTTGGGAATGGAAATGAAAAATGTGAAAACGCATACATTTACGAAATATGACTAAGGCAATCTCATTTTCCAGCATTAGATATAATAATAAGTATCTTTTGCAGACACTGAAATGCCAATCATCAGCAGTGGACACCAGCAATGTCATTACGTTTTTGAGAACAGGGAACTTGCATCTTTATGCATTATCTCCATCCATTATACCAGCTGCCTAAGACTGAATGAAGAATGAAGCCAACCTTGTTAAAAAAGAACTAGGGCAACTCAATCCAAAATTCATCAACCTTTAATATATTCTATTTTTGGAGGCTAAAATCATTAGATATTATTTGGGTGGATGTGTGCATTGCTTGGTAGCATGTTAAATGTGTTTTTGAGCTAATGCTTTTGAATTCTGAATTTATCTGATCATTCAATTCAATTTGTGGCATACCAATCTCAGACAAAGAAGGTAGACTGGAGGAGTGCTCAATAATGCAGCCAAGCCTCAGTGTTTTAAAAAAAAATGACTAGGTGAGCTAACTAATACTATCCATTTAAAATTAACAAATGCAGCATACCTACACAGCTAGAATAGACATATAATGCTACTTGAGATCCAGTGATGCTTAGCAACAGTACTGGGCATCTAACCTTACAACCCAGCTAATGCATTTGGGTGGCACTCAACCTCACTGAAAATGAGCTTTTTTTCCCCTTTGCACATGACAGTATTTCTGACTAGAATAAATTTTCTCCTAAGCTTCAGCAAAAATTAATTTAACCCATCATGAAGTACTGGTGCTTCACTCAAATCTTACTTTCCTCTTTGAAAATATAGCTTACTACATCAGAAGTTGTGGACCTGAAGATGGGATGTTAGCAGCAAATCAATCACTATCAGGTTATAATCAGCTTTCAAAAAATGGCAAAATGTCTAGATTGCCATGATATAGTGACATGGTGCAAAGGTTATGGCTTCCTTGAGTAGCAAATTAGTAAATCGGCTCATTCGTAAATCGGCTCATTCTTGAACAAGAATGCAGACACAGCATTGCTGTCGATACTCAGTTCACAAATGTTCTTTGTGAAGGTGAAGGAATCCCTCACCTAGTATGTTGAACACTCTGAATGAATTACACTCTCTTTTCATTGAATTTGTACTCAGCTTGCTTATTTTATTGGGTTGGACATATTTGAAAATTTTCATTGATAAGAACAGAAGAGATAAGAGCAAGAGTAAGCCATTCAGTGCCTACTCCACCATTCAGTAAGATCATGCCTTATCTTCTACATTCACTTCTCCCCGCCTCATCCTCATTATACCACGATGCTCTTAGTGCCCAAAAATCTATCAGACTGAATGATTGAACATCCACAGTGCTTTTTGGGTAGAGAATTCCAAAGAATCACAACTCTTCAAAAGCTCCAGCTACATTAGAGTTTGATGTTTGTGATATTCTGCTTTTGATTTGGATTGCCCCGCCCTCATGGGAGATTGTGCTCATTCCCATAAGCAGCAAAATCTGGATAACATTCAGGGTTGTGAGATAAGTGGCAAGTAACATTTGCGCCACACAAGTGACAGGCAATGATCATCTCCAACAAGAAAGAATCTAACCATCGCCCCATGCCATTCAATGAATCCCCAACTATCAACATCCTAGAGGATGCAATTTAATAGAACTGGATGGTATTGGTCATATAAATACTGTGGCTACAAAAGAAAGGGCAGAGTCTGTGAATTCTGCAGAGATTAGCTCCCGACTCCCCAAAGCCTGTCCACCATCTACAAGGCACAAGTCAGGAATGTAATGGAATACTCTCCACTTTTAAAGTTTATTTATTAGTGTCACAAATAGGCTTTCATTAACACTGCAATGAAGTTATTGTGAAAATCCCCTATTCGTCACACTCCGGTGCCTGTTCGGGTACACTGAGGGAGAATTTAGCATGGCCAATGCACCTGACCAGCATATCTTTCGGACGGTGGGAGGAAACTGGAGCACCCAGAGGAAACCGACATAGAAACGGGGACTTGCCTGGTTGAGTGCAGCTCCAACACTGCTCAAGAAGTTTGACACCATCCAGGATGTAGAAGATATGGCATCCCATCCACCACCTTCAGCATCCATGCACTCCAGCATCAATGCACAAGTGACAGCTGTGTGTACCATCTACAAGATTCCAGTGGATGGGCGGGGCGATAAAGCTCTCTATAATGTCTATAAACTTAGACACTCTCATGCACCAGGGATGTTCTCCACATTATCAGCAAATCTCACATCTCCCTGGCATCCAAAGTCAACCCAGCTCACATAATTGGCTGGTGTGGTTCATCCACCTCATCATCATCAAATTCATCCTCAGACTGCTTGTCAAAGGATATTGCTCATTTCACTTGATCCTTCTCTGCCAGATCTTCCCCTCTCCACAAACATAAGTAATTCTTGAGCAGGAGAAAACTGAAGAAATCATCAGTTCCAACATTGGAATCTCATTTTGAGCATATCAACAAATTCTGCACTGGGTTCATTAGCCAGCCATCCAAGAGTTTTGGTTCACAGCACATCCTTGGTGTCTGACAATGTCGAATAGAAATTATGGCCAGAAGTTTACCACCCCGCATGCCCATGGGAATTGGAGTGGGCTTGGGTCGGACAATGGAAATGTCCATTGACCTCGGCGGGATTTTAAGGTTTTGGGATGACTGCTGCCAGGATAGCATTCGCACACCTGCATTATCAAAGAACAAAGAACAAAGAACAATACAGCACAGGAACAGGCCCTTCGGCCCTCCAAGCCCGCGCCGCTCCCCAGTCCAGGATTGAATCCTGAATCCAGGATCCCCGCCCAATTTTCCAGCCTATCTACATACTAATATCCTATCCACCGAGCTGTCCCTCACAGCTACGATGCTTTGTTCATCACAACCTATTAACTCACCCCCACCCCCCCATTCCAGACCATGTGATCTCCAGGGAGAGGCGAAAACCCAGAGTGAAAACCCCAGGGCCAATATGGGGAAAAAAAATCTGGGAAATTCCTCTCCGACCCCCTGAGGCGATCGAAACGAGTCCAGGAGATCACACTGGCCCTGATCGGAAAATGCTTCCCAACCCTAGTCATTTCCACTTCCACGAACACCATATGAATTCCCTGCCCCCGAGACAGGTTCCCAACTATCCACAGTCTCGCTCTGTACTGGCACCAGCAAGATGATCATAGAATGAAGCCTTGAAACGAGAAACCAGGAACAATTAGCCCGCGTCGCTCCCTGGTCCAAACTAGACCACTCTTTTGTACCCCTCCATTCCCACTCCGTTCATATAGCTGTCTAGATAAGTCTTAAACGTTCCCAGTGTGTCCGCCTCCACCACCTTGCCCGGCAACACATTCCAGGCCCCCACGACCCTCTGTGTAAAATATGTCCTGCTGATATCTGTGTTAAACCTCCCCCCCTTCACCTTGAACCTATGACCCCTCGTGAACGTCACCACCGACCCGGGGAAAAGCTTCCCACCGTTCACCCTATCTATGCCTTTCATAATTTTATACACCTCTATTAAGTCTCCCCTCATCCTCCGTCTTTCCAAGGAGAACAACCCCAGTTTCCCCAATCTCTCCTCATAACCAAGCCCCTCCATACCAGGCAACATCCTGGTAAATCTCCTCTGTACTCTCTCCAAAGCCTCCACGTCCTTCTGGTAGTGTGGCGACCAGAACTGGACGCAGTATTCCAAATGCGGCCGAACCAACGTTCTATACATCTGCAACATCAGACCCCAACTCTTATACTCTATGCCCCGTCCTATAAAGGCAAGCATGCCATATGCCTTCTTCACCACCTTCTCCACCTGTGACGTCACCTTCAAAGATCTGTGGACTTGCACACCCAGGTCCCTCTGCGTCTCTACATCCTTTATGGTTCTTCCATTTATCGTGTAGCTCCTCCCTACATTATTCCCACCAAAATGCATCACTTCGCATTTATCAGGATTGAACTCCACCTGCCATTTCCTTGCCCAAATTTCCAGCCTATCTATATCCTTCTGTAGCCTCTGACAATGTTCCTCACTATCTGCAAGTCCTGCCAGTTTTGTGTCGTCCGCAAACTTACTGATCACCCCAGTTACTCCTTCTTCCAGATCATTTATATAAATCACAAACAGCAGAGGTCCCAATACAGAGCCCTGCGGTACACCACTAGTCACAGGCCTCCAGCCGGAAAAAGACCCTTCCACTACCACCCTCTGTCTTCTATGACCAAGCCAGTTCTCCACCCATCTAGCCACCTCCCCCTTTATCCCATGAGATCCAACCTTTTTCACTAGCCTACCATGAGGGACTTTGTCAAACGCTTTACTAAAGTCCATATAGACAACATCCACGGCCCTTCCTTCGTCAACCACTTCTTCAAAAAACACCACCAGGTTAGTGAGGCATGACCTCCCTCTCACAAAACCATGCTGACTATCGTTAATGAGTTTATTCCTTTCTAAATGCGCATACATCCTATCTCTAAGAATCTTCTCCAACAACTTCCCCACCACGGACGTCAAGCTCACCGGCCTATAATTACCCGGGTTATCCTTCCTACCCTTCTTAAATAACGGGACCACATTGGCTATCCTCCAATCCTCTGGGACCTCACCTGCGTCCAGTGACGAGACAAAGATTTGCGTCAGAGGCCCAACGATTTCACCTCTCGTCTCCCTGAGCAGCCTTGGATAGATTCCATCAGGCCCTGGGGATTTGTCAGTCTTTATATTCTCTAACAAACCTAACACTTCCTCCTTTGTAATGGAGATTTTCTCCAACGGTTCAACACTCCCCTCAGAGACACTCCCAGTCAACACATCCCTCTCCTTTGTGAATACCGACGCAAAGTATTCATTCAGGATCTCCCCTACTTCTTTGGGCTCCAAGCATAAGTCCCCACTTTTGTCCCTGAGAGGTCCGATTTTTTCCCTAACAACCCTTTTGTTCCTAACGTATGAATAAAATGCCTTGGGATTCTCCTTAATCCTTATCCTTTGCCTGTGGTCACATACAAGCTGCACATTGATGGAATGGTAGATTTTTCTGTTAGTGAATGCCCCTGGTTACATATGGTTAAATCTCACGGGATCCATGGTGAGGTAGCCAAACGGATGCAAAATTGGCTTGATGACAGAATGTGGAGATGCCGGCGTTGGACTGGGGTAAGCACAGTAAGAAGTCTCACAACACCAGGTTAAAGTCCAACAGGTTTATTTGGTAGCAAATACCATAAGCAGGGAGAACATGCAAACTCCACACAGATTGTCAAGCGCTGTTCATTCATCCGTTGTCGTAGCATCTGCATACCTCTGGCAGCTTGACAATCACCAGGCAAGACTGTTCTCTTCCTGTGGAGAAACACTTCAGCGGTCACGGGCATTCAGCCTCTGATCTTCGGGTAAGCGTTCTCCAAGGTGGCCTTCACGACACACGACAGCGCAGAGTCGCTGAGCAGAAACTGATAGCCAAGTTCCGCACACATGAGAATGGCCCAAACCGGGATGTTGGGTTTATGTCACATTATCAGTAACCCCCACAGCTTGCCTCCTGGACTTGCAGAATCTCACTGGCTGTCCTGTCTGGAGACAATACACATCTCTTTAACCTGTGCTTCATGCTCCCTCCACTCACATTGTCTGTATCTTTAAGACCTGGTTGGCTGTAGAGATTCGCATTCTAATCAGTATTCTGTAACTTGATTTTGTGTCTCTGTGCCCTGTTTGAGAGCAGATATCCACTCCATCTGACGAAGGAGCAGCGCTCTGAAAGCTAATGGCATTTGCTACCAAATAAACCTGTTGGACTTTAACCTGGTGTTGTTAAAACTCTTACTGTATTTACCCCAGTCCAACGCCGGCATCTCCACATTGTCTCTCCTCCTCAGCAGCAGGTTCCACAACTTCATGGACCATCGGTTGCACCTATCCTTGACAAAGCTTCCTCCCCTCTTTTTCTCCTCTGCTCCTCACTGGAGAAGCAGCCTGCTCCAGAACACACAATGCCCACTCAGACGGCGATCTCAGCGTCTGATACTGAGGTGCAGGAAACTCAATTCATGCTATCCCTCAGCACCTTTCCCTGAGCAATATCTCCCAGAGAAAGTTCAAAATGACAAATAAAGAAATTTGCAAACTTAACATACTCCCCAGCAGACTCTGCTGCTAAAGTCAGTTGCAGTATCGCTTGCAGATTTTTAATTTGCCTTTGCAATGGCTCCTCATACCTGCGTAACTCCCTCTAAATGTTTTTCCTATGGCATGGGCAATGTAAAATACAAATCTCTTGGCTTGTTAATGAGCTGAATTGACCCTTAATTAGTTGCAAATCTGTGACAAATTAATCTTGGCAGAGAAGAACCATCAGAGATGTCGCAAGACCTGAGTGACTGGAGCAGTTGCATCTTTTGCATTCCTCTTTTTCTCCAACTGGTCAGATTTTATAGTTCTCAGACTTAAATGGGTCTTTTATTATAAGGGTTTGACTGGGCCAGGAAAGCTCCATTTCATTAAGTACTGTTGAAGCAAAATACACACCGAGGCATGGTGATTTATAGAGAAACAATGGACCATAAACACATGAATGCGAGGCTTTGTCGATACAGTGATATGACTCCGCAATCGTACTGTCTATTTCACTGCAACACACATGAATCTTTCTTCTTATTTTTCCAAAACTTGAAATCAGGAGCTTGCTTTTGAAATTGTGGCACTGTGTAAAAATGGGTCAGGCTGACACAAATGCTGCTGGATTCTGTTGGAAGTCAGTTCGATGTTCAGATCTCATTATGCATTTGAAAGTTCAATGAAATGGAGGCTAGTTTTGAAGGCCGGGGCAGATAAAGGAAGAGATTGGCAAAATGAAGCAAAAAAATTGCAAACTGCTCGAATGATGAGAATAAAGAGACAAAAGTAGGCCAGAATGGGATAAAACAGACAGAAAGGAGCCAATTATTATCTTTGTTTTGGAATATGAACATGGCGATGAGGAAAACAATTTAAAACGGAGTGAGTGAGGAAATCATGGCATGCCCACGACAGATTTAAAAATTCAGTTTAAAGGTAAGTGCACTCGACATTTCAAAGGCCTTTCTTGTGTTTCAATTTTCCAAATGGCATTTAAACTTTCATGTGTCTTCAAAAGAATTGCTGTTACTTATTTATTTTTTTGGCCGAGGTTGTCTGTGTTGGAACCAGGGAGTTCGCCACCATGAATCTTCAGAAATTTTGGAGGGATGCCAGGAAGTCATGCTGCCTGAGAGGTGCTTTTTGCCCTCCTGATCACACCTGTACCCGAACATCTGAAAAAAAGAGGCAACAAGCTACAGGTGAGCAAATGTGAGTTCTGGATGTGTCTCTTCCCATAGGTGGCTGTGCCGGTAGACCCCTGATGGATTAACAATGAGACGTGAATGCCTGCCTAACCTTTTAAACTGGGTTCTTCAGGAGGACACCTAATCACAGCGTACCATGGATTGTATGGTATTGCATTAAAGACATCATGATTAGAATGGTGAATGTCCAGTCTTGCTTGTTTTGAGTCTAAGTGCCACGAATCATTTTTCAATAACCTGGCAAGCCCACACAGATTGTGACAACTTGCTTCTCATTGGCAGATGGACAGGTGTTGTGATGTGCCATCAGCTGCAAGGAAACCTCTGGTTATTGTGCGGCACGAACTTGGTGTACAAGAATAGTTGTAGTCAGCTATGGTCTGAGGCTCGGCCAAACCTTCTTACATGCTTGAGTTTTGCAGTCTTACAGTATTGATCGACATGATGATGCTCTGCATTGCCACAGAAAACAACCTTAAGAATACAGTGGCAAGGGCAAGTCATTCACCTGCTTGAGTCATGATTCATTGAGAGCATTGCTGATATGTATCTGCATCTTAACACTATATAGTTGCCTTGGTTCCTTAACCTTCAATATTCTTGCCTCATAAAAGTCTGTGAAACCATCAAAAAACTCACCCAGCTAATATCTCATGCAGTGCCACCTTGACTTCAGCAAGAATAAAAGAGTGCTAGGCTGTGCTATCGCTTGTCTGTACCCTCATGCCTGTACTAAGAACTTCCTTGTCCTTCATCTTTACTGTTCTTTCAGCCATGGCAAAAATTGTTAATCTTATGTAACCTTTTTCAGGAACGATATGAATTTTTATCCTCCTTCTTGTGACATGACCCTTTAATTGATTTTAATTTTGACTTGCGTACAGCACCACTATCCTGTCAGGTTTATCATTCTGAGACTCATTTGATTTTGACCAGGAGGTATGAATAATTATGCAAATGAGTAAATTAAAACACATTTCTATTAGCACTTGAGAATCAGATGCCAGTCAAATTAGAGCTGATTTATACTCTGTAGGATTTAGGGTGAGATATAGAAACAGATAAAGAAGTCATTGAAAAGGTGGCGAGCTCAGGTTTCTGTGTTACAAAATTTAGTTTTTTTATAGTTTAGTTTATTTATTCGTGTCACAAGTAGGCATACATTAACACTGCAACGAAGTCACTGTGAAAATCTCCTAGTCGCCACACTCCGGCGCCTGTTCGGGTACACTGAGGGAGAATTTAGCATGGCCAATGCAACTAACCAGCACGTCTTTTGGACAGTGGGAGGAAACAGGGGCATCTGTAGGAAACCCACGCAGACACGGGGAGAACGTGCAGACTCTGCACAGACAGTGACCCAAGCGGGAATTGAACCCAGGTCCCTGGTGCTGTGTTAGCAGTGCTAACCGTTGTGTCATTATAAAATAAATTATATCTTATATATCCAATAAATTATATCTTTATTGATACATATACATGACATAATCCGTATACCAAAGAAAAGCCAGGCAGCGTGCCTTAATGACTATCATCCGGTGGCTCTGACACCCATTGTTATGAAGTGCTTTGAAAGGTTAGTCATGGCATGAACCAATTCTGGCCTCCCGGATTGCCTGGATCCACTACAGTTCGCCTATTGTGCAACAGGTCCACAGCAGACACCATCCACTGGCCCTACATTCAACCCTGGAACATCTGGATAATAAAGACACCTATGTCAGACTCCTATTTATTGACTACAGTTCAGCCTTCAACACCATTACTCCTACAAATGCATCTCCAAACTCCATGGCCTGGGGCTTGGCTCCTCCCTCTGCAACTGGATCCTAGACTTCCTAACCCACAGACCGCAATCAGCAAGGATAGGCAACATCACTTCCTCCACGATCATCCTCAACACCGGTGCCCCACAAGACTGTGTCCTCAGCTCCTTACTACAATCCTTATACACTTATGACTGTGTGGCCAAATACCCCGCCAACTCGATTTTCAAGTTTGCTGATGACACCATCGTAATGGGTTGGATTTCAAACAATGATAAGACGGAGTACAGGAGAGAGATAGAGAATCTGGTGAACTGTTGTGATGACAATAATCTCTCCCTCAATGTCAACGAAACAAAGGAGATATTCATTGACTTCAGGAAGCGTAGTGGAGGACAGGCTCCTGTCCACATCAGTGGGGATGAAGTGGAAATAATTGAGAGCTTCAAGCTTCTAGGTGTCCAGATCACCAACAACCTGTCCTGGTCCTTCTATGTCAATGCTATAGTTAAGAAAGCCCATCAACGCCTCTACTTTCTCAGGAGACTAAGGAAATTGGGCATGTCTGCTACGACTCTCACCAATTTTTACAGATGCACCACAGAAATCATTCTTTCTGGTTGTATGGTATGGCTCCTTTTCTGTCCAAGACAGCAGCAAATTATAGCCCAGCGGGCATTGGGCAGTGCCAAGGGGGAGGAGCCTATTGTGTGCGAGGCCTAGGGGTGATCTGTGGGAGTGGGGGGGTCCTGCTGTCACAGATCGGCATTGGGAAGAGTTGTAGGGCGATGGGGAGAATTACAGAACAAAGAGATCTAGGGGTACAGATCTGGAGTCACAGGTGGACAGAGTGGTGAAGAAGGCATTCAGCATGCCTGGTTTCATTGGTCAGAACATTGAATACAGGAGTTGGGATGTCTTGTTGAAGTTGTACAAGACATTGGTATGGCCACACTTGGAATACTGTGTACAGTTCTGGTAACCCTATTATAGAAAGGATACTATTAAACTAGAAAGAGTGCAGAAGAGATTTACTAGGATGTTACCGGGACTTGATGGTTTGAGTTATAAGGAGAGGCTGGATAGACTGGGACTTTTTTCTCTGGAGCATTGAAGGCTGAGGGTGATCCTATAGAGGTCTATAAAATAATGAGGGGCGTAGATCAGCTAGATAGTCAATATCTTTTCCCAAAGGTAGGGAGGTCTAAAACTAGAGGGCATAGGTTTAAGGTGAAAGGGGAGAGGTACAAAAAGGTCCAGAGGGGCAATTTTTTCACACAGAGGGTGGTGAGTGTCTGGAACAAGCTGCCAGAGGTAGTAGTAGAGGTGGGTACAATTTGGTCATTTGAAATGCTTTTAGACAGTTATATGGGTAAGCTGGGTTTAGAGGGATATGGGCCAAATACGGGCAATTAGGACTAGCTTAGGTGTTTAAAGAAAAAGGGTGGCATGGTCTGAAGGGCCTGTTTCCATGCTGTAAGCCTCTATGCCACTCTGCATGGGGACGGTCTGAGCTGGAAGGAGGCCAGCGATTGGGGTGGCATGGGGGGGGGGGAGGTGGTGGTGGTCTGCCGGGCGGGGGAGGTGGTCTGACCCCGGAAGGGGTAAGCGGGGAGGGGGTCTGCTGAGGTGAAGGGGTGTGGGGGATCACCACTCCTGGGGGGGTTGGGTTGGCTGGACATCGGGGTGCGACTGGGGTGGGGGGGGGGGTCATGGCTGGCCCGGGATTTGTTGTGGGGCCCGGGGGTGGGGGGGGGGGGGGGGGGGGGGCGCTGAGCCGGCCAGCAAACGGGGAGGCTGACAGATCAGGGCCACTGCGCATGCGCAGAGTTCCGGAACTGCCAGCCTCCGGCACGAATAGCCCCATCCCCCCCGGGTTTTTAACGAGATTCACGATTGTGACCTCTGCAGTGCACAGAGTGGGAAGATTCGGGTCTGAAGCTGCACTGAATAAACAGTCGTGATCTGGAACAGTTTTCCCACCAATTCAGCACTTCTGGGAGATTCGTCCCCCCCCCCCCCCAATACTTTTCACTGTATAAGAACACATGACAGTAAATAAATAAATAATACAATTAGGTACTTCCCACAGATGGCAGAACAAAATCATCTTTCATTTCTAGTGAGTGCACACATAAGACATTCGCAGGTTAAGAGGCTTCATTTCTATAGAATCCCTACAGTGCAGAAGGAGGCCATTCGGCCCATCGAGTCTGCACCGACCACAATCCCACCCAGGTCCTATTCCCGTAACCCCGCATATTGACTCTGCTAATCCCTGACACTAGGGTCAATTTAGCATAGCCAATCAACCTAACTCACGCATCTTTGGACCGTGGGAGGAAACCGGAGCACCCGGAGGAAACCCACGCAGACATGGGGAGAATATGCAAACTCCACACAGACAGTGACCCAAGGCCGGAATTGAACCCGGGTCCCTGGCGCTGTGAGGCAGCAGTTCTAACCACTGTGCCACCGTTCTGCACATATTTTTTTCCTCTTCTTTTTCACATTCCTCCTGCTTTTCACCTTACTCCTCAGATAGCATGCATGCAAGGCTGTTTGCAAAAAAACAACAAATAGAACATAGAACAGTACAGCACAGAACAGTACAGCACAGAACAGGCCCTTCGGCCCACGATGTTGTGCCGAGCTTTATCTGAAACCAAGATCAAGCCATCCCACTCCCTATCATCCTGGTGTGCTCCATGTGCCTATCCAATAACCGCTTAAATGTTCCTAAAGTGTCTGACTCCACTATCACTGCAGGCAGTCCATTCCACACCCCAACAACTCTCTGCGTAAAGAACCTACCTCTGATATCCTTCCTGTATCTCCCACCACGAACCCTATAGTTATGCCCCCTTGTAATAGCTCCATCCACCCGAGGAAATAGTCTTTGAACGTTCACTCTATCTATCCCCTTCATCATTTTATAAACCTCTATTAAGTCTCCCCTCAGCCTCCTCTGCTCCAGAGAGAATCCCAGGATTATTGGAGGATAGGGCATGCAAACATACAAATTAGGAGCAGGAGTTGGCCATTCGGTCCCTCAAGCCTGCTGTCATTCAATAAGATCACGACTGATCTGATTGTGACCTCACGTCGACATTCTGCCTATTCCTCATAACCTTTGACTGCAGACAGTTAAGAATCTACTTACCCCGCCTTAAAAATATGAATTGACACTGCTTCCACTGCTCTCTGGGGGAAGGGAATTTCAAAGAGTTACAACCCTCAGAAAACTCTTCTCATCAATCTTAAATGGGTGACCTCCTATTTTTCAACTGTGTCCCCGAGTTCTAATTAATAGGGTCAAGGATGAACAAAGATAAATATTTTCCTGATCCATTTTGATGAATATTTGAGACCACTTTATCCACTATTTTTCCCTAACCTGATGCCTCCAATGCATCAGGTCATTAAATGCACATAACCTGAATTCTACCTGTTACTGTTAACACATTCTTGCAATGAATTGATCCTCTTTTAATACATGACTACACAACAATTTCAAGTCTCAATGCATGAATAGAAAATGCAATCAAAGTGTACATTTAAACAGTGATCACATTGAGGTGATGAAGGTGATTAAAGGATATGATAGGATAGGTGAAATAAAATATTTCCCTTGGTGGGGTTGTCCAAAGGGACTTCAAATTTAAAATTAGAGCTAGGTTGTTCATGAGTCATATCAGAAATCTCACCTTCATGTAAAGGGCTCTCAATACTGGAACTTTCTGCCCAAAAAACTGAAGGGTAAATCAATTCAAAGTTCAAAACTGAGACTGATAGATTTTTCACGGGTAAACATGTTAAGGAATTTAGAACCAAGGCCAGTGAACAGAGTTGAGATACAGATCAAACCATAATAGAATGGCAGAACGGATTTGATGGGCTGAATGGTCTTCTGCAGTTCATTTTGATGTAGAAAGCTGCTGAGAAATCATTGGCCCAAATCTTCCAGTCAGTGTCAGAGACACTGCATCAGACACTGATCAGTCAGAAAACTGTGCACTTATATGGCTACGTTTAAGAATACAACTTCTGATTGAGCATGCAGGTGAAGTTGCTTAACACAGGAATCCTGCGGAGATCTGCAAAGACAATCAGTGCAGAAGACAGCTTCCTTTTTGTGGCATTAACTGTCATGTGGCAAACTTGATGTTTAATGTGAACGTTAGTGATAGAGTTGAGAGGATGAATGGGTGGGCGAGTGAGGTAAGTAGGTGAGGTGGGTGAGTGAGTAAGGGGGGTAAGTGGGTGAGGTTGATGAGTGGGTGGGTAAGGGAGTGAGGTGAGTAAGTGGATAGAGAGGAGGTCAGTAGATGTATGGGATGGATGGGTAGAAAGAACAGTTGGGTGGTCAAGAAGGTGGTGGGATGGTCAGGGAGCAGTCAGATCAGGTTGCAACATAGCTGAGTCAGATCGGGAGAGGAATTGGGTGGTCCGGGGATAGTCAGGTGGTCAGGTCAGATCAGAGAGTTAGTTGGGTGGCCATAAAGTAATTGGGTGGCCAGCATGGAAGTCGCTAGTAGATGGGGTACGTGCGTGTGTGTGTGTGTGTGTGCATGTGTATGTGTGTGTGCTTTTACGGGGGGAGGTGCAGGCATTCTGGGGGTTATTGGGGAATCAATTGTGGAGTTACCCAGGTATTAGGCAGGTTTTAATCTAGTTAACATTTTCTACATAACTATTCAGGAAAGTATTGCGGATCTCTGCCACGTTAGCTCAGAGTTGGAGACTTTCGCGAAGGATCCCGGCAAGCAGGGGATTTGTCCATTGGAAGTTGAAACTTCCTGGGCAATTCCCATGTAGGTCAGTGCATCAAGACTTCCACAGGGTTCTGAAGCTCATCTCAGTTGTACGTCTGGTCTCTGACTATCAGGAGAACAGATTTTGTGGCCTGTTAGATAAAATGCTTTTTCTTTAATGGGATATAATGGATTCGTTTCAATGACAGTCGGCGGGGGGGGGGGGGGGCGAATTCAGCTCATAATGCTTTACATCCTGCCTAGCTTTCAACATCTTGGTACTTCAAAATTCCAAGTGTAAAATTGTATACTCAGAGCCAGTTTTTGCAGCTTGTACATTGATATTTTAATAGCTCAAAAGTATCAGTGCAGAATGATTGCTGATAATTATTCCATCTTCAGGTTGTTGAAATTATAAGGTCACTGATTAATATTATCTCAAAGCAAAATACCTTCTGAAAATTGCATTCAATGTGTTTTTAGCAAGAAGGTTGCGATAGATATAGCACTGAATAATTAAAGGAAAAACTTTCTTCAGCAGATATTCCAAAACTTTGAATCTTCGAATTAGAATAAAATAAATGATTATGGATTACATAAATTAAATTTCTTGTTGTCTTGATTTTCAGTTCCCCTTGAATCATTAAGCTTTAGTTTGGGGAGATAAAATTAATTCTGGGCCAATTAAATGGATGCATTAGGAAATGGAAAATTAAATTTTATTGGCCTGGATTGTGTAGTCAATAGCGAAGCAAGGACATTCACCACTGACCTCAATAAAAACTGTCTGCAGGATCTAACAATATCTGAGGCATGGTTTTTCTCTTTCCCAATGGCAGTTTAACTCTGAGACCAAGATAAGGGGATGTTGTGTGTGCAACAGCAGCGATGTCATTCAAACAGGCAAGAAGCCAATCACATTGAAGTATTCTCATGAACAGTAAACCAGGAAGTTAATAGTATTAATACTCAGCTTATAACTCAAATGTTCAGTTTGTGAAATAAATCAGTGGATTAAGATAGTAATTAAAGTAAAGATAAACTAAGAAAATATATTTTCTGAAATGTGAAATTCATGTTCAAGAAGTGGATAAATTTCAAATGTTACAAATATATTTTGGTTTTTTTCAGGGCCATTGAATGTGTTTAGCAGTAATTATGAAGTTTTTATTTGACAGTACAGAACTTGAGTATTGCTAAGATAAAAGATGTGCTATCAAAGTTTTCCATCTTTCACTCATCAGTGAACAATTATTTTCACTGTCTGGTTGGTTGGAAGTGGATTCTGATTGGTAGAAGCATTGCCATGGAGAATGCATGAAAATGCCGAATATATGAAGGTTGCTGAAAATGCCCTTAATGAAGTTATACCTTGTAGAGTGAGGTGTAAACTGTTTTTAAACAGTATACTAAAGTGAGGGGGGAGGTTTTTTCGTTACTTTTAATGTTCAGGTCAGGGCACCCTTTAAAAATAGTTTCCCAATAGTTGTGAGGCCAGTTTTGCTGGCTCTAAGTCCCCGCTCTGCCAGATAGACATCACAAAACCAGCCCACTCAAAAAGGAGTGCTGTCGAAAGGTGAATATTCTGGGGGAAAACAGGCCAGTGGAGGTGGAGAGCACCATACTAGTGTTCTCGCCAGAACTGACACTCTGGGAAATTCTGAGAAGATTTCCCTCATGCTGTTGAAGTTTTCATCTTGCACTCATCAGGACAGATTTGCAAGAATACCAATTGAAAAGTGAACAACAATTTATATTGCAGGAGAAGGTTGACCCTTGTTGTTCAAGGCCATGGGGAATGAACCCAGGATTGACTGTCCCCCAAACTTTAGTTCAGAATGCGTGGACATGCTCTTTCTGCTTACAAAGGACAAGGTCCTATGTGTGAACATATGCTTTTTCTAACTCATAAATGAGCTACACTGTAAGCCTCATTGATAACTTTAAATTCGTTACTAGTGTAATTCTTAGCACAATCAGGATTGTTCAGCAAGTGTTGTCCAAACGCAGAATCATATCTAATAAGAGCTGCTTTTTTAGAATTTAAACAAAAGCTTGGCAGTTAACTGCTCCCTGGTTGATTCATCATGGTAATGCTCCTACCAATCAATGTCCACTTGCCAATCTATTAGCACTCTCTTCTCAATCAATGACTAGAATTCTCCAGCTGTTCACCCCCTACCGCTGATGTCAGAGAGAATGGAGAATTTGGTGCCCACCAAAATCTCCATTCACTGCAGCGGGACCGGAGAACCCCAGCTACAAGCGAGGTCGGAGAATTCTGGTCAATATAAATTGTTGTTCCCTTTTGAACTGGTATTCTTGTGAATCTGTCCTGCTGAGTGCAAGATGAAAACATTGACAGCATGTCTCTTTTCTCAGGAATGCACAAATTAGGAAGGTAATGAGCCGTTAAGAGCCCAGTTACGCCTCATTCAGAAAGGTATAATCTTATCAAGAAAATTTTCATCAAGACTAATAACATAAGCATGGAAGATTTTGTCAAATCAGTTGATATCCATTGATTGCATTCTATGGATGTCTCAATGGTGCATCCTCTCTGCTAACAACCTCTGGAATTTTCTGGATTCCACAGTATTGTGTGTATCTGCAACTCCAGTGGTTGCTGTCAAATTTTAGCAGAGTAATGGTGATGAACTGTAACAAAATGCAAAGCGATATAGATAAATGTGACGCACTACACATTATACAGGAAACCTGTGTACAATATGAAGGAATGGATGTTATTTTTAAAAGTGGAAAGGACTCAAGTATGATTATGGACCGTTCACCAAATGTCTCCAGGGAATATGAAGCTGCTTTCAAAACTAATTAAATCGTAGGCTGGTTCTCAAGGCCAACTCGTGTCACTGAAACACTCTAACCTCACATAATATATATTTAATTGATGAGAAGATGTCGGAATACTGCATGCGATGTTTGGCACCCTGCTATTTAAAAAAAAGACTTGATGTGTCGGAAAGGTTTCAGAGAAGGATGATTGACCTGGGGATCTAAGTTAAGAAGAATCACAGAGCTAAATTTGTTTCACTGGAGACAAGAAGATTGTGGGAGGGCATAATCTTGGTCTTTGAATGCTCAGAGATATAAATGATATAATCAGGCTTTCTAGCTTTATTTTGTCAATGCAGAACCAGAGGGCACAGGCTCAAAATTCATCAGCCCCAAAGTGAACCCAAATATTAAAAATAATTCCTTACAGAATGGGGAAACTATGTTACAGACTTTCTACAAAGTAATCAATTTGTTTAAATTTGTTGCTTTAAAATGAGTTGGATAAATATCTGGTGGGGAACAAGATTAAAGGTTATTGGTTAAAAAGATGGATATTTCAAAGATATGATGAGATCTCAGGAATATAAATGGGGATGCAAGTAGGATAAAGCAATCAGAGATAAAGGGATCATTAGCTCAAACATATTTGGGAATACATATGAATGCTTTATTCATGAAGAGGTTAAGTAGATGGATCAAGTCTACAACAGGATAGCTTTTACTCTTGGCATGTAAAGATTGATTACATTAATGGAACTTTTTTCTTTTCATGTTTTCTTATGTTCTTAGTTTGTTATTCAATACATATTCAACACTAGTATTGAATTTGAATCAAAGGTTTCCAGTAAATAAAGAATAACATTATACCCAGATGGTTCAAATCATAGCGTCTGAGGTTTTTTTCAAAGAGCACTTCAAAAACTGATATGACCCTCAAGGTCTTCAGCCCTTGCACAATAAATGTTAAAGCTAAAGACATTTATCCTGCATTACATTTCTTCCCTTTTTAGATCACTATGGATTTAGTATATAGTATTTAATGGCCTCCCCCGTGGCGAGTTTGGTGACGAGGGGCCTTTAATCAGGCCTGTGGGGATCCCCACCGCCTTCTCGCCTCCCCCACCTGAATAAGTTTATGGCATGAAGGCTTGTGGATGGCCCTTTCACCCTGGTGCCAATTAAGTCTCTTAACCCACTTCCGCTGTTATTAAGACAATGGTGGGTGGGGTGCTTGCCATGCAGAGAGCATGACAAGCAAACCTGTGTGGGTTTATTCACAGGATCACAGGGGTGTCAAGGCATTCAATGTCTGATTGAGGAACATGACATCAGGAATGCAAGGGCCCTCGACAACCACTTCCCTGCCCTTGTTGCCAATCACACTCCCCTACAACCCCCATGCACAACCCACTTCTCTCACCATCACTTACCTGTGACCGGGGATCCAGCAACAATAATAGACCTTGGGTGGGTGTTGTACCAGCAGCAGGCAATGCTTCCCTGATGCTGTGCTCTTCGATACAGCTGCCAGCACCTGCTTGGCTAGTAGCTTATGGTGAGTCGGATTTCTGGATCCTGGGGAAGGCGTGCCACCATTCAGTTATGTGCCTGGGTGCAACTTAACTGGGCGGGCCATATTTCAAGGGCGCAGGCCTCTTTCCTGCTCTCTTGCTAGCTAGTGAAACCACGATGGCTCAGTTAATATCTGATCCAAGTAACCAAATGTATGATAGGATGTCTTTCAAAAACCCTTTAAAAACCCCTTATCTATATCAAAGGTATATTCGATCCCCATTATAATTTTAAGTTCTGTCTCCTCCATACTGGAGATTCTCCAGTCTCTCCATTCACAGGATTCAGTCATGAGCAGCATTTACTTTTGTACCAGAAGGACAGCGGACCTTGAGAAGTTTCTAATATTTAGACTCCTATGTTCCTAAGCAGGAATAGTAACAGAACGCAGTCGCTGCAAGCTTATTAAATATTAACATTTAATTAGTGGAAAATAACACTTGTCATTATGTGACCTTTATAATTTTAAATGTATTGAAATATTTCACAGCCAGCAGAGTTTCTTGTATGAGTACCTAATACAAAGAGAGTAATATGGATGCCATATATTTCTGCAGGGTTTCTCACAATCATCTGGCATAATTATGGTGAAAGATCCATGAAATCTCCAAATAAACATCTACCCCACCTCCACCCTAGCTTCCAGTCACCTTCCATCCAAGTTACAGTGAATGATCCAAAGAATCCTTGCTACGAATGCTTTTAAGAAAAATGCAGTAATTTTAAATCGTGTTTGATGAGTCCATCATTATTCCTTTTCAAAAGTGTGTTCATATTATTGTTTGCTATGCTGGCAGCGATTATAGCACAAAATGTCATTTTCACCACTCACGCATTATTCAGATTTCTAATATCCGAGCTACTTGTAAAACCAACAGTGAATGCTTTAAAGGAAGAATTGTCAAAATGTTATTCTTGCCTGTTCCACTAGCTTCTATGCTGTCTTTGTAAGGATGGAGAGAGATAACTACTCAGTTTTGTGGTAGCATGAATCATTTTGCCTCAGTGGGTGTTGGGATGAATTCAGTCACTCACACATAAAGCTTTCGTTTCAACGCACACCATGCATCTTTATGTAAACCTCCTGTCAGTTGTCATGACCTCTCAAACAATTGCCGGACATTTAAATTCCAATGTACAACAATATATAATCCTCAAACTTACAAAACATACAGTGACAACCAAATCAGTACATTTCTATGAAATATTGAAAAGGAAACAATCAATAAAGAAACTGTAAGTGTGGCCACCCTCTTGTGTAACTCGATCCATAACCATTGTGAATCCCAATAAGAAGCATACAATGAGGTTAGCATTGCTGCCTCAGCGCCAGGAACTGGATTCGATTCTGGCCTTGGGTGACTGTTTGCGCGGACTTTGCACGTTCTGCCTATGTCTGCGGGGGTCTCCTCTGGGTGCTCCGGTTTCCTCTCACAATCCAAAGATGTGCAGGTTAGATTGATTGCCCATGCTAAATTGTCCCTTAGTGTCCCAAGATATATTGGTGAGTGGGGTTAATGGTAAATACACGGCATAACGGGGTAAGCCTGGATAAGATTCGGTGCAGATTTAATGGGCCGAATGGCCTGCTTCTGCACAGTTCTCTGATTCTATTCTGTGATAATGCTCAATAAAAAAATGTTCATGCTTGCCTACGAATTCCATAGGCCATCTCATTATTTCTATCAGATTCTAAATTATTTATCACATTTTCTAAGTTTGTATTTTAAAAGGTTTGAATTGTTGATTACTGAGTGTCACCACAATATGGTTACATTAACAAACCAGAATACACTGTCGATGCCAGGAGCTGGCCTGATGGTTTCAAGAAAGTTACTTTCTTCTCCATACATTAATGACCAAGGTTGAAGATCCAGAACCTGCTTATCTCCCTTCGAATGTATGACTGTGAAGCTATGACTGTAACACTGCATTCTGCATTCTCTCGTTTCCTTCTCTATGAACGATATGCTTTGTCTGTTTGGCATGCAAGAAACAATACTTTTCACTGTATACTAATACATGTGACAATAATAAATCAAATCAAATCAAAATCAAATTGAATGTCTTATTTCCTCATCTATCACTATCCCAAACTATATATTTGTTTTGTGATTATGTTGATTTTAAAAAAAATCTGACTTGCTGTAATGGCCAATGACTTTTCCCTAACTCGCATCACTCAAGTAGCAGCTTTGATTATGAGTGAATCTACCAATGGAAATTGGGATCTGTCTGCTTGACTATAAATAACAAATGTATATGCAAAGTTACACATCTTTTTCCGACATGACTGAAATATCTGAATTAATTACAATCATTTTATCCACTTTTTAAAACAAGACTTGTGCTTGCTCAAACAATAAATTAGATGATTTTGTTCAATATGTGCAAAAAAATACCAAACTCATAAAGAGACATAAGACTGCACAATTTTATTTTCACTAACATAAACATACATGTTCCTCACTATTGCTGGATATTTCCTGTCAAAGGCTTTGACTCAGTTCTCCCAGTGACCTACAAAAGAGGAAATTTTAGGAGACTTTTTCCAACAGAAGCCTCCACTCATTCAGCTCTCACAGAAAGTGAAGCTCACATCTCCTCCATGTTGTTCACTTACAAAATGAACACCTCCATGGCTCCATTTAAAAATCTGGGGGCCCACAGTTGCAATAATTTTGCCAGCAAATTCTGAAAAGCGAGTGCAAATAACTAGCATATGAAAAGTACTCCCTGTAAGAGGCTGCCTTTCAATTATTGTCGCTCTCTAAATTACTTGTTGTCTGCATCCATTGGCCCTGAGCACATTAAGAGTTAATCATGAAGTTTGAAACTGGAAAGAATGGTTCATTTTCATTTAAGGACATTGGTAAACAGGTTGGGCTTTTAGCAACAAGCCGTCAAATTTCATTTTATTTTCCCGAACCCAATTACAAATTGCTTTATTGATTCAGGAGGTCATGGTGTAGCAGTTATATAATATCACCGGACTAATAATCCAGAGGCCTCGGCCAATGCACAGCTGCTAGTGGAATCTGAATTCAATTGAGAAATCAATAATAGTGACCATGAAACTACTGACGTTTGCTGTTAAAAATCACTAACGTCCTTTCGGGAAAGAAATCTGCTGTCCTTACCTGATCTGGCCTACATGTGACTCCAGGCCCACAGCAATTTGTTGACTTTTAAATGCCCTTTGAAATGGCCTAGCAAGCCACTCAGTTTTATCAAACTACTATGAAGCCTGTAAAGAATGAAACCAGATGGACCACCCAATATCAACCTAGGCACCGGAAATGACAACAGCAAATTCAGCCCTGTCGAAGCTGCAAAATCCTCCGTACTAACATCTGGGGGCTTCTACCAAAATTGGGAGAGCTGTCCCACAGATTAGTCAAGCAACAGCTTGACATCGTTTATTCAGAAAATCATACCTTACAGACCATGTTCCTGCCTGATACCACCATCACCATCCCTGTTATGTCTTGTCCCACCAGCAGGACCGATCTACCTCACTGTAGACAGTCAAGTGAGAGTTTCCCTGGGCATTCTCAACATCGACACTGGACCCCATGAGGCGTCATTGTATCAGGTCAAACATGGGCAAGGAAGCCTTCTAACAATTACCACCTACTGCCCTCCGCCACAGTTGATGAATCAGTACTACTCCATGTTGAACACCACTTGGAGAGTGGGAAGGGGACTGAATGTCCTCTGGTTGAGGACCTTAATGCCCATCAAAAGTGATTCAGTAGCACCACAACTGATTGAGCTGGTTGAGTCCTAAAGGATATAGATGCTACACTGGGTCTGTGCCAGCTGGTGAGGGAATCAACAAAAGGGTAGCACCAACTTGAGCTCATCCTTACCAATTTACCTATCGTGGGTGCATCTGTCCATGACAGTATTGGAAGAGTGGCCATTGCACATTCCTTGTGGAGATGAAGCTGTTGCTGTAATGAAGTCCCATCTTCACAGTGAGGATACCCTTCATCATATTGTGTGGCAGACCCCATGCTAATTGTGATAGAAGCCGAATACATGTAGCAATTCAAGACTTGGCAAAAAGATGGCTGTGGGCCATCTGAATTATATATAAACGCAATCTGTAACCTCATGCCTGGCATATCCCTCACTCTACCATTACCACCAAGCCAGGGGATCAAGTCTGGTTGAATGGAAAGCACAGAAAGACATGCCAGGAGCAGCACCAGACATACCTAAAAAAGGAAGTGTCAACCTGGTGAAGCTACAACATAAGACTACTTTGACGGCAAACAGTGAAAGTAGTATGTGATAGACAGAGCTAAGCAATCCCACAATCAATGGATCAAATTTATGCTCTGCAGTCTTGCTACATCCAGCTGTGAAAGGTGGTGGACAATTAAACAATGTACTCAAGAAGCAGCCTCCACAAATATCCTGATAATCAATGATAGGAGAGCCCACAACATCATTGAAAAAGGTAAGGATGAGACACTTACAAAAACTTCCTGCCAAAAGTGCCAGATGGATGTTCTACCGCAGCCTCCTCCTGAGGACCCCAGCATCACAGCTGCTAGTCCTCAGCCAACTTGATTCACTCTATGTGATATCAGGAAATGGATACAGGCACTGGAAACTGCAAAGGCTATGGGCCCTTACAATAATCCTGCAATAGTACTGAGGACATGTGCTCCAGAACTAACTGCACCCTTGGCTAAGCCTGTCCAGTACAGCTAGAATTGGCATTGATCCAGCAATGTGGAAAACTGCCCAAGTCCACAAAAGGCAGGACAAATCCTACCCGGACAATTACTGCCCCATCAGTCTACTATCAACCATCAGCAAAGTGATGGAACGGGCTATCAACAGTGCTCTCAATACTTATTCAGCTATAAACTGCTAACAAACACTCAGCTTGAGTTCCTCTTGGGCCACTTACCATCTGATCCCATTACAGTCTCCACCTAAACATGGACAAAAGAACTGAACTCCAGGGATGAGGTGAGAATGACTACCCTTGACATCAAGGCAACATTTGACAAAGTATGGCATCAAGGAGCCCGAGCAAAACTGGAGACATTGGGAATCGGGGGGAAACTCTCCATTGGTTGGAGTCATACCTGGCACAAAGAAAGATGATTGTGGGTGTTGGAGGTCAATCAATCATCTCAGTACCAGGACATCACCGCAGGAGTTTCTCAGGGTAGTGTCCCACATCCAACCATTTTTAACTGCTTCACCAAAGACCTCCCTTCCATCATAAGGTCAGACATGGGGATGTTGGCTGATGATTGCACAAAATTGAGAACCATTTGTAACATCTTAGATGCTGGAGCAGTCAGTGTCAAAATGCTGCAAGATCTGGAGAACATTCAGAACTAGGCTGATCAGTGGCAATTAACAATCGTGCCACATAGGTGCCAGGCAACGAGCATCTCCAACATGAGAGAATTCAACCATTCCTCCTTGACATTCAAAGGCATTACCATTGATTAGCCTCCCTTTATCAACATCCTGGCCATTATCATTGGTCCATAACTGAACTGGACTAGTCACATAATTACTGTGGTTATAAGATCAGGTCAGAGGCAGGGAATTCTGCAGAGAATAACTCAACTCCTTAGTCTCCAAAGCCTCTCCACCAATATACAAGGCGCAAGTCAGGACTGTGATGGGATGCTCTTCACTTGCCTCTATGAGAGCAGCTCCAACAACACTCAAGAAGTTCGACATAAGCCAGGACAAAGCAGCCCAGTGGATTGGCATCCCATCCACCAACTCCACATCTACTCCCTCCACACCAATGCACTGTGGCAGCAGTGTGTATCATCTACAAAGTGCACTGCAGCAATTCACCAAGCCTCGACTGATAGCACTGTTCAAGCCAGCGACGTCTACCACCTAGAAGGACAAGGGCAGTAGATGCATGGGCACATCACCACCTATTCTCCTCCAAGTCATACACCATCCTGATTTGGAACTATATCACTGTTCCTTCACTGTCGCAAGGTCAAAATCCTGGAACTCCCTTCCTAACACCACTGTGGCAGTACCTAAGCCACATGGCCTGCAACATTTCAAGGCAGCAGCTCACCACCACCTTCTCAAGGGCAATTAGAGATGGGCAATTAGGGATGGGCAATAAATGCTGGCCTAGCCAGTGGTGCCCACATCCCACGAAAGAATTTTAAAGATCAATTTCAAAACATTTGGGGTGCTATTCTAGTATCGTAATTACTTGGCACCTTCTTTCATTTAGTGCTTTGCTAATCATCCCTGTTAACCATCAAACTCACATGATATGGTTCCCATTGTCTGATCATCTCATTCAAAAGTGGTACTCAAAATTTATTTTTCACACAGAAATATATGGATTACTTGCATATAATTGCAGAGGTGGAGCCGTGCCAGAGTATCACCATTGTTTATGAATCTGTCTTATGAACGTCAAGTTAATTACAGTGGCGCCACATGGTGGACCAAGCTGCCCTCACAGTAGCAGAACAGATGGTTAAACAGTATCAAGCTGAAGAGTAAACACAACATTTACATACATGAAAACATAACTGGTCATATTCAGATGCAGCAGTGTCAGTACCAAACTAACCTGGCTGGTATGAGGCGAGACTTTATTGAATTTAATGGCATTAAACATTGTGTAACAGTATGTTCACTGTTCATTCAGTTAATTGCGTACATATCAGATGATGCAGATGGCAATGTAATACCAGTATGGTGACATTTCTAATCCATTTTCTATTTTGTAGGCAAGGTGTCTGTTACGATTGTTCAACACAAAACATCAAAAACTGATTGATGTGTCCAATTGGTCTGAAGAGAGACTTATTTTTGTCAGCGGACCTCAGGCACTGTGATGTTCAGAGTGTTTAACTCCTCACACCTTTTCTGAAGGAAACAAGCATTTTAATGCTTCTCAATAAGACATAACCTGAATTCAATATGCTAAAAATGTAACATAGCAGACAGCCAAAAGATGTTACAGAGTTAGGGCCAATGTAAACATAGGAGAAGGCTATGTAAAGATCCAGCTAATGAATAAATTGTACAATATACATTATAGGATGAGAATGAAATGGCTAAACATTGCCCAAAATGAAATGGGAGAGCAATAGGTCAAGTAATGAGTAAATGGAGCAAACACTATTTTCATGCTGGTTGCTTCATGATCCCACTGGGGTTACGAATTGTCTTTCACCAACCAATAGGCAGAAACTAGAAGGTGATTTTAATTAAACAATGAGGATTTTAAACCCTTCTAGGGCATCCTATTAAATTGCTTTCGAAATATCAAATGTCAGCATTTTCTCTGAGCTGTAGTTTTTGTGCCCTTTCCCCATTAAATTTTAAAATAAGAAACTAAAATATGAAGATCTTATTTTATCAGGAATTTGTACAATGATATGTCATTTTTCTACTGTTTGAAGAAAACAACACTTCATGAATGAAGAATGAACATTTTCCTTTGCATTAGCGACAAAAAAGGACAATTATTTCAGTAAGGACGTGCTTTAGTGCCAGTGTGGTTTTACGAGCTTAGACCAAATGTGTCAATGGGTAAAGGTGATGCTTTAAAGGAGGCTGTGAACAGGAAATTTATAATAATGATTCATGGAAAAGGGCACAGAGACCATGGAAATAAAATTCCTGTGCAAATTGCCTGCTGCATTTCCCTTATTACATGTGCCTACATTTCAAAATTTATTGGCTATGAAATGCTTTGGGGCATCTTGAGGTCATGAAAGACACTATATAAATGCAACTGCTTGTTTTATTTCTTATACAGTGACAATTGTCACATGATTCAGCCTTTGTCTATGACAGTATTGGAGGAATTATATGAAGGGGGACAATAGTAATATGGACGATGCATGTTCAAGATTACAAGTCTGGATATTATCATTTCAATTTGCTAGATGTGCTTTCTAACTTTTTTCCTTGATCCACTCTTCCTCATTTATTTTCTTTCAAATTTTAAATCTCATCGTGGCACACACCGTTTCCTACCCAGTGGTCCAGCTATGCCTGGGAACTTGGCATATAAGAAATCATCTGTATGAGTCAGTGGTGCAGGGGATCAGTACAGTCATGTACTCCACACCTCTGGGATGACTATTTTCACTTTGCAGAATTAAAAAACATTGTTGATAGTTGCTTATTTAAAAAAATACTTTTTGATTTAATGATAGCTGTGTTCCACAAATTGAGGGGCGATTGGGGAGTTGTGGGTTAAATTGGTAAGAATAAGAAAGATAAGCCCAACTTGCTATGAACATGGCTAACTTTGGTTAAACAGCAGTGGTTTTAGGGTGTCCAAGTACCTATTATAGATTACAACATGAGAATAAGCCTGAGTTCGCTAAATTT
The DNA here is from genome assembly GCF_964213995.1 of Mustelus asterias. NCBI lineage: Eukaryota > Metazoa > Chordata > Chondrichthyes > Carcharhiniformes > Triakidae > Mustelus > Mustelus asterias. The sequence goes on along the minus strand of NC_135802.1, from coordinate 64,949,536 downwards.
TGGGAGCCATTTGAATTTAATAGCTGCAGGCCCAGTTTCTCAGGAGTTGAGAAGACCTGGATGTCCAGGTAATTGTTTCTCCAGCACTGTTTGTGGGTCAAATCCACTCAGGATGGCAGGGCAAGTTGAGATAGTGGTTGAAAAACCATACAAGATTCTGGACTTTTTAAATAGGGGAACAGCGTGCAAAAGCAAGGAAGTTCCGATAAATCTAGCGACATGAGGAAATGGTGACATGAGGAAAAGATTTTTTATGCAGTGAGTGGTTAGGATTTGGAATGCACTCTTGAGAGGGTGTTCTAGGCAGATACAATTGTGGCTTTCACAAGAGAATTGGATCATTATCTGAAAAGGAAAAAGCTGCAGGACTACAGGGAAAAGGCAGCCACGCCCGATTCATCGAGATGTCAGCCAGAAAATGCGCCATTACAAAACACATGTGGAAAAATGTGGCATGCAGATGTCGGGACTCATCTAAACAATACATGGGGGTGCCTCCAGAGTTTAGAGTGGAAGCCGCCAGCAACCCTGCACCCCAGGACAACACAGCAGTGGGTGGGGGGGATCATCTGCAGTTACATCTTCCAGATTTAGTGCCATCAAAGAAGTCCATCTTCCAGCTTTAGAGTGTTCCTGAAGATCTGTCAACATTTTCAGAAGGTGTGGCATCCAACCTCAAGGATGTTCCTGGAGATCCATCTGCCTTTCAGGAGGTCCAGCTTCTTTCTTCAGTCGTGGGTTGGTGCTGTTTCAATATGGTGCCCTGATGGGACAGGGGACAGTGCCATCAGACCTGTCCCACCACGGAAAATGATGCCAAACATCCGGGTGCATCATTAATGAGGTTGGGGGCTGGAGAACACGGTGCACATTCCTGCTAGTCTTTGCAGGACACCACCTGCCTCTTCCCTTCAACATTTAAATATCAATGGTACAATTTAAAGAGTAGCGGGACATTTTCCTATTATCCTTACTAATTTGGTTTGCCTCAATCAACACTGAAAGAAAAATCCAATCATTACCACTTGCGCAGCCTGTGTGATGCCAAATGGCAGCTGTGCTTATTCACCTAGTGACAGCTAATGTGCTTCAAAGTAATTAATCGTATCAAGTATTTTCAGACATTTGGATGTATTTAGTCACCAGTTTAAAATCTGACATAGTTTTCTATTTCTAACTATTATCTAATGAGAAGTTATGTCAGGAGCCCTTCGGGGTGTTATATTTATTTCGCTGGATTCGTCCAGATGCTCTCTAAGTTACCACTGTAGGATAATATTATTGCATGATTCATTAGCAGGTGTAATAAATGAAGTAATTTGCAATTCTCAAGCAGAATAAAGATAGTAAAAGTCTGGCATACTTAGGCATAAAACATTGGATGGTTAAGTGCGCTCAGAGGATGTCAGAACCACAAATCCGAAGCACAAGCTATTTGGGATGCTGTGCATCCAGGATCAAATAGCTGCCACATACCTTCCCTACCTCTGTATTTGTGTACCATATAAAAATCTTTGAGCTGTTATAAGTTCAGTTTGTTGTAACCCCATATATTTACCCGCAAATCTCCATAATCTACACATTTGTGGACACTAAGGGGCAATTTAGCATGGCCAATCCACCTAATCTGCACATCTTTAGAGTATGGGAGGAAACCGGAGCACCCGGAGGAAACTCACGCAGACACAGGGAGAATGTATAAACTCCACACAGACAGTGACCCGAGGCTGGAATTGAACCTGGGTCCCTGGCACTGTGAGGCAGCAGTGCTAACTACTGTGCCACCCCTGTCCTGTGATTGGCAAAGTGCACCCCCCGAAGATCAAGTCCCCACTTCCATCCTGTCCTTTCAAAGCCCTTTTAAAAAAAATAGGTTGACTGCTCCTGCCTGACTGCATATGACAAAGGTTTTATGGTGTGGGCAGTGTATTATCAGGGTCAATTCACTTGATCACAAGCCTAATTGACCTGAGATTACTTATTTCAATATGGAGGGCAGCCTGCCCATTTTGTCACACATCTACCCGCTTATTTATGGTGGTGAGTTTGGGAGTGACAGGAAAGTGATGGAGTGGGCACCCGCCCTCCCTGCCCAAGACACACCTGGTGGGACACATAAAATAAAGGCCATAGTCTTTAAAGAATTCAGGCCTTCTGATGGTATGCATGTGAGTTGTTGTTGGCTGTTCCTCTGGTATTTGCTTGTTCCTGGAATGCTGTTGCTTCTCTGGGGAATTCTGTTGCCATGGCGAGTGTTGTTGGTGTGGTGACTTTTGCTGTTGACCCGATGCATTGATTGGGGAATAGTCGACCTCTGGAAATGCTGGCCTTCAGTTCAATGCACATGTTTGACCAGTGGAGCACTTCTCTTGCCTCCCTCAGACTGGACTCAATTCCTTGGTGGCTTACATGGCTGCACTTCAGCATCTCTTCTCGTGTCTCTTCAGTGATAACCTCCCTCATCACTTTGTACAAGATGGCATTTTCAGTGATCATTTCATCTCTGAGTGCCCACTAATTTCTTAGAACAACAATTGTGTCCTTGGTAGTTTCAGGCCATCATTTTATCACAACTTCCTGGAGCAGTTTAAAAGTTGCATCTAGTTGTGTAGTTCGCTTGATCTGAGCAAGATTCTTCGCTCTCAGATTTAATGGGCAGGATTTTCCGGTCCCACCAGCTCCAAGACCAAAAATTCCTGCCTGAGGTCAACGGACCTTTCAATTGTCGGTCAAATTATCCTTCCAGCCCAAAACAATTCCCACAGCCGGCAGGACAGGAATATATATCCCAGCATCTCTGCTGAGTTGAAAAACCTCCAGAGAATGCCGTGCTGCTTTCTGTTGAATCTGGAAGACTTTACACTCTGTACACACATCATCAACTTCCTTCAAAGGGAGTGCAGCACTTGACAGCATATCGGCAATATGCATCTGCTACTGTACTGGTTGAAATGCTCACAAGCGAAGATAATAACCAGACACTCTTTCTTGATCTGTGCGTAGAGTTATTCTATTTGCGTTAATGCTCTGGGTTCAAACACAACGGCTTGTCCTTACTGGCTGAGGGTTGCTCCAAGTACTGCTTTGCTACCATCAGAATGCAGCGTGACTTTGTCACTGACATTGTAATAGCTCAGTACTGACGTTCTCGTCACTAGTTATTTGATTTGAATGAATGCTGCGGCTTCTTCCCCACACCAATACCACTGCTATACCCTTTACAGTGAGCTTGCATAAAGGTTCACACTCTGATAGCAAATTGGGCAGAAGTATTGCTTGGTAGTTCACAAATCCAGCTGATCACTGAATTGCCTTCACATCTGGTGATTGCTGCATCTTCGCGATCAGTTACACTTTATTAGGATCCTGTTGCGGTCATTTATGCATCAGTTGGATTGGTGACTTATGTACTTGACTTCAATGTGAAATGCAAAGTATATATTAAAATTCAATTACATCATTACAGATTTCAAAATAAATGCTGCAATGCAATGGTGAGCCTTAGTGCGCCTAATTTTATCAAGAACTTGGCTAAAACAGGCTAATTTCCGCAAATACAGGAAAATTTCAGTAAAATGTACAGGCACCTGGGAAATACAATCAAAACTTCATCTACAGTTCTTTGCAACTTCGAATTGCATTCCCTATTTAGAAACATTTAAACAGTCTGGAGTAGATCAGGCTGAGGGAGAATCAGTTCAGTCCAATTGGAGAAATCAGCTGATGTCTCTGCCGGGATCCAGACCTAAACTATGTGGGCTTGTGCAACCACTTCAATTTATAAACATTTCTGCTCTTATGTGAACATTTTTGTCTGATTTCCTGTCCCTCCCCTTTAACTGGTCACATTCCAGTTTGAAATCCCATTGGCCATTTCCCAGTTTCTGAATTGAGCTGAGTGAGTGTAATCGCCCTTGTGACATCGAGGCCCAGGAACAGGGTCACAAGACTCAGCCTCCCGGCCACACAGCGCTGCTTCTGCAGCATATCTGGGGCTGAATGTTCCCCAATGGGCACTGGGGAATTGGACATACAGGAAGGACCCAGGGTGGGGCTCAGTCTGGGCTGGGTGAGATACTTGACAATTGCACTCAGTATTTCTGGGGTTTGGGGATAAAGTACTCAGGAGTCCTGCTCAGTATCAGGGACAAGCACCCACTGCAAGGGGTGACGCATGGAGAGTATCCTGTTGGGGAGATTCCAGTGGATTATGTAACCATGGAATTGGATTGAAGGTTTTCCCTAAGTAAGCAAACAACTGTTGTTAAAATAATGTATTTAAGGTAGGCTCTGCCCTATTGGTATTGCTGTCATTTACACACTGAAGGGTGAGTATCTAAACTGTTGGAATGGTGCATAGGACTGGAGTGTGCCAAATAAAGTGGATGATCAAGTGAATTCACCAGCCTGTTCAATGAGTAACAAGTTATGGAACTTGAGTGACCCAGTGTAATCTACCCTGCAGTAAATGGCTAGAATCAATGTAGGGATTCTAGAAACAGTGTATAAAACGTTCATTGCACCATACCTAAAGTTCGATGTACAATTTTAGTCACCAAACTATGGGAAAAATGTGATTGCGTTAGAAAGGTTGCAGAGGAGATTCACCAGGATGTTGCGTGGACTGGAGCATTTCAGCTACAAAGAGAGGCTGGATAGGCTGGGGTTGTTCTTCTTAGAGTAGAAAAGGCTGAGTGGGACCTGATTGAGGACAAAATTACAAAGGACATTGATAGGGCAGATAGGAAGAAATCTTTCCCTTTGGTTGAGCAGCCAATAACCAGGGGTGGAGATTTAAGGTAATGAGCAGAAGGTTTAAGGAAACCGTTTTTCACCCAGAGGTTGGTAGGAATCTGGAACTCACTGCCTGAAAGGGTGGTAGATGTGTGAACCCTCACAACATTTAAGAAGCATTTAGATGAGCACTTGAAATGCCAAAGCATACAAGGCTATGAAGTAAACGCTGGAAAATGAGATTAGAAAAGATAAGTGCTTGATGACTGGCACAGATATGATGAGCTGAAGGACCTTTTTCTGTGCTGTAAAATTATGGCTGGAATTTTACTGGCACACCCCCCCTGAAGCTCGTAAGATCGTGCCCGAGGCCAGTGGAGAATGTCGTTCTGCAAACCTTGCCTGTCCCGATTTTGGGACAGGCGTGCCATTAAAATCAGGGCCTATAAGTATTATTAAAATCCCCTATTGACAAATGTTTGAATATTTCTACTTTGAAGACTTTTCTTCTTCATCTCCTGTCTCACTTGAAAGCAATTTAAATTGGAAAAGCGTGAGCCTTTCCTCTGAAGCATGTGGTGATACAAGAATATACTTAACCTTGAAGTTATCAAAGTTTCGATTTTGCTCTTGAAAATACAGGGAATCAAACCTGGATAGATGCAGCCTTTATTTTCTGTTGTGGAAGCAGAGATTTAAATGGATCACTTTAATATTGCAGCTGGGTTGGGGGAGGGTAAAATTGATCTTGAGCGATCACACGAAAACCAGCACCAGTGAACTGTCAGCCCGTTTTACAGAGATCGAAACAAACCACAAAAATTGATGCTCCCAGTTGCTCAGAAACCAGGGGAGCAATTTTGAGTCCACACTCCACGTCTGAGGTATGGCGGCATAGGCTCAAAATCCGAAGGCCATGATTTGTGCTGACGAGTTTGAGTTCCGATCTTCTGCGACCCCCCCCCCCCGCCGATGGAGTGGCCTGAAACCGCAGAATATTTGCACATCATTAGCGAGCACTCTCTCTGGCACTCCCTCTCCACACCCAACCCCCCCCACCAGATATTCAGTGGGCATTGGCATGATGTCATGCCATTTACAACAGGTCTACAGACGTGTGAACCTGGCACCTTCACATCAGAGGGGGTTTCTGAGGTGAACACTCAGACAGCCAATAACTTCCATGATATGCACTGCTCAGGGGCATTAGGGAGGACCTGGGGACAGGGATAGGTTCAACTCGGGGTCGGGGGTCCCAGAATCACCATTTTGGGGCGCGGGGTCGGGAGGGATCCCTTGCAGGCCTTCTCTACGCTTCATGTCAGGGCGCCCCTTGCTTTAAAGGGGTTGTAAATGCTGGCATGCAGACAACGCTTCCTTCCTGGGTTCCTGTTCATAGCACAGCTGAGGGAGTGCCCTTCCTTAGTGGGGGCTGGCAAGAGCGTGGGAGGGACATAGCATTGCCATTCTCACACTCCACAGAGGCACTGGATGAGTGTGGTGGTTCGCTCAAGCTTACTGGCACAAACTGACAGGAAGGGGGCTCTGTGGATGAACAAAGTGAAATTTATCGACAAACATTCAGATCCAAATGGTGTCCAATCTAAACTAGTACCCATATTCATCTATGCCCTCTGAATCTTCCTCACCCTCACGCTACATCTAGATGACTCCCCAGAATCCACAGCTGAGTTTGAGGTGCCTGTTCACTTCCATGCCCTTTTGCCAGAGATGATTTTGGCTGCCATTCCCTGCAGTCATGGAACAAGTGCTGGAGGGCCGTTTATATGGAACTCCCCAGTGTCTGCTGCAATTGACTTGTTATGCGATGGGCGAATCAGAGGGAACATGCTGCTGGAGCGGTGTGAAACCTGTGGGAATTGAAATTAACACTAATCAGCTGTAAGATTCAGTCTGAAAACACGCTGGCACCATTGGCACAAAATACTCTGTTTTTCACGCCAGACCCTACACTCAGCTATTTTCTGATAAGATTTCACCCAGGAGTATCATTGATGCTAGAGCTGGTTAACTCTGCTGGCAGAATTGAGGTTCCAGTTCTTTAAAGTGCAATCTCCGTAGCTGTAGGAATTTTGTGCTGGAGTGCAGTATTTAACACTTCTGTGTTGGAATTTTACTGCCTTGCCGGCCCGAGGCTTGTAAGATCCTGCCCAAGGCCAATGGAGAATGCAGTTTTGTGAGCCTCGCCCACCAGCCCTGAGCTGTCTATTTTTAATTTATTTCCAAAGGACCTCCTACAGCACTGTTCAGTGTGAGTCAGATGACAGGGTGTTTTATATTGTGGACCTGTTAAATGATGGTAACAACCATCTCTCTCCTGCTTAAAGTCGAGCCAGGTATCCAATTCTACTCCACCCAGTGCCTCACTGCAGCTTTTGCCTCAACAGAATCTTTCCCCTCTTTCAACAAGACCATCTTTGCCATCAGCTTATTTCTCTCCACTTCTCCAACATGCACTGAGACTTCTATTTTTGCTTCCTTTCAGAAGTGAAGACCCCTTTATTCCAGTCAATTCAGGTTGCTAGAAGCTAGAAATGGGAAAAAGGGTTTAATGTGTGGCCTTGTCAATATTGCCTGTTAAGGCCAGCCCAGTGTAAAACACGTTTTCTGGTTAGCGGAGGCAAAGTGAGGAATGGGTTGCTGGGAGTTGCAAACAAAGTGTGTTTGTTCCCTTTTGTAGTTGAATCCTTTTTTAAAAAAAATGGTTTTTAATGATGCAGGGGTCTGGGCAAATTCAACATCTATTGCCGGGTCAGTTGAGACACCCCCAATGACAAACCTGCAGTATCTGTATGCCGGGTCATAATGTAGGCCTAGTTCATTGGGAGTCTGTCTCACAGAGAACCCCTAGCCTCAGCTCAACTTCTCCCATGCCAACCACTCGCCCATCACCCACCCACCTCACCCATAATATATATAAAAATATATAATATATATGTACAATGGCAATATGCCAAATGGCCATGGATTCTTGAGGCTAATATCTTTTGTAAATATCAATGCTCTCCATGCCTTGTGCAAGCTGATCTGTTTTGTTAGAACTTTGTTATCGATCTGAAGGTGAACTAAAGCTAGCACAATCAAAAGGAAATCTGGCAGAACTCAGAAATACGACAACAGCAAAATCACAAATAACATGAAAGTTCCTGTGTTAAAATTGCACAGGTAACCTAAAATCTTTGTTAACAAGCTTTTTAATAGCCTTAATCATCCCTTTAATTGTTGGCTGGCATGGCTCCAGCTCTTGCATGAGCTTATCAACCTCAATATTTCGCAAGTGGGCAGTTACATAGGGATGCACGCCCAACATAATTTCTCACAATTGTACACACATTTGGGTCAGCTCCAAGCCTGACAGAGCACCATAAATTACTATACCTTATCCCCGCAGTGGTTCTGAAGGCCTATATAAAACCTACCCACTGCAAATAAATAAGGAATGGGAGAGCTGTCAAGTAAGTAGCCACTATTGAGGCAGCCAAGTTCAAAAGCCTGCCTCTGTTCACTGAGTTATTCGATCCATTCTGGAGATGTGGTTGAGGCATTATACACCTTTCATTCTCACTTCCCATACTCACTCATCCCTTCATACCAATCCATATCCCCTTACAAAGTATCCACTATGAACAAAACTCATAAACACACCAATAATTTTGGAAAGACTTTGAAAAGCGCAGAAACCTCTCAAAAGTCGAAAATGACTTCAAAATCCATTTAAGAAAACCTTAGTCTTCTTAACAACATGTACAAATGTCAGAATAAACAAAAATACGATATACACATTCCTCTTAACAGCTCATAAATCTGTCAAAATAACCAAGCTCACAATTTTCCTAACAACTAAGTCAGTATCTCCTGTTGAGCAGAATCCATTTGTGTTTTCAGAAGTCAACCAAACATTCATGATAAGATTTCATTGAACAAATATGTTAACAACTTGACCCCCCCCCCCTCCCCATTCTGAATAGCCTTCAAACACAGCCAAAACCTCAGGTCCTATCATGGCTTTTAAACAGCCAAACAAATGGCTGAACCTCAAGGACAATGGAAACTGAGCCATCTGTTAATGCTTTGAAATATTCAGACTGTGGAAAATGCCTTCGACCTTTCTATCTTTGCTTATTTTAGCATCCCTGGTGCATTTCCTCTGGACCAGGTCACCAAAATACTTCTACTAACGCTAATTGTTTTAGTATGTCTTCACCATCTATGTGTCTCCTGTCCATGACAAATAAGAGGAAGAGGGAGAGATTTAACTGAAACTAATTGTTCTCTAGCAACATCAATCTTTCTGTGTAGGAATTCCAAGATTGAATGCATAAATAATGCTTTCAGGCTTAAAACGTCATTTTCCAAAATGATCCCAATTAAAAATATGGGCTCCAGACCACTGCTTCTCAGTTTGTGAATCTCTTAGCTAGTCTCAGAACAGAAATTCTCTCCATTGACTGTATCAGCCCCAGTGGCAAATTATCAGCTCCCATTGATTTTACATACATTTCTCACTGCTTTTACAATTGACTTTAAATTCTAATGTTGGAGTTGGCTGATCTTCTGCAGCAGTGCAGTGTTATTCACACAATAAGGGTAACAAATCAGACAGATGTGCCTGCCTGAATACTGTAACATCAACATAAACCTTGAAAAGAACAACTCAAGCGCAACAACATTTATCGTAGACTTCATTAAAAAAACAAAAAAATTCTACTCAATCTGGGTTGTTTCTAAAAATAAACCAACATCAACTTGTTATTTATTTTATTTATTCGTGTCACAAGCAGGCTTATCTTAACATTGCAATGAAGTTACTGTGAAAATCCCCTGGTCGTCACACTCTGGCGCCTGTTCGGGTACACCGAGGGCGAATTTAGCATGGCCAATGCACCTAACCAGCATGTCTTTTGGACTGTGGGAGGAAATTGGAGCACTCGGAGGAAACCCATGTAGACATGGGGAGAACGTGCAGACTCTGCACAGACAGTGACCCAAGCCAGGAATCGAACCCGGGATCCTAGCATTGTGAGGCAGCAGTGCTAACCACTGTGGCACCATGTTGGGTGTCTTCAATATGGATAAACTTCCCAGGGTGCATCACAGAAGCGTAACCAGTCATAAACGGAATGCTGATGCAAAAAAGGTAAGAGTAGGCAAGGTGACTAAAAGATTTCTTAGAGTTGGATTTTAGGCAAAGGAAAAAATAAATGAATTTGGATTTAAATAGCATCTACCGTGATATCAGAGGTCTCAAACAGTTTCATAACTAATTAAATACTTGTGACATGTAGCCCCTATTGTAAGAATCACAGCAACGGGTCAATTTGCATACAGTAAGGTCAAACAAACAGCAATGTGATAATGACCAGATAATCTGTTTTGGCCAAAGGATTAATATTAATCAGAAAACGAGGTACATCTTCCCTGTTTTTCTTCAAAATGTGGGTGGCACGATGGCACAGTGGTTAGCACTGCTATCTCACAGTGCCAGGAACCCGGGTTCAATTCCAGCCTGACTGTGTGTGTGTGTGTGTGTGTGTGTGTGTGTGTGTGTGTGTGTGTGTGTGTGGAGTGTACACGTTCTCCCTATCTCTGCATGGGTTTCCTCCATGTGCTCCGGTTTCCTCCCACAGTCCAAAGATGTGCAGGTTAGGTGGATTGGCCATGCTAAATTGCCCCTTAATGTCCCAAGATGTGTAAATTAGAGGGATTATTTTGATGCATGGGGATACAGGGATAGGACAGGGGATGGACCTGGTAAGATGCTCTGTTGGAGAGTTGATGCAGACTCAATGTGCCGAATGGCCTCCTTTTGGATTCCATGAAAACAGTGCCATGTAAATTTATGCATCCACCTGACAGCGTAGATGGGGCCTCAGTTTAACACCTCATTCAAAAGGCAGCACATTTGTCAGTGCAATACAAGAAGAGGGAAGTCAAGTGGCAGAGATGTTTTTGGAATAAAATATGTGACTTAGATGGCTGATGACATTGCAAAAAGAACCTGGGATGCACAAGAGACAATGGTTGGAATATTGCAAGCTCTCGACAGGTTGTAGAACTGCAGGTTACAAGTCTCTGAAGGGAAGTATACAAATTTAAAGGTGCACCAGCAAATAGGGTCATAAGACATAACAGGCTACAAGATGAAGGCATGTAAAATCGCCGGCTAACCCCTCCCTGATGAGCTCAATGTATTCTATGTCCGTTTTGAGCAAGAGGTCAGCACGAGCATGCTCTCCACCCTGGAAGAACCTATATCTGGGTCACCATTGCAGATGTCAGAGCAGCTTTCTTGAAGGTCAACCCACGGAAAGCAATTGGCCCGGATGGAGTACCCGGACGTGCACTCAGATCCTGCGCGGATCAGCTGGGGGAGGTATTCACAGACATCTTCAACCTCTCTTTTACAACAATCTGAGGTCTCCATCTGCTTCAAGAAGACGACCATCTTCCCGGTAACTAAGAAAAACCAAGCAGCGTGTCTTAATGACCATCGACTGGTAACTCTGACATCCATCATCATGAAGTGCTTCAAAATGTTAGTCATGGCACGAATCAATTCCAGCCTCCCGGACTACCTGGATCCACAACAGTTTGCCTACTGCCGCAACAGGTCCACAGCAGATGCCATTTCCCTGGCCCTGCACTCAACCCTGGAACACCTAGATAACAAGGACACCTATGTCAGACTCCTATTTGTTGACTACAGCTCAGCCTTCAACACTATTATTCCCACGAAACTCATCTCCAAATTCCGTGGCCTGGGCCTCAGCACCTCCCTCCGCGACTGGATCCTGAACTTCCTAACTCACAGACCACAATCAGTAAGGATAGGCAACAACATCTCCTCCACAATCATCCTCAACACCGGTGCCCCACAAGGCTGTGTTCTCAGCCCCCTACTACTCTCCTTACCTATGACTGTGGCCAAATTCCCCTCCAATTCGATTTTCAAGTTTGCTGATGACACCACCGTAGTGGGTCAGATCTCAAACAATGACGAGACAGAGTACAGGAATGAGATAGCGAATCTGGTGAACTGGTGCGGCAACAATAATCTCTTCCTCAATGTCAACAAAATGAAGGAGATTGTCATCGACTTCAGGAAGCATAAAGAAGAACATGCCCCTGTCTACATCAATGGGGACAAAATAGAAAGGGTTGAGAGCTTCAAGTTGTTAGGTGTCCAGATCACCAACAACCTGTCCTGGTCCCCCCATGCCGACACTATTGTTAAGATAGCTCACCAACACCTCTACTTTCTCAGAAGACTAAGAAAATTTGGCATGGTCAGCTATGACTCTCACCAACTTTTACAGATGCACCATAGAAAGCATTCTTTCTGGTTGTATCACAGCTTGGTATGGCTCCTGCTCTGCCCAAGACCGCAAGAATCTACAAAAGGTTGTGAATGCAGCCCAATTCATCACGCAAACCAGCCTCCCATCCATTGACTGTCTACACTTCTCACTGCCTCGGCAAAGCAGCCAGCATAATTAAGGTCCCCACGTACCCCAGACATTCTCTCTTCCTTCGGGAAAAAGATACAGAAGTCTGAGGTCACATACCAACCGGCTCAAGATCAGCTTCTCCCCTGCTGCTGTCAGACTTTTGAATGGCCTTACCTTGCTTTATCTTTCTCTACACCCGAGCTATGACTGTAACACTACATTCTGCACTCTCTCGTTTCCTTCTCTATGAACAGTATGTTTTGTCTGTATAGCATGCAAGAAACAATACTTTTCACTGTATGATAATACATGTGACAACAATAAATCAAATCAAATCAAAGGGTCAGAGTAGGGAAAATAGTAAATAGACAGAACCAAAGTTTCTTTGTCCGAATGCATGTGGCATTTGTAACAAGATAGATAAACTGATGGCAAGGTGATCAAGACTGGGGGCGGAATATTCAGGAGGTTTTGACATTTCGAAGGATGGTTAAGAAAGGGAAAGGAGGTGGGATAACTCAGTTAATAAAACATGAGATCGGTAGAGTGGTGAGAAATTATTTTGATTCAGAAGATCAAAATGTAGAATCAATGATGGTGGAGTTAAAGAACAGCAAAAGCAAGAAGCCTCTGGTGGGTATAGTTCATTGTGCTCTATATAGTAGCTGTATTGTAGGACAAAGTACAAATCAAGAAATAATGAGGGCTTGTAAGGCAGTACTGCAATAATCATGGGTGATTTTAATTTCACATAGATTGGAGAAATCACATTAGCAAAGGTGGCCTTGAGGACAAGCTCACAGAACGTATTCACAACAGTTTCTTAGAACAATACCTTGTGCAACCAATCAAGATACAGGCAATTTTAGAACTGGTAATATGTAATTAATTAATGAACTCATAGCAAACGATCCTTGTGGCTACAGTGATCATAACATGGCAGAATTTTTCATTTTGCTTTAAGGTGAGAAACTTGGGTCTGAAACTAATGTCTTAAACTTAAAAGGCAACTACGAAGGTATGAAATCAGCATTGGCAAAATAGATGAGAAAATAGGTCAAAAGGTAAGATGATATAAAAGCAGTGCCAGACATTTAAGGAGATATTTCATAACCCTCAACAATGGTATGTCCCGTTCAGAAATAAAGACTCCATGAGAAGGATGCACTATCATAGAATCCAACAGTGCAGAAGAAGGCCATTTGGCCCATCGAGTCTGCACTGACCACAATCCCACCCAGGCCCTATCCCCGTAACTCCATGTATTTACCTTAATTAGTCCCCCTCACACGAAGGGGCAATCTAGCATTGCCGATCCACCTAACCTGCACATCTTTGGACTGTGGGAGGAAACCAGAGCACCTGGAGCAAACCCATGCAGACATGGGGAGAACGTGCAAACTCCACACGGACAGTGACCCAAGTTGGGGATTGAACCCCGGTCCCTGGTGCTGCTAACCACAGTGCCACCGTGTCGCCCAAATCTGTGGTGAAATAAGGAAGTTAAGGACAGTATCAAATTGAAAGAAAAGATGTACAAAGTGGTCAGTCAAAATATTCAGAAACTTTTAAAAACCAGCAAAGAAAGACTATAAAATAATAGAGGGAGAAAATAGAATGAGAGTAAATGAGCAAATAACATAAAAACAGACAGTGAAAGATTCTAGAAGGATATAAAAATGAAGTGAATAACCAAAGTAAATGTTTAACCCTCACAGATACTTTGACAAGCATTTTATATCATTTTCACAGTCGAAGACACAAAAAATATCCTAAGAATAGTAAAAAACAGCAGGAAGCAAAACCAATACCATTTGGGAAAATGTACGAGACAAACAAATAGGATGAAGGGCTGGCAAGTCCCCTGAACATGATGACCTGCATCCTAATGATTTAAAAGAAAGAGCTGCAGAGTTCGTGGATGTACTCACTGGGCCAACTTCTGCTCTTACGTCTTATGGTCTTTCTGTTATCCTGTGGCTGTTTCATGCTATTCCACTGGCAAGAAGCTGCTAAGGTCAGAACTCAGAAACCTACCAGTGTGAATCATGCTCTCCGTATTTTGAGCATGTGCCACTATTCCCACAGATGAGAGCGTGGGTTCAAAATTGTCCCCACAGAAACACAGAAATTCAGAGCAGAAATAGACTATTCAGCACTTTGAACCTGCTCTGCTATTCATTATGATCATGGCTGACCTTCCAGGAAACGCACGCAGAGAACGTGCAAACTCCACACGGTAACCCAAGGCCAGAATGGAACCTGGGTCAGTGGCACTGTGAGACAGCGAAAATAACCACTGTGCCACCATCCTCTTCACAGCTCACCCTCCCACCCAGCTTCATGTCATCTGCAAATTTGGAGAAACTGCATTTAGTTCGTTCATTTGAATCATTAATAAATATTGTGAATAGCTGGGGTCCTCGCACTGATCGCTGATTAAGGAAGTACTGGTAAGATATTTAGAAGATCAGTATGCAATTAAGCAGAGTCAACAGAGTTTTATGAAAGGGAACTCAGGTTAAATTATTAGGATTCTTTAAGGATATGATGAATATGAGAACCTGTAGACTTCGTGTAGTTGGATTTTAAGACATTTAGTAAGGTGCCACATAAAGGTTACCAAAAGAGAAAATGCTGGAAAATCTCATCAGGTCTGGCAGCATCTGTAAGGAGAGAAAAGAGCTGACGTTTCGAGTCCAGACGGCCCTTTGACAAAGTTTTGACAAAGGGTCGTCTGGACTCGCAAGGTCAACTCTTTTCTCTCCTTACAGATGCTGCCAGACCTGCTGAGATTTTCCAGCATTTTCTCTTTTGGTTTCAGATTCCAGCATCTGCAGTAATTTGCTTTTAGCCATATAAAGGTTTACGATACAAGATAAGAACTCATGGTACAAACTCAGAAAATTCTGGAAAATCCCAACAGATCTGACAGCATCTGTGGAGAGAGAACAGAGCTAACGTTTCAAGCATGGATGACTCTTCGTCAGAGTTCATGGTGTTATGTTGGTGGTATATTAGCATGGATTAGAGGATTACTTAACTAAGAGGAAGCAGAGCTTCAGGACAAATGGTAATTAGAGGAGTGGCATAGGGATCAGTACTGGGGCGTTAACTATCTAAAATCTTAATGACTTGGATGAAGGAACAAAGTGCATGTGGCCAAATTTGTGCACCAATCTTCTGCCTCTGTTCCTGAATCTGATGATTTTCCATAGGAAAGGCGGGAGAGCAGAAGTTGCGTGGAAAAGTGAAATAATCTGCCTCTTTAATTTGAGGCTGCATGGTGGCACAGTGGTTTGCACTGCTGCCTCACAGCACCAGGGACCCGGGTTCAATTCCGGCCTCGGATGACTGTATGTGGAGTTTGCACATTCTCCCCATGTCTGCATAGGTTTGCTCCGGGTATTCCAGTTTCCTCCCACAGTCCAAAGATGTGCGGGTTAGGTTGATTGGCCATGCTAAATCAACCCTGGAGTCAGGGGGATTAGCAGGATAAATATGAAGGGTATAAGGCCTGGGTGGGATTGTGGTCAGTGCAGACTTGATGGACTGCACTATAGGGATTCTATGATTCTATGAAATGTGCACCCTGAGGTCATTAGAGAGCTTAAGTGCTTGCCTTCTGACCTCCCAAGATTTGTATCTATGCTGCCACTAATGTTCTATATACAGAAATTCAACATGCTGTCCTTTTTTTCATTTGTTAATGGAATGTGGATGTTGCTGTCCATCCCTAATTGCCTTTGACAAGGCAGTGGTGAGATGCCTTCTTGAACTGCCACAGTCCATGTGGTGTAGATTCACCTACAGTGCTATTCGAGAGGAAGCTCCAGGATTTTGACCCAGTCGTAGTGAAAGAACGGTGATATGGTTTCAAGTCAGTATGGTGTGACTTGAAGGGGAATTTGCAGGTGATTTTGTTCCCATGAGTCTACTGCCCTTGGCCTTTTAGGTGGTAGAGGTTGTGGGTTTGGAAAGTGCTGTCAAAGGAGGCTTGGCAAGTGGCCGTGGTGCATCTTGTAGGTGGTTCATACTGCTGCCACTGTGGAGTGAGTAGATGTTGAAGGTGGTGGATGGGGTGCCAATCAAGTGGGCTGCTTTATCCTTGATAGTGTTGAGCTTTTTGAGTGCTATCAAAGTTGTACTCATCCAGGCAAAGCAGAGAGTATTTGATCACATTTTTGAGTTGTGTCTTATAAATGGTGAACAAGCATTGGGAAGTTAGGAGGTAAGTTACCTCCTGCAGAATTCCCAGCCTGCTGAATTCTGACCTGCTGTTGTAGCCATAGTATTTGTGTTAAGCCTCTTGTCAATGGTGATCCCAAGGAGGTTGACAGTGGGGATTTAGTGATGGTAATGTTGTTGAATGTCACACATGGATGGTTAAATTCACTATTACTGGAGATGATCATTGCTTGGTACTTGAATGGCATGAATATTACTTATTATTTTTCAGTCCAAGCTTGAAGGTTGTCCAAGTTTTGCTGCACGTGGGCATGGACTGCATCATTATCTAAGGAGTTACTAATGGAACTGAACACTGTGTAATCATCAGTGAACGTTCCACTCCTAATGCACTGATGGAGGGAAAGTCATTTGTGAAGCAGCAGAACTTAGTTGGACTGAAGGCATTGCCCTGAAGAACTCCTAAAGTAATGTAGTGCAGCTGAGATGCACAAACCACAATTACCTTCCTTCACGTCAGGTATGACTTCAGTCAGCGGAGAGTTTTCTCCCGATTCCCACTGGCTTCATTTTTGCTCTTTACATTCGGGTCAAATACTGCTTGTGCAGTCACCCCAGTGCAATTGCCCCAGCTCTGTGCATACATAGCTTCGCATTCAGCAAATATCCCTTAACATATTACTTTCAGAAACATTCTAGTTTCAATTAGTCAGTCAATAACCAAGCACAACTATTAACCCAATTATGACTGTTTAAATGGTAAGTGTTTTAAAATAAGGAAATTATATTACATTTCTGTTCCTAACAATATGCCACTGTTTACTCTTGTTCATGTGGTGTCTGTCTCTTTAAGACAGCACAGCAGAAAAGAGTCTCCTGACTTGATGAACCAATGTAATCCAAGAGTGAGTGATCACCCCAGAGGTGGAGGCCTCTCTCAGGCAGAATCTTCTAGCAGCCATGTAGTTAACAGCATAAAGACTGGAGCTCAGCTCCAGGATGGCCTAGTGCTGCAACTCCTATACCTAGATTATCTTACCAATAAATACCTTTTGTCTTAACGAAGTCTGAAATCTCTTGACGACACTCGAGTGCCACTGCATAACATTTACCCGTTATTTAGCAGTGAAGTCCGACTTTCCCCAAATTCACATTACTGCTGTTTAGCAAGTCAATCTGTTGAGCAGCTGTGTACACACTGTCTTTCACTGAACATTACTGAAATTTCTATTTATATTTCCTGTTTGTCAGAGCAATACTGCAGTGGATTCACCAGTGGCCATTTCATTGCAGTATTTGTCACCAAATTCTAACATGAATGGAATTCGCATGGAACAATGTAAGCTGTTAAAGCTTGAATGATAAACTCATTTAACATCTGATCATATCATTAGTGAAAACTACACAGCATTATGACTGACTAGTGACTCCTCCTTTTAAATTTATACGCCTTGAGTTCAAGGACACTGTACATGAATGGATGTTGTAAACAAGGCCAATTAAAGCAATACTATTCGATTTACTTTACTTAAAGCATCAGATGAGCAATTAAAAGGCTCGATTTTCTGTCAGGATTAGAGATATTTTTGCGTTCTGGTGTATGACGACAGCATCACATAGACATCTGAAGACAATTAAAGCATTTCTAAGTACCTCTGTGGGTGTGACGTTGCAAATGCATTATTGTGACGCAGAACCAAATAATCAGCCAGATGAAACTTCAGGTCACGTAGGAGCTGAGTTCAAGCAACTAAAGGTACTGGAGGGGTCAGTAAAATTGGGAAGAATCTTCTGCTGATGGAATATTTTCAGCATTCACATTTCTGCATCCCGACCCCTCATGGGTCAGAAGTGCACCTTCCAATACTATCTTACAGGAGACACCTCCTAATTGGTTGCCTCTGCATTCACCATTCAATTAAGGACGACAGGTGGATTCCTGAGGCTGCAAGCACAATTGAAGGGCTTACACCAGGGAAAGGTTGGCAATCCCAGTGGGAGAAATGGATGGTAGTCAGGCAGAATGCCGAGTGTGAGGGTCCCTCAAAATGAAAGCAACCTCGGTAGCACGAATAAAATACCAAAAATAAAGAGGCCCGAAGTTGGTAGAGTCATCAGCAGGAAGGAAACCCCTGTGGACGGTTTGTTAAGCCACAAATGCAGCCTTTCATCACAGTGGTCTGGTCACTGGACATGGAGGCTCTCGCTCCAATCACCCCCTGACTTGCCACCAAGAGGCTGTTTCCATTGACATGCCAGTGTCCCCTCTGACTTCAGCAAGATCTTGGCAGAGACACTCACTGCACCCCCAATAAGCACCATTTTAATTATTGGCTACCTGCCATCACGTCTGATATTTACTCACCTCAGGCAGGATTTGTGTGAGACAGCAACACTTTGGGGCGGTAATCCAATGCTCTTGTTTCCAATCTTGCTTCTGGTCCCACCTTAAAAACAACTTCCAGGAAGATTTTGCCGAATGCTGCTAAGTGATATTTCAAAACATCTTCATGCTTGACTTGAAAATTTAGGGTGCCCATGAAATAATAGGCCAGAATTCTACGCCGTCCCCCCACCTCCCTGCCCGACACCTTCCCAGCTTGGTTCTGAGAGGGACAGTGTAAAATTGCATGAACGGGATTCCCTCCAGGATCTTGCCCTCCCTGACCCAGATGCAATTTTACAGTGGGGCAGGCAGGGCTTCGGACAGGAAGCCCTCCCATGCCCTTATTAAAGCCGTTTTTAAGGCAAGGATAGATAAATGTTTGAACAGTAAAGGAATTAAGGGTTATGGTGAGTGGGCGGGTAAGTGGAACTGAGTCCACAAAAAGATCAGCCATGATCTTATTGAATGGCGGAGCAGGCTCGAGGGGCCAGATAGCCTACTTGTGCTCCTAGTTCTTATGTTCTTATGTTAAGAGGCCACTTAATGGCCACTTAAGGGCCTTTTCCCACTCACCTGCAATGTTTAGGCTTGTGGGTGCTAGTTGGATCAGGGTGCCATACAGAAAGAGTCTTCACCCTTGACGCTCATGCAGGAAAGTGAACGAACCTCAATTCGAGGGCCTCTACAGATTTGGGGCATCCACCCCTCAGATAGCTCAGAGCTCTGGCCCTCCCTCATCCCCCGCCGTACCCATTTACACCAAGATCACCCCTCCCACCCCTCTGCAAAATCCCAAGGGCATCGTCTACCCTGCTGGCCTTGGAACTCCTGGTAGTTACTTGAAATGTGGTCCATGTACTCATGTACTCTACAAATGGTATGCTTTGTCTGTATAGCGCGCAAGAAACAATACTTTTCACAGTGTATCAGTACATGTGACAGTAATAAATCAAGGCAAATCAAAATCTTCTGACCACTGCAGGGGCTGGATGGCTGTCAGCCAATCTCTGCAAGATGGATTTCAGTACAAGGGTAGACGGAAGTCTTGCTTGCTGCCAATCCATGCTCAATTGAGCATTAAATGGCAGTGGGTCTGTCAGAGTCAGCGGGGATGCATCTCTCCACTGACTCTCAGGATGGCAGCCTTTATGTGTACAACTGACCTATTTTGTTAAAGGACTATGAATAATTGTTTACAACTCTGATGCTATTGTCCATTGCTGTAATATGCCTGCACGTTAATTGACAAAAATAATTAAAGTGGTATTTGGCATAATTTGAAAGTATTTGGGTATTTGTAATAATTCCAAAAGTGAAAGGTTTTCAATTATAATTAAAGCAAATTAGTTCAATTTTCATGTACTAATGTGACACCATTCTAAATGGTTAAGAACGGGTTCGAAACAAGAATGGTTGACTGCCAACATTTCTTAATTTTGTGGGCAAGCTCAGTCACATAATTATTCACAGAACCAGTGTAGACTTGGACTGGTGCAGTGAACACATAGGTAGTGATAGCAGGAAACTTCATCTGTCAAATTGGAGACAATTAAAAGAAAATGTGGCATAAGGCGATGACAATTCTGAAAGCTTTTGGAAAAGCTCAAAACACAGTTCCATTTGCCAACAATGAAGGGGCAAAGAAGCGGTACAAACAGCACAAGTACGTAAGTAAGGGATGGAACAGCCCTACTACGTGCCTCTTGTTTGAAGGCTATTGAAGTGAAAATTATTTCAAAGACAATAATCCTTTGTGCCAATCCATGACATGATTCCAGAAGTCAGGATTGCAATAGGCCTGCAAGAAGGTAGAGCCAAGTTTCAGGTTGCTTTTGACCATTAATGGATGTAATAACGCTATACATCTATTTATATATGCTATTTATAGATGTGGGAACAGCAGTTCGCACAACTTTGTACCCAGCTCTCAATGTTCCAAGCCCTGTAAAGCACATTCTCAGTGAGTCAGCAGATTGCAGATATGGTTGGTGACAACTGTGGCCAAATAGGCGACATGGTGGCACAATGGTTAGCACTGCTGCTTCATAGCGTCAGGGATCCGGGTTGGAATCCCGGCTTGGTTCACTGTCTGTGTGGAATCCATACGTTCTCCTCATGTCTGCGTGGGTTTCCTCTGGGTGCTCTGGCTTCCTCCCACAGTCCAAAAGATGTGCGGGTTAGGTGCATTGGCCATGCTAAATTCTCCCTCAGTATACCCGAACAGGTGCCAGAGTGGCGACTAGGGAATTTTCACAGAAACTTCATTGCAGTGTTAATGTAAGCCTACTTGAACAAAGAGGCTGTGCTGGTTGCATATCAGGCTGACAAGTCTATCGTGCAGCCCACTTAAACAAATCACATACTACAATTAGGTTTTTTTCCAAGGAAGCAACAAAAAGTTTGGTTGATACACACTAATGATGCCATTGGCTATTTTGATTCAGCTTCTTTCAGGATTAAGAGATTTTACATGCACTAATAATCTACCAAAGCAATGCTTTTCACCTTTGAACAGATGCAGCTATGTAAGTACCATTGAATGGGTACACATTATCCATCATGACTTGGCTGGTATCCTTTCATTAGTTCTCTTCTTCCAAAGTAAAGGAAATTAAGGAGATGTGAAAAATGGTGGTTGATCTAACATGTCCGACTTTACACTATTGCCAAAATTAGAATTATTCCAAGTGAGTCCAGGTAACATCTATGAAGTACTTCAATCACTGTGCCAATAAATATAATGGGGCTGAACATTTCAACATATCAGTTAGGGCTGCATTTTTGTAAAGATGTAGAAGTCTCTGGCTTAGCCAAAATGGCATCAGCCATTCCAAAAACACTAACACGAACTCAATACCCACCATTTTTGCCAGACTTGGAACAAGGGCGGGATGTAGTTTGCACATCTGTGGTTCACAGAAGCAGCTGCAAATATGAAAGTGTAACTGCCTTCAAGCAGATCCAATGCAGACCCAATTTTCACGATGGGGATGTCCAAAACATGATTTGTGGGCTTTACACTTTTCACAAGAAGGTCTAATGCTGCCAGAGTTATTTGTAGAGATAGGGTATCTTTATGGAGAGGTAATACCTTTTTATTGAGGTCCAGGGAACTTTTGAAAGAGGTCAGGTGCATTTTGGGAGAGGTAAGTTACCCTTTGAGAGAGGTTAAATGCTATTTTGGGGTGCTAAAAGTAAACATGATTGTATGTAAAAAGTGACTAACTCATTGGGGCTATCAAGGCACTTAAATCTCCCGGGCTTTAAATGTGTTTTTTTTAAAACTCATTCTCATTCTGCAGTTTAAAAAAAAGTCTTTGACATTTCACTCTGTTGGCATAAATCTGTGGGTTATCATTTGTGCCACAGTTTGATTGACAACTCCAAGTGGTCATAAAGTCTGTGATGTGGATTATGAATATAAATGCTCATTTTTATAAGGGATTATGCACCTGAATGAAATATTTATTTTAAAGGATTCTGTTGAGGGAATGTAATATATTGAATGGACTTTTATGAAGGAGAGTATTTTAAAAATTAAAGTATGCAATAGATAGTCAGAATTTTATTTCCTCTCACTATGGTCCTGAGGTCTGGACATGGTAAATACTGTAAAAAGTGTCACAACACCAGGTTAAAGTCCAACAGGTTTATTTGGAATCACGAGTTTGTGCTACCAAATAAACCTGTTGGACTTTAACCTGGTGTTGTGAGACTTCTTACTGTGCCCACCCCAGTCCAATGCTGGCATATTCACATCATGATGAAAACTGGATGAGTTGGCATGGACAGTGCAAGGGAAAGGGTGGTAGGTGGGGCATAGATGATATAAGTTGGCACTAAGTTGACTTTTGGAGCTATAAAGGGCAATGGCATGTAGAAGTGCATAAGTTGACAAAGAGGGTATGAGGGGTCATGGGTGTGGGGTGCATGATGTAGTCTGGGTTGGTATAGATGGTGTGTGGGAGTTTGTGAGGCTGAGGAGATATGAGGGGGCATGAGGAGTGAGGGCTTTGGGCCAGGAACAAAGCCAGGCCCAGGGACACCTGCCCTGCAACTCTACTCATAAAACTGGCCTCTGGCTGATGCTGTGCCACGATGATAGACCTAATAATCAATAACCTGGCATACTTTTCAACTTAAGGCTCAGGCCAGGATTGGCCTGAATCCCTTAAGTCTGAAGAAGAGATTTTTTTTTGGATGGATGGATTATAAGGCTTAAAATGTGGGCTGGAGAGACATGAAGGTTTAATTCTGGATGGAAAGATGTCCAAAATACATGAGTGCATCAAAGCCTCTACAAATATGGTGACCTTTAGTGAATTCACTAGAGAAGGTCAAGGTGCAACACCTCAGAGATCATTGGGCCAAATGCATTTTGAAACTGACAACTTCACTTTCTATCAGTGGTCTGTTGGATGCAGTAGGCTAAGCCACAGAAGGTGATTGTACCCATTTGTATAATTAACAGCAGAGTGATTCCATCAGTTACTTGAAGTTTAACATCAATAGAATTTGCCTAAATGATGGCTAAGTAAATTTGACACATCTATATACATCACACCCTCCAAGCAAATTAATCTAATTATTCTGTTCAATGTAAAAATGAAAAAAGTAGTACTTTAATCTTAAGGTGAAAAATAAAGCATTGGCAGAAAATGTCGAGTTCTATCCAGGAAATGGGTGCATTCCTAGTAACAGAGAGGAAAATAAACAGGAACAGTGTGACAAATGCCAACATCAAGTACTGAGGCCAAGGGTAATGTCATCAATCAGGATCAATGACTGAAGGAATGAAAAATGCCTAGGGAAATAAAAGATCAAGGCATCGAAGGCAACGTTATTGCTGGTGCAGTGATCAAGGTCAACAGCTCAACACCTAGTTCCTCAAGATGGATGAAGTACTGTTACCTCATACCATTTGTACACGCCAGTTGCTGTAATAACATAAAGTGACTGAAACTATAATTTTGGTTTTAAAGCAGGGTTTGGAATTATTTCTTCTCCTATATTGAAGAATAAAATAAGGGCTAGTTAAGTCAAAGCAAATCTACCTGCAGGTTTTGTTTAAAAAAAATTCCAGTGCAAAAATAGCTCATCTCACCACTGCCGATGTGTTAATGCTTATTTTTGTCACTGCACTGGGTCTGTGAAAAAAGATAATTTGTTTTACAAAATGATCCAGTTTTTTGATCAGAAACCTCTGTGTCCTTTCAACACAATTGCATTGAGTTACTTATGAATGAACAAACAAGTTATCATTTTATAATGATCTGTCCGTTAGTAATCTGAATACAGTGAAGTGCTAAGGGCACATAATATACAGACTGCTGAAATAAAACATAAAATTTACTAAATGTCCTTGGTTAGAGCAGGTTCAAAGCCTAAATTTTAACTTGGGCTGCAAGAGCAAGCACAAGGTTGGTGGGGCAAACATGGGTCCGGTGCTTCTCAGTGGCCAGTGTTTTTGGAGCGAACAATCCCAAATATATGTTAAAATGGCTTTAAGATCTGAATTACATCAGGTTCAAAAGTAATTGATTGGCTGTAAAGTGTTTTCGGAAGTCCTGAAGTTATGAAAGTTGCTGTGAAAGTGAAAATCTCTCTTTGTATTAATATTGTATTAATATTGTATTAACCTTTACCTGGTCAGATCCCATTTGGAGTGTTATGAACAGTTTTGGGCCCTGTATCTAAGAAAGGATGTGCTGGCCTTGGAAAGGGTCCAGAGGAGGTTCACAAGAATGATCCCTGGAACTTTTGTATGAGGAACGTTGAGGACTCTGGGTCTGTACTCGTTGGAGTTTAGAAGGATGAGGGGGGGATCTTATTGAAACTTACAGGATACTGCGAGGCCTGGATAGAATGGAGAGGATGTTTCCACTAGTAGGAAAAACTAGAACCAGAGGGCACAACCTCAGGCTAAAGCGACGATCCTTTAAAACGGAGATGAGGAGGAATTTCTTCAGCCAGAGAGAGTTGAATCTGTGGAACTCTTTGCCGCAGAAGGCTGTGAAGCTCAGGTCATTGAGTATCTTTAAGACAGAGATCGATAGGTTCTTGATTAATAAGGGGATCAGGGGTTATGGGGAAAAGGCAGAAGAATGGGGATGAGAAAAATATCACTCATGATTGAATGGCGGAGCAGACTCGATGGGCCGAGTGGCCTAATTCTGCTCCTATGTTTTATGGTCTTACCCATACTCCTAAATGGGTTCCTGTGAATAAATTACACCACATGACTCTATTGAATGTCATCTTTATCTCACATTCTATATATTAATGATGTTATTGCCTACTTACTCAAAGGCTTCACATGCCTTCCAAAAACTTGGAGTAAACGTTGCAGCTGGCATAAGTGTGGCACCAAGCTGAAAGGCAGAGTGCTAGTTTAATGCCATTACTTACCCTGAACGTCCCATTTTTGTCAGCATGGTGAGTTGAAATCAACACTTTATTTGTAATCAATTATAAAAACTTTGAATCAATGGACTGTATCAGGGTCAATCATAGCTGCATTGGCAGCACTCTCACCTGACTCAGAAGGGGTTGTGTTCAAGCGAGTTGAGCACATAATCCAGGCTGACATTTCAGTGCTGGACTGAAGGAGTCCTGCAATTTCAGGGTGTTGTCTTTTTGATGGGACATTAAACAAAGTCTGTGCAAATTGCCTGTCATGTTTCCCATATTTCAACTGTGACTATGCTTCAAAGTATTCAATTGGTTGTAAAATTTTGGAAGTCCTGAGGTTGAGAAGGTTGCTGTGAAAATGAAAATCTTTCTTTGTATTAATTTTGAATTAACTTTTATCCATACACCTAAATTTGAATAAATTACAGCACGCGCGTCTGTAACATCTGAAGCGTTTGTCTGAAAATTCCTATGGCTTAATTTTTAATGGAAAAATGGGTATTATTAATATCTGCTCAGATTTGTTTTTGCAGCAATTGATGGAATATTACTTGAAACAGACAAAAGCAAGCATGTAAAGTGATGAGTCAAATGCACGGAGCGACAAGCTGAATGCGAAACGCCCTAGGTTACCCTGATCCATAGAATACCTATAGTTGAGGAGGCTGCCATTCGGGCCATCGAGTCTGCACCAACTCGCAAAGCAGGATCCTGTCCAGTCCCTCCCCTCTGCCCTATTTCTGTAACCCCGTGCATTTGCCATGACTGATCCACCTAACCTGCACATCTTTGGAGTGTGGGAGGAACCCACACTGGAGCATTCAGACGAAACCCACGCAGACACGGAGAGAACTTGCAAATTCCACACAGACAGACAGTGACCCAAGCCAGGGATCGAACGTGGGTCCCTGGAGCTGTGAGGCAGCAGTGCTAACCACTGTGCTCCCTTGCTGTCCAATATGGGATTTTACATGTTAAGAGCACATAGTATCATTGATAATAGAACCATCAATTATGTTGCTGTGACATAGCTTATCTGTACTTGAGAAGGCTGAGCTGATGAGCAGTAGCGCAAAATTGTATTAAATTTGCGCTGGCAGTAGTTTCCTATTCAGGATCGGCATCTTACTAACTGTCTACAAAATACTGTTACACCTCCGAATATCCAGTCTGCTATTAGGATGACATGATTGAATTTGACTTTTCTAATACAGCAGAGCTAATCAGATTTTAGAACTGGAAAGGTTTGCTGAACTCCAGATATATTTACATGCTGCGATAAATCAAACCGGATGTAGCTTTTGTAACTGCACTTCAGGAATACTTGCATATTTCATTCCTTTTCCATTACATACAGTGCAAATAGTGGCAGGTTCACCAGAGACACATTAGCATCCCAAAGGAAAAAGGATAAGAACATAAGAAATGGCAAAGGAGTATATTATACTGCCCCTTGAGCCTGCTCCACCATTTAATGCCATCGTGGATGATCTTCTGCCTAAACTTCATTTTCCCACCTGCGCTCCATATCCCTTGATTCCGTGAAACTAAACATGGGTAAAGAATTCCAATGATTCATAACCCTCTGAGTGAAGAAATTTCTCCCCATCTCAGTCCTAAATGATTGATCCTTTGTGCTGATGATGCCCCCATGTGCTAGATGCCCAGTTTACAACCTCTTTTTCAAAACTGCTGAAGGACCTTCATCTAAAATGTTAGCTGAAAGTTTTTCTTCTTTGTTAGTGAAGGACCTGCTGTGTTTTTATCTGTTCTATTATTTGTTCTACAGCATTTATAGCTATTTCCCCCCTTTTATTGCATTCCCTATGTCAGCCCAGGCTCAAGCAACTATTTTCTGTACGACGTGATTCTGAGGTGCATTTCAATGACTCCACCTGGTTGGTCAGCTTCCCATAGCTTGTTGCTATGACACAGGATGGATTAACCCTGCGGAGGTCTGATCTGCTATATGGATTGTGTTGCTTAGTTCTGAGTCCCTGTGTGCCATAGGCAGCATCTTGTTTCGGCTGCATGGCAAGGTGTATGAAGAATGCATAATGGCTGGGGGAGTTATGGACATTCACCAAGTTATGATCACAAACCATCTTCCTGTGACCAGAGAAGCAGCTGTAGCCTTGACTTTGCTTCCAGTCATTTTACATGAAGTGCAAGTGTTTCTTTTGCTGCTTATGGACGCTAACTGCTTCAGCATCTAAAGAGTAGCATATACTGAATTTTGTGCAATCAACAGCAAACATCCCCACTTCTGACCTTATGATGGAAGGCAGGTCATTGATAAAGTAGCTGAAGATGGTTGAGCCTAGGATATGACCTTGAGGAACTCCTGCAGTGATGCCCTGGAGCTGACATGACTAACCTCCAACAATCACAACAACCTTCCTTTATGCTAGGTATGACTCCAACCAGCAGAGAGTTTTCCCTTGATTCCCATTGACTCCAGTGTTGCTAGGGCTCCTTGATGCCATACTCAGTCAAATGCTGCCTTGAAGTCAAGGGCAGTCATATTCACTTCACCTTTGGGTAATGTTTCACAGTTACTAAACTTCCTGCAGAAATTGCATAGCTTACACATATTCTGTGGCAATGTAAGTTGAAGTGGCGAATTTATTTATTTACACAGACAGGAATGTTACACCTTGCAATGTAAATGTATTATTCTTCACAATGACCTCCGAAACCTGTTTGTGCTAATGAAAGAACAGCTTCAGTTTTTCAAGTCCTTTTTCATAATTTGTATTTCTTCGAACCTAGTGAATCTATGCTGTACCCATTCTTGCCTCAAGAGATTTCATGAAGGCCAATACTGCATGCAACACTCTAACTGTGACCATGTGAAGATTCACAGACTCACTATTAGATTTCACCTTGTCTCTTCTACACCTCTTGCCATTTATCTGCTTGACGTGCTGCCTTTAATATCTTGCAAAGCTGAATACCTCAAATCCCTCCATTCATCCACATGACTCAGACTTTCCCTGTACGAAGAACGCAATTGTTAGCTAAAGTGTACCAGTTGGCATTAAATTCCATTGGGCACTTTTGTAGCCTATTTCTCTGTTCAATCAATATGCTCTGCATTCTTTGATCCTCTGAATTATTTGTTAATATCTACAAATTTGGCCAGCAACGAATTGAGGTTGCTGCAGAAAAGAACCCTATGGGACACCACTACTATTTAATAACCTTGGAAACTACCAGTTATAGTATGCAACTCCCTATTAGAATGTACGTACTAAAGTCTTTAATGGATATGAGCTTGCGTGAGTGACAATATCGGTAGAGCGGGTTTTCGCAGATTAAGTCTCACCACAAGGGTCCTGTGTAACTAGCTGCCTCCTGTTCTGAGTCCATACTGTATTTTGATATTTTTACAAGTAAAGAAGATTGAATTTCACAACATGTACAACCACCGTTTTGTGGCCAAGTTAGCACACTATCCTTACTCATATTCTGTTTATCCCTTCTAACTGGTTATTAGTCCAATCCGCTGTCCTCCCACTAATTCTCTTTGCCTTGATCATTCCTAACAGTCTCCTTGTGTGGTACTTTGACGAAGGCATCTGTTATATTTTCCTCATTCATTATAACTGTCAGCTGCCTGGAGAACTGTCAGTTTTGTTAAGCATGATCTTCCTTTCTGAAGTACTCATTGACTGCTATTAGTTATTTTCTCTTTATTCAACTCAATAATTTCATTTTTAATCCAAGATTACACAGGCTCGCTCTGTCTCCCCGATTGAAGATGGACACTGTGTTAACTACTCTCAGTCCCTTGGGACACATCAACTCTCAAGAACCGGGGATGGAGAAGGCAACCCCGATCGGTCTTGGTCATGGCTTAGGCTTGAGCTGTCAAGTGTGGAGAAATGCAGGGAGTGATAGTCTGACTCTGAAGTAAGTAGACAGGGATTCTTCCCATGTGAGGCATCTCGGAGCAGGTCAAACTTTAAAAACAATAACCTAATGAATCTCAAAGAGAGGGGGAATGAGCACTGAGGGGACAGAGTTGGGCTTTGGGGTGTGGTGTTGGAGTATCAGGTTCAATCTTATCTGAAGCTGAAATATACTGAGAGTACTGAGGTCTGGGCTGGAAGGTTGGACTTGTGTCCAGTTGACTCTCAGCTGAGATTTGTATTGATTTTGTTGAAACTCTGTGAGGGTGACTGCAATGGGGCCGCTGCATTTTCCTCATTTACAAAATGCTTTCCTTATTGACGTGGAACCCCTGTGTGGGGATGGGTGGGGTTCGAGTTCTCCGGATTCCCCAGAGGTTTTCTCTGGGATTCCCAGGTGAGCTTTGACTGACATGGCATTCCGGTTCTGCTACTTTGTTGCACTCTTGCAACAGAGGAAAATATGGAGCAGTAAATACCTGTGGAGTTCCCTACCCCACTGACTGCTCATCAATATGAAACATCAGTGTGACAAAGAACACAATAAGCTCCAGGTTACATCACTCACATTTCCTGATTGAGGATGGGAGCCTCTTTTTGATGCCATCATAGCATTTCAAGGAACAAACTCCTTAAAAAAAATTACATGTAAATATTTTTTTCTGAGCTGATCTGAAGGGGCTCAGAAACAGGAGAGGCACCAGAGCCCATGATTTTTCTCTCAAATCATAGAATGGTTACTCACAGAAGGAGGCCATTCTGCACATTGTCTCTCTGTCAGTTCTGTCTCTCTGTCAGTCTCTGCAACAACAACTCAGCTAGTTCCAACTCCTTCATCATTTCCCCGAAACTCTGTAGAATCCTCTCTCTTCAGATAATCATCCAGTTTCCTTTTGAAAACCATAATTGAATCTTCCTCCACCACACTTTCAGGCAGTACATTCCAGATCCAAACCAGTTGTTACATGAAGGTTTTTTCTATGTTCTCTCTGGTTCTTTTGTTAGTCATCTTAGGACTCTTGCCCTTTTGGCAATGGGAACAATTTCTCCCCATTTATGCACTCATTATTTTGAACACAAATAACAAATCTCATCTCAAACTTCTTCAAAGGAGAACAGTCCCGGCTTTGCCAATCTATCCACACAACTAAAGTCTCTCATCCTCAGAACCATTCTTGTAAATATTTTCTGCACCCTTTCTAAAGCCTTCACAGCCTTCCCATTGAGGCTGAACCAATGTGATATGAAGATTCATAACTTACTTGCATTTGTACTTTGTGCCCCTATGTATAAAAAACAGGATTCAGTATAATATATTAATTGCGCTCTCAACTCATCCTGCCATCTTCAATGATTTATGTACATTTACACCAAAGTCCCTCTGCTCCTGCCTTTCCTTTAGAATTGTATACTTTATAGAACCATAGAAAAGTTACAGAATAGAAAGAGGCCATTCAGCACATCGTGCCTGCATTGGCCAAAAAGGGAAAAAGAACCGAGCCGCTCATTTTAATCCCATTTTCCAGCACCTGGTCTGTAGCCTTGCAGGTTACAACACTAAGATGCGTATCCGGGTACCTTTTAAATCATTTTGAGCATTTCAGCCTCACCTACCAACTTAGGCAAGTTGCAGATGCCCACCACCCTCTTAGTGAAAAGGTTTTCCTTCATGTCTCCTCTAATCCTTCTACCAATTATCTTAAATCTATGTCCTCTGGTAACTGACCCCTCAGCTAGGGGAAACAAGTCTTTCCTGTCTACCCCCCTCATAATTCTGTGCACCTAAATTAGGTCACCCCTTAGCTTTCTCTGTTTTACAGAAAACAACCCTAGCCTATCAAATCTCTCCTCATAACTGCAATTTTCAAGCTCTGACAACATCCTTGAAAATCTCTTCCACACTCTCTCCAGAGCAGTTATGTCCTTCCTGTAATGTGGCAATCAGAACTGAACAAAAAACTCCAGATGCGGCCCAACCAGTGTTTTTTTACAGTTCCATCATTTCATCCCTGCTTTTGTATTCAATATCTCACTCAATAAAAGAAAGCATTCCAGATGCTTGCTTTGTTTGTTCTCCCCAAATGCATTAACTCACATTTTTCCAGATTGAACTCCATTTGCCACTTCTCTACCCACTCAACTAAATATTGATATCATACTGGAGTCGGCAGCTACTTTCTCTATTAACTACATGCCCAATTTTTGTGTCATCTAAAAATTTCCCAATCATGCTACCATATTTAAGTCTAAAGCATTAATATATACAACACACACCAAGGACCCCAACATTGGGACCTATGGAACACCACTGGAAACTTCTCCATTCACAAAAAAAATCTATTGACCATTTCCCTTTGTTTCTTGTCACTGAACCAATTTTGTATCCAACCTGCCATCTTCCCCTGTATCCCATGAGATCTCATTTTTCTGACCTGTCATGGGGGACCTTGTCAAATGCCCTTACTGAAATCCATAGAGACAATATGCATTGCACTACCCTCATCAATCCTCCTTGTTACTTCCTCAAAAAATTCCATTAAGGTAGTAAGACATGACCTTCCCCTAAAAAACCATGCTGACTATCCATGATCAATCTGTGTCGAAGTGACAGCTTATCCTTTATTTTATGTGACCTCTCCTCATTCTCTGACCAAAATGTATCAGTTCACACTTCTCTATTAAATTTAATCTGCTGTGTGTCTGCCCATTCCACCAGCCTGTCTATATCCTCTTGAAACCTATCACCACACTCCTCAGAGTTTACAATACTTCCAAGTCTTGCCTCATCTTCAAATTCTGAAATTGCGCCCTGTACACCCAGGTCTTAGTTATAAATATAAGAAAAGCAGTGATCCCTCCATTTACCACCCCTTAGTCAGAAGTAGCCTTCAGTAATTTGTGTTTTTAATAGGATTGAATTGATAATTGAATTGGGGCATAATGAAATTCTAGCTATGCTAATACTGATGTTTCAAAGTACCATATGGTTCAAAATAAAATACCCACTGGCACTAATATTTTTCACATAAAAAGCATATTTTTACTGATGGTTAAGGAGTAAAATGATTAATATATAGGAAAACAATGTAATAGTAGATTTAAAAATAACATTGCCAACATATTTTCTGAGGGGTCCTGTACATCAACATTTCACACTACACAAATTTCGCTCCCAATCCATTATGTGGCTTGTTCTTAAGGGCCCCTGGACCACTACAGAACCATGATGTTTTTCCTGTTATCCAATACTGTATCCATGATCTTGGAGCCCTCTCTCTTCCCTGGTGTTCCATTTTGCTTGTTTAGAATTGCAATTGTAGTATTGGTCAGACTTCTGAAATTTGATGTGGCTTATTTTTAAAAGAGACAGTCCATCTTTAAGAGCAGAATTGTGGTCAAACTACGTGCACATGCTGCTTCATCCCTTGGGGATGCATGGGTTTCCTCCGGGCGCTCCAGTTTCCTCCCACAGCCCAAAGATGTGAGGGTTAGGTTGATTGGCCAGGCTAAATTGACTCTTAGTTTCAGGAGGACTAACAGGGTAAATACAATGGGAATTACAGGGAGAGGGTCTGGGTGGGATTGTTGTCAGTGCAGGCTTGATGGGTCGAAAGACCTCCTCCTGCACTGTAGTGATTTTATGATTCTACAAGTGTTGCAGCAGCCTGCTGCACTCAGAGAAAACTGGCAGTGCATAGAAGCAGCCAGACCCATGGTAGATGCTTAGCCCTACTGTAGAAGAGGCATCCATCTCTCTTTAATGACAATGAATTGCACCAGGGTGAACAGGGAAGGTTGAATGAAATGCAATAGATGTTGTCTATGTGGATTTTAAGAAAGAATTTAACCAAGTATCGCATAAATCTCTATTGAATGAAATTAAGGCTCATGGAATAGGAGGGTCAATGTCAATATCAGCTTGGATAAAACAATGGTTTAAGGGCAGAAAATCAGTTGGAGTAAATGGTTGTTTTTCAGACTAGAATGGTAGACAGTGGTGCTCCCCAGGTAAGTGGGAGGACAACTGCTTCTTTTTATAGATAAAAATATCTAGGGTATTGGATTACTGAGCAAAATTTCAAAATTTGCTTATGAACTCAAATTTGGAAATATGGCAAAGAGTGAGGGTGATACCAATCAACTACAGGAGGACATAGATATTTTAGCAGAAGAGGCAGAGGATTGACAGATTAAATTCAATACAGTGAAGTGTGAGGTGATGCACTTTGATGCAGAAGAGATAGGGAAAGCCAAAATAAACCGATTTGCACAGTTCTAAAGAGCATGCAGGGACATGAGGACCTCGGGGCTTCATGGGGAGAGATCTTTGAAAGTTGCAGGACATATTGAGAGTAGTTAGCAAGCAAATGGAATCTTGGGCTTCCTCAATAGAAATAATGAGTACAAAAAGCAAGAGGTTATGCTGAATCTTTATGAAGTTCTGATTAGGCAACAATTAGAATATTGCATCCAGTCTGGTTACCTCACTTTTAAGGAGGATGTGAGGGTCCTTGAGAGGGTGTAGGGGAGATTTATCTGAATGGTTCCAGGGATAAGGGGTTTTACCTATAAGGTTAGGTTGGAGAACAGGAGGTTGTTCTCCTTAAAACAAAGCAAGTTGAGGGAAGATTTTATAGAAGTAACCAGTTTAGATAAGATAGACAAAGAAAAGCTGTTCCCATTAACTGATGGTATAAAGATTAGAGGGTACAGATTTAAAGTTTTAGGCAAGAGATGCAGGGGGGATGCGGGGAAGAACATTTTTACCTGGAACACAGCCTAAGGGGATGATGGAAGTGGAAATGATCAATGCTTTCAAAAGGAACTTGGATAGACACTTGAGGAAATAAACCTCAGGGCAATGGGGTTAGAATGCGGGGAATGGGACTAATTGGATCCTTCTTCAAAAAGCAGATATGAACCCAATAGGCTGAATGGCCTTCTTCTGTGGAATTATGTCCCTATGACTCTGTATTAATATTACTTTCTTCAAATATGAAAAAAGCATGGTGTTAACTAAATGGTTTTTTAAAAATCTTGTATTTTCTCCAATTTTTTCACTCTTAGCAGTGTGGCATTTCACCAAAGATTATCAATTCAAAAAGTGCAGACAACGAGATGCTTGCACTGATACAGACCATTTTGAAGAAAAGTGATGTCTTAACTGGATCCCTCCATTCTCACTGGCAGCTGTCTCCATTGGGCATGAAGTGCTGAGTCCTCAAGCTTTCCTGTCCCTTAAGGGGAGGGAGGTCACACTTGCTCTCATGGCTCCCCCAGGCCTCGAAACTCCAATTAGGTAATTAAATTCTGCTTATTGTTGTACACAATTTCAGAGATCATTAATGAAGAACTGAAAGCTGTTGAAGAAAAGCAAGTCTAATCTTCTCCTAACTCTCCTTCCGTATACTTTGTATATTGTATTGCATACCTATGAATCTAGAGTGTTTGAGACAGGGGAAACAGTATTGCCCACATTACGATTTAGAGAGAAGTGTAGCAGTGAGTCTGGCTGATGTCAGCATGAAGATAGCACCTAGTCACGATTGTATCCTATATACATTTACATAGTTATGTGTTTCTAATAAAGAATTATGTTCAAACTTACAAACCTCTAGACTTCTTCATGAGTAACATACAACCTTACAACAGAAACCAGTGAGAACAAAGCAATTCAGTGTCACAACAGCATACTATAATGACAAGTATTTTTTTTCTGTGGTTTTGAGCCTATACTCAACTGACTGGAAACTTGCAGCAGAAAAAAAAATAGTTCACAGATATTAAAAACACTATCAAAATAGTAATTCCCATTCTATTTGACATGCCATTCATCTTTCAATTGTTTAGAGGTTACAATGACAGAGTGTGTGGTCCAGACCTTGCAGTTTTTGTTGCACTGACCCTTGCTGACTGTTCTTATATCTCCCTTCACCAGGGGTAATGGAGTATATTTATCAGTCAGCAACTGAAGCTGAAACAAAAAGCCTGGAGTTCAGTATTGCCTAAAAATTACTGCCGGAAACATTTTGTTTCAATATTCACTGCTTGAAAGAGTTTGTGAAAAGAATTCTTTCAGCCCACTGGAGTCTGAAGATGATATCCAGCTCCTTATGATGGAGCAAATCTAACAGATATGTTGTGATTGGGACGTGATTAAACTGCCTGCATGACTAATTACCAAATGCAGACTGTGATGCATTTTACAAATTAACCTTTTAATATGGCATCCATACAAACATATGTTAATTTATTGAGTGAACAATCATTGAAAATGACATTATATGAAATATTATATTTAAAGAGTAAACTGGAGGCAGCATCATTAGCGTAATTTTACAGGCCCCACGGTGATGGGCTCAGAGGTGGGTGTCTTGTAAAGGTGCATGAGGAACTCATCGGAGCCTTTCTGCTATCAGGCTAAGTTCCCAGGGTGGTGAGACAGTGGGATTAAGGCTGTTAAGCAGCCAATTGACAATGATTTTGAAATGCCTTTAAATGTTCCCTGGGATCATGCCTGGGATTTACAGACTCTGTTACAAGAAGGTGAGGGCTCAGTGGCTGGACATGCCAGCCAATGAGTATAACCGTATTGTGAAAAAGGTAGGCTGAGGTTCATTTAAGCAAAGTGTTGAGAGGTTGGAGGGGTTGCACAGTGTGAGCCCATGTGGAGGCCATTTATTGGATGGATGTCTCCTAGGTTCACTTCTGCTAATGCAGGGAGTACTGGGAGGCTTTGAGTCTTGAGAGCTTCCATTCTTAATGGGTATTCTTCACTCTGACTCCTCCCATAAGACGGAGAGTGGGAAAGAGAGAAAGACAGGTTTAGTCACAAGAAGCATACATGGCTGCAACCACCAGAGGAATATCCGTCTCTCAAGGGTGCAAGGATTATGGACAAGGAGAGGGCATAAAGTTAAGAATCCAAACTGATGTTTGCAGAAGGTGCTTCCCTGATGAAAGCGGTTATAGACAAAGGTTTTGATTCATGGAGACATCAGAATAACAGTGTCTTTGAAAAAGGCTGTGGGGGCAATTCTCCCGAAAAATTCTAAGTGTCGAATTCGCATAAAAACTAGAGCAAATCACGCTGTTTTTTTCAGCGGGAGTTTCAAAATGAATCTCCCACACTCTGTGCACTGCAGAGTGCACCAGCGTAAATCTTGTGAAAATTTAGTGGGCAGGGCCTATTCCCGCTGGAGAGGCTGGCAGCACAGCGCTGAGTGGGCCACTGTGCATGCGGTGATCTGTCAGTGCTGAGATCGGCGCATGCACAGTGGACCCGCACTGCCGGCCTCTTGATCGCTGGCCAGCCTGTTCATTGGCCAGCCCTGCAACCCCTCATATTGCCCCTCTGAGCCATCCATAGCCCAATCGCTGGCCCACTAACATATCCGGACCAGCCTCCTTACCCCTGACCTTCCAGGGGGCACCCTCCTTACCCCTGACCTTCTTGGGGGGAGGGGGAGCGAATTCCCCCCTTCAATCCAGCCAGGTCGGGCTGCTAGCTCCCCGTAAATGGGGAGCTATAGTAAACCCTGCTGGAGTGAACCACTCCTGGCATGGGTGGGTGGAGACTCTAGCAGGCCCAGAGACTTCAGTCTCGGGCCCGCTAATGATATTTAAAATAGATTCAAATTGACATTTAAATAAATTATGCTGCTCCGTGCTGATTTCTGGCATGGAGCTGCTGACACTGGAAATCCGGGTGCCGGAGACTCGCAGAAGCCATGGCGCCCAGTAGGTAGCCCGTGAAATGGCCTCTGCTTGAGTGCCGTGAGTAACTAATTGCACGTCTGTGTCCACTAAGGATCCCAGAAAACAACCATTTTGTGGAGGCTGCATACACTCGGCAGTCTGCCACATGTGACTCTGCACAGGAGTCACCACTCTCTCAATGGAAGAGGCTATTCACTCACAAACCAGAGACATGACGCTACTCATGGCATGGATAGACTCCTCCATGGTATTTTTTTAAAGCATATTTATTCATCAGTGTCACAACTAGGCTTACATTAGCACTGCAATGAAGTTATTATGAAAATCCCCAGGTGCCTGTTCAGGTACACTGAGGGAGAATTTAGCATGGCCACTGCATGCAATCAGCACGTCTTTTGGACTGTGGGAGGAATCATGAGCACCCAGAGGAAACCCATGCAGACACGAGGAGAATGTGCAAACTCTACACAGACAGTGACCCAATTCAAGAATCGAACATGGGTCCCTGGTGCCGTGAGGCAGCAGTGCTAACCAATGTGTCACCATCTATATGCGTGGCAGCAGACAGTCTCTGGGAACCTTGACCCGATGTTCACACAATTCACGGTGTTTTGTCAGGATCTGTCACTTTGCTGATGATACCTGAGGTTTACTGGGTCATTCCTCAAGCCTCCAATGAGGAGTGTCAATAGCTGTCACTGTTTCCATTGCTTGATCAAACGAGTCTGTTCTGTGCTTTCCAGCTAGCACCACTCTTTCTAACCTTGTATCAATACCCACCAACTTAAAGAGCATCTGTGCTGCTTGAGTCTGTGCTGGAATTATGTGGTACTGTGGCACAGATGGAGATCCTGTTCTCACATCTCATGTGGTTCTGGAGATGTTGTCATAGAAACATAGAAGATAGGAGGAGGCCATTTGGCCCTTTGAGCCTGCTCCACCATTCATTACGATCATGGCTGATCATTCAACTCAATAGCCTAATCCTGCTTTTTCCCCATAACCTTTGATCCCATTTGCCCCAAGTGCTATATCCAGCCGCCTCTTGAATACATTCAATGTTTTGGCATCAATTACTTCCTGTGATAATGGATTCCACAGGCTCACCACTCTTTGGGTGAAGAAATGTCTCCTCACCTCCGTCCTAAATGGTCTACCCTGAATCCTCAGACTGTGACCCCTGGTTCTGGATTCCTGCACCATTGGGAACATCCTCCCTGCATCTACCCTTTCTAGTCCTGTTAGAATTTCATATCTCTATGAGATCCCCTCCCTCATTTGTCTGAACTCCAGCGAAAACAATCCTAACCTAGTCAATGTTTCCTCATACATCAGTTGCGCCATCCCCGGAATCAGCCTGGTAAACCTTTAACGATTTCTCATCCATTATTGTTTCTGTGGGAGACACAAGAATAACTTTTGCGCATTGCAGTCTCAACCAATTCCTGCTGCCTGTCCTTGCTCTGGAACTACCTTGACGACAGGGGCATAATAGCCTGTGCTTGTCCAAAGGATTACTCATTTTCTATGAGCTCCAAAATTGCCTCTTCCTCAGAGACAAGCTACCAACCCATCCTAATTCCATTGTCTCTTCCTCCATCAGAGTCACTAGAGCAATGAATAGCATACCTCCTCCAGTTCTTTGCCACTCCCTAGTATTTTGAGTGCACTTTTCCACCAAACACATATATACACAATATCACTCTTAGCTCAAAGTCAAGCTTGTGCTCTTCAGACTGGGCCAGTTTCTATGTCCAGAATTGTGCCATTCGTCACTCAATCTTGGCAAAGGAGCAATCACCTGTGACTGACCATTGCCCCCCGGTTTGATGCTCATCACGTGGTGGTTGCTGAGCCCTGAGCATGTCCAATGGCCACCTATCTCACACCTCCAGCGTGCCATTTATGACATGCAAAGCTGCAAGTTTGCTATTCTGAATACCACACCAGACTGTACAAAATTATTGAAATGTTTCTGGCACTGCATTCATGTGTGTGCAATCTCCCCACGCTGTTAACTTCCTACGACATCTCCAATCATGCCTCCTTCTTGACGTTTACTGACCTCCTCCTCCCATCACATGTCACCAAACCATGGAGCCATCCTTCCTTTGACTCCAGTCATTCCTGCAGAACCTTCTTGGTTTAGCACCCTTCCCAATGCCCTCTATTTGTGCAGTCTGTATGAAAGTTCTTTAAGTATAGCACCTTCTTTTGATATGATAGGACTTCCTTGCAATGGAACCAATGTCCAAGCAGAAAAAGCTGTCTCATCACATGACTGAGTGACTCTGCAAGCTGAAGTCTACCCCAGTGTCAGGCCTTCCATTCAACTGGAAAAATCCTGCCCAACCTTTCTGACTTAAAGTTGGACTGTCCTTTTGCTTTTTGAAGCAGAAAAGTTCATATTTTGCTCACTGAGTCTATCTAAAGCAATAATTCTCTGAGAAGTTTTCCTAGTATGAAGCAGCAAATAATACATGATTGGTGCTGATTGTAAGTTAGCTATTTTAGCAAGGGCTTCAGGTAATATGGCAGTCTTCAAATCACTCTCTTGTGTGTACTGTATATCTAAAGATACATTAATCGTATTGTTTTTATTCCATTTTGTGGCTTTGGTCTTTACTTTGTCACTAGTTGTTATGGCAGCTGCTGATGGTTTGAGTAAGTAATGATTGGAGATTGGTATTTTCTTAAACTGTATGGGCTCTCTGACACAAAAGAATGTGTCTGAAAGAAAATTTCAGAAACCTTGCCCCAATAGCAGTAAGCAAGGGTCTTTTTGCCCCAATAGCAGTAAGCAAGATATCACTTGGGTTGTCAGAGGTGTTGATAATCACCAAAATCAATCTTGTTGCCCTGGCAATCCTCTGAAAATAATACCAAAGGCAAAATAATTGCTTGCCGTCTGAGGTTGAGGTGGCTAGTTTATTGCATTTGATGGGCTGATACAGTGGGAAGGCAACTTAAAATAAGTATTCATTGGTACTTGTAAATCCAGTGTCATAAAAACTGCTTCTGCCTATAACCAGCTCCTCCTGATCTCCTGCTGAAATGGTCTTCTGGTATAACTGAAGAATTTGAAGCGAGGTAATTGAAATAATTCAACATTAAACATTAATAGCTTTGAAGTGGGCTAAGGTAGTTCTGAGCATTAACAACTTTAAAAGAATAGTTGTCATGCCAATTTTCAGCATGATGGTGTGCAAAAGTAACAACCACAAATTTAATCACTTTCACAGGAGGGGTAAACAGATGTGTGATAAACTTGAGCTGTCCATCAATCAGACAGACAAAACAGCTATAACCTGTACAATTCTGCTTATTTAGTGAAATATGGGAACCAAAAGATACAAACATGGTACACAGCTTTTGTATAAGAGAGACACTCTGTATAAGCAGGCTATGTCTCCCAAATGGCTTGTGAATACAAGTCTCTGTTACTGCAATTTACAGACTTGAGTGATGGCAATTGTTTACAACAGCATATTTGAGTGTGACTCTGAAATATCTTCCTTCCTATACCTATCTTTCACCCCTTCCTATGCTGAAGGTATTGAATTCTTGTGAAGATATAGTCCCATGAGTGCCAGTGACTTCCAATATCTTGCTTGAGAAGTGATTATTAAAGAATGAATCTCAACCACGAGTAGTGGTAATGTATTCAACTGGGAACAATGCTGTAGCCAAACTCAACCCTGACTGATTTTCCTGACTAAAATTAGCCCAATTTTAACTATTGGGATAAATAAACTCATGGCAGACTAGGGGGGGGACTAAGCCTGGAATGTTCTTCAATAGCATGGCTCAGCTACTTACCAGATAATTTTGCTGAGCTTTTGAGAAAGTGCTGATTGGTTAGAAAGTGGACTCTGATTGGTAGAATTACCAATCAGAGTCTCCTTGCCAACTAATCAGTAATCTTTTCTCATGCATTTAGTTTGATTTGACTTGGTTTATCATTGTCACATATATTAGTATACAGTGAAAAATATTAGCTGCGATTCTCCCATTGCGACCCGCAACTTTTCTGGCGGGTCTAAGTGGGAGATGTATGTCGCCGGCCTTCTACTGGGATTTGCGCAAACATCAGGAACGCATGCGCATCTCCTCGAGCCGGCGAACAGTCACTGGTCAGACCACACTCGAAAACGGCGGGAAGGCAGGGAAGTAATCATTTTAAAATGTATTTTAACTACGTTTAGCCGGTCATTATTGGGAACTTTCACGTCCCAATCGAATCTCCCACCCCGTCAGGAGTACTTCATTCCAGTGGGGTTCAGACTAGCTCCCCATGTTTGGGGAACTAGTGGGAGACCCTGCTGGAATGAAGGGGGGGGGGGCAATCGGGGTCCTCCAGGGGGTGATTCCCCCGGGCATGGGCACCCTGGCAGTGCTGTGTCTCCTGGCACTGCCCAAGGGGCAAAGCGCCCATGCCCAGGGGGTACCTTGGCACTGCCCATCAGGCAGTGCCAAGGGGGTGGGGCCTAGGGGCAATCAGTGGGGGGGGGGTCCTGCTGCCACTCTGCAGACAGGATCGGTTTGGGATGGAGGGAGAGCAGCGATTGGAGCAGGCTGGGGGTGTGTGGTCTGTCCGGGGGAGGGGGCAGCTTGCCTCCCGAGGGTGGGTCTGACCCCGAGGGGGGGGTGATCTGACCTGGGGGGGGGGGGGGGCTGCGATTGGGCCATGGGGGAGTACTGGAGTAGCACTGTGGGGGTCCCAGGCTGGCCAGTGATCGAGCTGGCCAGCAAATGGGGAGTCTGACAGATTGGGACCACTGCGCAGAGTTCCAGAACTGTCAGATTCTGGCACAAATAGGCCTCCCCCCCCCGGGTTTTTAATGAGATTCTGCAGTGCGCAGTGTGCGGAGATTCAGGTGAGAAGTTGAACTGACAAAACAGTCAGGATTTAGAATAGTTTTCCCGCCAATTCAGCACTTTTGGGAGAATCACGGCCATTGTTTCTCACAAGCTGTACAGTCGAGGCATACCATTCATAGGGAAGGAAATGAGAGAGTGCAGAATGTAGTGTTACAGTCATAGCTAAGGTGTAGAGAAAAATCAACTTAGTGCAAAGTAGGTCCATTCAAAAGTCTGATGGCAACAGGGAAGAAGCTGTGCTTGAGTCGGTTGGTACATGATCTAGCATAAATTGTTGTTCAATTTGCTGGGTTTTTTTGCGAGTTGTCCTGAAAAGCTTCTTTCTTCAGCAATACTCAGGCTAATAATTGCTTAATAGACTAAGATTTTTCCCACATGACACATATTAGCATTTGAAGTTGCCAATTGTGGGAGGGAAAGTAATAGTACTTGTTTCTATCACTGGGACTAAGCGGGTTAGTTAGTTGCAAGTTGGCACTGACAAAGTCTATTTGTTATTGCAATGTGTTGTGTGTCAAAAAGTAACAGAACAGGAAATATAAAATGGCTCTGTGACAAGTTACCAAAATGCATGCCTATTTCGGTTGCTGACCATAATTTTCACCTTTAACCACTGGTAACAGAAATTTAAAATATTAGACAAAATTCTAATGAGAGGAAAATTCTCTGAAAACTTGAAAAGCTTCAAAGTGTCATTTTCCAAGAAAATGCTCTAACAGTTATCGATAAAATCAATGCAGTGATATTATCAGATTTGTTATCAGATCAGTGATACTATCACATTTATTGTATGAGAAAAATGTTGCACTGTAAAGCATTGAACACAGAATCTGTACTAGGCATATCTGCAGTGCAGAGTTATATGGAGTCTCTTGTGGGAAATAATTCTACACAGAGACAAGTTTCCTACTGAGCTTCCTTTATAGGCTTTTCCACTGCATTAAGCAATAGGTTGAGCTGATTGGCTTTTATGACTCCAAATGTGAGCGAAACTGAGCTTGTTTATTTTGGCTGAGGTGGCAGTAACAGCATTTATAGTTGACCTCATAATCCCAGGGTTGAGAATGGGGAGATTACAGCATTCCTCTGCATGTGATTACTATCCAGTGACTCCTGCTTGAAAAAAATCGGGCTCAACTTTAATACTCCCCCCACGTCAACTACTTCCTGACATTCATCACCAAATCCAACTGCATAGTTGCCTCCTGCAACATACTCCCAAGATGAGGCACTTTGTTTGAAAATGAATAAAGGGAAGGTGGAGGAAGAGATAGAAAGAAAAGCAGTAAAAAAAAATATTCTTATAGAACAGCAAAAAATGAATTTGATCAAGGTCACGGATTGGACTTGTTATCTGCCATACCTCAGGAACACTTTCTTGCAGCATTGCATTAGGTAGGTTTGTTATTAATCACCCTTCAGTGCACAAAACCGTTTTATGAACAGCTACCAGTTAATAATCCTTAGAAGCATGAATAAAGTTGTCCAGCTTTTCTACTCATAAATCTGACATTACCATAGAATTGATAATTTCTTCCATTACAATTGTAAAGTAATTACTTGCATTTAAGCATCTCACAGCTTCATTGCTATGCACGAGTCTATGACATGCCAGGCGCAGAGTATGCTAGCCACATCAAAGAGGAGCAACGACTGAACATTCTTCCTCTGCTGAACACTTAAAGGCCCAATTTCCAAATAGTTAGCAGAAAATAAAAAAAATCTGCGAGTAGAAATTCAGAAGGTCCCAAAAATTAATGCTGGATTAACCCATGCCCATTGCTACTGATGCAGGCAGCACATAATGTAGTCTGCTAATTAACATGATTGTAGCATGCAATTAACACAAACTATGCTTGTCGAGTAGCTGTATGCTTCAGCAGGCAAGAGGCTAGTACCAGATATAAAACAGCCTGCACGTCTTAAAGAGATGTGCATTATTGCTGGAGTAGCTGCTGGTAATCAGTCTCAACTTATTCCAACCTGAAATTGACAGAAGAATGGCATAACATTGTAGAAGATGGATTCCAAGATTTTACAATGCTGCACAAGCGGCCTTGGTCAAGCAGATGGACAGGAGGAGTGATATGCTCTACCCATCAGGGGCCAGGAGGCCCTCCAAGCAAACTCCCTGCATTAGGACCAGATAGTTGAGTAGTTAATACCAGAAGTCAACCCAGGCACAATGTTGTAAAATGTTCAATTACCTCAAATGACTAGTCACAATCAGTGAATGTCATGTCTCATGTCTCCTCACGGGGTGATTGTCCCACCTCGCTGTGCCTGGTGCAGATTGCGCCAATCCTGGAAAACAGCGTGCGG
Organism: Mustelus asterias; assembly: GCF_964213995.1. Lineage (NCBI taxonomy): Eukaryota > Metazoa > Chordata > Chondrichthyes > Carcharhiniformes > Triakidae > Mustelus > Mustelus asterias. The sequence continues at coordinate 64,905,512 of NC_135802.1, read as the reverse complement.
ACCTAAAAGTCGGCTTCGTGCCCGTGCTGAACAGTTTGCAATCATTTCATTCCCTTTCTACTGGCACAAATTGGATCATGCCCCGAAAGGACGCAAAGCGAATTAGCACGAGATTGACTGGATTTCAATCTCATTAGCGAGTTTGGCACGTGATCATCCCCCTCCCAGAATGTTCCCATCTCTCTGGCAGGAGGTCACGCTGACACAAATCGCTACTAGTCTCCACTAATGGAGTCCTGGTGCAATGGCCATCATCATAACATTCAGGACTATGGGCCAACTGCTGGCAGATGGGATTAGGTGGGATTTCAGGTGCAGACTCGATGGGCCAAAGGGCCTCTTCTGTGCTGTATGATTCTATTCTATGAATGGCCACATCAGGGGCATGGCTGGGCAGTGCCCATCAGTTGGTATCACTGGCCACCAGGCATCTGGGAAGTGCCAGTTGGGCACTGCCAGTATGTAAGTGTTAGTGTAAGGTGGTGGGACCTGAGTTGGGGGGGGGGTGGTTTTCCAGGGGTGAATCACGTTGGAGGCTTGATGGATGGGCATGTTGAGGTCATGGTAAGGGGCCATGTCAAGGGTCATAATGGTGGACCCACTGGGGGATCCTGATGTCTGTGGGAGGAGGGAGGGGGTCTCCCAGTGCACTGTGAGATTGGGGCACCCTTGCGAAACACGCCAGAGTGCTCTGAGTTTGGGCTCATCGCATGTTTAGGCCCCCCCACCATGGGCCTCGGCTCCTCCCTCTGCGACTGGATCCTGAACTTCTTAACTCACAGATCACAATCAGTAAGAATAGGCAATAACACCTCCTCCACAATCATCCTCAACACCGGTGCCCCACAAGGCTGTGTTCCCAGCCCCCTACTATGCTCTTTATACACCTATGACTGTGTGGCCAAATTCCCCTCCAACTCGATTGTCAAGTTTGCTGACGATACCACCGTAGTGGGACAGATCTTAAACAATGCCGAGACAGAGTACAGGAATGAGATAGAGAATCTGGTGAACTGGTGCAGCAACAATGTCTCTCCCTCAATGTCAACAGAATGAAGGAGATTGTCATCGACTTCAAGAAGCGTAGAGGAGAACGTGCCCCTGTCTACATCAATGAGGATGAAGTAGAAAGAGTCAAGAGCTTCAAGTTTTTTTTCTTCACCTCTGGGTGAAGAAATTTCTCCTCACTTCAGTTCTAAGGGGTTTACCTCTTATCCCCTGGTTCTGGACTTCCCCACCATTGCGAACATTCTTTCTAAATCTACCCTGTCTAATCATGTTAGAATTTTATGTTTCTATGAGATCCCCCTCACTCTTCTAACTCCAGTGAACATAATCCTAACCGACTTAGTCTCTCATCATATGACAGACCTGCCATCTCAGGAATCAGCCTGGTAAACCTTTGCTGTACTCCCTCTATAGCAAGGGCATCCTTCCTCAGATAAGGACACCAAAATTGCACACAATACTCCAGATGTGGCTTCACCAACGCCCTGTGCAACTGCAGCAAAACATCCCTATACTCAAATCCTCTCGTTATGAAGGCCAACATACCACTTACCTTCTTTACTCCGTGCTGTAACTGCGCGCTTACTTTTAGTGACTGATGCACAAGGACTCCAAGGTCTCATTGAGTATCCATCCCTCACAATTTACACCTATTCAAGTAAAAATCTGTCTTCCTATTATTGTTACCAAAGTGGATAACCTCACATTTATCCACATTATATTGCATCTGTCATGCAGATGCCCACACACTCAGCCTGTCCAAATCACGCTGACGCATCTCTGCATCCTGCTCACAGCTCACCCTTCCACCCAACTTTGTACCTTCTGCAAATTTGGAGATAATACATTCAGTTCCCTCTTCCAAATCATTAATATATGTGAACAGTTGGGGTCCCAGCACAGATCCCTGTGGAAGCCCACTCGTCACTGACTGCCAATCATAAAAAGACCCATTTATGCCAACTCTTTGCTTCTTCTCTGTTAACCAGATTTCTGTCCATCTCAAGACATTACTGCAATCCCATGTGCTTTAACTTTACATTGTAGTCTGTTATATGAGACGTTGTCGAAAGCCTTCTGAAAGTCTAAATAAGTCACATCCACTGGTTCTCCTCGGTCAACTCTACTCGTTACATCCTCAAAAAATTCCAATAGATTCGTGAAGCATGATTTCCCTCATGTAAATCCATGCTGACTTTGTCTGATTATACCACTGCCTTCTAAATGCCGAGTTATGAAATCCTTGATAATACACTCCAGCAACTTCTCCAGTACTGACGTTAGTTGCACAAGAGTTCTGCTGCTGAGAACTCACACAGATCCTGCAACAGAAGAAGGCTGATGGTATGCATTTAATGCACTGACAGGCCTGCTCGGAAGCCTGCAATCACTGTCAAAGACAGTCGATAATCAACTTTACACGGGGTTTTGTGAAGAGCTTGGAACTCATCCTTTCTCACAATGAAGTTGTGGCACACTTTTATTTGACTGAATTACCAGATTTTTGTGAGGGATCGATTTATTGCACATGGCAATGTAGAAAGTTGCCATTCCAGTTGTTCTGTCTCTAGTTTCTGCTGATTTAACTATTAATGTTGTTAAAAAGCAATTAATCTCTCTCCTACACAATGATCACAATTTAAACTTGTTACTGGGTAGTGTTGCCTCTTAGTTTGCATTGAAATCATGACCTATTTCTGGAAAGCTTTGGAAATTTGACAATAATAGTGCATACCTTACTGCTAATTCAGACATCCCCAGGATGCAATTATATTTTCTTAACAGTGGTGGATTTTGCTTTGAAAATGACCTTTGCGTCATGGTGATGAAGAACATTCTCACATACTTGCACTTTTCTGATAGGTCTCCCATGGGGTTACAGAGCATAGTTTCAAGGCCAATGCCAAGTTATGACATTTAGTTACAAACCTAGCTTGTGTCTTTAAGGTCATCATTCTAATATGAAAATCCAGAAGGTCGCAGTTATAGATAAACTGCTGAAGTCAGAGGCCAAGTGAGTTTGGAAAAGTGCCATTGCTTAAAATACATAGGGCGATTTTCCGGCCCTGTTCGCCATAGACACAAATCCTGTTATGGCTGCTAAATGCTAGCAAGCGGGCCAGAATGGGATTTGCACTGGGGAGAACTCCGAATGGGATCTTCCCCACCCTTTGCCAGTGGCGTAATCAGGTTCACGCCAGAGAGGATGTGATCCTAATTACAATGAATTTAAATAGATTTTAATAGGCCCAAATGGTATAATGCCATTATGAGGTTGGGTCACTCTCATGCCTGCATGGTGTGGGAGGTGGGATTGACCCATTTTATCAGAGGTGCGGGGGTGGAGGGTCTCCCTCTGTGTGGAGGGGTTGATCAGCTGGTGGGGGGCTGGGTTGCCTTTCTGTGGGGCAAGAGGGCCTGTCTCTGAACGCTGAGTTTGGAGTTCCCTTTAAAAGGAGCGATCTCCGTAATAGCAAAATGTTCTGCATCCAAAAATCTTATTCCTGTCTGAGTCAACAGGAGAGGAGGCTGATTTCTGGAATATTTGACAAGGATAATTGCAAGAAATTTAAAATTTATTTAGACATAGAGGAAGTTTTGATAGACATTCAAGCCAGATTTGATGAATTTTATATAAATAAAGTGGATAACATTCCACAGCGATATTCAACTCATGAAATTTTCAACAATCCAAGTTTTAAGCAACATATTGAAGACTGTTCACCCAGTCAAGAGAATTAATGGAGTTCAGCAATCTATCACTTAATAGCATAAAGCAGTTCAACAGGCCACTCAGTTTCTATTTCACACAATTTTCTGTAATCTTTTAACATAATTCAATTATGTGGAGAGATTTCATAGAATTATGTATGATTTACAGCAGAGAAGTAGGTCAGTTGCTCTATGCCAATGTTTATGTTCTACATGTTATACTACACTTATACTACTCCTACTATATTTACTTTATCTCACCGAATCAATGCATCTTTCTATTCCTTTGCCCCTTATATCCTTATAGTTTCTTCTTTAGTTCACCTATTGTTTTTGCTTCAACCATTCCATGCATTAGCAAGTTTTGTTATCTCATCAGTCATCTACCTCCATTTTGTTTCATGTTTTGCTGCTGTTTTGGTTTTATCCTCAATTCTTTCCTTTTGCTTTGCTTTGCATTCAGATGGCTGCTATTCACTCCTCACTTGGACACATCTTTTGTTTCTTTGTCTGTTCTGTCCCTTTGGCTTTTGTACCATGAAGCATTTTGTCACTGAATCCCTCCTTACATCAATGACTTAGATGAGGAGAGTGAAGGCATGGTAGCTAAGTTTACAGACCATACAAAGATAGGTAGGAAAGTGTGTTGTGAAGAAGAATTAAGGAATTTTCAGAGAGATATAGGTAGATTGAGTGAGTGGACAAAAATCTGGCAGATGAGTATGATGTGGGGAGATGTGAAGTTGTTCACACTGGCAGCAAAAATAAAAAAAACAGAGTTCTAATTTAACAGAGAATGACTGCAGAGTAATCTAGGTATTCTTGAGCATGAGTCACAAAAAGTATGAAGGTACAGCATGTGGTCAAGAAAGCTAATATAACGCTATCCTTTATTATGAGAGGAATTGAACATAAAAGTAAGGCTGTAGAGCTTCAGCTATACAGAGCATTGGTAAGACCACATCTCGAATATTATGTGCAGTTTTGGTCTCCTTATTTAAGGATGTAAATGTATTGGAGACAGTTCAGAGGACTTTTATTAGATTGAGACCTGGAACAAGCAGGTTGTCTTATGAGGTTAGATTGGACAGGTCAGGCTTGTTTCCACTGGAGTTTAGGAGAGTGAGGAGTGACTTGACTGCCGACTAAGATCCTGAATGGTCTTGACAAGATTGATATGGAAAGAATGTTTCCTCTTAATGGTGAATCTAGAACTTGGGGATCGCCCTTTATAAGAAGGATGAGGAGAAACCCTTTTCTCTGAGGGTTGTGCGACTTTGGAACTGTCTGCCTCAGAAGGCAGTGGAAGCAGGGTTGCTGAATATTTTAAAGATGTGGAGATGACGGTGTTGGACTGGGGTAAACACAGTAAGAAGTCTCACAACACTAGGTTAAAGTCCAACAGGTTTATTTAGTAGCAAAAGCCACTAGCTTTCGGAGCGCTGCCCCTTCGTCAGGTGAGTGGGAGTTCTGTTCACAAACAGGGCATATAAAGACACAAACTCAATTTACAAAATAATGGTTGGAATGCGAGTCTTTACAGGTAATCAAGTCTTAAAGGTACAGACAGTGTGAGTGGAGAGAGCGTTAAGCACAGGTTAAAGAGATGTGTATTGTCTCCACAGTAAGAAGTCTCACAACACCAGGTTAAAGTCCAACAAACCTGTTGGACTTTAACCTGGTGTTGTGAGACTTCTTACTGTGCTTACCCCAGTCCAACGCCGGCATCTCCACATATTGTCTCCAGCCAGGACAGTTAGTGAGATTTTGCAAGCTCAGACAAGTCGTGGGGGTTACAGATAGTGTGACATGAATCCAAGATCCCGGTTGAGGCCGTCCTCATGTGTGCGGAACTTGGCTACCAGTCTCTGCTCAGCGACTCTGCATTGTCATGTGTCGTGAAGGCTGCCTTGGAGAATGCTTACTCCACGAAGCGTTCACCAAGGCGGCCTTCACGACACACTACAACGCAGAGTCGCTGAGCAGAGACTGATAGCCAAGTTCCGCACACATGAGGACGGCCTCAACCGGGATCTTGGGTTCATATCACACTATCTGTAACCCCCACGACTTGCCTGGGCTTGCAAAATCTCACTAACTGTCCTGTCTGGAGACAATACACATCTCTTTAACCTGTGCTTAACGCTCTCTCCACTCACATTGTCTGTACCTTTAAGACTTGATTACCTGTAAAGACTCGCATTCCAACCATTATTTTGTAAATTGAGTTTGTGTCTTTATATGCCCTGTTTGTGAACAGAACTCTCACTTACCTAACGAAGGGGCAGCGCTCCGAAAGCTAGTGTTTACCCCAGTGGCTTTTGCTTCCAAATAAACCTGCTAGAATATTTGCTACCAAATAAATCTGTTGGACTTTAACCTGGTGTTGTTAAAACTCTAACTGTGTTTACCCCAGTCCAACGCCGGCATCTCCACATCAAGAATATTTTAAAGGCAGAGGTATATAGATTCTTGTTCAGGAAGGGAATCAAAGGTTATTGGGGGTAGATGGGAATGTGGAACCTGAAACACAAACAGGTCAGTCATGATCTTGATAAATGGCACAGCAGGCTTGAAGGGCCAAATTGCCTACTTCTGCTCCTATTTTGTATGTTCATATGACCTCCACTTGACCACAGAAGTATCCGAGTTAAAATGGAATCTGTTTGGAAACCAAAATTCTCCTGCTCCCAACATTGTAACTCCTGGGTTTTTGGTATTAAAGAGGTCATCACCACAGGCAGAGAAAGACTTCTTAAGCATCTGAATGTTGGAGCCTGATGATACCAATTGAACCCAAAGCCAAACTCAGAGATGTGAAAATTATGCACAGTATTCAAGCTGACAGCAGAAGTTGGCAGTAAACCGCATCAGGCCAGAAGCGGTCGAGGTAACTGTTAACATGACTACTGACAACAGGGATAACCCACATTTTCAACGATGTCATACTAACTGTTGTCACCATCCGATTTAGGTTGAAGTTTGAAGGTCAAGGTTTAGAGACCTGCCTACTATAAACCTGTTGACTTTTTCCAGAGGTCTCAAGTGGTCCAGGACGATGAGGAGCTCCTTGTTGTCTCTTCCTGCTTCGGGCAGGAATCAGCATCAGGAAATTTAAATGACACCTGGGGTCCATAATCTCCATTCAGATTGGGACTTGTTCATTTGATGGTGAAGGTCATCATGATGTAAAGCTACAGTTAGGAACATTAAATACAACTTGCTTCTCTCCACCAAAAGAAAAGAAGAAAGCACCTCGTGGACTCATGCCAAATATGGCAATTTGGCATCTGATGAACACCGCTACCAGGTGGGAATGCAAATGCAGAAAGCTGCACTGGGAGACTGATCTCCCACAGCAGTATAAAAGAACCTTAACAATGCGCTTCAACAATAATTCATCAGCTGGGAAGCACTTTAAGCTTTATTGAGTATGTGATAACATGCTACAAGATTGCAAGTTCTTTCTTACAGAACACTGACAATGAATTAGTGAATTGCCTTTTAAACAAAATAACATCAGATGTAATACAGGTAAATTGATGTAAGTGGTGCTAATCAGAGCTTTGATGGACCATTGTCACTATGAAAACATGTGCACCATTGTGTCGAGGTGATTATGCAATGTTAATGTAAATGGGAACTCTTTGATTTATAACCAAATGAAGCTGTTCCTACAATTTGATTAATGCAAGTTTTTTCTAAAATACCAAAAATGCATTCTTAATGTTCATATTCAACATACCATATTCCATGTGGTTTCTGCTATGTATAAAAACCACAGTTATCACAAAAATAAATTTCTCCAAATGGAGAGGGGAGTGGCTGGGGGTTGGGCACGCCTTGGAGAAAGAACCAAAGATTGACCCACCAAAGGCTCTCTGTCACTGGACCCACTTATGTTTGTTGGGAAGGAGGCCTCAAATATCAAGCCTTTGAACATTTTGGGGATATCCCACGATAAAGAGGCCTCGGGAAGTGTAACACCTGTTTCACTCCCTCCCCAAAGAGGGGAAAAAGACTTCCCCAGCAGTGCTGTGTCAGCCTGTCATAAATCACAAGAAGGAGAGAAGCAGAATAATACTGTCATTTTTTTAAAAAAGCAAACTAAGCAACAGGGTTCATTTCGAGAGGGATAGCAGAGAAGCTATGTTGAATGTGTATGGGGCCTTGGCAAGGCAATTCTTAAAATATTATGCACAGGTCGAGTCTCCATTTTATAAAAGGATATAGAACACCAAAGATGGTGCCAAAAAGATTTGTGAGGTTAAAAGATAATTGACAGATCTCCAGAACATGAGTTGAAACTTTCAACCTACATTTTTTATAGTCTGCTTTCCATGGCATGACATTTTCAATAGAAGATATGTGATCGGCTTTTGAATATTCTGGCTTAGATTGTACATGGTGTATATGTTTATAGAGATCTATATCAATATTTTAAATAGTGTGTTGGTAATACATGAACAATCCTCATTTTACATCCTAGAAGAACGGTGGGACAGTGGTTAGCACTGCTGCCTCACAGCGCCAGGGACCAGGGTTCAATTCCCGGCTTGGGTCACTGTCTGTGTAGAGTTTGCACATTCTCCTTCAGTGTACCCAAACAGGTGCCGGAGTGTGGCGACGAGGGGGGTTTCACAGTAGCGTCATTACAGTGTGAATGTAAGCCTACCTGTGACTAATAAATAAACTTTGCTTTAAGAATGAGGGCAGCAGATGCATGGAAACCCCACCATCTGCAAGGTTTCCTCCAAGCCACAATCCAGGCTTGGTATGATATCGTTGGTCCAACACTATTGTATGTTTTAAACCTGAAACCCCCTCCCTAACAGCACTGGGTGCACCTACATCACACAGACTTGGGTCTGGGTCAGAAGGCAACTGTTTGAGACCCACACTGAAACTCAATTACATAATCAAGGCTGAAACTCAAGGACAGTACTAAGGGAGCTTTGTAGTGTTAGAAACATAGAAACATAGAAAAACTACAAAAAAACAGGCCCTTCGGCCCACAAGTTGTGCCGAACACATCCCTACCTTCTAGACCTACCTATAACCCTCCATCCTATTAAGCTCCATGTACTCATCCAGGAGTCTCTTAAAAGACCCTATTGAGTTCGCCTCCACCACCCCTGACGGCAGCCCATTCCACTCGCCCACCACCCTCTGTGTGAAAAACTTACCCCTAACATCTCCCCTGTACCTACCCCCCAGCACCTTAAACCTCTGTCCTCTCGTAGCAGACATTTCCACCCTGGGAAAAAGCCTCTGAGAGTCCACCCGGTCTATGCCTCTCAACATCTTATACACCTCTATTAGGTCTCCTCTCATCCTTCGTCTCTCCAAGGAGAAAAGACCGAGCTCCCTCAGCCTATCCTCATAAGGCATGCCACTCAATCCAGGCAACATCCTTGTAAATCTCCTCTGCACCCTTTCAATCTTTTCCACATCCTTCCTATAGTGAGGCGACCAGAACTGAGCACAGTACTACAAGTGGGGTCTGACGAGGGTCTTATATAGCTGCATCATTATCCCCGGACTCCTAAACTCAATCCCTCGATTGATAAAGGCCAGCACACTATACGCCTTCTTAACCACCTCCTCCACCTGCGGGGCTGATTTCAGAGTCCTATGGACCCGGACCCCAAGGTCCTTCTGATCCTCTACCGTACTAAGAGTCTTTCCCTTTATATTGTACTCCTTCATCCCATTTGTCCTACCAAAATGGACCACGACGCATTTATCTGGGTTGAAGTCCATCTGCCACTTCTCCGCCCAGTCTTGCATCCTATCTATGTCCCTCTGTAACTTCTGACATCCCTCCAGACTGTTTGAGGTGATAGCTAGGCAGAATGGCAAGTCTTGATTTTGCTGTCCAGATCATTGCACACGGATATTAAAAATTCCATGAGATGGTTTGAAAGAGAGTTGTAATGCTCGCTCAGTGCTCTCAACCAAAATCACATTAAAACCAGATTGACAGTGGGATGCTGCTGAAATAGAATTACAACCATTTTTTGTCTTGGGGGCAACATTCCATGCAGTTTAAAGCAATTCAGATGCTTCAGTGTGAAAGGCATCTTATGAATGCAAGTTCCTTTTATTATGGGACAACTAATCTTTGTCACTACTGAATTATCCGAGAGAGATATAATGGTGATGGTTGCTGGAACATGAAGCTGAGGTGCCAGAAAGGCAAGATGCGGTTTTAGGCTTGCTCAGTGACGCCCAGTTTGGGTTTCGCCAGGGTCACTCAGCTCCTGACTTCATTACAGCCTTGGTTCAAACATGGATGAAACAGCTGAATTCCAGAGGTGAGGTGAGAGTGACAGCCCTTGACATCAAGGCTGCATTCGACCAAGTGTGGCATCAAGGAGCCCGAGCAAAACTGGAATCAATGGGTATCGGGGGTAAACACTGCGCTGGTTGGAGTCGTATGTGGTACATAGGAAAATGGTTATGGGTGTGAAGGGTCAGTCATCCCAGTTCCAGGACATCTCTGCAGGAGCCCCTCAGGGTAATGTCCTAGGCCCAACAATCTTCAGCTGCTTCATCAATGACCTTTCCTCCATCATAAGGTCAGAAGTGGGAATGTTCACTAATGATTGCACAATGTTCAGCACCATTTGCGACTCCTCAGATACTGAAGCAGTTCATGTTCAAATGTAACAAGATCTGGACAAGATCCAAGCTTGGGCTGACAAGTGGCAAGTAACATTCGTGCCACACAAATGCCAGGCAATGACCATCACCAACAAGAGACACTCTAACCACTGCCCCTTGACATTCAATGGTGTAACCATCACTGAATCCCCCACTGTCAACATCCTTGGGGTTACTATTGAACAGAAACTCAACTGGACTCATCACATTAACACAGTGACTACAACAGCAGGCCAGAGCTAAGAATACTGCGGTGAGTAATTCACCTCCTGACTCCCCAAAGCATATCTACCATCTACAAACCACAAATCAGGAGTGTGATGGAATACTCCCCACTTGCCTGGATGAGTACTGCTCCAACAACACTCAAGAAGCTTGACATCATCCAGAACAAAGCAGCCCGCTTGATTAGCACCACATCTACAAACATTCACTCCCTCCACCACTGACGCTCAGTAGCAGCAGTGTGTACTATCTACAAGATGCACTGCAACAATTCACCAAAAATCCTAAGACAGCACCTTCCAAACCCACAACCACTTCCATCTAGAAGGACAAGGACAGCAGATACACCACCACCTGCAAGTTCCCCTCCAAGCCACTCACCATCCTGATCTGGAAATATTTTGTCATTCCTTCGCAGTCGCTGGGTCAAAATCCTGGAATTCCCTCCCTAACGGCATTGTGGGTCAACCCACAGCACATGGACTGCAGCGATTCAAGAAGGCAGCTCACCACCACCTTCTCAAGGGCAAATAGGGATGGGCAATAAATGCTAGCCAGCCAACGACGCCCACGTCCAACGAATGAATGAATAAAAAAAATCCTCACTGAACCATTAGTCTCCAATGTATCATGCAGGGACATGTCAAGCACCAACTGCCACCACAACAGAGGGGGAAAGGGGAAAATTCAAAAACTTAAACTTGAACTGTCTAGAAAATCATATCGGCAGAAACTGAGGCACACATCTCTATCTTGCTCTTATACCAGACCAGTGGATAGGGCAGAAAGAACCAACCAAGGGTGAACATTATTTGAAAAGGGAAGATAGATTCTTGCTTTTGCCAAAAATCTAACAATCTTCTTTTTTGTGTAGAGCGCAAATCAATTCCAACTGGCATCTGAACAAGAGACAAGACTACAAAAACTACTTGGTGGTATCATTACATTTATAATACACACTTTGAGAAAGGATGTACTTTTATTTCAGTTCGGAGCACTCTTAAAGGAAAATTGACTACAGTGACAGATGTACTATGATGTGTAATTGTATCTACAGTGAAAGATTAACCACTGCGGACAATTATTGCATTGATTGATGACGTGTAGTGGAATACGAGGATGCAAAGAATTCTCTGCCTCCATAATGTAATCCAAAGCATTACTTTCTGAAAAACAAAGTGCTCTTGATAGTCCAAAGAGAGAATCATATTCCAGTACTCAAAGGTTAATACGCTTCCAGTTATGCCCTTCTCTTCAATGTCTTTGAATATATTCGATTTTCCATTTTTCATCTAATTACAAAATTTAAGTTTGACAGCTACATTAAAAGTGTAACATCTTTTGCTGAAGCTTTATTTTCCACGATGCTGTTAAAAATAATGGGATTTTTGTAAGAATCAGAGTGGCACTTTGAACAAAGGCATACTGCACTAGTGATTCCACAGATATTGTTCCCATTACTAAGACAGGCAATCATGCCATTTTAAATTAGGTAGTTGGGAATAAAGATTTTTCTTAAAGTACCTCTTGAGTACATGGGGGACTGCAAAAGGTGGCACAGCAGAACAGCATCCACAAGGCAATAGGTACCAAGTGTACAATTATTCCCTTTTGATGAGTTTCTGAACTCAACAATGTAACTTTGTCATGAAAATCATCACTAGCCACTTGAGCACAACACTTCATCCTCTCAGATAGTGAGTGGAAAAGGGACTCTTCAGAAGTGAAAACAAAGCAACCAAACAACACAATATTAAAGTAAGGTGCTGGGTGTGACAGTGGATTAGATAGTGTTATTTTATCCCTACAGATGGGATTAAAATATAGATCAATAGGATGAGAACCTTCTCATACTACTTTGGTAACCATCTTGCAAGAAATGATTCTGGCAATCTCATTTTAGCTGAGTGAACATGGAGCTACTTCATAAATTTTGCAAGGATGGACAATGCCACTTAAAGGCCAGTGAATGGCAGCTGTGGGAAACGGAAAAGTGTAAAATCGGTTTAGTAAAGAACGCTCTCTGACAATGTGGCTGAGTAAAGAGAGTTGTGTATAACATTTTTCTCTTGGCATTGCCGTTGTTTTTGTAAGTTAACTTAAGGGTTAATTCATGGCAGGAGATCCCAGACTCGTGTCATGCTTCTCTTGTGTGATATGGGAATTCAGGAATTCTTCCGGTGTCCCTGGCTCCTTCACATGAAAGAAGTGTGTACAACTGTCCTGTTAGACCGCTTGACGGCTCTGGAGCTACGGATAGATTCACTTTGGAACATCCACGATGCTGAGGAAGTCATGGATAGCATGTTCAGCGAGTTGGTCATACTGCAAATAAAAATTACTGAGGGAGATAGGGAATGGGTGACCACCAGACAGGGGAAGAGTAGGTGGGCAGTGCAGGGGTCCCCTGCGGTCGTCTCCCTCCAAAACAGACATACTGTTTTGATTACTGTTGGGGGAGATGGCTCACCAGGGGAAGTGACAGCAGCCAGGTTCATGGCACCATAGCTGGCTCTGCTGCGCAGGAGGGCAGAAAAAAGAGTGGCAGAGCTATAGTGATAGGGGATTCAATTGTCTGGGGATACACAGGCATTTCTGCGAACGCAACTGAGACTCCCAGGATGGTATGTTGCCTCCCTGGTGCAAGGGCCATGGATATCTCGGAGTAGCTGCAGGACATTCTGGAGCTGTCGTGATGCGTATCGGCACCAACGATATAGGTACAAAATGGCATGAGGTCCTACAAGCCGAATTTAGGGGGTTAGGGGTTAAACTAAAAAGTAAGAGCTCAAAGTTTGTAATCTCAGGATTGCGACCAGTGCCATGTACTAGTCAGAAGATGAAAGTCAGGATAGCTAAGATGAATATGTGGCTTGAGAGATGGTGCAAGAAAGAGGGATTCAAATTCCTGGGACATTGGAACTGGTTCTGGAGGAGGTGGGACCAGTACAAATCAGACAATCTGCACCTGGGCAGGACTGGAACCAATGTCTCAGGAGGAGTGTTTGCTAGTGATATTGGGGAGAGTTTAAACTAATGAGGCATGGGGGTGGGAACCGATGCAGGAAGTCAGAGGGAAGTAAAGTGGGGACAGAAACAAAAGGCTGCAAGGGGAAAGGTGGAAGGCAGAGAAACCAAAGACAAAAATCAAAAAGGACCATAGTACAGAGCAGAGAGATTGTGGAGAACTCAGTGAATAGGTCCAGTAAGACTAAGAGAAATCAAACACAGGGAGAGTGTACAAAACATGACAGGACAGATGGTCTGAGAAAGCAGGGCAGAGAGCAAGGGAAGTCTAGATTAAACTGCATTTATTTCAATACAAGAGGCCTGAAGGGCAAGGCAGATTAACTCAGAGCATGGATGGATACATGGGACTGGGATATTATAGCTGTTACTAAAACATGGCTTTGGGGGGGGGAGGGGGGGCAGGATTGGCAGCTCAATGTTCCAGGGTACAGAGGTTATAGGAATTGCATGTAGGAATTATACAGTAAATGGTAGAACCCTTAGGAGTATTGACAGGCAGACAGATCTCGGCATGCATTTCCACCGATTACTGAAAGTGGCAACGCAGGTGGATAAGATAGTCAAGAAAGCATACAGCATGCTTGCCTTCATCGGTTGGGGCACTGAGTATAAAAATTGGCGGGTCATACTGCAGCTGTACAGAACCTTAGATAGGCCTCATTTAAAATATTGTGTACAATTCTGGTCGCCACACTACCAGAGAATGCAGATGCTGTGGAGAGGATACAGAAGAGGTTTACCAGGATGTTGCCTGGTCTGGAGGGTATTAGCTATGAGGACAGGTTGGATAAACTTGGCTTGTTCTCACTGGAATGATGGAGGTTGAGGGGTGACCTGATAGAGGGCTACAAGATTATGAATGGCATGGACAGAGTGAATAGTCAGATGCTCTTTCCTAGGGTAGAAAAGTCAAGTACGAGGGGACATAGGTTTAAGGTGCGTGGTGAAAAGTTCAGAGGAGGTGTGCGAGGCAAGTTTTTTTTACGCAGAGGGTGGTGAATGTCTGGAATGCACTGCCCAGGGAGGTGGTGGGAGCAGGTACAATAGCGGCATTTAAGGGGTAACTAGACAAATGCATGAATAGGATGGAAATGGAAGGATACGGTCTCCATAAGTATTAGTTAAGGCAGGAATCATGATCGGCGCAGGGTGGCGGGCTGAAGGGCCTGCTCCTGTGCTGTACTTTTTTTGTTCTTTGAAAGATAGGACAGGAGGTAAGAGAGGAGGGGGAGCTGCGTTTTTGATTAGGGAGAACATCATGGCAGTATTGAGAGAGGATAGATCCAAGATTTGCCCACTGTGTCTATATGGGTAGAATTGATAAATAAGAAGGGAGAGATCACTTGGATAGGATTGTACTGCAGGCCGCCAAATAGTCAGCGGGAAATTGAGGAGCAAATATGTAAGGAGATTACAGATACCCCAAGAAAAATAGGGTGGTAATAGTAGGGGACTTCAACTTTCCCAACATTGACTTGGACAGCCATAGCATTAGGGACTTGAATGGAGAGAAATTTGTTGAGCGTATTCAGGAGGAATTTCTCATTCTATATGTGGATGGCCTGACTGGAGAGGGGGCAAAACTTGACCTCCTCTTGGGAAATAAGGAAGGGCAGGTGACAGAAATGTTACGGAGGGATCACTTTGGGACCAGCGACCATAATTCCATCAGTTTTAAGATAGCTATGGAGAATGATAGGTCTGGCCCAAAAGTTAAAATTCTAAATTGGGGTAAGACTAATTTTGATCATATTGGACAAGAACTTTCAAAAGTTGATTAGGGGAGCCTGTTGGCAGGCAAAGGGATGTCTGGTAAGTAGGAGGGTTTCAAAAGTGTGTTCACTAGGGTTCAGAGTAGGCATTTTCTTTTTAGAGTGAAGGGCAAGGCTGGTAGAAGTGGGGAACCCTGGATGACTCAGGATACTGAGGCCCTAGTCAAAAGGAAGAAGGAGGCATATGACATGCATAGGTAGCTGGGATCAAGTGGATCCCTTGAAGAGTATAGAGTTTGTTGGAGTAGAGTTAAGAGAAAAATCAGGGCAAAAGGGGGACATGAGATTGCTTTTGCAAATAAGGGAAAGGAGAATCCAAAGAGCTTCTACAAATACATAAAGGGCAAAAGAGTAACTAGGAAGAGAGTAGGGCCTCTTAAGGATCAACAAGGTTATCTGTGTGTGGATCCACAAGAGATGGGTGAGATCCTAAATGAATATTTCTCATCAGTATTTACTGTTGAGAAAGGGATGGATGTTAGTGAACTTGGGGAAATAAATAATGATGTCTTGAGGGGTATACACATTACAGAGAAGGAGATGCTGGAAGTCTTAAAGCACATCAAGGTAGATAAATCCCCTGGACCTGATAAAATGTATCCCAGGACTTTGTGGGAGGCTAGGGTGGAAATTGCGGGTCCCCCAGCAGATATATTTGAATCATTGATAATCACAGGTGAGGTGCCTAAAGATTGGAGGGTGGCAAATGTTGTGCATTTGTTTAAGAAGGGCTGCAGGGAAAAGCCTGGGAACTACAGACAGGTGAGCCTAACATCTGTAGTGGGTAAGTTGTTTGAAGATATTCTGAGAGTTAGGATCTGCAGGCATTTAGAGAGGCAAAGACTGATTAGGGACAGTCAGCATGGCTTTGAGAGTGGAAAATCATGTCTCACAAATTTGACTGAGTTTTTTGAAGGGGTAACAAAGAAGGTAGATGAGGGCAGTGCAGTCAACATTGTCTATATGGACAGCAAGGCCTTTGACAAGGTACCACATGGTAGGTTGTTGTACAAGGTTAAATCTCAAGGGATCCAGTGTGAGGTTGCCAATTGGATTCAAAACTGGCTTGATGACAAAATGTGGAGATGCCGGCGTTGGACTGGGGTAAGCACAGTAAGAAGTCTCAGAACACCAGGTTACAGTCCAACAGGTTTATTTGGTAGCAAATACCATAAGCTTTCGGAGCACAGCTCCTTCGTCAGATGGAGTGGATATCTGTTCTCAAACAGTGCAAACAGACACAGAAATCAAGTTACAGAATACTGATTAGAATGCAAATCTCTACAGCCAGCCAGGTCTTAAATGTACAGACAATGTGGGTGGAGGGAGCATTCAACACAGGTTAAAGAGATGTGTATTGTCTTACAACGGATGAATGAACACCGCTCGACAATCACCAGGCAAGACTGTTCTCTTCCTGTGGGGGAGCACTTCAGCAGTCACGGGCATTCAGGTTCTTCAGGTAAGCGTTCTCCAAGGCGGCCTTCACGACACACGACACACGACAGCGCAGAGTCGCTGAGCAGAAACTGATAGCCAAGTTCCGCACACATAGGACGGCCTAAACCGGGATGTTGGATTTATGTCACATTATCAGTAACCCCCACAGCTTGCCTCCTGGACTTGCAGAATTTCATTAGCTGTTCTGTCTGGAGACAATACACATCTCTTTAACCTGTGTTGAATGCTCCCTCCACCCACATTGTCTGTACATTTAAGACCTGGCTGGCTGTAGAGATTTGCATTCTAATCAGTATTCTGTAACTTGATTTCTGTGTCTGTTTGCACTGTTTGAGAACAGATATCCACTCCAACTGACGAAGGAGCTGTGCTCCGAAAGCTTATGGTATTTGCTACCAAATAAACCTGTTGGACTTTAACCTGGTGTTGTGAGACTTCTTGTTGATGACAAAAGCCAGAGGGCGGTTGTAGAGTGTTGTTTTTCAAACTGGAGGCCTGTGCCTCAGGGATCGGTGCTGGGTCCACTCTTATTTGTATTAATGATTTGGATGAGAATTATGGGGCATGGTTAGTAAGTTTGTAGATGACACAAAGATTGGTAGCATAATGGACAGTGAAGAAGGTTATCTAGGATTAATTGGGCTAGTGGGCCGATGAATGGCAGATGGAGTTTAATTTAGACAAATGTGAGGTGATGCATTTTGGTAGATCGAATCGAGGCAGGACCTACTCAGTTAATGGCAGGACATTGTGGCAAGTTATAGAACCAAGAGATCTAGGAGTACAAGTTCATAGCTCCTTGAAAGTGGAGTCACTGGTGGACAGGGTGGTGAAGAGGCATTCGGCATGTTTGGCTTCATTGATCAGAACACTGAATACACGAGTTGGGATGTCTTGTTGAAGTTGTTCAAGACATTAGTAAAGTCACCCTTGGAATATTGTCCACAGTTCTGGCCACCATATTGTAGAAAAGATATTATTAAACTAGAAAGGGTGCAGAAACTATTTACTAGGATGCGACCGGCGCTTGATGGTTTGAGTTATAAGGAGAGGCTGGATAGACTGAGACTTTTTTCCCTAGAGCGTAGGAGGCTCAGGGGTGATCTTATAGAGGTCTATAAAATAATGAGGGGCATAGATAAGGCAGAAAGTCAACATCTTTTCCCAAAGGTAGGGGAGTCTAAAACGAGAGAGCATAGGTTTAAGGTAAAAGGGGAGAGACACAAAAGGATCCAAAGGGCCAATTTTTTCACACGGAGGATGGTGAGTGCCTGGAACAAGCTGCCAGAGACAGTAGTAGAGGCAGGTAAAATTTTCTCTTTTAAAAAGCATTTAAACAGTTACATGGGTAAGCTGGGTAGAGATGGATATGGGCCAAATGCAGGCAACTGGGACTGGCTTAGTGGTAAAAACTGGGCAGCATGGACAAGTTGGGCCAAAGGGCCTGTTTCCATTCTGTAATCCTCTATGACTCTATAACTGTGCCCCTCTTTACTGAGGGGTTGGTGATGTTCCACTGGTCAGTGGTGGGGCAGGGGGGAACCACTTAATTTTTTTGGGAGGAAGGGGGCCTGTCTCCGACTGTGGATAAACAGGGCTCCCTTTAAAAGTAGCCACCCAATCTCGGAACAGCGGATCTGGCTGGCGGGTTGCGTGAAATAAATTCATCTGTATCTTTCAGGTGGGCGAATCCCAACTGACAGAAGCTCCCAGTACCAGCGGAAAAACACTCCTGTTTTACTGCCAGCGTGGGCACTTAGCCCCAATTTGGGAGAATCGTGGCCAATATATATTAAAGTAGAATTAAAACCTGTTAAAAATCTAAGTTATAAATAATTGACTAGCTGTTATCAAGGGACAGAAGAGAAAAATAGAATAAAAACGCCTTTAAATAAAAGCAGCCAAACCATTTTATCCTGTTGTAGCTGATTTTTTTAAAAATTGCCAATAACGAGAAACAAAGTAAAGATTTTATATTGAATGTAAATTAGAAATACAAACGTTATTGGCTGTAGTCAGATATCAGGATATTACTAATTGCAGCAGAAATTAAATATTTCTTTCCTGCTAATCACATGATGTAAAGAATTAAAATAGGTCACTGCAAGCTATTTCTGGAGGCTGCAGAGAAATGCATGTCCCAGTATGTCGTAGGTATCAATGTGTGTCTGAATGTTGTCCCTGCGGTTTAATATGTTAATATTTGGTAAGTGCATAGCATTAGTGTCATTCTGCCAATCAACATCACTGTTGGCTGTCTGAAGAAATGTTAATTTCTATTATCACTGATTGATCAGCCTGGTTAGAACAGATTGGTTGGCTTTCCGAGGAAGGTGTCAAACAATTACATTCAATTACAAGCATCGTGCAGGGATGTTTACATCACTTATGTAACACAGCTACAGTTAGCTACGGGCAAATATTGTCTTGAATCCTATTACTGTCTGACCACGTAAATATACTCGAGAAATTCTTGCTTCGAATTTCCTTTAAACATATCTCAAAACAAAAGTAATTTGAGCCATATTTTGGCATTCTTACTACAAGAGGTTGGTTAGCCTGAGGCCATCAGGGATACAAAGCTAATTAGAGTGCTCCATGTTAGCTGAATAAGAACCAACTGTGTTTCAAAGATCAATTTTATGTTGTGGTTTAGCATAGACGAACCTACCTTGTAATTTTGACAGTTCAAGGAGAATAATACTGTATATTGTTGTAAATATACCGAATAGTATTAATTCAACTGTTTAACATTATAGAAATGTGTCTGCTAGCTTATAGCCTATGATCTGATCGATTGTGTACCCTTCTACTGAAATTGAGAAGATTACGTGATAGAATACAAGTGCACTAACGAAGAGTTTCTATATGGCCCCCTGGCTCTTCATACATTTGATTAGATATTGGGCAGGAAAAGCCACACTCTGATAAGTGATGCAAGGGTTTAAGGGTATTGTCAGAGATTCTGAATCCAAGGGGACTATCTAGTAAAGTGTAAAACCTCTCAAGCATAACACTGACAAATGTGACGAGAAGAGAAAAACTGCAAATGCCGCCATTCTGAGGTATAAACAGAAAGCACGAGAAACAAACAGAATGCCATAGCAGTATTTGAAAGTTTTCATCAAGTTTCCCAATCAAAACATTAATCTTTTTTTCAATTACTGCTTGACCTGCTATGCATTCCTAGCATTTACTATTTTAAGAATTTTTCATCTGCCCCATTGTGGTGGGTAATATTTACTGAAGCAAATTTTAGATGATTAAATAAAACTAAAAGTTGCAGATCGTGACAGATTATACATTGCATCATTCTATTTATAAGCACAGTTTAGAGCCTTGCAAGAGATTCAAAATAACAAATAAAAAATTCCGTTCATTTGCAGAAAGTTTTATGGAGATTCAAGTAATTTCAAATAATTGTTCTTCTGTAAAAAATGCGCACACCAACTTAGTTCCTGGTGATCTTTTTCTCACTTGTTCTTTTTACCCCAATTTGCTTTTGCACATTATTTTACTTTCCGTCTATTTGGTAGCCAATATGCACTACCCTGCATTGGGTACAGACATGTTATAACAGAACTGAGTCAGAAAGGGGTTTTGGGTATGTCGAGCATGCTAAATCACACCAAAGTAGAATAAAAACAGAAATTGGTGGAAAACTTCAGCAGACCTGGCAGCATCTATGGAGAAACAGAGTTAATGTTTCAAGTCTAATGACTATTTGGGATAACCTAAAAGTGTAGTTGGGTTGGGATCTCAACATCATACCCTCTGGAGGTTCTGGATCCTCTTGGTGCACTGCCTCCAGGTTCTAGAGATCACACTCCTATTCCTGATTTTCTAGGCCAGTCCCATCAGCACCTGGTTGGTTCGAGAGATTGTCCTTTGCTTCCCATTCCGGATGGAGCTTATCTCGATGCAGCCCTTCAGACCTCGCTACAAGATGTCCGGGTAAGACTGAGTGACCCAGGAAGCAGCCCAGTTGCTCCAACCTCAAACATTCATGAACAGTTGAGCCTTTCTGACTATGAATGGGATGCCTTTAATTAGTTCAGTTGATTGAAGAGCCACAGCAAAGTCTGCTGAAGCTGTCAACAGATTCCCAATGTTCCGTCTTTTTGGCAGGGATAATCGTTTGAAAATTCTGCCCTCTCCGAGTAATCATCTCCCTCTCACATTTCTTAACATCCTTTCCAAGATGCAATTCCTCTTTTCTGTACAATGCTCCATCATCTAATTACGAGCTGGTAGAACTCACTCAACTTACTCAAGCAAGTTTCTGCTCATCAGCCAGGCAAAGTCTTCTTATTGCTACTGGCATGCTGAAAAAAGAGAATTCTAATTCGAATAAACCAGAATATTTCCTCCATCTCTTTTTCTGACAATTTCCTTCCTCTCTTTTTACTATCATTTGATGAAGTATAGATCCATGAGGATTGGCTACGAATCTGAATTTGGAGCGTGATGTAAAGGAACTTAACAATGTCCCAAGCAGTTGGCTACATTATTTTCAGACTGGTGATTTTCATGAAGCGCCATCAGTTTGCCCCATTCTGATAAATGTTATAAGTGGAACAACTGGAGAAAAAAGTCACAGAACAGATCAGATTTAACCGAGATAAGTCTGGCAGTGAAACAATCTAAAACCTTAATTTACACTGTTGTGGAGGTTAGTTCCAGTCTACCAATACCTTACTCAATCAGCTGGTGTGCAGCCTTGTTTCAATTTGGAGTTTCTCTGCTATCTACCTGCACCACAGGTTGCTCTCAAATCACTGGTATTATTTCCATATCCCCTCCATAAAACTTTATTTTATTTCTCTAATGCAATTGTGAAGTGAAACTGGCTCAGAAATCTTTGTGGCATCCTGCTTCCGTACCCAAGGAACGCATACACAGAAGAAAAATTGTACAAGCTATTGTGGGTTCGTTTTTAGGCCTCCAAAGTCAGGGAATTAGTCGCGGACTGTGCAAGTTGCATGGACAGTTATTCAAACATTTTGGCTGAGGTTGCAATATGCAGCGGAATTCTTTTACCCTTTTTGAAAATGTGCGACCGACATAATAATGTGCCAAATATTGTCTGTGAACAATACAAGGTATTTTCCACACTGATGATGCAGCAGCTTTTGACTTGCAACTTCTATCTTAATTACAAAATAATTGTTTGGATTTATAAATCGCCTTTCACAATCTCAGATATCCCACAGCCTTTTACAGCCAATGGAGTACTTCGATTTTGAAAGTCCAGCTTTCGATCTTCAAGTAAGCATTCTCCAAGGCGGTCTGCGATACGCACAACAATGCAGAATCACCAAGCAGAAACTAATAGCCAAGTTCTGCACTCATGAGGACAGACTTACTCATTATCTCGAGTTCATGTCGGGGTACATGTAACCACACCATATTGTTCCGTGGGGGAAAAATCCCCCTGAGTGTCCTGTTTTGACACCATGCATACCTTGGTTATGGGTGATGATCTCTCTACCTGAATTAGTTTGCATAGTGTTTAGCACCATCTTACTCTTTGATTATTTGTAATTATCTGTCTGCCTTATATTATCGGTCCTTAGGTCATCCCTTCACTTGTTATACAACCTGTCGACACTTTGCACGTACTGATTATACTTAACTGCTTACATTTGTCTATTAGCACTCATGATTACTTGTAAAGACTTGTTATTCAGCTGGCCTATACTGTCTGTACTTATCCTTTGACACTCTTGATTACCTGTTAGTGTTGGGCTATCATCACTCCATCTATATATTCTGTGCCTGTGCACCTCGCTTCACTTCACCTGACAAAGGAGCAGCACTCCGAAAGCTTGTGATTTCAAATAAACTTGTTGGACTATAACCTGGTGTCGTGTGACCTCTCATTTTGACAGTAAGTAAGATGGAGGCCATGGACCTCACTAAATTCACAGTCTGCTGCTGTGTGGGTGACAAGGATATGTGCCATGGCTACCTCTCATCTTGTCCACCCCAATCCAACACCGGCATCTCCACATCATATTTTGAAAGGATAACCAGTGTTGTAATGTTGAAAATGTTGGTCATTAGATTGTAAAAGAAAGTTAAATACTTATATTAAATTCAATGTTTTTAGCAAGATGTTTTTACAGATGCACCATAGAAAGCATTCTTTCTGGTTGTATCACAGCTTGGTATGGCTCCTGCTCTGCCCAAGATCGCAAGGTCATGAATGTAGCCCAATCCATTACGCAAACCAGCCTCCCATCCATTGACTCTGTCTACACTTCCCGCTGCCTTGGCAAAGCAGTCAGCATAATTAAGGACCCCACGCACCCCGGACATTCTCTCTTCCATCTTCTTCCTTCGGAAAAAAGATACAAAAGTCTGAGGTCACGCACCAACCGACTCACGAATTGCTTCTTCCCTGCTGCTGTCAGCTTTTGAATGGAGAGCTGATCTTTCTCTATACCCTAGCTATGACTGTAACACTACATTCTGCACTCTCTCGTTTCTTTTTCTATGAACGGTATGTTTTGTCTGTAAAGTGCGCAAGAAACAATACTTTTCGCTAAATGTTAATATATGTGACAATAATAAATCAAATCAAACTTTCCAAGTTTTTTTTTCCATTGCTAAAAATTACAGAACTGTTTTGCTTATTACAAACAGGAGAGAGATGACATGGTGTTTCCCCCCTTGCTGTCTAAATGTCAGTTAAATGCTTAGCCTTAGCAAACTGCTGATGGGAACATCATTCACCTCCCTAAACAAGGTGTAACTTTTCGAAGGCTTCTTACAGTGTCCTCATCCGTTCCATGAATTTTAATTGATTGCAGACTTTTGGGGTGGTTGGTGGGAACCTCAACAGTGCATCTCTGTGGAAGTGGGGAATCACTGACAGCTTCTGAATTTCCACTTTGAACAGCATGGGCAGAATTCTCTGGCCGTTCACACTGGTGGGATTCTCCAATTGGAGTGGACAACATGAGAGGCAGCCATGGCACATCCCCTTATCACCCACACCGCAGCAGACTGTGAATACAGTGCCGGTCATGGTCTCCATCTTACCTGTGTGACCGTGAGAGGTCACGCGACCCCAGGTTATAATCCAACAGGTTTATTTGAAATCACAAGCTTTCGGAGCGCTGTTCCTTTGTCAAGTGAAGTGAAGCGAGGTGCATAGGCACAGAGTATATAGACGGAGCGATGATAGCCCAACACTAACAAGTAATCAAGAGTGTTAAAGGATAATATAGACAGTGAAGGCCAGCTGAATAACAAGTCTTTACAAGTAATCATGAGTGCTAATAGACAGTGAACAGAGATTTGGCTGAGCACCAAATTCTCCATCCTCGCTTGCGGCGGCAACGGGGCATGAACGGAAATGTCCAGTCCATATGTGTCGATTCCAGAGTTTGCTTTCAGTTTCAGAGGAGTAACACAGCAAACACTGGCAGTTTCACCACCGGTCACTACTGCAAAATCCAACCTGAAACTTTTCAAGAAGGCAGTCCCACTTCTGTTAAAAAAAAAGCATGCCAAATGATGGTGTTAATTATCCAATTATAAGCAGCCAGTGCAGGGCAGCACTGTGTGGAATTTTCCCTCGGAAAATGACAAAGCTCAGTCAGACGCCTGGGTCGATTTTGTTTTAATTTGCTTACCGTTCACATGTGAGCATGTACCAAGGAGACTTAGTCTGATGACCAGTCTAATTAAGGAGCAGTTTGCCGTGTCTTGCAACATCTGCCCTTCTATATCCATATCCTTGCCTGGGACCTCGGGTGATTCAAAGCAGCAGCAAAAAAAAAAGCCAGAAGCTGTAATTGCCTCAAACCTTCATGGTGTAAAGCACATCCAAAGAGACCCAGAACAGCCCGTAGTCAAAGGTGATTGATTTGACTAATCCCCATCTCTGGTGAAAGTGGCATTGAATAAAACATGACCTGTCCAAAATACAATCCTGTTCTTAGAATGATCACAAGGAATATACTTTTTTGAAACATCAGAGTAAACGTTCTAGATTTTTTATCACACAAGATGAAAAGTCTGTAAATCTTTTATAATTAATAATGGAAATGAGGGACTATCTTAACACCTTGAAATCTAGAATAAGAAAATCCAACTTTAGTCTAATTGCCTAACCTACTTTCATCTAAATGTCTGGGCTACTGAGGCAGACAGATTTTCTTTTATACTTCAAACCAAAATATCTGCACTGCTCTACTGCGAAGTCCTTATCAGTCCCAACAATGGCTGTGGCTGCGCTTATCTTATCCAGCACACTCTTTACTTTCATACCAAGGTGAATTTGCAAGACTTGAGCCTCTCTTCTGATGAATGAAATTTTATCTTTTACTGGGTACCATATTGTATAAATTAACAACTATTATATTTTTACTGCAGCTCTTTAGCAGACTGTGTTTTATTTCCAGGTTGTAAGAACCCGAATTTTTCCAAGTGCTGTCAGTATTTGGGATGTTGCCCACATTAGTGGATGAAAATTATTGGATGTTGGGATCCTTCCACTTTCTCCCCTTTCTCCGCTGCCACCTTCCCACATCCTCACCGCGGCCAATCCCCAACCTCCTGTTGCTGCTGGAAGGAATTGAATATCAATGCGCACTGTGATCAGAATTCTTACAGGTTCAGAAATTCCCCCTCAAAGTGTGCAATGGTGTTGAATGTTTTTTTTACAGCAGCAATAGGAGGAATTTTGGAACATCATATGAGGTGGAAAAGTATCAAGCAGTGTTGTGGTGAGAAGGTGTGGAGAAGAATGCACCAATACCTCAGGAGGAAAGGGGAGACGAGCAGCATTGAGAGGAAGGGAGGAAAACACCACCATTAGCCAAGAAGATGAACTGGGGATGGGGTCACAGGGAGGGGTGGTGAAGGAAAGGAGAGGACCAGCATTAACATTGAGAGTTATTGCATTGGAAGTTATTCATTGAGGTGAAGGGAAGGTCGGTTGCACATTTTAACTCTAAGGGAAAACATAAGGATTGTGTGTGCATGAACTGAGAGAGGGCAGTGAAAACTGCCAGAGCAGAAGACTGGAATCCTAAAGTCGGCAGGGAATGAGCCTGCTAGCTTGAAACAGTGATGAAAAGATTGCCAAAGAAGAAGATGGAGAAGAGTGACAGCATGAGGTCAGAGGGTTGGGAAGGAGGAAGTGTTTCTGAACTATGGGAAGGAGGGCTCGTTTTGTATAATGGGACAGTTAAAAGAATGATGATTAGAGTAACTTTTGGGATGGCTGAGTCCAGTTCATCTTTTGAAAACCATTTTAATATACTATATTAATAAATCAACCATTATTATAAACAATAATAGTATGAATCTTGCTCGTGCGGGGCATCACATGGCATGTGCTGTTAGGTCACTTCCTAGAGTCAGCTCAAAAATATTTGCCCTATGTTTTCCTGGAAGTCCAAGCTGATGATGGGGTTATGGGAGCAACAGGATAACTGAAACCTGAGGGAATGACAGGGTCTGCAGTTTGTTTCCTGAACCAATGGGTGTGATTCTCCCATGCCCCCGCTAGAGGGATCAATGGCGGGGAGGAGGGAAAAATTCAGCGAGATGCCCAAAAATCAGTTTCACGTTGACATGAAATTATAGCGGGATCTTGTGATGCTGCCAGCCATGGCAGACTGGGAAACCCACTGGAACCAGTGTGAAACTGATTTGTATCCCGCTAATATGATGCAGATGAAGGCCCGACCGGAATATACCCACCATGCCTGATTCTTCATGACGTAAGCGGGAAAAGGCGTTGGTCCAGAGCACGTCTGGAATAACATGGTGTGCAAAAGTTAGGACTGGGTCTGCCTCCGGAGTTTGGGAATGAGACCGCCAGTGACCCTGGAACACCATGACAGTGGGTGGGGACAGCTACCTGGTTGATCTTGTGGATTCAGTATCTTTGAGGAGGTCCACCGGTGTGGGCAGCATGGTGGCACAGTGGTTAGGACTGCTGCCTCACAGTTCCAGGGACCCGGGTTCAATTCCATTCTCAGGTGACAATCTGTGTGGAGTTTGCACGTTCTCCCCATGTCTGCATGGGTTTCCTCCCACAGTCCAGTGCAGGTTAGGTGTATTGGCCACGCTAAATTGCCCCTTAGTGTCAGGGGGAGTAGCAGGGTAAAAACTTGGGGTTACTGGGATAGGGCCTGGGTGGGATTGTTGTCAGTGCAGGCTCAATGGGTCAAATGCGCTGTAGGGATTCTATGATTGATTCTATGATTCCAGCTTCACATAGTTTCTGGAGGTCCATCTTCATTCTTCAAGAGGTCCATCTTCTTTTGTCAATGGTAGATCAGCGCCTTTTCAATATGGCACCCACGTATGACGGCAGGATTTATGCCGTCAATCCCACCTCACCATGGAAGATGCCGTAGAACTCCCGGATGCCCAGTTAATTATGCTGCAGACAGAGGATATGGCGTGGTCACCTGTTGGCCGCCTGAGCAGGATAAGCTCCCTGCCCCATCCTCATCTGTACCACTAAGCCTTGTCACAGGTGGAAGAATTCTGCCCAGTGAATTTCAAGGATGAGGAAAGAAACAAAGGATACGATCTTAGGGATCGTCAGCCACACCACTGAGAATACATTGACACCTGGGGGTAGGATGCCATGCAGCAGCGCCATGCCCATTACCTCCTTGCCACCACTGGTACCAGTTGTGGGGGGATGCATTTGGTGGCCTTCTTGACCTTGGACCAATTGAGGCTCTTAAGTGACCAATTAATGATCACTTAAGGACCACCACCTGCTGCTTCTGTGATTTTACCCACAGTAGTAGGTGCCAGCAGCAAGTCTCAAGGCTGCAAGATAAAACCTGGTGGCCTTGTTGTCGGGTAGGGAAAGGGGTGCCTGCTATTCATCAGGGTGTGGGGGAATGCTGGGTGGGAACTGCCTTGTTCCCAATGACAGCCATCCAAGGTATTTCTCCAAAGGTGGGGCACTGTCTCAATGTAAAATTCTGACAAAAGAAACAACAGGAATGGGGGGCGGGGGGAGGGGGGTGAATCAGAGTCAAATGGGGTATAGCAAAAGAAATAAAAGAGGGAAAGAAAAATTGGATCGAGAGAGAGAATAAAAGAGACAAGAAATAAAGGCAATAAAAAATACTTGTTTCTTTAAATCTCTCAGAAAAATTAATGACAAGTAGGAGTAAGATTCAACAGTTTAATTTATTCCCTCTCTGGGCCAGAGATGTTGATTGGCATTGCATTAATAAATATTTTAATGTGAAAAGGGTACTAATGCTGTTCAGTGTGAACCCTAATCGTATGCAATGAGCTTAGTTTGAATTTTGTTCACAAATCAAACAATGTTTAAAAAAGCATCAGGGAGCTTGAGGGCAAGATGCTGTTTGTGCAAAGGCTAACAGCAGAGCTCAAGAACACAAGAAATAGGAACACCAATAGAGCCATACAGCCCATCAAACATGCTCAGCTTTCAACAAGATCATGGCTAAGTTTCTATATAACTCAATTTTTTCACCCTATCTGAATCATATTCCTTAATTCCCATAGTGCATAAAAATGCACCAATCTCAGTTTCAAAATGCTCATCGGGTGGAATTTTACGAGAATGATTTGAAGTGTTCAGCTAGCGTGAAACTGGGAGAGTTCCTGATCTAGTTTTTGGGCGAGTTTTCACGCCCAATCTTACGGACTTAAACATTGAAAATTTGTGCTAGATTGTTTCTAGCTGCTGCAGGCAGTGGGCTGGGCTTAATTCACAGCCAGCCTGCAGAGGGAGCTACTGCGCATGCACAGACCCCTGTGTCTAAGTGGTAAGCTTAGTCAATATGTGACTCCTGTCTAACAGTAATGTAGTTGATTCTTCTTTGGTTAATTCGAGAAAAGCAACAATTAGCAGCTGAGCAAGCTCATACCCACACACCTCCCACTAGAACTTTAAAATAACTCAGTATTGTTGGGCTCTAAAAATGAACAAGAGCGTCAATTTGCCACATGTGATAAATAGCGAGTGTATTGGACAACATTATTGTAATTAGACCCCCACACGGTAGAGATTCAAGCAGCGGACAGAGAACACTTTTGTATTCATTCCTCAATCACCATCACAAAGAACAAATTATCTGGTCGTTATCACATTTCTGGTTTTGGGAGCTTGTTGTATGTAAATTGGCTGCCATATTTCCTGCAACAGTGGCCAGGATTATGTGCTGACAATGATGGCAATGCGAAAATCCTACAAGAGTGACAAAAATGAGAATGTTGTGGTATGATTGTCCTCATCATTGCCATAATGAGGTTCCTGCCCAAGAAGGATTAAAATATAATTAACATATATGTATTAACATATAATTATAAGGCTTCCTCACTGTATTGCCCCACCACACTGGGATTTTAAAAACTTCAATCAGGAGAAGGAAACACTCCAGGGGAAGAACGACATGTCAGGCAGTACCCTGGGTATCAGAGGGCGGTGCCAGGGGGGTGTTCCTGTGGGGAGTTCCATCCTGGGGGGTGTGGGGAGGGGGGTTGCCAGAATGCATTGGGAAGGGTGGGGGTTCCTCTTTTTTTTAAAACCGGAGATCGAGGCGCCCCAGGCTTTCTCAGGCCTGCCTGCCAGCGTGATGCACACCTACAACATTTTTTCTTCTAAGTGCTGGACAATATGGCGAGAAGCCATCTGTGCAGCCAGTAAGCTGCAGCCCACCTTTCTTGCCTGAGCCAGCACCTGGAAGAGAAAAAGGAAAATTCTGCCCAGTGACTAAACTTCAAAAAGTGCCTAATTGGATGTGAAGTGGTTTGGGATGCTTTGTGGTTGTGAAATTCACTATTTAAATGCAAGTTTTTCTTTAATAATCGGACACAATGGAATTGTTGGGTTGTCCATTGATAGATCTTATCCTTCAACATCAGCATCATGCATTCAAAGATTTGGTACATACTAACACTAATTCAAAGTGCAGTCCTTAACCTGTCGTAATGGAATACCTCAGTTCCAATCTCAGCAACCTGCTCCAGGCCACTGCTGTGATATTGTCATTTCCCACATGCTTGTGACACTGTTGAAAAGACCTCAACTAGACTGAATACTTGCACCCATACTTGGTATGGGGCTGGGATTAACCTGACTTAATTTACCTCATAAACTGTCCATAATCATCAGGGAGTGGGGCATTCTCAATCCATCAGTGTGGGTTGGAATTAAATAAGAGTAAAGGACCGTGTTCAAAATCTCGAGCAGTCAGTCTCTATTATACTGGCCTCTAAATTCCTTCATGTGATGAATTGAACCAAGTATTCCTTTTATTAAAAATTAAAACAAATGAAAAAGAAAATGGATCCCATTTATATGATAATAAGTAACACTTTAAGAAAACGCAGCAGGGCATTGAGCTCCTTTAAATTATTACATTATTTATGACAAATAAACAGGCGAGAATCTCTTGTGAAAAGGTCACAAAGCATAATATTGATATAACAAGAACTCATTATGAACCTGTCAGCCTCGGTCCCTGATTGAGAGAAATATCGAGAGTAAAAATAGAAACCTGAATTGCAAATGACTGTCCAGAGCAATGTGGGCATTGTTAATATCAATGTCTGTATTTTCCAGTCTCCTGAAATCATACCCACCCGGTACATTTTGATGGGGTCACTCCCTCTCTGTCGAGTATAGTCAAAACTTTACCATCCTGTGCCCTTCGACTATGCGCCAGTGAAACAGCAGCTACACAACAAACCTGTCTCTATCACCAATAGGTAGGAATCCCATAACTCACCAATTAGCAAAAACAGCAACTGCAACATGGATTTTCTTTTAAATATAGAATATACAAAGCAGAAACTATCCATTCAGCCCAACTAGTCTGTGCTGGCATTGACACAAGACAGGCATCTCCTTCCATTCCATCGACTAACCCAATCTTTCAGAACATCATTGTATTAAATTAATTCTCAAAATGTCAGTGCTGTTGACATTTATTCCTATAATAAGATAGGTTGAGAAAGTGATTACATTTAGCGGCTGTTTTCAACTGTGCTGGGCCCGATTTTACCATCACGTTGCGCCTGTTTCCTGGCACGAAAACTTGGTAAAGTCGGGCGTGAGGCAAGTAGAATCATAGGATCCGACAGTGCAGAAAGAGGCCATTCGGCCCATCAAGTCTGCACCAACCACAATCCCACCCAGGCACTATCCCCATATCCCTACGTATTTACCCACTAATCCCTCTAACCTATGCATCCCGGACACTAAGGGCAATTTAGAATGGCCAATCAACCTAGCCCGCACATCTTTGGACTGTGGGAGGAAACTGGAGCACCCGGAGGAAACCCACGCAGACACAGGGAGAATGTGCAAACTCCACACAGACAGTGACCCGAGCCGGGATTCGAACCCAGGTCCCTGGAGCTGTGCAGCAGCAGTGCTAACCACTGTGCTACTGTGCCGCCCATAGCACGATATGTGCTTGCCTCTGCGCCAGTTCCCCCTTTACCAAGGCCCGAAAATGCCTGCGATCAGGATCGCGCCCGAAACAGATGTGATGGCCAGGAAACAGGCGCAACGTGATGGTAAAATACATTTGCATGCATATAAATTGACTTAATGGGCTGCACACCCAACCTTATTGGCACTTCCCCCTTTACTACCGCGTTCGCCCATCCAGATTCAGCGCAAAACAGACATGCTCCACAGAAGTCTGATTCGGGCGCTCCAGCTAGTGAGGTGGTTAAGTGTCGAGTGTCCGATGGCTCTCTGCCTGAGATCGGCGGGGGTGGGGCGGGGGAGTGGGGGGGGGGTCTGCTGCTACTCTGCCTGTGATCAGTGAGGGAGAAGGGGATGTCTGCTGCCATTCTGCCTGTGATCAGTGAGAGGGAAGGGGGGGTCTGCTGCCACTCTGCCAGAGATCGGTAGGGGGCAGGGGGCCGTGATCGGTCTGGCTGGTGGGGGGGTGGGGAGCTAAGAGGTCAGTAGTGTTGTTGGGTGTGGGGCAATGTCTGTGGGGGTCAAGGGGAGGCATTATCCGGCCCGGAAGTGATGTGGAAGGGGAGCCGCATTCTATTTTTTTTCTGCACATGCGCAGTTGGAGGCACCGATCGGAGCTGCAGGATTTTGGTTGCGTTAAGCCCCGCCCACAGGCGTCTGCAGCACGATTCGGAAATGCTGATATTTTTGCAGGCAGAATGTGTATGCGGGCACCTGAGAATGGGTCTAAAAGGTGGATCTGAAACACTCCAAATTTCAAGTCCGCCCAGCACCTAGAATCAAAATGGTAAAATAGGGCCCGCTGAGTCACATATGGAATCATAAATAGTTACATCATAAAATAAGGCATTTGGCCCATTCCACCACGCCAGTTCTCTGCAAGAGAAATTTAACCTCTCCCTCTTCCCCTGTAACCCAGCAATTTTTCCTCCTCCATGTTGTTGTCAAACTTCTTTTTTGGAAGTTATGGTTGAACCTTCCTCCACCACACTTTCAGGCCATGTACTCCAGATCCGAATCACTTGCTGTGTCAGAAGTATTTCCTCATATCACCTTGGATTTTTTTGTCAATCACTTCAAAACTGTCATTTGGTTTTAGACTCTTCCTCCAATGGGAACGGTTTCCCTCTACTTCCTGATTTTAAACACCTCTATCAAATCCTTTCTAGACATTCTCTTTTCTCAGGAAAACAACCCCAGCTTCTACAATCTCACTCAAGCCCCTCAACCCTACACCGCTCTCACAAATCCTTTCTGCACCCTCTGTAAATCCTTCATATCTTTCCTAAATTGTGGTACCCAGAACTAGACATAATATTCCAGTTGAAGTCAAACCCGTGTTTTATAAAGGTTCATTATAACTTCTTCACTTTTGTATTTGTCCCTCTTTAACCATTTTTCTCAGCCTACCCTGCCACCTTCAATAATTTATGTATATTTCCCAGTTGCAATTGTTATTGATGCACTCAGTTCTGCTATCAGCAAAACCAGCACAGTTGCCATTTATTGCCAGATTGAAAACCAAAGGGACGGTAGAAAAGCACCATTTGTAAAAGAAGAAAGCCGTTAATAAAATATTTTAATGATTTGTATAGGTGTACATTTATTTCAATGCAGTTCTTCTTTATTGCAGAATTTCATAGCTCCAGCACTTGGTTGGGTCATTGCTATCAAGTTCAGTGGTTCCCACTATATCTTTCTTGTTGCTTACTAATTACATAACATGCTGCACCAGCTTTTGTATTAATAAATTTCGATATTAATTTGGAGACTTTCTTTTAGTTCCAAGTTCTGATGTAAAGTATTTAAAGGGCGGCACGGTAGCACAGTGGTTAGCACTGCTGCTTCACAGCTCCAGGGACCTGGGTTCGATTCCCGGCTTGGGTCACTGTCTGTGTGGAGTTTGCACATTCTCCTCGTGTCTGCGTGGGTTTTCTCCGGGTGCTCCGGTTTCCTCCCACAATCCAAAAATGTGCGGGTTAGGTTGATTGGCCATGATAAAAATTGCCCCTTAGTGTCCTGAGATGTGTTGTTTAGAGGGATTAGCGGGTAAATACGTAGGCATATGGGGGTAGGGTCTGGGTGGGATTGTGGTCGGTGCAGACTCGATGGACCGAATGGCCTCTTTCTGCACTGTAGGGTTTGTATGATTGTATGATGATTCTATTTAGTTACACTCTTTGGAGTTAAAATTGGTGTATGCCAGCAGCACAAAATGGGTTCATATTCAGCAATTCAATTTTTAATACCGCGAGTATTGATTTCCATTTGTGTCATTGAGCCCATAAGACATTATTGATGGAGACCAATTTCACCCCTTAGTGTGAGAAAATAATTAAGACCTAACTACAGGTGTGAAACAAGTGGCACAACTGCATTGGTTAGCACTGCCGCCTCACCGCGCCAGGGACCCGGGTTCGATTCCCGGCTCGGGTCACTGTCTGTGTGGAGTTTGCACATTCTCCCTGTGTCTGCATGGGTTTCCTCTGGGTGCTCCGGTTTCCTCCCACAGTCCAAAGATGTGAGGATTGGCCATACTAATTGTCAGGGGGACTAGCTAGGGTAAATGCATGAGGTTATGGGGATAGGGGTCAGTGCAGACCCGTTGGATCGAATGGCCTCCACCTGCACTGTAGGATTATATGATTCTATTGTGCGCCCGCAAAGGTCAGCCTGTGGATTCCCTGAATTCTATAAAGCTGTTAATTCACCAGCTTAGGAAAAAATTCAGCTCCCGAGATGACTCGGAGTACAAAAGCCTGCATTTACCAGGGTGACCCTACCGCAACCACATCCCCACCGCCGCCCCCCCCCCCCCCCCACCACCCTGCTCCCCAGTTGGTTCCCTGAGTCATGTAACCCTTACTCTGCAGATTGATTCTTAAAGGGACAATCACCACAGCTTCAGATCTCCTTATCATGAAACTGGCGAGTCGCAGGCACCACTCAGTAAACTGTCTGAGTGGTGCCAGCTTGTCAATTGGGTCAAGCACTAATTCAGTCAGTTTAGACTCCTGACAGCAACTCTCAAGGAGGTTGGGTGAATGGGTCATGCAGGAGAAGCATAGGTGAACTGTCTGTTGACTGAAAAAGGTTTGTTTGGAATAATGGCAGTGCTGTCAGCCAAAGCATTGCAATACATATCATGAACTTAAATAAAGCAAGCCCGTCCTTGTAATTAAATCAATTCTGAATCTGAAACTTTGTAGGATGGAAGACAGTATCTTGCACAAATCTGGAATAAATAGGGAATGTTGCACTGGTAATGGTGTAATAGGCAGTTCATTATTGTGTGTGAAATTTCCAGAATTAATAAACAGTTCAGATGTAATTATAGTATGAGAGAAAATAAGAGCAATTGACTTGGAAATTAGCGTTACTGGTCAATTTAAATTTGATATAATACCTTATTGCTAATTCCATGAAAAAAAAAGATCAGCAAGTTTTAAAATCTCATTAATTTTGACATTTTCTTTTCATGAATGTTGTTGCTTCCTAGTGCCTCTAAGCTGCAGGATTTGGTCTATTAATAGTAACCTTTTGTCCTTTTGATGAGAACACTTTGAGGAATGCACTTGCTTCCTTTTCTCCTCGTGATAACTTCTGGAGTTAGGTCACTTGCATGATGCCCATATATTCTAGAATTTACCAGGTACCAAGTAGTAGGAAGCACAAGCTTCAGCAGATTTTGCATTTACTTAACGAAGAATACTGAGGCTAAGTATAGCACTGTCAATGATTCCCTGACAGCAGCTAACTGAGCATATGAGCATACATTGAGGACTGAACCCGAGCTGTGTGGCTCAAATGCATTAGAAAAGATTATCCAAGATGTTTCCCACTAAATTCGCAATAATACTTTGATGGATGAATCCCTGGAGTGTGTACAAGATGGTTTTTCAGACCAGTATGTTGAGGAACCAACTAGGGAACATGCTATCCTAGATTTGGCAGTGCGTAATGAGAGGGGGTTAATTAATAATTTTGTTTTGCAGGGTCCTTTAAAGAACAGTGATCCTAAATCTAAACAAAGGAAACTACGAAGTTATGAGGCTAAGGTAGACTGGGGAACTTCATTAAAAGGCATGACTGTGGATAGGCAATGGTTACTCTTTCAGGAACAAATGTATTCATTTCAAGGGTTATACATACCTTTCTGGTGCAAAAATACAACAGAAAAAGTTGCTCAACCATGGCTAACAAAAGAAAATAAGGGCAGTCTTAGATCCACAGAGGAGTCATAAAAGATTGCTGGAAAAGGAGCAAGTCTGAGAATTGTGTGCATTTAGAATTCAGCAAAGGACTTAAAGAGGGGAAAAATAGAGTATGAGAGTAAACTTCCAAGGAACATAAAAATAAACTGTAAAAGCTTCTATAAGAATGCAAAAATAAAAAACATTAGTGAAGACAAATGTCTTTACAGTCCAAATTGGGAGAATTTATAATAGAGGACAAGGAAATGACAGAGCAATTAAACAACAACTTTAATTCTGTCTTCACAGAGGAAGACAGACATAACTTCTCAGAAATGCTAGGAAACACAGGGTCTCTTGAGAAGCAGGAATTGAAGGAAATTAATATTACTAAAAAAGTAGTGCTGGAGAAATTATTGAGACTGAAAGCTGACCAATTCCCAATGCCTGATAATCTACATCCCAGGGTATTAAAGGAGGTGACCGTGGAAAAAATTGGATGTGTAGGTTGTCACCTTCCAAAATTCTGTAGATTCTGCAACAGTCCTGGCAAATTGGAGGGTGGAAAATGGAACCCCACTATTTAATAAAGGAGGGAGGGAGAAAACAATGAATTACAGACCAGCTAGCCGAACATCAGTAGTACAGAAAATGCGAGAGTCAATTATAAAGGATGTGATGACAGGACACTTCAAAAAAATCAATGGAATTAGGCAAAGTCAACCTTGATTTATGAAAGGGAAATCATATCTGACAAACCTACTGGAGTTTCTTTTGAGGATAAGACTATTAGAATAGATAAGGGAGAAATAGTGGATGTGGTGCATTGGTACACTAAGAACGCTTTTGATAAAGTCTCACATAAGAGGTTAGTGTGCAAAATTAAAGCACATGGAATTGGATGTAATATATTGGCGAGGATTGAGAATTGGTTCGCAGATAGATTAGGAATAAATGGATTTTTTTCGTAGTGGCAAGCGGTGGCTATTCACAATCTATATCGATGATTTGGATGACGGAACCAAGTGAACATTTCCAAATTCGCTGACAACACAAAATTTTTGGGAATGCGCGTGGTGAGGTGGATGTTAAATGGCTTCAAGGCAATTTGAGTGAGTGGGCAGATGCAGTATAACGTGGGTAAGTGTGAAGCTATTCATTTTGTTCGGAAAAACCGAGGCAGAGTATTATTAAAATGGTGATGGATTGGGAAATGTTGATGTATAAAGGTATCTGAGTGTCCTTGTACACCAATCACTGAAATAAAACATGTAGGTTCAGCAAGCAGTTAAGATAGCCTTCATTGCAAGAGGATATGAGAACAGTAACAAGGATGTCTTACTGCAGCTGTACAGGAGCTTGGTGAGGCTACACTTAAGAGTACTGTATTCGTTTCTGGTCTCATCAAAGAACAAACATACTTATCATAGATGAAGTGCAAACAAAGATTCACCAAATGGATTCCTGGGATAGCAGGATTATTGTATGAGGAGATTTTGGGTTGGCTGAGACTGTATTCACTAGGGTTAGAAGAATGAGAGGGGATTTCATTGAAACTATAAAATGCTGACAGGGGTGGACAGACTGGATGCGGAGATGATGTTGCCTCTGGCTGCGGGGTCTAGAATACTGGGTCACAGTCTCAGGATGTAGGGTAGGCCATTTAGGACTGAAATGAGGGGAAATTTCTTCACTCAGAGCATGGTAAACCTGTGCAATTCTGTGGAGGCTAAGTCACTGAATATATTTAAGAAGGAAATGGATAGATTCCTAGAATCTAAAGGTATCAAGGGGTATGGGAAAAGTGCAAGAGTATGGCATCATGCAGTGTGGCACCGTAGGCTCAAAGGGCTGAATGACCAACTCCTGTTCCTATTTTCGAGGCTTCTCTATGTTTTTATGTCGAGAGAAATGGTATGAAGGGATATTGATGCCATTGGAGTGATTTCAGGCAACACTTAAACCATGGTTCAAATCTGGAACTCTCTTCCATCCCCAGTAGCTGTTGAAGCTGCATCAGTTGAAAATTTCAGAAGTGACACTGATAGCTTTTCATTGGATAAGCACATCAAATGATATGGAACAAAGGTGGGTAAAGAAAGCTGAGGTACAATTTGGCCACCAACTACTTGAAGAGCAGGACAAGCTTTAGGGACTGAATGATCTACTCCTCTTCCTATGTTCCATGAAGTTTTTGCTGATCGTCTGCTCAGGTTTTGCAGATGATCAGGAGAAACTTGGTCATTGTGTTTATCCATTGTTTCAATGCAGGAACTTGTTTACTCAGCAATACCTCATTTTCATCGGCACTCATTAAAGATAATAATCTCACTGAGTTCAGATAACAGTATAGCTGAATATATTCACCAAGCCATTGAAGATGCAGGTGCAGAGACAGTGGATATTACTTTGATTTGTGTTTGGTACAATTATTGTTTTCACTGGGATGAAATTACAGTACTGAGAATGTGCAAATTATATTATATAGCAAAATGACTAAACAGTGAATACAAAAATAAAATTCTCAACAGTTTATGATACAC
This sequence comes from Mustelus asterias, assembly GCF_964213995.1. Classification (NCBI taxonomy): domain Eukaryota; kingdom Metazoa; phylum Chordata; class Chondrichthyes; order Carcharhiniformes; family Triakidae; genus Mustelus; species Mustelus asterias. The sequence continues at coordinate 64,867,444 of NC_135802.1, read as the reverse complement.
AATTAGGAATGCTTTCATTACATAAAGCTTAAGTTATTGTAAAGCAACTAACATTTTCTGTTGCTCGACCACTGATTGTATTAATGAAGGGTGTATTTTCTTCCTTCTGTTTTATTTTCCATATGCTCTACCAATAAAGCACATTTCTCAATCTGTTTTTTTCAGACTTTTGATATAAGTGATGCTCAAACTAATTCTCCTAATGCTGTTAAGGAAGCAATTAATTAGCTGTGTATTTTATCACTATAAATAGCGTGAAGAGCAGCAACCTAGCTGTGAGGCATGTTATTTACTGCAGTAATGGAGAAAACGCAGAGAAAATGTAAAGCAAGATTCATTGAAGACCAGCAGACTGTTGCACTGGCATGAAAGAGTCAAGGGGTATGGTAGCTTAGTGCGCATGTTATTAGACTCATAATCCAGAGGTCTGAACGAATGGTCCAGAGACATGAGTTCAAATCCCACCACAGTAACTGAGAAATCTAAATTCAGTTATCTAAATAAATCCTGAAACAAAATGTTAGTCTCAATAATGGTAACCATGGAGTTATCAGATTGTCATAAGCACTCATCTGTTCTACCCCCATCCTTTAGGTACGGAAATCTTCTGTCCTTACCAGGTTTGGAGTCAAAAATAGGTCTGTATGTGACTCCAGGCCTACTCTGAAATGGCCTAACTAGCCACTTGGTTATATTAAACTGCTACAGGAAACAATTTTAACAATAAAATCGGATGGATCAATCAAGGCATAGGTCAAGACAAAAGCACACATAACTCAGTCAACCCTGCAACATCCTCCTTACTGACATCAGGGGACTTCTATCCCACAAACTAGTAAAGCAAAAACCTGATATAAACCCTCATTACAGAATCATATCTTTAAGCCAAAGACCCAGGTTCTTCCAACATAGGTGACAACATACTTGGTATGTAGTCATGAGGGAATAGCCTCAATGTTGAATCTCGGTAAATTTTTATGGTATCTGGTCAAACATGGGAAAGGAAACCTCCTGTTGACTACAACCAACCTATCTTCCCTCAGCTGAAAACTCAGTACTCCTCCATGCTGAGTTGCACTTAGAAGAAGCATAGCTGGCAGCGAGGAGACAAGATGTACTGAGTGGGAATTTCAACATCTATCACCAAGTGTGGTTCTATAGCACCGGTACTGAATGAGCTGGTGAGTCCTGAAGGACACAGCTATCAGACTGGGCTTGCAGCAAGTGATGAGATAGCCAAGAAGGAAAACCTATTTGAAGTCATCTCACCAACATACCTGTTGAAGATACAGCGGTCCATGCCAATATTGGTGGGACTGACCACCACCTCGTCCTTATGGAGACAAAGATCCCACCTTTACACTAAGAACACCATGATGCTCCATGGAACCATGCTTAATGGGATAGATTCAGCGCAGATCTAGCAGCTCAAGACTTGGCATTCACGAGGTGCTGTGGACCATCAGCAGCAGCAGAATTGTTTTCAATCACAATCAGCAACCGCATTGCCTCAGTTTACTATTATCATCAAACCAGGGAGCCAACACTGGTTCAATGAAAACTGGGGCAAGAGCAGCAGCAGGTCTATCTAAAAATGAGGTGCCATCCTGGTGAGACTACAACACTGGACCACAGTGCATATCTTGTATATTGGAAGGAAATGCTTTAGAGAGAGCTTAGTAATCCCACACCAATGGATCAGATTAAAGTTCTGCAATCCTGCCACATCCAGTTCTGAATAATAGTGGACAATTAAACAACTAACCAGAACAGAAGGGTCCATGAACTTTCCCATCCTGAATCAGTTGTAAAGACAGGGCTGAGGCAAATGCAACTGTTTTCATCCAGAAGTGCTGAGTGGATGATCTCTGCCTCCTTCTAAGACCTTCACCATTACAGAAATCAAATGCACAGTAGTCAAATTAATTCAGTCCCTGCAACATTAAGAGACAGCTGAGTGTACTTGATGCAGCAAAAAGGCTATTGGTCCTGACAACATCCCAGCTCTCGTGCTGAAGACTTATGCTGGAGCACTTGCTGCATCTCTTATCACGTTGTTCTAGTGCAGATGCAAACAATAGTGTTTACCCAAACAAAGAGAAAAATTGTCTCGGTATCCTTTCTCAACAAAAACAAGATAAATTCAATCTGGCCAATTACTTTTTATTTTAATCCTCTGACATTTATATTTGCATTGTTTTAGTAGCAGCTTGATTGGCATTGTACAATTTGGAAATTAAATGACACATTTAGTGACAACCTGTTGTCTATGGTGGTTTCTAACCCCCAACTCCTGACCTCTGTTCTGACCCTAATCATTCGGTCAAGGTGTGGTGATGTCAAGGATGATGTGACCAGTCTGAGGCCCTGCTCCTTCTCTAGGACCAGATCAGATCTGAAGCAGATTCTCATAAACTGGTTTACGTCTCAATGCAGAAGAAAGGATAAAGGTTTTTGGTAAATGTATTCCCAGTGAGGGCATGGAGATAGAACTTGGTCTGCACTGTAAAATGAAACTGTCCCAGACTCATAATTGGGATAAAATGATGCCCAAACTGTCTCTGGGATCAGACTTCCCGTCATTCTCTCCACAGACCTGGCTACTCCCAACCTGGATTTTTTGCCACCGCCACCTCCCAATAATATCTCTCTGATGTGAATCCCTCTGATCCCAGGAGAGTAAACCTCTTCCCAGTGTATCGGAGGCTCCTCGGGGTCCAGGTCCATATCAAACTCTTCCGATCCTCAGACATCTCAAACTCTGAATTCGCTATTTCCATATCCAGGGTCACAGAGACAGGGTTAACGGAATCCAACATTTCTCTTCACACTGATGCCTCATCAGTCCACTCTAAATCATCAACAAAGTGATGGAAGGTGTTGTCGGCAGTGCTATTAAGCAAAACCGACCAGCAACTTGCTCAATGATGCTCATTTTGAATTCCGTCAGGATCACTCAACTCCAGAACTCCTGTCGTCACATTGAGGATACCCTCCATTGTGTTGTCTGACACTACCACCGTGCTAACTGAGATAGATTTCGAACAGATCTTGCAAGTCATGGACAGGGATACCCTCAACTCCAACAATTCCATCAAGCTGGGGGATCAAATCTGGTTCAATGAAGAGTGCTGAAGGGCATGCCAGGAGTGACACCAGATATAAAAATGAAGTTTCAACCTGGTGAAGCTGCAACACAGAACTAATTTCATGTTAAATAGCATAAGCAGCAAGTAATGGACAAAGCTAAGTGATTTCTCAACCAATGGATCAGGTCTAAGTTCTGCAGTCCTGTCACATCCAGTCGGGAATGGTGATGTCACTGGAGGGGAAGGCTCCACAATACCCCCTTCCTCAATGATAGGGAAACCCAGCACATCAGTGGAAAATAAAAGGCTGAAAGCATTTGTAACAATCTTCAACCAGAAGTGCTGAGTGGATGATCTGTCTTGGCTTCCTCTTGAGGTCTCAGCATCACAGATACCAATTCTCAGCCAATTTGATTCAATCCACATGATAACAAAATGGCTGAAAGCACAGGATACTGCAAAGTTATGGGCCCTGACAACATTTCAACAATAGGCTGAAGACTGAGTGCTCCAGAACTAGCCATGACTCTAACCAATTTGTTCCAGTAGCTACAGCACTGACATCTACCTGGCAAATGGATAATCACCCAGGTATGTCCTGTACACAAGGAACAGGACAAATCCAACCCAGCCAATTACAGCGCTTTGAATCTACTCACAATCTTCAGCAAAAAGTGATGCAAAGTGTTGTTGACAGTGCAATAATCGGTTCACTGACAGTCCATTTGGGTTCTACCATGCTCTTGACATCATTACACACTTGGTCCAAACATGAACTAAAGATCTAAACTCTAAAAGTGATGAGAGAGTTGATATCAAGGAGGTATTTGACCAAGTATGGCATCAAGGAGATAAAAGCAAATTATTGCGGATATTGGAATCTGAAACAAAAAGAAAAAATGCTGGAAAATTTCAGCGGATCTGACAGCATCCGTGGAGAGAGAATGGAGCTAGCATTTCGAGTCTGAATGACCCTTTGTCATCAAGGAGCCTTAGCAAAACTGAAGTCAATGGGAATGTGGAGAAAGCTCTCCACTGTTTGGAGTCATGCCTAGTACAAAGGAAGATTGTTGTGGTTGTTGGTGGTCAATTAGTTCAGCCCTAGGAAATCACTTCAGGAGTTTCTCATAGTGGTGTACTCAGTCCAACCATCTTCAGCTTCTTCATCAATAACACTCCCTACATTAGAAGGTCAGCAGTGGTGTTGTTCAATGCACAATATTCAGCACAGTCTGTGACTCTTCAGGTACTGAAGCAGTCCATATCCATACACAACGAGACCTGGACAATATTTTGGCTTTGGCTGATAAATGGCACATATCATTTGCACCATACAGATGCCAGCGATGACCATCTCCAACAGGAGAGAATCTAAACATCTCCCCCACTATCAACATCCTGGGGATTATAATTGACCTGAAACTGCGCTGGAGCAGCCATATATAAATTGTAGAGTACATCAGAGACAGGGAATTCTGTTGAGAATAACCTCTGACAAAGCTCTAATGAAGCTGTGATGAAGGATCATCCAGACTCGGAACATTAGCTCTGTTCTCTCTCTGCAGACACTGTCAGACGTGCCTAGATTTTCCAGCATTTTCTGTTTTTGCTATGAGAAAATAACCCACCACCTGACTCCCCCAAGTCTGTCCAGCATCTGCAGGCTATAAGCCAGGAGTATGATGGAATACCCTCCACTTAACTGGATGAGTGCAGCTCCATCAACACTCAAGAAGCTCCGCACTATCCAGAAAAAAAATCCTGCTTGATTGGCACTCTTAAACATTCACTCTCTCCATCACTTTGCACAGGGATGGTGCTGTGTACCATCTACAAAATGCACTGCAGCAACGCACCAAGGCTCCTTCAACAGCATCTTTCAAACCTGTGACCTCTACCATCTAGAAGGGCAAGGGCAGCAGATGCATGGGCACACAACCTACCTAAAAATTCCCCTCCAGGTCACACACCATCATGACTTGGAATTATATCACCACTGCTTCATTGTCACTGGGTCAAAATACTGGAATCCCTTCCAAACAGCACTGTGGGTGAACCTACATCATATGGGCTGCAGTGGTTCAAGAAGGCAGCTGAATCCCATCTCTTCAAGAGGAATTAGGAATTAGTAATAAATGTTGGCTTAACTAGCAATGCCTACATTACATAAACAAATAATAAAGGAAAAACATAAAATAAGAGGATATCCTACTGAAATAAATCATATTGTCTGTATAGTAGTGCACAAAGAGTCCATTTTAAAACAAAGGAGCTGGAGGTAATCATATTATAATAAGTAAGTTTATTTATTAGTCACAAGTAGGCTCACATGCACACTACACGTTGGAAGGAAGCCGGCAGAGTAGGGATTCCCTATACATGTTTACTGAAAAATCAGGACTGGAAGTCAACAATTGCAGGATATAACAGTTTTTTAAACCCACCTCACTTTAAAATCAATACGTCAAGATGGCCTTTAGGGAACCTTGGTGTGGTGTTGCTCTAGATTAGCAATGCTGAATACAAATTGAACATTAGTAGTATCTGCCACTTCATGGTCAAAGTCCAGGATCTGGACTGGCTCAGATGAAGTAATAGACCAGTGAGTACATAAAATATTTTTCACAAAGTACTTCAAAAACATCGATTTTCATATTTATATGACGTGTTATATGTTTATTAATAAGGCATGAACCTTAATAGTTATATATTGAATGTAACTGTTGATTTATTGTTTTTTTAAAATTGGTGTCTTGGGTCACATTAATTTTCAAGTGTTAAACTAGGATCGCCATGGAAAATAGCTTGGGGGGAGGGCACTGTATTAGGGATAAAATAATGGGTGCAGGAGAAAGGGATGCAGCTATCAGCCAGACAAAAATAGAATTTATATGGATTCAGATTTTTTTTCAAATCAGGGATTGGTCGCATTAATAGGTGTAGTTAACAGATTAGCTAATAGTGGAAGGAAGCTGAAGGAAGAAATAGGCTCTCGCATCTCTGCAGTTTTATCCTATCTCTTGATGGTACTATTCCCATCGCAGACTTATTTTGATGTGTCTGTAAAACATTTTGCGATTTAGTTTTATGTTCCTTGATAATTTAATTGTTTCTCTTTGCCTTCCTAATTGTTTTCTTGACTTCTTTCTAATCTCCTCTCATTTTCTCTTATCCTGTACTCCTCTTGTTGTCTATGTACTTAATGCATGTCTTCTTCTTAAGCCTTAGTAATCAATAATGAGGACAACTGCAATGAATTATGGGAAGACATTAATAAACATGCAGAATTGGCAAATGATGTACAACATAGGTAAATTTGAGGTAGTTCATTTTGATGGCAAAAATAAGGCAGTCACCTATTACTTGGAAGTTGCAAGTGGAGCAGAGGAATAAAGGACTTCAAAGTCCAAATACACCAATCTCTAAATGTTGCACCGTAGGTTAGCAAGGCCATAAAAGAAGCAAACCAAGCATGAGGTTATATTTCTAGGAGGGATAAAATTGAAACATATGGAAACATATGCTAATCCTATGTGGAATCTTGGTTAGACACCATTAAAGTACAATTCTGGTCGTCATATTAAAAATGGATACTAGAGGGAGTGCAGAGGAGATATACAAAGATAGGACTAGAAATGTGTGGATATATATATCAGAAAGGATTGCCAGGCTGGATCTCTTTTCTCTTGTAAAAACAACTGAAGGGTGACTTAATCAAAATATTTAAAGATCTAAAAGTTTTTGATAGAATGGATACAGAAATTTTCCTCTTGTGGGAAGAGCATAACCAGGGGACATCGTGGTAAGAAAGTCCCAAAAAACCCAATATGAAATTTAGAAGAAATGTATTTAACCAGAGTGGGGAGCATGTGGAACTTGCCATTTCAGGGTGTAGTTGGAACAAATAATACAGATGCATTTTAAGGAGAAGCTAGACAAGCACATAAGAAGGTGAAGGAGATAGAGGGTTACAATGATTCAGATGAGAAAAGATGGGAAAGGCTTGAGTAGAGTAAAAAATGACAGCATGGATTTGTAATGTAAAAGAACTCTACTTTCTGTGCCATTCATTCTGTATTGTCCATTAAAAGGAAGGTTGTGGGAGGCAATCATCACAGCCCTAGGACATTTTTACAGCAGTATCTCAGGCTAGTGTGCTAGTCCCAACCTTATTCACCTGCTTCATCAACAACCTCTAACCTAGGTTAGAGGGATTAGCGGGTAAAATATTTAGGATATGGGGGTAGGGCCTGGGTGGGATTGTGGTTGGTTCAGACTCGATGGGCCGAATGGCCTCTTTCTGCACTGTAGGGATTCTATGATTCTGTGAACATTCCCTCCATTAGTAGGTCAGAAATAGGGATGTTGGGTGATGAATGCAGTGTTCAGTTCCATTTGCAACTACTCAGAAACAGACAGTTCATGCCTGCTTGCAGCAAGATCTGAACAACATTTAGGCTTGGGCTGATAAGTGGCAAATAACATTCATGCCACTCAAGTGCCAATGGTTATCTCCAATAAAAGAGAAACTAGCCATTGCCCCTTGACATTTAATGACATTATGGACACTGCATCCCCCACTGTCAAAATACTGGGGATTACCATTGACCGGAAACTTAGCTGGGCCAGGTTTGTAAATCCTGTGGCTACAGGGATCAGAGGATGATATTTCTGTAATAAGTAAATAACCTCCTGGCTCTCCAAACTTACAACCTCCACCACTGTGAAGGACAAAGGTAGCAGATGAATGGAAACACCATTTCCTGCAAGCTTCCCTCCAACTTACACACCATCCTGACTCAAATTATATCACTGTCACTGGGTTAAACTACTGGTACTCAATCCCTCACAGCACAATGGATATAATATCACATGGACTGTAATGGTTCAAGAAGGTAGCTCACCACCACCTCCTCAAGTGCAATTAGGGATTGGCAATGAATGCTGGTCGAACCAGGGATGTCCACTTCCCGTGAAAGAATTTCAACAAGCCATCTCACATGGACACTTCTTCACCACCTCCTTCACAATTAGTGATAGTCAGTGTCAGTGACATCCACATTCCATGAATGGAAAGAAAACACTTTCAGATGTCAGAATATATATTCGCAGAGGGCAGGTAGCTGGGAACAGACTGCCCCAGGGGCATGGTAAATAGGAGTTCTGCTATACATTGGATATGAAAGGGTGTTGCTAAAAAAAGTGTCAGAGTTGAAGAAGAATGCAAAGATAAGCAATCAGGATCATTTCAAATTGCTGAAAAGAGGGAGCTTAATTTGAATATGAAGCCAAGTGGTAGATGTGAATGACAGTTCAGGCAGACAGAGAATATTTAAAATCTACCTTTCTGGTGGCTTTAGACCACTAAGGAAACTAATTTGGATTGATCAGAAGCATTACAAGATGCCATATATGGGGATGCATGCAGCTTGTAGGTGGATAAGGTTAACTGTGAAACATTAACATTCACTCAAAGCACCAAGAAGATGAATTTATACAGTCAGATATTATAAGGTCAGTTACCAAGGTTATTTCAGCTGTACTGTTCCATGCATGATATGAGATATTATTGTTGACCCTCAGTTTTTCACTGCTCTATAGGGGCACATACAATGAATACTGTTTAATTTTTTTCTCCTGCAGAAGAAGACTGTGTTTTACTATCAGGACTAGCACGAAGACGAGTACTATACTAGGCAATGGCAACAACTTGCATTCATATAGCACCCTTCACATTGTAAAATGTCCTAAGGCATTTCACAGGAGGGTTATCAAACACAATTTGAGACCAAGCCACATAATGAGATATTAGTCAATTAGGTAGGTTTTAAGAAATGTCTGCAAGGAGAAGAGTTAGAGAGGTGGAGAGGTTTCAAGAGGGAATTCCAGAGATAAGGCTTAAGCAGTTGAAGTTGTCAATGGTGAAATGATGAAAATCAGGGATATGCAAGAGACCAGAACTGGAGGAGTGCAGAGATCTCAAGAGGGTTTTGGACTGGAGGAGGTTAGAAAGTTCGAGAAGTGCGAATCCATGGAGGGAATCTTAAAATCAAGGTGCTGGCTGACTATGGGCCTATATAAGTCTGAGACACCAGTGTTGATGGTTGAACAGGATTTTACGTGAATTGGGATATTTTAGGCACTTCAGTTATTACAAAAATAAAATAATTCCTGGTCACCCAAGAAGGGCATTGCAGAAAATGACGGCTACCCTCAATATTCTGGAATTTGTACACTGCGCTGCCATAGTAACAAGCAAGAAGAAATGATCAAACATTAGCAATTTAAAATCACTGAGCAATGCTGGTAATCATTGTGCTGCACAATTTTTCTTTTGACAAAAAGTTCTAAGGAAGAAAGTCAGCACACATTTGAGTCTCACAATTCGTATTACAGTATTCTGTGTCATTTCTACTGCTTTTACCAGGCATCATCTCAGGTATTCCAGCTCTAAATCTGTAATTGCCAAGGATGTTTGGCAATATCAGAGATGAGTTGTCGGCATCAATGGGTGATGGGGTTTGTATTAGCATCTCATAAATCAGCTCATTGTGTATCTATTAGAATATTTTTTGCATTCTTGCATGGGGTGTGGGCTGGGCCAGCATTTGTTGCGTATCCTTAATTGTCCTTGAACTGAGTGGCTTGCTAGGCCATCTCTGAGGGCAGCTAAGAGTCAACCACATCGCTGTGGGTCTGGAGTCACATGTAGGCCAGACCAGGTCAGGATGGCAGATTTCCTTCCCTAAAGGGAATTAGTGAACCAGATGGGTTTTTATAACAATCGACAATGCCATCATTAGAATTTTAATTCTAGATTTTTTCTTAATCTGACATGGAGGGATTAAAATCCAAGTCCCCAGAACATTACCCTGGGTCTCTGGATTACCAGCCCAGAGAAAATACCACAACACCACTGCCTCCCCTTTTGGGGTTAAGGCCTGTACAAAGTAAGAAGGAGGCCCTGGGGAGTGCAAATGTAACACTGCTATTCAAAAAAGGAGGGAGAGAGAAAAGAGGGAACCAAAGGCCAGTTACCTTGATATCAACCATTAGAAGAGAGCGAGAACCTATTATTAAGGAAGTCTTAACAACATACTTAGAAAATCAAAGTGAGATCTGACAAAATCAATAAGGTTTTCTGAAAAGGCACATTATGTTTGTAACATCTATTTGAGGTTTTGAAGTTGTGACAGGTAGCAGAAACTAGTGGATGCACGATATTTATTTTCCAAAAAACATTCAATAAGGTGACACACAAAGGTGTCCACTATGACATCAAAAATAACATCAGCCCCTTACTTAATGCAATCATAGGTTACAAATGATTTTGATATTCTCATGGCAGCTTGGAAGAAGCCAAAGGCGAAAATGCTGAGCACTGCAGTGACTGCAAAAGGTATTCTATGCTGGCTGTGGTATTTGCTGTATTGACACTATTTTGTGACAAACTCCCAGAGAAATGCAAACATCTTCATTCACTGCTGTTCAAGTGTAATGTGCTGCCCTGGGCCTGAGCCTATTAGCACTATTTCAAGGGAAAGGAATATTTAAAAATATTCCGCCATCTATTGTTCTCCCTGCGTGTCTGCGATTCCTTCCTCCTGAACCTCCGCCCCTTTTCCTTTCACCAGAGTCAAAATGTTAGAAGGAGCACCTTGATATCACTCGATCTTTGAAATTGGTCCCCAGCTAGAAACAAAAATGCAAAAGAAGCAAAGTGTCTCTTAAAGCTGTGTCTTGCAAAATAGCATCATCTGAAAATTACTGAATATGACTCTCTCTCCACACTACCCTCCCATCCCCGAATCTTTTGGCAATTATTACACCTATGGTTTGTGATTGGTTTGAAGAACCTGCAACAGTATTATGGGCGGAGACAAAAATGGTGCCCGGGTCCTAAAAACATATTAGGATTCTGTATCTAAACATGCAACCGGATCCTCAATGGTTTGAACAGGAGTGCGAGCCAGCTACATCTAATATTACTCAAAAATTGCTTTTGGTGAGCTTCAGGCAGCAAGTGAGCAAAATGTTTTGTTTCAAACGTTTGTTTTTTTAGCACAAAAACGTGACAGCAAAAGCAAAAGTTTTGTTCGGTAGCTATTAACCATGAAAAATTCTTGCAGAATTGGGAGAAGTGGATAGGAAAATGAAGACTGATTTGTGACCTCCGTGAGTTACTTATGCGAAAGGAAGGCTGGATTTCAAATTCAACTCACTGTTCAAAAATACTTAAGTATGGCACTGTTAAAACGTGAATTAGCATGGAGCATGAATAATTGAGATGTCACGTGAGAACATGGTGATGTGGATACAAAAGAGGTTACATGGCGGGAATGCAGACTTTTGAATGGACCTACCTTAGTAAAGTAAAATAAAGTAGAGTTTATTTATTAGTCACAAGTAAGGCTTACATTAACACTGCAATGAAGTTACTGTGAAATTCCCCTAGTCGCCACACTCCGGCGCCTGTTCGGGTCAATGCACCTAACTAGCACGTCTTTCAGATCGTGGAAGGAAACTGGAGCACCCAGAGGCAATCCACACAGACACAGGGAGAACGTGCAGACTCCACACAGACAGTGACTCAAGCCAGGATTCGAACCTGGATCCCTGGCGCTGTGAGGCAGCAGTGCTAACCACTGTGCCACCCCTTATATTGAGCTGATCTTTCTCCACACCCTAGCTATGACTGCAACACTATATTCTGCACCCTCTCCTTTCCTTCTCCCTTCTGTATTCTATGAATGGTATGCGTTGTCTACATAGCACACAAGAAGCAATACTTTCCACTGTATCCCAATACATGTGACAATAATAAATCAAATCAATTCAAATCAAATCAAATCCCTGAGAGCATGGGCAGAGCACAAGTGTTCAAGCAGCTGCAGGGCTAGTGAATAAACTATCTTGTTGAAAGTCCTTGATGTCCATGATTCAAGGAAGCCACAACATCTACACACGTTATAAAACCTTTTATTACGTATTCAGAAAATTGTGTGATAATATTAAACTTGCTCAACTGCAGTTTCTGTGACCCAGATGCATCGCATATGCAATCATATGATTTTGCATGAAGGAATTGAATTATCCCGTAATTTGAATTATGTAATGAAAGTAGGACAGCAAATTGGGAATTTAGTACTAAATCACATATTTAAATTAGCAACTTTGTTGAAAAATATGGAGCTGTAATTTGAAGAAAATGTATAAACAAATCAGTTGTTCTACTACTCGATCATACTAATGATAAAATGCAGCAATGAGATTCAGCAAATCATCTGCAACAAATGTGATAGCATTTCTAAACATCTGAAAACCACACAAATATAATTAAAGGTTTTACACTTGTCAAAGTGTCTGATCTGTTGGAAGCATCCAAAGCCCACTGATTGGTACACATTTCATAGCATGCACACTAAAATTGCTGAGAGACAATCAGGATTGCGGCTGTAAACTTAACGGGCAAATTTGCACTTGGCAAGCCATCGTTTATCATTTACTTTAGAGGCAAAGGAGGATCTTGCTGTCATGTTTCTCATTCCTTTTTACAGCCAGTGACAACATGCGGTGTATTTTACAGTCTAACACAGGACAACAACTTTATTTATAGAGCACCTTTAACATAATGAAACTTTCCAACATGCATCACAAGCAAAATCGAGCCACATGAGGAGATATTAGGTCAGACGATCATAACATTGGTCTCGGCATTAGTCTCTTAGAGGAGGAAAGGTGTAGGGAGGGAAGGCCCGACCACTCCCAGTGGAGAAATTATGACGGAGACTGCACAAGTGTCTCACCACTGTTAAATAGGGGCTCCTCTATCTCACCACTAGCATCATAGCAGGCGATCCACTTGTTTCTTATTAATGAATAGCTTTTAAAATAACATTTTAACATGTCAAACAGATTATTATAGCTCAATTGTTCAGTCATTAATGGATTTATCTTCTAATTAGTTTCACAGAATAAAATAGACATGTGGGAGTGTTTAACATCTCTTCTGAAGAGCCTGAGCAAGCTTTGGCCTTCAGTGCTTAGATATCCTTATTAAAAATTGCTCTGAGGTAGGCTATTTTAATTCAAGGCAAAATTATAGCAACCTAGGAAAATAGTATTAGAAGTAGGTCATTCAGCTCCTTGAGACTATTCTGCTGTTCAATTAGCTCATGCCCGATCTGTATCTTGACTTCTTTCACCTGCCTTTTCTCCATATCCATATCCCTGTGACATCCTTACCAAACAAAATCTATTCATCTGCCTTGAGAATTTCAACTGACTCACCATCCTTAACCTTTGGGGCTGCACGGTGGCACAGTGGTTAGCACTCCTGCCTCAGAGTGCCAGGGACCTGGATTCAATTGCGGCCTCAGGTGACTGTGTGGAGTTTGTACATTCTCCCCGTTTCTGCGTGGGTTTCCTCTGGGTGCTCTGGTTTCTTCCCACAGTCCAAAGATGTGCAGGTTAGGCTGATTGGCCATGATAAATTGCCCCTTAATGTCAGGGGGATTAGGAGGGTAAACATGTGGAGTTACGGGGATAGGACAGGATCTGGGTGGGATTGTTGTCGGTGCAGGCTTGATGGGCCAAATGGTCTTCTTCTGCACTGGAGATTCTATGATTCTATGATTTCCCAGGAGTGTTCCAGATTTTTACGACTTCTCAGGCTGAATTTGACCGGTGTTTGGCTGATGTATTGTTTACAAGAGTTGGCTGGCAGCTGATAGACTTAAGAAAAACCCATTCCTCAGTGATAACATGCTGCCAATGGGCTAAACAGGCTGAGAATGGTACTTCTGTCCCTCCATGAGAAGAAGTCATACCCTTTGAATTGGCCGGCAGCTCGAGCAGTCCCAGAGTGCCGAAACTAGGTAGTCGACACAAAGAACTTTGATAAGTCCTGGGCTTTGGGGCAGGGAGTGAGCGGGTAACGTAGAGAGGGGTGTGAGGAGCATGGGTTTTAGGGCCAGGTGGGGGGGGAGCATCTTTGGCAGGGGAGTGGGGGGGTTCCCTTTGTGCAAAGTGTGCCCCCAACCCCCGGATGCTGGTCCCCCATTCCTTCCTGTTTTTCTTCAAATTTCTTTCAAAAGCGGGTTCCCGTCTCCTGGCCATACCAACTGTTACCAAGCAAATTGCCCATTAATTATCTTTTTTAAAATGGCAGACAGACTGCTGATTTTGCTGTCTGTCCACCTGTTATTATGGTGGCGGGGTCAAAAGTGGGCAGAAAAGTGATGGATTTGCCTCCCCTCGTATCTAATTTCCTCCCCCACTGAAAACACATCTGGCAGAGGGCCATGAAGTCCAGTTCCTTGTGTGCAAAAGTCTTCCTGAATTCTCTGATTAGTCTAGTTCTAGATTAGGTCCATTTCTTCTCAGTTCTCCCATCAAAGGAAGTCATTTACCTTTGCATTTACTCTATCAGATTCCTAGAGCATATTCAACCAACTGACTAGATCATCCTTCAACATTCTCAAGTCAAGCCAAATCAGGTATATGGTTTTTGTAATCATGATTTAACCTTTCAAGATCCAGCATTATCCTGTTAATCTACATTCAGTAAGAAGTCTCACAACACCAGGTTAAAGTCAACAGGTTTATTTGGTAGCACAAGCCACAAGCTTTCGGAGCACTGCCCCTTCATCAGGTGAGTGGGAGTTGTGTTCACAAACAGGGCATATATCGACACAAACTCAATTTACAAGATAATGGTTCCAACTATTATCTTGTGAATTGAGTTTGTGTCGATATATGCCCTGTTTGTGAACACAACTCCCACTCACCTGAAGAAGGGGCAGTGCTCCGAAAGCTTGTGGCTTGTGCTACTAAATAAACCTGTTGGACTTTAACCTGGTGTGGTGAGACTTCTTCCTGTGTTCACCCCAGTCCAAGGCCGGCATCTCCACATCAATCTACATTCACCCATCCAAGAATTTTCAAGCTGTAAAATTCCAGAAACTGAATGATGAAATCTCATCAAAGCATTATAAGATTGAAGTAGAACCTCCACTCTTATTTGTTCTTAGAAATGCATGATCAGCACTTGCTGTTGGTATCTTTCATCAGAGCCTTGATGTCTAAAGCTACTCAGAAACAATGCAGGAAACCGACAAGGCTTCTTTCACTGCACCTTCCAAATTCAAGCCCTCTGCTGCTTAGAACAATAAGGGCAGCAAGCACATAGGAACATCATGAATTGGACATTTCTCTCCAAGACAAACACCATCCTGACTTGGAAATATATTGTGTTCCCTCATTGCCGCTGGCTTAAAATTCTGAAACTCCCTAATTAACGGCATTGTGAATACTGCATTGACTGCAGAGTCTCAAGGAGGCAACTGAGTTACATCTTCTTCCTTGAGGGTAATTAGAGATGGGCGCTAAATGCTCGGCTTGCCAGAAACTCTCTCATTCTTCTGCCGGCTACAGGTAGAGAGAAGTGGAAGCTAATGTGGTGCTCATCTGCTCATTATCAGACAGATTTTCTTTTACTGGTTCAGAAAGCATACTATCTAAATCACCCAAGTACGAATTCTTAGGTGAAGGAAAGCTCAAAAGAATTGAAAATTATGATTTTCAAACAGCCAGTAAGATGCTAATTCATAGACATGTCTTTCACTGAAAGAGTAGTTTTTCAAAAACCATCATAATTATTGCATCCCCAAATCTACAATATAAAAGCGATTGTTTTGCCTGAATTGCTACAAAAGACAATTAGAGTGAAAACAAGTGCGGGGATTGTCAAGCACAGTTGACCCATGGCGATTGTTTCTGATGCAGCATGCAAACGTCCCACCGGCTCATCTAAAAAAATCTCGGTGTGTAGCAAGTGTTAAGCATGCTGTTAAGTGGCTGCACACCTGAGGAGAGGGTTCAAAATTGTGAGAAGCTAATGCCACTTAAAGGTAGCCTGCACTATTTAAAGAAAGACTGCAACTCTAATAAGGGAGGTAAATTCTGACTGTAGCAGGTGTTGGAATAGCTTACGGCAAAGTGTGTGAAGAGGGGAAATGGTAGCATTCGTGGCAATGTCAGTGAATGGGGAATCCAGAGGTCCAGGCTAATGCCCTGAGGTCATGGGTTCATATTCCACCACAGCAGCTGGAGGAATTCCAATTCAATTAATAATAATTCTGGAATTGAAAACTAGAGTCATTAATGGTGACCATGGGCAAAAACCTATCTGATTCACTAATGTCCTTGAGGGGAGGAAATCTGCCACTCTTAACTGTTATGGCCTATATGTGACTCCAGAGCGACAACAATGTGTTTAACTCTGAACTGCCCTCTTAAAATGCACCTCAATATGCCAACATCTTCATGCACAGGCTCAAACAAGACCTCTTCACCGCACAGGACCTTCAACCGATGCTATACACTAGATACATCGATGACATTTTCTTCCTTTGGACTCATGGTGAACAATCACTGAAACCACTATATGATGACATCAACAAGTTCCATCCCACCATCAGACTCACCATGGACTACTCTCCAGAATCGATTGCATTCTTGGACACACGCATCTCCATCAAGGACGGTCACCTCAGTACTTCACTGTACTGCAAGCCCATGGATAACCTCACGATGCTCCACTTCTCCAGTTTCCTCCCTAAACACGTTAAAGAAATCATCCCCTACGGACAAGCCCTCCGTATACTCAGGATCTGCTCAGATGCGGAGGATCGCAACAGAGACCTCCAGACGCTGAAAGATGCCCTCATAAGAACAGGATATGGCGCTCGACTCATTGATCGACAGTTCCGACGTGCCACAGCGAAAAACCGCACCGACCTCCTCAGAAGAGAAACACGGGACATGGCGGACATAGTACCGTTCGTCGTCCAGTACTTCCCCGGAGCGGAGAAGCCTCGACATCTTCTCCAGAGCCTTCAACATGTCATTGATGAAGATGAACATCTCGCCAAGGCCATCCCCACACCCTCACTTCTTGCCTTCAAACAACCGCACAACCTCAAACAGACCATTGACTGCAGCAAACTACCCAGCCTTCAAGAGAACAATGACCATGACACCACACAACCCTGCCACAGAAACCTCTGCAAGACGTACCGGATCATCGACACGGATGCCATCATCTCACGCAAGAACACCATCCACCAGGTACACAGTACTTACACTTGCAACTTGGCCAATGTTGTCTACCTGATATGCTGCAGGAAAGGATGTCCTGAGGCATGGTACATTGGGGAAACCATGCAGACGCTATGACAATGGATGAATGAACACCGCTCGACAATCACCAGGCAAGAGTGTTCTCTTCCTGTTGGGGAACACTTCAGCGGTCACGGGCATTCGGCCTCTGATCTTCGGGTAAGCGTTCTCCAAGGTGGCCTTCACGACACATGACAACGCAGAGTTGCCGAGCAGAGACTGATAGCCAAGTTCTGCACACATGAGGATGGCCTCAACCAGGATCTTGGGTTCATGTCACACAGTCTGTAACCCCCACGACTTGCCTGGGCTTGCAAAATCTCACTAACTGTCCCGGCTGGAGACAATACACATCTCTTTAACCTGTGCTTAACCCTCTCTCCACTCACATTGTCTGTACCTTTAAGACTTGATTACCTGTAAAGATTCGCATTCCAACCATTATTTTGTAAATTGAGTTTATGTCTTTATATGCCCTGTTTGTGAACAGAACTCCCACTTACCTGATGAAGGGGCAGAGCTCCGAAAGCTAGTGGGGGCTTTTGCTACCAAATAAACCTGTTGGACTTTAACCTGGTGTTGTGAGACTTCTTACTGTGTTTACCCCAGTCCAACGCCGGCATCTCCACATCATCTCTTAAAAGGGCCCAGTGAGACATTCAGTTCAAGGACAATTAGGGATCAACAACAAATGTTGGCCTTACCAACGATGGCCACATTCCATGAAAGAATAAAAACTGAATTATGTTACAACTCCAAACGTGCCAAGGACTCCAAGATTTTACAATGCTCCACTAGAGGGTTTGGTTGAGAAGATGTCATCTAACCACAGGGGGTCAGGGAAGCCCAAAATACAAACTCTCAGGAGGCAATGGAAGCAGACAGCTCTGGCAATCAATGCCAGGCTCTAGGTGCAATGCCACAAGAACCACAAGAGTGGTAAAGTGGCCTCACTAGTTCTCACACATTACTCAATTCAGCAAACTTCCATCACTCACCTACAAAGAATTATCAATCACTATCAGGAAACTGCGATGAAGACAAAGCATCCTCAACCACTCTCATATTCATAGCCATTGGCTCAGATACTGATACTGTACATAATGAGAGGGTATCTTGGTGATAGGATATGGAGTTGTGAGTTACCAGCATGCATCCTAACAGCATTGTGGGTGTAACTACACCACACTGACTAGAGCGGTTGAAAAATCATAGAATCTCTACAGTGCAGAAAGAGGCCATTCGGCCCATCAAGAGTCCACCAACAACAATCCGACCCAGGCCCTACCCCTGCAACCCCACATATTTACTCTGCCAATCCCTCTAACACTAAGGGGCAATTTAACATGGTCAATCAACCAAACTGGCACATCTTTGGAGTGTGGGAGGATTCTGGAGCATGCAGAGGAAACCCATGCACACATGGAGAGAACGAGCAAACTCCACACATATCGTCACACAAGGCCAGAAGGCAGCAATGCTAATCTACTTAATGGTATGAGGGTATTTTCATATTGAGGTGACCTCATGGGCTCCAATTTATCTCAGCAATGCTCTCCTCTTCTAAGTGGGCTGCTAAGACATCAGAGCTGTCAGCCCTCCGATTGGCCCATCAACATCAGAAGGCTGCTGTCATCCTCAATTGGACAGTGAGTCAGGATGTGGCCAATAAGGAGGCCCTCTCTGGTGAAGAGCAGCTCAGAACCCTCATTTGGTCCCGTTGTTGGGATTCTAAAGGTCTGGGTGAAATTCAGCTCATGAGTTAAAAATCTACTCGAGAAACATGGATAAATTATTATATGGGTACGATTGACAACTGTTTTTGTTCGGTTCATTTTGAGTCATTGAATTTTACAGCACAGATAAAGCTATTAGACCCAGCACATCTCTCTCAATGAGATATTCACTTATTCCCAATTATACCCCTACATTTTTTTATTTTTCAATATTTTACAAAGTTTTTGAAAACCATCTAAATTCTGCTTTCATTACTGTTTCTGGGAGAATATTCCATATCCAAACAATCTTCTGCATTATAATTTTTTCAAAAATTGTCAAGCCTTTTCATACTTTGGAGTGATGATTTTAAATTTATGATCACTAGCTATAAACTCTTTGCAAAGTATAATTTCTGCTTAATAGATCAACATCCTTCTAAATTTTAAGCATCACTGTCAGACCTCTTCATAACCTTCTCACTCGAATAAAATAAACCCCCATTTCTTTTGTATACAATGAAGGGTCATTAACTCTGTTTCTCTCTCCACAAATGTTGCCTGACCTGCTGCATATTTCCAGTATTTTCTGTTTTTAATGCCAGTTTCTCTTATTTCTCCTCATAATTAATTTATCTTTCATCTCTTTTGTCTGGTAATCCCCTGCATTAATATCATTCTCTTCCAGAATGCTGATTAGGAGTCATCAAATTCTGCAAAAAAGGACACCTTTACAGAAGAGAAAAATGTAAAATTCTCCGGTTGAATGTATTGATTTGCACAGAAGCACATTCTGCTCTTCCACATTCCAGCATGGGTAAATTGTGACACAGTTGCACAAGATACATTAATTCAGACATTAGAACCACATGAATTCACGACTGATGCTTTCGGTTATATTATCTGCTATCTGACAGACTTGGAAATAATGTCCACTTGCCAATATGTTGCCAGAATAATCTGCTGCAAGTGCACAAGATATTGCAGTTCAGAAATATAACCGAATACTAAGATAATTAAGATGTGATTTTTTTGTTGCATGCAAAGCCTGGACAGCTTTAAAATGAGATACTGTGTCAAGAATCTGTTTCTCATCAACTGTGAAAACTATTTCAGAAAGCTTATCATTTGTTTGCATGATGTGGCATGTTATCTACATCCCAGCAGATCACAGATCTGATTAAAAGGACAGTCATTACTCAAACAGATGAGCAGAATAAAGCATTATATCTATCAGCATCAAGTGCGTGTAATCGATGTCAACAGAAAGATGCTAAAGAATGCATCTGTAAAACAAGAGAGACAAAAAAAAAATCTATAATGGGACATGTTGCTATCTAATCAGCTCCACTATCATGTAGGAAACTCTCATCATAATGCTCTGCAATATAGCCTGACTTCCAGTGTGCACAATGTTTATGACTCCCTTCACAATAAATTAAAGCTTTCACTTTGCAAAATATATAAAGACCATAATAGGGTTGCAGTTTACTGTGTAAGGAAACACCTTAAGTACCATATCACTAGTAAATCAGAACTGTCACAGTGCAGAAGGAGGCCATATGGCCCATCAAGTTTGTGCTGGCTCTCTGAAAGAGCATTCTACCGAGTCTGCATCTCTTGTCTTACCCTTGCTCATTTTCTTTTCAGATAGCAATCCAATTCCCTTTTGAATACAACAATCAAAAATCCCTCCATTGCCCTCCGAGGAAGTTCGTTCCAGACTCCAAACACCCTTTGGGTGAAAAACATTCCCTCACATCATTTTTACTCCTTTTGCCAATCTTAAGATAGTGCACCAAGGATAATATTTTCTCAGAAAATGATACATACTTTAATCCTTGGTACATGTGTAAATTATGTCTGTTCAGTGTACTTGCGACAGGTATAATTACGTTTTTATTACAACATATTAAAATATTCCAGAAAATAGTTGTAACCAGAGACATAATATTTGAAACAAAATCCACAGGAGAAATATTTGTTTGTGTCAAGCAGTGATTTACAGGTATGTTAATTTCATGGGGGGCATGCAGCACCGCAAGCAATACCTTAGCAGAACCCCTCATTTATATCATTGATGAAACCCCTGTGGCCCACATGGATAGTGGCCTGCAGTGCTACCCGCTCCTGGGGAATCAGCACAATCTGTGCATTGTGTTGCATGAACAAAGATTCTCCCCACAAGTCTTAAGGGGTCTGTATGCATAAACTGCTCAGTTGACAGCAGAACAGCCACTGGCGAAGTTCTGACAATAGCTGTAAAATTAAAGACTTAGAAAAAAATTCCAGGTTCTCCCAGGATTGTTAACACTCGATTTTGTAACTGGTTTCAGTTGTACTGTGTATGAGATGAAGCCGATGCTGCGCACTTTTACCTGCTGGAGGTTGTCCCATAGCTTTTGAACAAATATTCTTCAATAGGTGTTTAGCTCATTCAGTTGATAGCATTCTTGGCTCTGAGAATGTGGGCTTAAATCCTACTTCAGGGGAGAGTGGCCATTTCCAAATTTCCAAAAAGGAGGACATTGCATACATGGTCATAGGTTACCATATATATATATATATATATATATATCAGTGCGTTTCAAAAAAAATTATTTTTTAATAAAATTTAAACCGTATTGCAAAAACAACAAATGCAAACAGATGGTCACTTTAGTTATTTTATTCAATAAAAATTCTAACATGATTTTTTTTTTTGCCTATATAAATCCAGCAAAATTCAAAATCCAGCAAAAACCAAACTTCTAGATGTTGGTGTTGAGACAGATTTCAGAGTCCTGAACCACAGAAAGTTATCATGAAGGTACAGCAAGCAATCAGGAAAGCAAACAGCTTGTCGACCTTTTTTACAAGAAGATTGGAGGATAGAGAAGCTGGGTCCCATGATCAGGTACTGAGGTTGTTTGAACAAGGGACCCTTGTACAGAGCTTTTGAGAGACTGCACCTGGATTACTGAGCAGTTTTGGTACCTATATTTAAGGACAGAGATACTTGCATTTTTGGTGGTACAGAGAAGGTTCACTAGATTGGTGGCAGGATATGAGAGGGTTGTCCTATGAGGTGAGATACTGGATAACTTGGGTCTGTATTCTCTGGAATTTAGAAGAACGAAGCAAACAGGGTTAAAAAGGGAAGTGCATAGTAGACATGGAGGGTTGAATTTAATGCCCCCTCCCAAGGTGAGTTTGGTGGTGGGGCATTTAATTGGGTGGGAAGGTGCCAGTTGGGGACCTTGTCATCTTACTGCATTTCCCAATTAGTTTCGGGCAGGAAGACTCATGGAGGAGCTTTGTGCCCCGCCGTCAGTTGAGGCCATCAAGTGGGTAATTAATACCCACCTAAGGGTTTCATCCCACCCAGCGCTGAGCAGGAAACCTGCCATGTAAGAGCAAACCTTGTCAATGTTGTGTGTGGGCTTCCCAAGACAGTCCCTCGTTTAAAAACACTCAGTTCCAGATAAAGGGATCCTGCATCAGGAAGGGGCTTCTGTTGAGAAACCCATCTTGATCCTTACCTCTGAAATCCCTTACCCCACCCCATCCCATGATCCCCCTCTCCTCATCACCGACCTGCAGCCTGGGTCTCTCATTGATGCTGGCACTCAGGCGGATGCATTACCAGCAGCAGCCACCGGCTTCCCAGTGGTGCTGCCAAGCAAGGAAGAACTGCTGGCCTCTCATTGGCCAGCAGCTCTTGGTGGGTGGGATATCCACCCCCCGAGGTCTTTGATCCTGGGGAAGGCTGACTGCTGGTCTGTGACGTGCCTGAGTGGAACAAGATGCTTTTCCAAAAAGAGGTGACAGGAGACTCTTGTCAGTTGTCCAGCCAGCTAGTGAGACCCCTAAAAAAGGACAAATTAACGTCCGGCTTGAGGTGGCGCCGGACAGAGTGCTCAAAAGCTGGACTGTCCGGCCTAAAGCCGGACGTCTGGCCTCCCTACTTCAGGGCTTGAGTATCTAACCTGATCTGGCACAATGCTGAATATTGTCAGAGGCACTGTCCTTCAAATGAGACACAAAAAACAAAGGTCCCATCTACCTCATAGAAATCATAGAAACCCTACAGTACAGAAAGAGGCCATTTGGCCCATCGAGTCTGCACCGACCACAATCCCACCCAGGCCCTACCCCCATATATTTTACCCACTAATCCCTCTAATCTATGCATCCCAGGACACTAAGGGGCAATTATAGCATAGCCAATCAACCTGTTCAAGTGAACATTAAAGATCCCACTGCACAACGTGAAGGAAGGTAGGGCTTATCTTGATTATTTGGCTAATATTCCTCGATCAACAAATACTTCAATCAGATGTTAGTTTACATTCATGTTGATAAGCTATAATGTATAATTAAATTATTCAGCATTTGGAAAAATATGGGCAGAATTTTATGGAGTGGGTGGAAGCAGAAGAATTCATAGAAACAGAAATAGGAGCAAGAGTAGATCAAGGCGAAAATCGTTGTATGTCCTCTCCTGTCCAATCCCATCTTCTTGCATCAATCTCGCGCTGATCGGCCAACTAATGGTTGGCAGGAATCACAGTCCTGTTCTTTGCAGACAGAAAGAACATGCACTCGTATTGTACCAGTTTCAGCAAAACAAAATAACATGATAACCATTCATTGATCAAGGTATTGCCCTGTGGAATGAACCAATCAGAGCCAAGTTGGTTTAGGCAGTTAACCATTAGTCACCATCAACTAATGTATTCTGCAAGGCAATGTCTCTACCAATCAGAGTACACTTGCCAACCAATCAGCACCCTCTTCTTATGGTGTATAAAATTATTATTTCCCCTTGGTATTCGTGTCAGCGTGCTGATAAGTACAAGATGAAAAGATTCAACAAAATGTCTTTTTTCAGAAAACATGGACACTCTGGCACATCACTTGCACATGTGAGTCATGATGAGGACACATGAAAAGAGCATATGCATATTTTAACCACAGGTAGGAAAATATATTGTGGTATAGCTCCCTGTCTGATCAGTAAAACTCTGGGATGGAGGTTCATGCACTTGTAATATAATCTGTGCATTATATTCGATACACAAACTGTTTGCTATTTAATATCAGCAGAGATGTGGAGTTGCCGGCGTTGGACTGGGGTGGGCACAGCAAGAAGTCTCACAACACCAGGTTAAAGTCCAACAGGTTTATTTGGTAGCACGAGCTTTCGGAGCACTGCTCCTTCATCTGAAGGAAGCGCTCCGAAAGCTCGTGCTACCAAATAAACCCGTTGGACTTTAACCTGGTGTTGTAATATCTGCAGATTAACATCTGCTTAAAGATGGCACATGGAGAAATGTAGTGTTCACTCACTAAACATTTGTATCTAAACTTCATTCATCTAAATATTTATGTCATATGTATTCTGTCCAAAGGCAGACCCCATCTCATTGTGTGCTAGTGCTTCATCTTAAGCTGTATTCTTGGCAGTTTTTGTCAGTAGTGGTTTGCCATTGCCTTCCATTCTCAGGGGCATGGCAAAAAGGCAGGTCCCAAATCTGCCTTAGCTGGAATGGGAAATAAACCCACGCTGTTGGTGAATTCTGAACCACACTAACTAGCTATCTAGCCAGCCAACTGAGTTAACCAGCTCCCAATCTAAATATATGCCCACCATATTAACTGAAGGGAAACATTCACTTCTCTGTTTTTCTTTATCTTGTGCCATCCTGCTCCAAATACAGCTGAGAGAATAAGTGGATTACCAGGATATAAATCAGAACAGCAGGAGGGTGGATCTTCCTCAAATCTTCCTTCTCTTGTTCCACGGTCCCAACTTGATGACCGCTCTGAGATTACATGCATTCAGTATCATGGAGGATGAGTGATTGCAAGCATGTGCCTCAAAACACCTATAATTATGTTTAATAAAAACAGAAAAGGCTGAAAAGAAACTTAAGGGGTCTGGCAGCATCTGTGGAGAGAGAAACCGAGTTAACATTTCGAATCTGCGTGACTCTTCAAAAGAGAGGGAGAAACGTGATGGATTTTATATTGTATAAGAGGGGGTGGAGCAGG
Organism: Mustelus asterias; assembly: GCF_964213995.1. Taxonomy (NCBI): domain Eukaryota; kingdom Metazoa; phylum Chordata; class Chondrichthyes; order Carcharhiniformes; family Triakidae; genus Mustelus; species Mustelus asterias. The sequence goes on along the minus strand of NC_135802.1, from coordinate 64,842,423 downwards.
TGGAGCACAGGAGAAAGTCACTGATAGTCACAACTATGTTTATGTCACTTCAATACTCTGTCACCAAATTCACCTCCTGAGCAATTGCTCATTGTTATAATTAGTTTAGAATAGTCTGAGGGACAGCACAATCTCAACACAATCCCAGACAGTGACAGTACAAGCCTGTTCATATTGTAACACCATTGCAAGGTTCCATAAGCCTTTATACAAAGACAGTACATTTTAAATTCAAACACAGGGTTACTGTAACCACCGCATCAGATTATATTCCACCACCTTAGTGCTGTTTCATTGCCCATTTTGTTTTCAAACAGGAATCATCAGCCTGCCAACCGAATCCACAGAAGACGTAATTTCAATGCCATTACCATTCTATTATAATATCCCACTCTCAATTCACAAGAGGCGGGGGCGCAGTTTTATTGTCTAACAATTCTGTATCAATCAATGATCTCTGGCTCAATTAAATGCTATTCTATCTAAATGTATTTTTCTAAACTGCTTTGTGACTCCCAGCTAAGCTAGTTAGTCTCAATTTTCGAGTTGGGAAAAATTGGGGCTACGTTAATCTGTGATGCTTAACTATATGGGCTGTCAACAGGGAAGGCTGGCATAGCTTAAATGTGTGACAGGCAAGATTTTTCTCTTTATTGGAATGCGCTTGGGAAATGCATTTTAGAAAATGTGTACAAGAGTTAGAAGCTGATTGACTGCAAGTTGGAAAATTGGCGTGCCAACAGGTCTCCATTTAGCTGAAGGGCATCATGCATACAATGAGACCCACACTAGAGATTTCAGCCTTCAGTAGTGAATCCTTGGGACTACTACTAAAGTGAAGAAAAGGTGGAACTGTTTGGTGTTTTAAATACCACCTGATGGAGGTTGCTCAGTGAGCCGCTCCCACCATATCTAGGCACAAACCTGGCAGGAAAAAGTTCAAAGATCAAAAGGAAGAATGAAGTACTGACACCCTTATATGCTGGCAACATCTTTATCAAGAGTAGATCTAATGGAAATATTCATTGGCAGCGCTCTTGGAAAATAATTGGAAAAGTATGCTTGAAGCAAGCAGCTGCAGCAAGTTTGTATTACTGACCCTTGGTTGTAATATTTCTTCATTCAACCATTGCCATAGTAAACAATTAACGTCAAATTTTCAGATAATTTGAGAAGGTCTGTCACAGGGAGAGAGTCTGCCAGCAGACAGAGATAAAAGGGTGCTATCTGGTCCACTCAGGCACCTGTTGATACCTTCATAATGTTGTTATACTTATAGCTCAAGATTGCTAATGATCATCGAGAGAGAACCAAGATGATGGACCAACTCAGTTAAAGCAGCCGTTAGAACTGCAAGAGATGACCCTCATTCTTCTTGGTATGTCTAAATATTACTGCAGATCCTCCAACTACTGCCAGAGCTCTCAAAAGTTTTAGATAGTGATAGAGATTTAGCATGCACTGGCAGCTATTGAGTTATTAGATATCGCTCCAGCTACTATACTAACATCATAAAATCATAAACCTTGATGTTTGAGGCCACGACTTGTCCAATAAGATTATAGCACTTAACATCTACACACCCATAGTTACTCCTCCAAGTGAAGGAGCTCCTAGATTCAATCTGGGATTAGAAACAGGCCAAAAACACTTTATTGGGTCACTAAAGGAAGCTTACTTTTGGAACACTTTAAAAGTGTAAATATCACAAAATAAACATAGATATTTTATCTGTTTTTTTACATGGACCCGTTCATTCTGTAGGGTGCAGGAGATGCTAACTGATGGGAGAGGATTGAAACATAATAATTCTTATGTGCAGGGCGGGAATGACATATTCTTAGGGCCACTATATTTTTCCAGAATAACATTGGTCAATGGCAGGAAATATTCATTTTTGAACAAAGTTCTTGTCCACAGCATTTGCACAAATATTTCTTCATGTGCATTGTTTCCATCAACGTCATCAGCTTCCAATTTTCAATTTTCCAAAAGAAATGTTTATTTCCTCAATGTTTCTGTGAAATGCAGCACCATGGAACTGCAGCTGAAACCAGTCATGGTTGCGCACTTAGAACCACAGGACCATAGAATCCCGACATTACAGAAAGAAGCCATTTGGCCCATCAAGTCTGCACTGACACTCCAAAAGAGCATCTTACCCAGGCCTTTCCCTCCACCTTATCCCTGTAATCCTGTGCACTTACCATGGCTTATCCACCTAACCCACCCATCTTTGGACACTGAGGGGCAATCTAGCACGGATAATCCACCTAACCTGCACATCTTTGGACTGTGGGAGGAAACTCTACACTGACAGTCACCCAAGGCTGGAATCGAACCCGGGTCCCTGGTGCTATGAGGCAGCAGTGCTAATCACTGTGCCACCGTGCCGCAACTTGTAACATCATATTTCTGTGTTCTGAAACCTTTGGCTTTATGGGATTGGTAGCCATTTCTGTAGATGTATGAGTTGTGGTCAACATATGGGTTTCAACGATAAAGTTGGGTTAGGATTAGAGTTTGGACCGACCTATGTTACCTGTACTGACCTCGAAGTTTCTTGTTGTGGAGATAGCTAATGCTGTAGTGACCTTTACAGTTGCAGAAGAAATGTCTTGTCATGTTGCCTGAGCCCTTGTTATTGTCTTTCAGCCAGCGAGCCCACTCGAGGTGGTGAACTCCAAAACCGGGCCATCAGGGCTCAAGGTCGTCCTGCAATGCCATCTGCAGTCTCCTCCACAAAGTCAACAGGTTCCACCAGCTCTGCTGCAGCCATATGGAGGAACACTATGCCAGGCTAAGTTATCGACATGTTAGAGATTAAGGGAAAGCACAAGTGTGGATAGTTGTGTATTGTATGTATCATTGAAGATGTGGTTGGATAAGATTGGTATGGCATGGTTCTCTTGTAGTATCATTTATTTCAGGATATTGGCCATGATCACGGTGTGACGGCCCATAACAGAGGATGGAAAGGTGGGGAATGTGGACCAACGGTGATGTGGGAACTTTACCACAGGAGCCAAAGTCTCATCAAGTGCTCAGGGACAGCTCATTCAGAATTATGATTTTCATAGCGCCTTCTCCTTTCCTCCCCACCCTTCTGCTCCACTTCCTGAGTTAATTGCAAAGGCAAAGGCTGTGCCTGCATGAATGTCAAATTGTGGAGGACACAGCAAACCATCATGAATTGCAAGATTTGCTCTGGTATTTATTGTAGGGCTCCTCTGGGGCAGCCCAGAGAGTGGAATATTTGAGGAAGCTGGTGATCTGCCATGATATTCCTGATTGCAGCATGGCTCTCATTGTAGGAGAATATTTGTGTGATCAATGGTGGAGGGAACTCATTTGATAGGTGTGCAGTGGATAGCCCTCATTACTAAGCAGCTATCCTCTGTTTCAAAGTGGTGGCAACAGGGAACTCGAGGTTCCTCATGCTCCCAATTATTTCAAAGAAGGCTCAAGGTTTGAACATATTCCTTTAGCTTTTAGAGACCAAGTTCCTGTGTGTGAATGTCTGTCACTTCTAGCAAGCATAAATGAGCCAATTTACAACCTTGACTGATTCTCTTAAATTGGTTGCTGGGGTAGCTAGTAATGCACTCAGGGTTGTGTGCCAGCAGCTCAACTTTCTCAAGAAAATTTGAACAACAGGTTAAACAAACCATGTCAAGCTGCTACATGTAGCGGTGATGTCAGTGTATTTTCCACTGATAGGATGCTACCATTTGCCCAATGTCATGTATGAATTTCAGTGTTGGTGCAATGCCAGGTACACAGGCCGTACATTCCAATGATTGGCTGTTATTAGTTGGCAGAGTACAGACTGTGTTCAACCAGCCCGCGCTTTCAAAACCCAAAACAAAATGTTGACTGTCACATGTGATTTTATGATTGGGCAGCACATGGGCAGCATTATAGGGATGAGTTTTATCATATTATCAGCAACATTAGCTTAGTGCTGTTCAGTGCTAAAATTGTTAAATTTTGCAGAAATCATGTCCTGACTGTATTTCCATCATTTTAAAATTGAGTTGTAGAAAGAAAGAAACCCTACAGCGCAGAAAGAGGCCATCTGGCCCATCGAGTCTGCACCGACCACAATCCCACCCAGGCCCTAACCCCATATCCCTACACATTTACCCGCTAATCCCTCCAACCTACACACCTCAGAACACTAAGTGACAATTTTAGCATGGCCAATCAACCTAACCCGCACATCTTTGGACAGTGGGAGGAACCCGGAGCACCCGGAGGAAACCCACGCAGACACGAGGAGAATGTGCAAACTCCACACAGACAGTGACCCAAGCCGGGAATCGAACCCAGGTCCCTGGAGCTGTGAAGCAGCAGTGCTAACCACTGTGCTACCGTGCCATAGACTTTAGGGGCTGGTTTTCCCATTTGAGGTTAGGCCACCCATTTTGGTATTAAATGTAGATCCCAACTCCACACAATGTCAAAAATAGCCACCGAATAACAATCTTTGACAAGCTAGCCAATTAATAGCCAGAGAATGCATTTGCAATCCAATTAATGACTGTGAACATGTTGCCAAGGCTGGAGGACCAATAAGAGGCCCTTCAGTGGTGAGAAGTTGGCAGCTCCACTGTCCAAGGTGTGAAGTGCTGATGCCTGGAGAGGGAGAGAGAGAGAAAGAGAGGGACAGATGGAGGGAGAAGTTGCCCTCTGAAGATGAGGTGAATTAAACTGGATCTCAAATCAGCCACATCTGCCTGGTCATAATAGTGGAGGGGGAACCCCTCCACTGGACAGCCAGAAGCCACAGTTGCAGCTGAAGGGACATGGTGGGTGTGGCTGAGGATCCCAGCAAGGTGAAATGCTGCCCTTACCCATCTCCTGCCCCTGCCCATCTCCTGCCTCTGCCCATCTCCTGCCTCTTCTCATTGGCCATGTTCTCTTTGCAGCGTGGGATTTTGCCTGTGGCTTGAAAGATTCCTCTAGTTATGGGCCTTAATAGGCATCTCAATTACCTCTTGGTTTCCTGCAAACCATATGCCAGCCAGCCAGCAGCGCAAAGTTCTGAATCTGCTAACCCCCCTGTGGTTATGCTATCATAGGTCTTCAAAAATCCTGCCTTTGAATGGATTCTCCTTTAGAACATAGAAAAAATACAGCACAAACAGGCCCTTCGGCCCACAAGTTATGCTGGTCATGTCCCTACCTACCTAGGCTTATATATAGGCTTACCTATAACCCTCAATTCTATTAAGTCCCACGTACTCATCCAGAAGTCTCTAAAAAGACCCTATCGAGTTTGCCTCCACCACCACTGATGGCAGCTGATTCCACTCACCCACCACCCTCTGAGTGAGAAACTTACCCCTGGCATCTCCTCTGTACCTACTCCCCAGCACCTTAAACCTATGTCCTCTCGTAGCAGCCATTTCAGCCCTGAGAAAAAGCCTCTGAGAATCCACCCGATCTATACCTCTCAACATCTTGTACACCTCTATCAGGTCACCTCTCATCCTTCGTCTCTCCAAGGAGAAAAGACCGAGCTCCCTCAGCCTATCCTCATAAGGCATGCCAACCAATCCAGGCAACATCCTTGTAAATCTTCTCTGCACCCTTTCAATCATTTCCCATCCCTCCTGTAATGAGGCGACCAGAACTGAGCACAGTACTCCAGGTGGGGTCTGACGAGGGTCTTATATAGCTGCATCATTATCTCCCGACTCCTAAACTCTATCCCTCAATTGATGAAGGCCAGCACACCATACGCCTTCTTAACTACCTCCTCTACCTGCGAGGCTGATTTAAGAGTCCTATGGACCCGGACCCCAAGGTCCTTCTGATCCTCTACACTGCTAAGAGTCTTATCCTTGATATTATACTCCTTCATCCCATTTGACCTGCCAAAATGGACCACTACACATTTATCCGGGTTGAAGTCCATCTGCCACTTCTCTGCCCAGTCTTGCATCCTATCTATGTCATGCTGCAGCTTCTGACATCCCTCCAACCTATCCACAACACCACCAACCTTCGTGTCGTCGGCAAACTTACCAACCCATCCCTCCACTTCCTCATCCAGGTCACTTATGAAAATGACAAACAGCAAGGGTCCCAGAACAGATCCTGGGGCACTCCATTGGTGACCGACCTCCATTCAGAGAAAGACCCATCTACAACCACTCTCTGCCTTCTACAGGCAAGCCAGTTCTGAATCCACAAGGCAACAGCCCCTTGGATCCCATGCCCTCTCACTTTCTCGAGAAGTCTTGCATGGGGGACCTTATCGAACGCCTTGCTGAAGTCCATGTAAACCACATCTACCGCTTTTCCTTCGTCAATGTGTCAGTCACATTTTCAAAGAACTCCACCAGGCTCGTAAGGCATGATTTGCCTTTGACAAAGCCATGCTGACTACTTTTGAGCATACTAAACTCCTCTAAATGTTCATAAATCCTGTCCCTCAGGATCTTCTCCATCAACTTACCAACCACTGAGGTTAGACTCACCGGTCGGTAATTTCCGGGACTATCCCTATTCCCTTTCTTGAATATCGGAACCACATCCGCAATCCTCCAATCCTCCTGAACCTCTCCCGTCTCCATCGACGACGCAAAGATCATCGCCAGAGGCTCTGCAATCTCTTCCCTCGCCTCCCACAGTAACGTGGGATACATCCCATCCGGTCCCGGCGACTTATCTATCTTGATGCTATTCAAAATTTCCAACACATCTTCTTTCTTAACATCCACATACTCAATCTTTTCAGTCCGCCTCAATCCTGTAGTACAACCACCCAGGTCTTTTTCCACCGTGAATACCGAGGTAAAATATTCATTAAGCACCTCTGCTATTTCTTCCGGTTCTGTACAGACTTTCTCACCTTCACCTTTTATAGGTCCTATTCCTTCACATCTCATCCTTTTACTCTTCACATATTTATAGAACGCCTTAGGGTTCTCCTTAATCTTACCTGCCAAGGCCTTCTCGTGACCCCTTCTGGCTCTCCTAATTTCTTTCTCAAGTCCCTTCTTACAAGCCGTATACTCATCTAGATCCCTATCATCGCCTAGCAACCGACCAACACCTCCCTGTCTCATCGGAACGTTGTCATGCATAACTCCAGACAAACATTCCTTGAAAATCTGCCACCTTACTTCAGTACTTTTCCTCGAGAATGCCTCCTTCCAATTTACGCCTCTTATCTCCTGCCTGATGGCTTCATATTTCTCCTTACTCCAGATAAACACTTTCCTAGCTTGCCTGATCCTGTCTCTTTCCATTGCTAGTGTAAAGGAGATAGAATTATGATCACTATCCCCAAGATGCTCCTCCACTGAGAGATCCGACACCTGTCCAGGCTCATTCGCCAGTACCAGATCGAGTACAGCCTCTCCTCTTGTAGGCTTATCCACATGCTGTGTCAGGAAACCCTCCTGAACACACCTAACAAACTCCTCCCCATCCAAACCCCTTACCCTAGGGATATTCCAATCGATGTTTGGGAAATTAAAATCTCCCATCACGACAACCCTGTTATTCCTACATCTCTCCAGGATCTGTTTCCCTATCTGCTCCTCAACATCCCTGTTACTATTGGGCGGCCTGTAGAAAACACCCAGCAAAGTTATCGGCCCCTTCCCGCTCTGAACTTCCACCCACAGAGACTCTGTAGACAATCCCTCCATGGCTTCCACCTTCTCTCCAGCTGTGACACTATCCCTCATCAGCAGTGCCACTCCACCCCCCCCTCTTTTGCCTCCCTCTCTGTCCTTTCTGAAACATCTGAAACCCGGCACCTGAAGTATCCAGTCCTGTCCCTGTTCCCAAGTCTCCGTAATGGCCACCACATCACACTTCCAAGCATTGATCCACACTCTAAGCTCATCCACTTTATTCACTACACTCCTGGTGTTAAAATAGACACATCTCAAACCTTTGGTCTGAGCTCTCCCCTTCTCCATCACCCGTCTATTCTCCCTCTTACACTGTGTACAATCCTTCTCTATTTGTGGGCTAACCTCCTCGCTCTCAGTCACCTCATCACGATTCCCTCCCCCCAACCTTTCTAGTTTAAAGTCTTCCCAGTAACCTCAGCCAACCTCCCCCTGGGATTCAAGTGCCACCCGTCTTTTTTGTACAGGTCACACCTTCCCCTAAAGAGGTCCCAATGATCCAAGAACCTGAATCCCTGCCCCCGCTCCAGTCCCTCAGCCACGCATTCATCCTCCACCTCACTCCATTCCTGCTCTCACTTTCCCGTGGCACAGGCAGCAATCCTGAGATTACTACCTTTGCGTTCCTCCTTCCCAACTGTCTACCTAACTCCCTATATTCTCTTTTCATGACCCCTTCCCTCTTCCTACCTATGTCAGTGGTACCAATATGTACCACGACCTCTGGCTCCTCTCCCTCCCACCTCAGGATAGCTGGGACGCGATCAGAGACATCCCGGATCCCGGCACCAGGGAGTCAGACCACCATCCGAGACTCCCGTCTGCCTCCGCAAAAACGCCTGTCCAACCCCCTTACTGTTGAGTCCCCGATTAATACTGCCTTTCTCCTCCTTTCCTTAGCCCTCTGAGTTACAGGGCCGGACTCTGCTCCAGAGACACGGCCACTGCTGCTTCCCCCAGGTGGGCTGTCCCCCCCCAGCAGTACTCAGACAGGAGTACTTATTGTGAAGGGGCACATCCACCGGGGTGCTCTCTATCATCCGAGCTTTCCCCTTCCTGGATGTTACCCATTTGTCTGCCTCCCGTGGCCCTGGTGTGACCACCTGCTGATAGCTCCTGTCTATCACCTCCTCATTTTCCCTAACCAGACGAAGATCCTCGAGCTGCAGTTCCAGTTCTCTAACATGGTCCCTTAGGAACCGCAGCTCGACACACCCATCACAGATATGGACGTCCAGGACGCCAGGAGCCTCCAGGACCTCCCACATTGGGAACAACAGACTGGCCTCACACTCATAATTTCCCTTCTTATTTTAAGGAACACAGAGAAACATACTTAAGAATTAAACTCACCCTGCCTCACCCTTTCCGCCTAAGCCCTTAGAGCCAAAGCCCTTCAGCTCTCACTCTACGCCCTTCTCACTCCGCTGCTTGCTCTCAACGCTGCCCGCTGAATAGTGTGGCCTGCTTTTCAACCTCCCGTGTGCTGAAGAAAAATTTGACCCTTCCCAGAACACCCAGATTTTTTGAGAAGGACAAATATGTCCCCATGTAGAATGCATATATTGTTGCTCCGCGAATGTCCCATATTATTTATCACCAGTCACAGCAAGTCACTGCAAAAAAAAATTCTTATTCACATCAAAAATATCATAAATGTTTGCTGTACACTGTAATACCATGTGGACCTTCTCAGCAGCTGAAAGAATTGTTATAGAATCTGAAATCAACTTTAAAGCTCTCCAAGAGAGTGGCAATGACCCTTTAATGAATTCATTCTGCTGCAATTATTCTTTGAATGTTTCTGTATATTTTCTATTTAATGGAACAGTAAAATGGTCACAACTGGAGTAACTTCACAGCTGGTGGTTTCAACAATTGTGACTGCTCGCCATTTCTTTTTGAGTCACCTGATTGAAGTAATTTGAAGGCAAACTGAGAAGTGATGAGATTCAGTTACAAGCTGAGCTTCTTGCATCATGTTGACTGGATAGATAACACACGGCTCACTAGCGATGATAATATCAGACTGATATTTCGCAGATTTGCTACAAATACTGTTGGGGGGCAGCACAGTGGTGCATGCATGTTTGGCCTTCAATGCACCTTCGTACCATGAAGGGCTGGACATATATGTCACCTGCATGGGGTGTTCTTCATCTGGCAATGAAGGACAGCACCTTCAGAAATCAGAGGGATCATCACTCCAGCCAAGTCTCACTCATCTCTTAGTGGCTGGTTATGAAGTGAGAATAGAAGAGACTTGGGTCCAGCTCAACCCTGATCAATGTCCTCTTCCATGTTCAGATCTGAGAAAGAATTGTAACAATACTTTTAAACTGAGGGGCAAGTTGTTGAAAATACATAAAGCTGAAAATGCTGCATTTAAGAATGAAAATAATACAATTTGCCTATTAGGAGCAGAACAACATTCTGTCTTAAAAACCTTGCATAGATGACATTAAATGTCTTTCATCTGTCCTTGTTCTGACAGTTGACTGTACTATGAACAGTATTTCTCCACTGACTTATATTTCCTGCTGCCCTCACAACTCGTCCCATAGAGAGGCCATTCCACATTTTGATATTATCCATCCATGTCATCTTGGGTCTTCCTTTTGCATATTTCACAGTGTTTTGTCTTGCGTTACCTGTTTTTCCAAACATGCTACTCCTGTTCGCATCACATGTCCAAAGTATGTGAGCTTCCTTGATATCACTGCCTCAAGCAAGTTCATCTTAATGCTAGCTTTCTTGAGCACTCATTCATTTGTCTCCTAATAAATGATGGCCTAGTCAGCGACACCTATGTCCTGTTGAAGAATAAAATAAATAAAAATGTTCTTATTTGAGCCTCTACACGCTTCTTGATTGTCCAGCTTTCACACCTATACATTATCACCAACCACACAGGACTTTCAGAAGATTAATTTAAAGTTGTCATCTCGATTCTGTGGCTATTCCATTCTCTTTGATGCGAGTTCACAATGCCATGACTCTTGTTAAGTCTAGCCCAAATTTCTTTGGTAGACTCTGCATTTCTACATGAATGACATATTCCCACTGAATGAGACCAAGTTGACTCTGAATGACTAAAATCTCCTTGGTGAGCTCAGATTTTAGTCAAATGAAATTCTTCAGTTGAGATGTTAAGATAAGATCCCATATCTCTGTGAAAGATCCTATGTTATTGTCAGGACAAGAGCAGAAAGTTCTCCTTGTACTTCACCCACATTGTTTCCTCAATAAACACAATAAAACAAAGCAGATTACTTGAGTGTTCATTTCACTGCCTGACCTTGATGTTGCTGATATTGAATTTCTACCACAATTGTTTGCTTAACGAAGGCAGCAATCCAAAATAAATGAATTATACAAATTACATTGAGACATTTGAATGTGATAAAGGACTACGTAAATTCAAATGTTGTTATCTATAGATCAAAGAAGAATAAAACGGTACATGATACTGGATGTGTGTTAAGGGACAAATCGGTTATTTATTATCTATTTGGATACATTAAGGGTGAAAAATATATCCTATTACATAAAATGTCTCCAACAATGTCCCAACATGTACCCTACCATACAAAGCTACATTTCCTTTAATTTTAGAGCAGTGGCATGCTATTTTAGAGATTAATCATGTAAAGCTTTCAAATGCTAATCATTCTGATGAAAGAGATTACGTGAAAAAGGAGGAAGGATGAATTTTAGGATAGGATTTAGTATTTGGCTCCTACATTGCTGCAGCTACAATTGCAAAGGACCACACCCACAACTCGGCGGTCTCATAGCAACTATGAATGGATAATACATACTGCCTTGCCAATATATCTCAAGAACAAATTTTAAGCAATTCAAGCCGCCTTCTTTGAACATGTATATAAAGCAACCTCTGACGTTCAGCCATGTGATAAATTTTACTAAGTAGTGCCTCTGATGCAGAGTTTTGTATGACAACAGTGCATTTTATAAATTGTAGCACAAAGGTTAGCAGATCCCTTGTTATTTGACCCTAATGAAAATGGGAAATGATGTGGGAAGCTCTGCAACAGGAAGGCCAATTTATAAATCTATTCCTTATCTCCTATGGGGAAGTGCTAATCCTTAACTAGGAAATTTAATTAAACTCCAGAATATCCATTTGTCTCCATTTTTCCACTGTGACTGGTAGTTTTCTACAAACAATATTTTCTTAATCTTGGTAGCGAAAAAGCCATTTTATTCCACAGACCATTTGTGTCTCTGCTTGTCTACGCAACCCTATTTCTAGTCAGATATTTTATCAAATTCTTTTTTGGAAGAGTTAATCACAGAATTGTTACAGTGCAATAGGGCCCATTGTGTTTGCACTAGCTCTCTAAACAAGCATCATGGCTTAGTGCCATTCCCCTGCCTTTTCCCCTTACCCCTGCACATCACAAATCATCAAAGTTTAATTTGTCTATGAGTCTATGCCACCTATTCACTAAACTACGAGGAAGAAAACCTTCTTCCAATCTCCAGACTCTTCCGAGATCAGTGCAATTTCTCACCGATGACACTGGCAAGATTTTCCTTGGTTTTCTTCTTGAAATGGGCACTTTGCCAAAATATTAAAAAATTCCACCCAAAGTTTCAGGGTGAAATCCTTTCATCAGGACTTTGCTGAGCAGGTATTGACATTGCATATGTGTCTTCTAGTTCTGGGATCAAGATTAAATTTATACTTTTGTCATTTGTGCATTTCAGTATTTTAAAAACTTTTCCCTATTTACACAAGTTCACCCCTCTGACTCTCTCTTTATGGAACTCTTTATCCTGGAATCATCTTTCTGCTCTGAACCCTCCCCAGTATATCATTGCAGTTTTGAAGGTTTACTACCAAATACTCCACATAACATTTCAAATCATCAATGACGCACATTAGGTAAGAAATATCGTCAACTTAAAGCTAAATATCCTCCATTTTATGATTTTCCTAAAAGTACCATCACATGCTTCTACAGACAAGTAAATAATTATAAAAGATAATTTGAAAAAAGCTCAGTGAAGTCCTGATGAAAGATCAGGAAAGAATCTTCTGATATTTTGGCAAAATACTTGTTTAAGGCAGAAAACTGGAGGTAATCCTGCTGGAACCATTGGCGAGAAATTGCACCGATACAGGAGGCCCGCACCAGACCAGCGTCCATTCCTCCCCAACTAAACCCCCCTGCGCATTGGAGAAGGACTTATGTTGAGTCCCATAGCCTCTCCACTGCCCCTTCTCCACTGGATTCCCTGGTGGGTAGTGGCAACCTGTGCACTCGCCTCTGATACTCCCTTTTGAGGTGATGCCGCTAGGTTCACATTTTTATAAAGATGTTGTAAACCACATTGGTGTGACATCACACCGGTGAGAGTTGAATATCCAACAAGGGTGGCAGTGACAGTGGGATGGCTCATTAATGACAAGTTAAAATATTAAAATGAGGTTCCCGACCTTCCTGGGTGGGAACTTTGTTATATCACCAATGAGGGGCTGAGGAATTTGGAAAAGGAGATCTTGCCGGCGAGAATCTCATTTTCCGACTCTCATGGGATTTTGGGACCACACACATCGCTGTTTATGCTCATGGCTAATGTGGGCTCAAAATTGCACCCAACAATTCTGTTTCTTTCTCCAGGGATGCTGCAGACCTCCTGAATATTTCTGTAATTTCTGTTTTTACTTCCAGCAAAGTGTTTGGCACTTCTGCTTTCCAAATCATGTCTTTCTGAAAATCCCATTCTCTGTGTCAAGCAAAGGGCCAAATAGTGAAAGAAAATGGAGCATCAAAAAAGTGACTGAAGATAGATTACATCTGACATGTATCTGCACTGAGCAAAAAACCCTCAAATGCATCTTAATCTCAAACCCTGAATAGCATCCTGACAATATAAGCATTTCAAAGACCGCATATCAAACATTCTTTAGAGCCTGACAACTTTGTATCAATTTGTGGATCCAGAATCAATAGAAACTTGATTGTCTAAAACTAATTTTTCATGCAAGCCTCATAGAAGGCTGGGAGGAAAGACTTTCAGCCTATTCATCTGACCCACATTTGAACCAAAGTGCCAAAGTGTTAGGAGAGTGCTCTCATTGATTTAGGCACCTATTCCAATCTTACTGATCTGAATCTAAACATCTGCTGCTGAAGCATTGGGAAAACTGTACAAACGTTGCTTTGACGATTCCACAACTGTAAGTGAATTTACTTCTGTTATTTTTAAGAGGACACCAAGGCCATTCTGGATATACTTAACTATTGAATAGACCAGGGCTTAAAAGTGCACATGCAAATGTGCCACTCCTGTATTATTGACACAGAGCCATATATTGGGTTACTCTCACGAATGTTGTGCCTATCATATCCTTCTTTCAATCCGCATGTTTCCCACTTTAGAGAGTTTTATAGACACACGAAGAATGACCTCTGCAGTTACAATTCTATAGGGTTACTCTATGTCCATTGGATGAGATTTTTATTACCATGGTTGGTAACTTAGAGACAGGAAATTTTTTGACTTAAAACCGCCTTAGTCTAAAGGACCTCCTTGGACATACAATCCACTCTGGGGAAGTTAGAGTGGGGTAAAATTGGACCCACCAACCCCTGAAGTGAATCGTAGGTGGATGAGTGCCAAGACAGTTGATTCAAAAACATATTGCAGTTTTCTAAGACTTTTCCCAGTTGTTTTAGGACTTGTTAGGCTGTCTATCCCTCAAACCTCACACACCCACTCCCCATTTCCCCTCATGCCCCCCCCCCCCCCATGCCACCTCCATTTTCACTAACCCAGTATCCAACATGGGCTGACATAACGTGGAGATTAAATAAAATTTCTAACAATTTAATACAGCTCTCACTCATATGCATTTGATATGGAACAAATTTCCCATTCATGAAATCTATTCAAAGCTTTTAATCCTCGAGTGCTTAACTCCTATACAAATACACTTCTGTCAAGTAACCTGATTAAAGAGATCTTTAAACTCTCAGTAAAATTGTGAACTCAGAATCCCTTACTGAGATAAATTATTTGGAGCATTTGAAACTCAGCCAACCATTCATAAGGATGTAATAACAGCCCTCGGGAAATACCGACGGAGCGCTCTATTGAAACTGAGAATCAGATGCTCATGTTTTTTTCTAGCCTACTTCAGATTTCTTGTCAATCAAAACAGTTCAGCAGATGGTGCTCTTTCTAACTCCTCTCACTGAGAACTTAAGACAGTTTATCTTTTCAAGTTTGAAGAGCAGGGGATTTTTAAAAAACTTAAGATCATGACATTTAAACAGACCTTATCCACCTTCTAGAGTGTTTATGTTCACTCCATCAATTTGTGATTCCCACATTGTGGGTTAAGTCTCTTCGAACAGCCAAAACCTTAGCACCAATTCAAATGGGTCTGTCGATTTTGGATGTATGTCGTCCTCTTGCCCTCCTCCCCCCAACCTCCCGCCAAAAATTGGATCTGTCATAAATTGGGCTTGGACTTCCTTATTTTTAAAAAAGTGAGTACAGACTTCCTGATTCCACAAAAATCTAGTCCTTCATCTCCACTTTTAGAATTAACTATTTAGGAATATTATTTCCACGTCATTTACATTGGTTGAAAAAAAACTAGCAAAAGTAAGGTAATTTTTAAAAAGATCTCATCTTTAATGTGAGCAGCTCTGATGAGTTTTGATTGACGGAATCAGCAAGGACAACTTAATGTGTTCAAATTTAATTCTTGCAAATGGATGGGCTCTGAATGAGTTAAAATCTCACCCAATAACTCCAGATAAATAACCTTATCCACTTCTTAACACTTCATTCGCAATTATAATAAATTCTATAATAAACACTATAATAAATTCTATAATAAACACTACACGAATGGAAATAGACCAATACTATCTATATTTTTATGCAATACATTTGATTCAGCTACATCATCTCTACATTCACAAGAGTATGATTTAAGACATGTTGAGAAATAGAGAAAATTAAATATGAAGTGAAACTGCAATTTTTGACACACATAAACTTGCACAAAATTATACCCTTCTCTACTCAGAAGAAACTGCGAGAGAAAATAGCAAGTTATCCTCCCTCAAAGCAGGTCTCAAATAATTGTGATATTGTTCCCAAAATGGATGCCAGTTACTTAGATGAATATGAGGACGATACTGTCATGTTAAGGTCACATGATTTGATCTGAAAATCCTGCCTCGTCTCTTTAAAAACTAAAACGCAAGAGTTCAGATGAAGAATTGTTAGCTTATTTTTTTTCTCTCCACAGGTATGGATTGATATACTAAATGTTTTCCATATTTCCTTTTATTCCCCCCAGGTCTGAATTTTTGATCTTGGATTCAGAGTGCAAAGTCGAGGCAATTCCCAGCTCCACAAACACAACCTGGAAAAAAGCGCTCCAACACTACGCATTTTTGGTGAGGGGTGGGGCAGTGTCTGGCAGCAGGGGCGGGGAGGGGGGTGGTTTAAAATGGGAGTTATGGCGGGTGACCCCGGAAACAGTGCATAGACTGTTGGGTGTGGAGGCAGGCTGGGTGGAAAGATTGGTACACTAGCACTTTGTCAAAGCAATGCAAATGTAAATAAAGTTAAAAAAAAGTCCTCCAGCTCTCACCCCTCCCACACACTCCTTGGGTAGGATTTCCCACGTAGCTCACCGTGTGTTGTGCAGCTGTGAAGGTGGCCTGCCATTGACCTTCTGGTCCTACCTCCTGTTGAATGCACCCCTTGCTGCCAGGAAACCAATTGGTGGGATTGGAAGATCCCATCGGCATGAACAGCCGGGAAATTCTGGCCCTATGTCTTATCCATACCAATCCATGCCACCCACCTCTTGACCCTTCATACGTTCTATGCCAAGCTATTCACTTCCCCACATCCCATCATATCTTCTATGACAACCTATGTGCCTCTACCTCCCCTCTCGAGGCATCTCAGACATTGCAAAAAAAGTGTGCCCCATACCATGATCCTTTTTAGCACTTATGTCAACTTAGTGTTAATTCATGCCAATTCATAGCTCCACCCACCACACTTTACCCTTCCACCTACCATGCTGACACACCCAGTATCCACTATGGGCAGACCTCAGGACCCATGCTCAGATTAAATAACGTTTTTAAGCACCGACTGCTTAATTCACTATTTAAAAAAAACACTCTCATTGCTTGAAGCCCATTCCCTCCATTTGATTTCCTTTAATCCCTTATAAAAATAAGTATTGGATTGTATGGTTCCACTTCAAAAGATTTATAAATTCTTGGAGTTATCAATCAAACTTGCATCTGACAAGCAATCTATTGTGATAATGAAAGGCTGCGAAGGGAGTCATGCAGCACTAATCCTGTAATGAAAACCCTTATGTCAACAGACAGGGAGGGAAATAACAAGCACTGTTTTAGTTAAACAGTTATTTTTCAAATATTTAAAGAACAGGAGTTTCATTAGTCTTAACAGCCCCCCTTATCAGCTCTGTTAATTGTTCCATTTGGCAGCTCTCCTGACAGCTTTTTCTGACAGCTCCTTTGACAGTTCCCTTAACAGTTCCAATGAGTTTAGGCACTTATAACACACTCACATGTCTACTTCTAACAATCCCAAAGGGCACCTTCCCTTTGTCCTCTCCCAAAGTGCTTCTAACCTCCCATAAAGTTGTCCTGGGATCATATTCAAAAAGATACCCCACCTCTCTGAAAGGGTACTCTATCTCTGCAGCCTTCAACCTTCTCCTACCAGATCGAAGGTGCACAACTTGTGTTTTGGACATCCCACTAATGAAAATCAGATTAGCCTGAGGCTGTTGGGACACCTTGACCTGTTCAGTTACTTTCATGAGCCACAGTTGTGCAACTTAGAACCTATCCCCATTCCCCACCTGCAGAAATGGGAGCCGCCATGTTCTGGGGCAGGTTCTCTGATTCTAGGGTTAGACTTCCTGATCTGGGCCTCTGAACCCATTTTTGTAATGACAGACAAGTTCTCCACCTTTCTGAAAATTCAGGCCCTCACACCTGCAGGAATTTATGTTTGCATTTCCTTTGAGCCCTCTTCTGACAAATCAATATCCAAATTATGCATAATTGTAACACTGTTGAAATTTCCTCAAGTTACAATCAGATTGTAATCAGGTGAGGTGGTGGTGTAGTGATACTGTCACTGGACGAGTAAAACAGAGACCCAGGATAATGCTCTGGGGACCCGGGTTTGAATCCCACTTGGCAGATGGTGAAATTTGAATTCAATAAAAATTTGGAATTAAAAATCTACTGATGACCATGAAACTATAGTCGATTGTTGTAAAAACCCATCTGGTTCACTGATGTCCTTTCGGGAAGGAAATCTGCTGCAAGTCACGTTGCAGCTTTATAGACCTTAGTTAGGCCGCACTTGGAATATAGTGTTCAATTCTGGTTACCACACTACCAGAAAGATGTGGAGGCTTTGGAGAGGGTACAGAAAAGATTTACTAGGATGTTGCCTGGTATGGAGGGCATTAGCTATGAGGAGAGTTTGGAGAAACTTGGTTTGTTCTCACTGGAACGACGGAGGTTGAGGGGTGACCTGATAGAAGTCTATAAGATTATGAGGAGCATGGACAGAGTGGATAGTCAGAAGCTTTTTCCCCCACAGTGGAAGAGTCAATTACTAGGGGGCATAGGTTTAAGGTGCGAAGGGCAAGATTTAAAGGAGATGTACGAGGCAGATGTTTTACAGGTGGGTGCCTGGAACTTGCTGCCGGGGGAGGCAGTGGAAGCAGATACGATAGTGAGTTTTAAGGGGCGGCTGGACAAATACATGAATAGGATGGGAAAAGAGGGATATGGTCCCCAGAAGGATAGGGGGTTTTAGTTCAGTCGGGCAGCATGGTTGGTGCAGGCTTGGAGGGCCGAAGGGCCTGTTCCTGTGCTGTAATTTTCTTTGTTCTTTGTCCTTACATGTGACTCCAGATCCACAGTCATGACTAATGCCCTTAGGGAGGGCCAGCAATGCCCACATCCCAGGAACGAATAAAAAAAATTTACTACATGCAAGGAGATAGGGAACTTTATGTAATGTGTGGAATTTTCCTGTGCCCTTGGAGTTGGGTCTGGAGAAATGGCTGGGGGTGGGGTGGGGGGAGGGGGGTGGGCGGGGGTGGTCTGCAGGGTTGGGAATGGCACAGGTTTGTTGAGGGAATAAATTTTGGACAAATTTTATGCAAATTTCCTGTCTCCGGCCACTTCTTCAGGACTGCATCTGATGTTGACGAACTAACACGCCCGAGGAAGGAGGCTTATTAAGGAATTAAGAGATCAATTTTAAATGATTTTGATAGTATAACCCAATTTATTCTGTGTGCAAAGTATAAGCAACTTGGCAATTCAGAAGAGGTGGTGGCATTGAGCTTTTTAATGAGTACTGGCTGGAAGTAGCCCATTGATGCATTCCCATGTTAAAAGTTTGCCATACAGTTAGGATCTTCTGGAGACTGGTGTCTCCAATAGTGCTGGGTCAGATGCAGTGCCAGCCACTCCCCGAAACAATGATGGTGCCTTTATTGCATCCCTATTGCCCCTGTTGCTTGCCCCTTAGCAGCATTCTTACTGATGACATGGTGAACACTGCTGACTGCTGTGTCCATTGCTGCCTCCAGACCTCACCCACTGTCCTTAATTCTTCATCTCTCAGTGAGGTTGGTTCTTAATTGCCTGGCTTATGTATGATTGCGCCTGAAGTCCTATTCCTCTCACTAATGAGGTTGGAATCTGAAAATGATACCATTCCTGAGAAGTTTCAAAGTCTGGAAAATTCAAACCAACGTGCTATTACTTTAGACAATAGTTAGAAATGAAATGAAAATTAGGGGATAGGAACGGATAAGCTGTTACGGCAAAATTAAGCAATTTATTTTAAACATTTAGTAAATCAATCAGCAGCCAGTCTATCTTGTGATTTATAAGATATTCCAAAATTTCTGTCGGGATCTTTCAGTGGTGGCATTTACTGGTGCTGCCGAAGTCAATGGACATTTGGGTGGCTTGCTGCATCCGCCACAGTGGGGCCCACCATGGCAGGTCTGGAAACTGGCGGCCCTCATTCTCACTGTAGTTTCTCTAGAGAAACAAATTATATAGCAAAGTAAATTGCAAATAATGTAGAGACAACGGATACAGGCTTTGAGTCATGACTATGACTTTATCTTCTTTGCTCTGAAAGTGCCCTGGACAGGTTCTTTCACTGTTGTGGGTAAGGAATCGGTTGTGTTTTCTGGTTGGCCTACTTTCCATGAATGATAAACCTCTTGAAGCGAAGAATCCAAATTACCAGTCAAAAGGTCTTAACGAATCTTCCTCCTCGCGCTATGCACTGAATTAGGTGCCGTGACCTGTTCACATTAAAACATATATCAACTCTCCATTACAATTCAGTAACCCATTGATAACTTCAGTTTCTGATATTAACATACTGCTTAATTATGAAGATGGTGGTGAACTATGGCTTGTAGGTTAATAAGTGGCTTTTGAGTTATAAGGTATTTAGCTAGCCTATTGGAAGGTGCTTGTAGTCTGTTATACACCAATTAGAGCTGACAATCAGAATACAGCAACTGAATCAGCTGCTGACTCGGATGCAGCTTCTGTTTATCAGTGGAGGTAAAAAAGGTTTTTCAGAATTCCAGGTTGCTCCACATTCTGTCTTATATGAAATGAGTGACTGGCACGTCGAGATTCTATCGGAAACCTGCAATTGGATGCTAAAGAAACTAGTTATTACATGGGGTGGGGGGCGGGGGGGCGTGGGGGGGCATGATTTTCTGGGCCCCTTCATGGTGTGTTTCCTGGTGGAAGGAGGCGGCCCTGCTGTTGGCCGGCAGCAGGATCTTCTGGTCCAGCCACTGTCAATGGGATTTCCTATTAAGGGCACGGTAGCACAGTGGTTAGCACTGCTGCTTCACAGCTCCAGGGTCCCGGGTTCGATTCCCGGCTCGGGTCACTGTCTGTGTGGAGTTTGCACATTCTCCTCATGTCTGCGTGGGTTTCCTCCGGGTGCTCTGGTTTCCTCCCACAGTCCAAAGATGTGTGGGTTAGGTTGATTGGCCAGGTTAAAAATTGCCCCTTAGAGTCCTGAGATGCGTAGGTTAGAGGGATTAACAAGTAAATATGTGGGGGTAGGGCCTGGGTGGAATTGTGGTCGGTGCAGACTCGATGGGCCAAATGGCCTCCTTCCGCACTGTAGGGTTTCTATCTATGAATCCACCCCTTGCTGCTGGGAAACCCATTGCAGGGGTGTGCTGTCGGCAGAATCGGAACATCCAACCAGCATAAACAGATCTCGCCCTTAACTTTGTTCTTACCATACTTTTAGACTCTTTGCAACTTTGGTATTATTTTTGACCCTTACAATGAGACTCTGAGACTCATTTTTGTGCTGTCACTAAGACCAAGGACTTCCACCTTCTAAAATTACCCAATTCTACCCTGCCTCACTTTATCTGCTGCTGAAATCCTCATCCATGTCTTTTTTTAATCTTTAGACTCAACTACATTTCTGGCTGCTCCCCGACATACTACCTTCTGTAAACTTGTGGTCATCCACAACTCTGCTGTGTTCTTACTTAAACCAAGTCCTGTTCAACCATCACCCTTGTGTCCACTGCCCTCCATTGGCTGCTGATTAAGCAATACCTGAATTTTAAAATTCTCATCCTTGCTTTCAAATCCCTCCACAGACTTTTCCTTCCCTCTCTCTGTAATTTTCTCCAGTCCGACAACCTGCTGAGACATCTGCATTCATTTAATTCCAGTCTGTCAAACATCCTCAATTTTGGGGAAGCGGTGGTATTGTGATTGGACAGAGACCCAGGGTAATGCTCTGTGAATTTGAATCCCACCACAGCAGATGGTGAAATTTTAATACAATAAAAATCTGGAATTAAACATGTAATGACGACCGTGAAACCATTGCTGGTTGTTGTAAAAACCCATCTGGTTCACTAATCGCCTTAAGGGAAGGTGTTGTCCTTACCTGGTCTGGCTACATGTGACTCCAGATCCACTCTTAACTGCCCTCTGAAATGGCCTAGCAAGCCACTTAACTGGAGGGCATTTAGGGATGGCATTAAATGCTGGCCTAGCCAATGACACCCATATCCCATCAATGTATGAAAATATAATCACTCTATCAATGGTGGCCATACTTTCAGTTGTTTGGAGCCTAAGATCTGGAATTCCCTCCCTAAACCTCTTCACTGTTCTACCTCTATTTCCTCCTTTGAGATGCTTCTATCTTTCTGGTCAACTTTTGGCCAAGTGCTTTATTATCGCCTGATGTAGTTTGGTGCCAAATTTCGCTTTGTAATATTTCAGTAAATTATCTTGTGACTTTTTATTTTGTCAAAGGTGCTATATAAATGCAATGAGTGCAAAAGGGCAGTCAAATGTGTTAGTGGTTTGCCATGTTGTCTCACAGGATTCTGATAGGATTTTTTAACGAGAAAGTCAAAATGTTAATCATACAGCATGGAACTGCTTAAAGCTCTTAGATTCATTAAACCAGATCCCTCTTCAAAAGTGTGCAATGAATTCCCTCCCATCTGTTTAGATACATTTACACTTTTTCTTCCGATTTCGGATGAATAGCAGTTTCCATTCCACATTTACATTATTTGGTTTCCATCTTGGTGAAATTTTAACCATTCTGTTTAGGAGACAGCTCCGCTTATGACAAGATATATATACCTGCACAGAGCTGTCTTCCAACAGTTGGAGATTTAAATGTTTAGAGAGTGGTGAGGGGATAATTTCCACTCAATATAAATTGACATTAAGTAGTAAATTTGATCCCCCAGCGTCATTGTAATCTAAGTTTGAGATTGCACTGATTTGATCCATATGGTATCAAATTGAAATGCTTCCAGGGAATCTCAATCTGCTTGACTTCAGGTCACATTAGACCCTAATTCTGGGCTTACACTGTAGAAATTTACATCAACTCACAACAGATACATTAAGGCTACATCTACCTATCTTTAATCTCCCAGTGGAAGGTTATTCAAAGTTTCTTCCTGCACTCCAATCAAACAAGATGTTAGAATATCCATATAATCTTCTTGAGCAGCTGGCTTCCTGATCATGACATTTCAATTGCTCCAATAGTTCAGAGACTATTACGTTCCACACATACTGATCTTTTGTACGTATGTTTGCCATCAGACCATTAACCACTTCAGCAGAGATAATCCAAACATCCCTGAGGAACTGAGCATTAGAACTTTTTTAAATTTCAAGACTTGCTTGAGAACGTTAGTTCACATTTTCCAGTAGAAAGATTAAGAAAAATGTGCATTTGCCTTGAATACTTTATTGCATATCGCAATGCCAACACCAGTTTAGAAATGAGGTGCAACATGTCCCTATTATAAATATTCTGCTAATGTGTCCTTTCAGATGGGTATGTGTCCAATTAGATTACATACCAAAATGTACATATTCTGAACTGGACTTTTATCTTCGAGGCAAGTAATGGGAATTCAAAAATTTCCCAGCCAAGTGTGGCCGCATTGGCAGCAAGTGCCTAGGACAGCACAATTTTCACTCCAGGAAGGCGGGTGCGTGTCGGAGACACGTAGGCTGCCCTTGGACACAGATTGGGCATGGCCACAGGAGCTGCTGAGTGCCAAAGGTTGGTCAAAAGGTCCACCATAGTTCTGTGGCACCTTGTCCCAAATATGTTGTTAAATATTAAGCCTTCTTATTCTCACTCCTCACACCCCCACCCACTCCACTTGCCCCATCCATGCCGACTCTTCCCAACTCATGCCCCCCACCTATCTCAAATGGCCCTTTAGCCCTACATCTTACCCATGCCTTTCAACTTTCGTTTAAGACTTACCTGGATAGTCACATGAGCAGTCTGGGAATGGAGGGATACAAACGAATGGTCTAGTTGGACCAATGAGCGGCACAGGCTTGGAGGGCCAAAGGGCTGGTTTCCTGTGTTGTACTGTTCTTTGTTCTTTTGTTCTTTAATCCATACCTAACTTCCCTTCATACCCTCCATGCCAACTCATAGCATTCCAATGCCATTCATCCTGTATACACCCTGTACAGAATCAATGAATCCTATAGTAACAATAGCATGTGCGGAAATACTTAAAAACAGCCATTCGTAACTACACAACTATATAACTATAACTGCTGTCATTATAACCCTATTAAAGTGTCAATCAACAAAATTTTTAAAGTATCAATGGCAGAAACTCGAGTCACTTCTTTACCTTGTGTAAATAAACATTGAGTCATTGACAAAATAGATCTGTGAAAATAACTGTCAATCAAGTCGTGTTTTCCCTTGCGTGTATCTGCTTCAAAAGCGAATGGAAGTCTGGGCTTTCAGCCAAGTTTGCATAATGAGTTAGAATCTTGACTGAGAATCCAGACTTCCATTACTTTGGCACGAGGCTGCAACTGGTGAGTAGAAAGGGAGGTTGGGATTGGAGGCCTCAAAGGGGAGGTTGGAAGAGATATTGGTGGAAGAAGCCTCCATTGGAGGGTTGAGACATTGGGTTTTGGTGAGGAGAGAGATTGGAAGGATCAGTGGTGGAGCAGATTGTATGCTTGGGGAGGAAATTGGGGGAACCTCAGTGGGGAGGTCCTACGGGGTTGAGGCAGTTGCTGTGACTGAACTGATCAAAGAAAATCAGCATGATCGTGTGAAGAGAAGTTATTTCGGAAAAAGGTGGTCAAAAGTATTGATGAAGTCACGAGATTGTGTAAGGCGGATTGTCCATGTCCAAAATGATGTTTTTTTTTACAGATTAAGGCAAGTCATTTGATAAAATTCTACACAACTGATTATGAGGAAAAAATGAAATGCAGAGGACTAAAGATGGTTAGGTGACAAGGGTTGGTAATTGTTTAGGAGCCTGAGAGTAGGGATAAAGGAAATATTCTCTGATTGGCAGAGGCTATCCTTGGATTACTAAATTATCTAATTATTAAAAGCTATGCATACAAATGGCTGGTGAAGTGTTGGCCTTATCTGAAGGGGATCAGAATATAAAAGCAAGAAAGTGAGCTTTCAGTTATATAAAGCCTGACTGCAATTGTATCTGGGATATTGCATTGGGTTTTGGACACTTCATAATTAGAAAAGTTCACTGACCTCTGGTGTGCATGAAGTTCAGATTAACCAGTATGATACCAGCACTTAAAAGGTTAAAGTGAGGAGAAGTTATATACATTTGCCTTGCATCTCCTTGGGTTTATAAGGTTGAGGGGCAATCTAATCAATTAAAAATTACAAAAGGATTGGATAGGGAGAAATCTGTTCCCTCTGATGAGAGTGTGCTGAACAATGGGGTGCAATCTTAAAATTACAACAAAGACATTCAGCAGGAAAAGCAGGAGGCACTTTTATGCACAAAGAGCGTTGGAAATTTAGAACATTCTTCACTGTAATTGATGTAAAATGACAGGGTAATGAATTAATTTTGCATATTATCAAGTAAACTTATAAGTACTGATTCTGAAATCTGCTAGCTGTTTTCATGTTCTTATTGCTATCAGTTCAGCAATGTTACTCCTGTTTCTCTATCTAACAGATCCATTTCTTCAGGTTACAGCTCATTCTCTTTTACTATTATGGTAGAACATTGGTCTCTATGTAAATACAACACTCAAAACAATTAACTTTTATGTCCATGCAGTACTTCACTCTTGTCTTTAACAACAATTTTCAATTTCTTAGCAGGTTTTTTTCCCATCTTTCAGCCATGGAATATTTAAGGAGAATTTTAACCACAAATAATGTATATGTTTAGGTTGGGGTTGGGTGGGTGGGTGGTTATGTCAAAGCCTTAAAAACAGAATCCTGTCACCATCTCACCCACCTCCATAATTGATAGTGGGATGGTGGGAAGGCAACTAAACTGCTCTCACGAGGCCTATTGGCACTTTAAATATTATAATGAGTCAACTAACCATATTGTTATTGAACTTTCCAAGCTGCACTATAGATGGCCTAGTCTCCTGAGCTTCATGAATCCCAGCAGCTATATCCCAGGTACACCATGGATGGCTAGTCTCCTGTGCTGCATGAATCCCAGCAGTTATATCCCAATGAGGATTGTCAGATCCGGGAGATAAGTGCATCTATCTGCTGAAAATAGTGGACAAACCCCGCAATCAAGTCTTCTGACCTTTTCCCAACCCAAACCTCAACCAAAGTCTGGAACAGAATTGGCTCTCACATCCACCCCTAATGCTGAGATTGCAGCCCCGCTCCCACATTTCTGGATCAATCCTCACCAATTGACACCCACCCCCAGCCAAGATCGACTACTCCCCCCTGATTATCCCCTCTCCCTCTTCCCAGGATTAACCTTCCTCAACCCAACAATCAATCCCTTCTCTTCCACATCCCGGGCATAGACCTACCCTGTCCTGCAGCTTCCATCAACCTACTCTGCCCAATTGAAAGCCAAACTCATCAATAAGGCTGGGCAATTGGTTGATGAGGTCGCACATGCACTCCATGGAGTAAAACCTCTACAATGTGTGGGGAAATGTTAACGTTCAATATCTCCATGCCTTGCTACACTTTGCAGATTAGGCCCAGTTAAAGTTCCAGGCCTTTGTGTATGATGTTGGAAAAACTGAGGAATTTACATTTAATGCTCCATGGGGCCAAAGATTTAGTCTACCAATGATTTGTCAGATTAACTTGCTTGGGAAAACCCCATCAATCACCAGAGCAAGACCAGCAAGCAGCATGAAAGAGTTGTAGCAGAGCAGTAAGAGGAAGAACAGATTGAGGTGAGTGGGGAAGAGAAAAGAATGGCAGCAGCATGTATAAGAATAAAAAGAGACCAGTGAGCAAGCTAAAAGAGCTACAGGAATGCAGCAAAAGTGCGAACAGAGAGGGACCAGCAGTCATAGAGGAGCAGCAAATGAGGAAGCACTTCGATAGCAAAATAGCAAGTGTAACTCCTCTATCCAAGGAAAGAGGAAGACAGAGAGTAGGAAATTTTTTAGGAAGTAGGAAACCACTTATTGTCTAAGTGCTGTTCAGGCGTGTAACTGGGAGAGTTTCAAATCCGTTTTTTGGGCGTGTTTTCAGGCACCCCCCCCCCCCCCCCCCCCCCGCCCTCGCCCCGCCCCCATACGCACTCTGGCTGCAAAATTTTGAGCGAGTCTATTGCTCGCTGCAGAAGCCTGTGGGTGGAGCTGAATGCACCCAAAACCCTGCAGAGGGAGGTAGTGCACATGTGCAGACTTCTGACGCTGCACATGCGCATTAACAATAGCAAGGGTCTGACAGTGAAAGAGAGAGCCGTCAGGCTCCTGCTACTGCAGGCTGCTTGAAGCAGCTTCCCGCACCCCTCCCCTCCCCCCCCGCAATCGCGGGGCCCGTGGCCCAAGATGCAGCCACCTCCAACTTCCCCTGCTGTCTGGACCAATCATGGAGCCCACCTCCACCACTGATCGTGGACCCACTGCCCTCCCTCACCAATCGCAGAACCGCTGTCCTCCCCCAGCAATCAGGGCGCAGCTGCCCTCCCCCCACCGATCACTGCAGTGTGGTAGTGGATCCCTGCCCTCCATTAGCCCCACCCCACTGGCCCCTCCCCACAGGTCCCACCCCATTGGTCCCACTCCCGGCATTGCCCAGTGGGCATTGCCCTGGTGCTAGGCTGGCATTGCCAGTCTGACACTGCCCAAGAGTCACCCCTGCCTTGCCTTCGGTCTCCCTGAGGGGCCCTCAGTGGCCTCCGGTTACACCGGTGAGGCCAACACAACTGCTCTGACCATAGTGGGCTGGATCTCAAAAAATGACGAGACAAAGTACAGTAATGAGATCGAGAATCTGGTGAACCGCTGTGGCAACAATAATCTCTCCCTCAACAAAACGAAGGAGATTGTCATTGACTTCAGGAAGTGTAAAGGAGAATTTGCCCCTGTCTACATCAATGGGGAATGAAGTAGAAAGTGCCGAAAGCTTCAAGTTTTTAGGTGTCTAGATCAGCAACAACCTGTTCTGGTCCCCCCATGCCGACACTATAGTTAAGAAAGCCCACCAACGCCTCTACTTTCTCAGAAGACTAAGGAAATTTGGCATGTCAGCTACGACTCTCACCAACTTTTACAGATGCACCACAGAAAACATTCTTTCTGGTTGTATCACATCTTGGTATGGCTCCTGCTCTGCCCAAGACCACAAGGAACTACAAAAGGTCGTGAATGTAGCCCAATCCATCACGCAAACCAGCCTCCCATCCATTGACTCTGTCTACACTTCCTGCTGCCTCGACAAAGCAGGCAGCATAATTAAGGACCTCACGCAGCCCGGACGTTCTCTCTTCCACCTTCTTCCTTCGGGAAAAAGAGACAAAAGTCTAAGGCCACATACCAACCGACTCAAGATCAGCTTCTCCCCTGCTGCTGTCAGACTTTTGAATGGACTTACCTTGCATTATCTTTCTGTACACCCTAGCTATGACTGTAACACTACATTCTGCATTCTCTCGTTTCCTTCTCTATGAACGGTATGTTTTGTCTGTATAATGCGCAAGAAACAATCATTTTCACTGTATGTTAATACATGTGACAATAATAAATCAAATGAAATCAAATGAAATCCCCATTCATGGAGAGCATGTTTATTTCTCGCCGGCGAGAACCTCTCCCGGCGAGGCCATAAAGGCAGGCGAGTCCGGACGATTGAGCGCCGGGCTCACTAATCACATTTAAAATCAAATTTAAATAAATTTGAATACATTAACCAGCCTCTCACCCATTTCCGGCGAGGCGCTGACCACGCTGGAAATCTTATTGTCGTAAAATGGTGCCGGCCGTGAAAACTGGTGCTAATCGCTTTACGTCCCACTTTACGACCGCATCACGCCCAAAAGTGGACACGACGCAGTCATAAAATACTGCCCAGCATCCGTAATTGAGAAACTGATAGGATCCATTGTTAAGAAAGTTGTAGCACGACATTTAGAAAATCATAATATACTCAGAAAGAATGAATATGGTTGTGTGAAAGGGAAACAATGCTTTACAAATTTATTGGTGTTCTTTGTGGATGTAACAAGCTGGTAGATAAAAGAGAGCCGGAAGATGTGATATATTTGAATTTCCAAATGTCATTCAATAAAGCATTCAGAAGGATTTCAACACAGTGCTGCATAAAATGTGTGAAGATATAATAGAGGAATTGGCTAACAGGAAACAGAGTATTTGGATAAATGGGTCATTTCTAATATGGCAAACTTAACGAGTGGAGTGCCACGTGGATCAATGCTGCAGCTTCACTGTTTTATAGCCAGATTTGCTGATGATAAGTAAGAAAGCAAGTTGTGAGCAGGATACAAAGAGCATGCAAGGGGATATAAATAGGTTAAGTGGGGGAATAGAAATTTGAAGAGTACAATGTGGGAAAATGTGAGGTTGTCCATTTTGCGAAAACCATAGGTAAGGAGAATATTATTTAAATAGAGAGGTGCAGAATGCTGCAATACAGGAGAATATGGACTTTCATGTGGCAGAATCACAAAACAAGCATCCAGGTACAGCAAATAATTATGAAGACAAATGGAGTGCTGGCCTCAATTGCAAAGGGGATGGAGAATAAATATTGGGAAATCATGCTACAACTTTACAGGGCATTGATGAGACCAAAGTGTATTGTGTAATAAGAACAAAATACAGCATATGCTGGTGAGAACACAAAGTTCTGTGGAGAGTGAAACAGAATTAATGTTCTGAATCCAATAGGACTTCTTCGGAACTGTGAGCATTACATGCAGTTTTGGTCTCCTTAAGGAGGGGTATACTTGCAGTGGAACTGGTTCAGAGAAGGTTCACTGGGATGACGGACTGCTCTTATGAGGAAAGGTTGACAGGTGGGGCCTGTACTAATTGGAGTTTAGAAGAATGAGAGAAGATCTTATTGAAACATATAAAATTCGGAGGGGGTTTTACAGGATAGATGTTTCCCCTTGTGAGGGAATCTAGAACTAGGAGGCACCATTTAAAAATTAGGGGTCTCCTACTTAAGACTGAAATGAGAGGATTTTTTTCTCTCGAGAGTTATTAATCTTCTGTTCCACAGAGAGCTGAGGAGGCTGGGTCATTGAATATATTCAAGACTACATTATACTGATATTTGATCCAACAAGGGAATCCGAGGTAATGGATGGCAAGCAGGAAAATGGCGTTGAGGCCACAATCATATCATAAATTGCTTAAGGGGCCAAATGGCCTACTCCTGCTCCTATTTCTTATGTTCTTATATGAAACCACATATTGTCCTAAAGCAGTCTCCCTCTCTGTCAGAAAATTAATTATCTGCATTTAACACAACCAAGCATGGCACGGTGGCACAGTGGTTAGCACTGCTGCCTCACAACACCAGGGACCCGGGTTCAATTCCAGCCTTGGGTGACTGTGTGGTGTTTGCACGTTCTCCTCATGTCTGCGTGGATTTCCTCTGGGTTTTCTCCTACAGTTCAAAGATGTGCAGGTTAGGTGGATTGGCCATGCTAAATTGCCCCTGAGTGACCAAAGATGTGTAGGTTAGGGGAATTAGTGGGGTAAATAAGTGGGTTATGGGGATAGGGCAGGAGTATAGGCCTGGGTAAAATGCTCTGTTGGGTTGTCTGTGCAGACTCAATGGGCTGAAAGACCTCCTCTTACACTGTAGGGATTCTATTCTGTGATTCTAAAAAATAAAACCTCCTTTCTGTAATTCCAAGGCATGAGCCATTGATATACCAAGCGAAACAAAAAGTGGAAATGCTTGTGTGTGTACATTCATTACATGACAGATGGAGTGCAAAGAAAACTTATTCTTAAGTAGCATTAAAGGGTCATAAGCAAGAATAGATAGCAACAACAAAGGAACCTGCAAAATGGCCAAGTAAAGACTGAGGAAAATAGAGGGCATAATGTCAATCAGAGAAGACAATGAGAGAGGTTTTGAGAAATGTAAATGAGGGGAAATGGTAAAGGGATGAGGAAAGGACAAGAAATAGGGATGAAAGCTAGATAGAAAGAGCGAATGCATACACATGGGCATGAATGAAAAAGTTAGTGAGGAGTGACATTCAGCTTTATTACTTCTCACATCTAGCCACATATCAAAGAAAATGAATTATAGAACAGTTGTGGGAGACTACAGCTTTAACAAACAGCAGAGCAAATGCAATGATCATCTCTAAATAACTTTCACAGCTAGAAACATAGCCAAACTTTCATTGCACAATAACTCAGAATATAGAACGCAAATTATGTACCAAGCCACTTGCACTATAAACCTTCAAACAAATAGATTAGGGGAAAAAGACTAGAAGTAGATATTTGATTTAAAAATAAATGTCAATAAATTATACAACAAATTTATAGTCCTGCGAGAGTAGCGCAACATTTCACAAGCTTAAGGTGCTTGATATGATGAAACGACTAGAAGGTTAATTATTTTCTTTTGTTTTTTAATACAGAAAAAAATAACGAGTGCAAAATTCAAGTAATTATGCCTTCACCAAGTACATGAAAAGCAAATCTATAATTGACTGCAGAAATTCTCCAATATGCAAGTGTAAAGCCTTGGGATTAGAATATCTGTTGGGGTAATACCAAACATTTGCCTAAATATCCAAGCACAATGTTCTGGAGATCTGTCCATTGCAGTATAGAATGAATTTGCTTAATTGGGAATCTATATCATGAAGACGATCTTTCTGTTTTATTTTTGTGGGTGTTCTAATATACACTCAGCTTTTTGAGCTCTGTAGCTTTGTTTCTTTCAATTCTGTTCTCCCACTTTCCTGCCAGTTTTTCTACTCTGGTCTCAAAGATGTTAGCTCCTGCGATGGTTGAATTCCATAGGTACCTGCTACCCTTCAACACCCTGCTCAAGTGATCTTTCTTCATATCTCAGCTCAGGCAGTGAAAAGCAAGTCCACTTAACCATGGGAAACCATCACAGCGATGTCCATACTGTGCCAAAGGAAACACTTGATTCTGATCACAAGTGGGAAGAGCACCGGCTGATTTATTATCCCTTGCTTGTTCTGCAAATCTTTGTTCTTTGTTCAATTACTGTGGATTCCAATTTATTACACTGGATTCATATACATGTCCTCAAGTGCCCAAAATTCCACTTTTAATGAAAACTGAGAGTTTAACTATTTTTCTACAAGCTTATTGGCACCCTAATGAGATTGTTGGAAACTGCTAATTTGAAGCAAGCAATTTCCCAAAGTGTGATTCTATTAGTGAAGTCACAAATTACAGACAAAAACAAGTATTTTCAGTTTATTGGTTAACAGAGGGGACTCCCATAGCATCTGTACACTATCAGTAAAGACTATGTCCAATAGCTCAATTTAACACAATTGATATTTCCCAGAAAGAGCATCATTATACAACCATCAACATGTTAGTAGGTGGAGGAAGATGGAAATGAATTGCGATCGGAACACGTCGTACAGCATGGTTAGCATTAGCACAGTGTATTGCGACTCCCTGTGACAGATGTTTTGAGTGGTGTTTAAAGCCCAATTATATACTGTTTTCCTGATAGCTCCACATTCCTGTCATTATAAACTGGTCCAATAATGTTTAAATATGAAGAAAGAAATAGGAGCATCAGAAATCACCCATAAAACAAGATCATGACTGATCTTCCACCTGAAGTCAACCTTCTTGCACAATCCCACATCACTGAATTCTCTTAACACCCAGAAATCTATTAAAGATCATCCTTCTTGAACATACAAAATGATTAAGCACCTACAGCTGTGTGGGGTAGAGAATTCCAAAGATTCATAATCTCTTGAATGAAGAACTTTCTCCTTATCTCAATCTTAAGTAGCTGAACCCTTATTCTCAGACTTAGGCCTGGATTTTCCAGTCCCATCCGGATCTTCTGGTCCCGCTGAATGTCAATTAACTTTTTGCTGGCCCACCACATCCCCCGCGCAGGCCCCAACATGGCGCAGCTGGAAAAGCCTGACCTTTGACTCTGTATTTTAGATTTCCCAGCAAGATGAAACATCTACTCAGCACTTACCCTGTCAGGCCCCAGAAGAATTTTATGAGATTCAATTAGATTACTTCTCATTCATCTAAAGTGCAGGGAATAAAGGTCTAGTTTACTCAATCTCTCCTCATAGGACAATCTCCTCATCACACGGACCAGTCTGTGAACCTTTATTGCACTTTCCCCAGGACAAATGTGTTAGGGAAATGTTCCGATTTCTGTTTTCATCTCGATACTGCTTTGGAATTCATCTGGTCACAACATCGTTTACAATAAGAGGCAAAAGTAATTTTGTGGAGCTCAATAGCATATTACAATTATTGCTTCACATCAGAGCCAATTTCTGTACCTAGCTTATTGTATCAGTTGGCAAGACAAAAACTGTTTGGGAATATTACTATAACATGTTAAATTTCAGCAAGTTCATTTCATTCTTTTACATAATGTGGACATCGCTGGCTAGGCCACTATTTAGTGCCCATCCCTAATTGTACTTGAGAGGTTGGTGGTGAGCCACTTAGCTAGAGCAAGAACATCTTGGAATAGAATCTAAACTTAACTTTCCATATCAACAATACAATGTAATCCACAGTTGACAGAGTTTGCTGATCACGGGTACGTTAAATCAGTGAAAACCTGCTCAAAATTAAAACAGATTTTACCTAGTGTTGGACCGTACACCTTTAAGCTTCAAAAACGGATTCCCTGATATCAAGGAGACATCAAGATATCACTTGTCTTATTTGAGAGCTCACCTGACCATGTCAGACTGCACAAGGTAAATTACATTTACCCATCCAATTCCCACAACCCTTCATTCAGCTGTCCAATCTAAACTTGAATGTTGACATAATCACCAACCCTGGAAGAGAATTTCACATCTTCACAATTGTCTGTTTCAGGTGTCCTTGCTCTGTGTTCAAAATATCTTCCATTTAATCTTGTATCCGTGTCCCATCAATCTGAGCCCTTCAACTTATATCCACCTTGTCCCACCTTCCATAAGTTAAAACATGTTTAACTGTGTTGTTCTAAAAAATAATTTCAAATCTTTCTCCATGTTTGTACTTTCTCATACCGGGCAACATTGTAGTTAATCTTTGCTGCATTTTAGTTAATTTTTCACCAACATTGTATGTTATTAAAATGAAAATGGAAAACAATATCAAAAGTCATCTACCTGAAATGTTGGTCGGGATTTTCCTGACTGATGCTGAGTCCTGAATTAAGAATGGCAAGATGGCTCCTCACAATGTTGGCTCAATCCGAGGACAGGCAGATCGGCAGCCTCATCAAGAAATGTGGCCACTTCCGAGGTTGCAAGGAGAACATAAGCACGCTTTCATTCTGAGCCACCCTGGTAGGGTGATTAATTCCTGTGCCAGGACCAGGCAGGCAGATCCTGGTGAATGAAGGGGAACCCCATCTAGTGGCAGTGTTGGATTGTCAGGGGGGCAGCCTTTGTGATCACAGAGTCCCTCCTTGGGCGTGAAGACTCTGAATACAATATCCCCCCTCACCAGGGAACCGCTGGGTGTGGCACCTCGATGCAGCAAGTGACTTGGGAAGATTCAATTTAATTCAGATCAGGTTGTCCTTTGAAAATTCATTGCAGATGCATTTCATGTTCATTAAAAATCACAGATAATCACACATGGGGCAGCACAGTGGCACAATGGTTCGCACTGCTGTCTCACAGCGCCAGGGACCCGGGTTCAATTCCGGCCTCAGGTTAATGTCTCCACAAACATGTGGAGTTTGCATGTTCTCCCCGTGTCTGCGTGGGTTTCCTCCAAATGCTCCAGTTTCCACCCACACTCCAAAGATGCGTGGGTTAGGTGGATTGGTCATGATGAATTGCCCCTTAGTGTAAGGGAGATTAGCAGGGTAAATATGTAGGGTTACAGGATAGGGCCTGGGTGAATTGTTGTCGGTGCAAGCGCGATAGGTCAAATGGCCTCCTTCTATACTGTAGGGATTCTATGATTCTATATCAATGAATAATTAACAATGACAAAGAAAAACTAAACATCACAAAAATCTAACTCTGATTAAACATATTTTTAAAAGCTATTTCAGTGCATTTAAATAATCAATGAGGCAATAAAGCCACATTATAAATCACATGAATCCAACTGATGTTTCTTAAAATTTCAAAAGATCCCTAAAACTGAAGCCCCCTTTTCATAATTCATTACACCACCTATCCCATTCCCCTCATCGGAATTTATAAAGCCTGTCACATCTAAGAAAAACAACTTTCCCATAAGACCGGCTGCCATGGGAGAAATAAAGGGTGGAATTCTCCCAATTTGAGACCGAGTGCTGTGGTGGGTTTGGAACGTGGAGTGTTTCCTGCTGCGGAGGCTGCTGGGAAAACATGCTAAATGGGAACATACAGGTGAGTATAGGCTCCCCCGATGGAGAAGGACATGACCGGAAAGTGCCCTGGCAATACCACTAGAATTGCCACTTGGCATAGTTTGGCACGGCCAGGTTGACACCTTGCCCATGCCAATCTGGCAGTGCCAACTTGGCAATGCCAAGCTGTTCCAGGAAGCAGTGCCCCAGGGACAAACGCCAGTGGGAGACTCATGGGAGTTGGGGGGGGGGGGGGGCGGGTGGGTGGAGATTCATTCATTTGTGGTTGGGGGGTGGGGAGGGGGGGCGGGGGGAGGAGACGTGGGAGCCAGCAATGGCTGTTTCAGCGGGGTGGGTGCCAGCATCAACTGTGTGGGTGGGAGGTTGGGGAAGTTCATTGTTTAGTCTGTGTCCTTTAAACATGGCTCCCCAATCTCAGTGCAGCCAGCCTTGTTGAGGCCCTGCCCCCACCCGCCTGCCGCCCGCCTGCCGCCTCCCGCCCCCCAACATACTGCCATTTTCTGGCAAGACTCCCCCCATGGTCTCATCAGAGCCTGTAGAATTGTAAAAAATCTTATTTATTCTTGTACTCCAACCCACTTGCAATAAGGACCAGCATGCCATCTGTCTTCCCAGTTGCTTGTTATACCTGCATGCTAACTTTCTATGTTCCTTAAATGAGTATACTCAAATCCATCTGAACATCAACATTTACAAGTTTCACGTCTTTTAAAAAATATTGAGATTCTATTCTTACTCGAACCTCACACTTCCCCTTATTATACTCCATTGAGCCACCTTGTTGCCTACTCACTTAATCTGCCCAAACTTCTTTGCAGTCTGTGTGTTTTCCTCATAGTTTTCATTCCCACATAGTTTTTTATCATCAGCAAACTTAGATGAAGAGACAGAGAGCAATGCATCGAATTGATTAATATAGATTGTAAATAGGTGAGGCCCCAACAAGGATCCTTGAGGCACTCCACTCGTCACAGACTGCCAACTTGAAAATGCCCTGGTTATACCTGCTCTCTGCTTCCTGTCCATTAAGCAACCCTCTGTCTTTGCAAATGTAACACCCTCAACTCTATGAGCCCTTGTAAATTAAACTTTTGTGTGGAATTGTAACAAATGCCTTTTGGAAATCTAAGCATACTACACCCATAGGTTTCCCCTTTATCAAATCTACAAGTTACATCTTCAAAAAACTATCAATTTATCAAGTGTCATTTTTGTAGTTTGGTAGAAGTACCGTGTTTTTGACCATAGATATGCTTCACAGCAATATTTGATAGCATGAATACCTATTTAAGTGACCTGCACCAGCATGTATTGGGAAGGAAAAATCTTTGTAATTTTATAAAATTCTCAATTAATGTTTAATGGGCATAATCTTCTCACCTGCATCTCTGCTGGAATGGGGGGACATTTTCGATTTTCATACTGAGCCACTGTTGTTTCACAGAACAAACTAATACTCAGCCCACCTCCAAGTTTCCTGACCAACCAGGGAAGGCAGATGGTACGACTGCCGAAGCAGCAATAAAGGATTTCTATTCAAAGAGTTCCCAGCAGGACTCACAATAGCAGTAGTGTTTACAGAAAAAAAAAACAGCATGAGGGAGAATAAAGCTGCAGCATGGAAGGAAAACATGGAAACACTGCCTTCCAGTTGAAAGACTTGTCCCTGGAGGTGGTGATTCAAGCAGTGAGGGCACAGAGAGAATTGCTTGTGCAGATAGCCAGCAGGGAAATGACAGGCCAAATGGCCTCCTTCTGTGCTGTAACCATTTATAATAGATCTTAAACCTCTCCGCAATGTTTTGCCCTTTCACTATCATTCCTCACAGTTACCTTCCTCAAATATCTGCCCTCCAACCTCAGCAATCAGTTAACTCCTCACACTCGTAACCCCCTGTTTTTTACTCATGCAGGAGAAGAGAGCCACAACTCCAGGGAGCAGCAGAGAATCGGGAGGGCAACCATGGCCACCCTGACCTCAGTGAAGAAAGAAGCACTTGAGATCAGCAGCAAGGCACAAGTACTGGCAGTTCAGATGGTGCAAAAGGATTGCCCAGAGACCTTAACACAGTGTTAGACATTATGCTGGCACTTGATACTGAACTGTGACTTATGTTGGAAAGAAGTCACTGATACATTAAGGGCCCTATTTTACCATTTGGAGTCTAAGGGCCTGATCCGGGCGTAATAGAGATCCGAGCCCAGAATCCTCTTTTCAACGCGCCCATACGCTTTCTGCTGGCTCCGGTCCGATCCGTGCAGTGGGCGGGGCTTAGCGCTGCCGGAACGATCGGAGCTCTGAACTGCGCATGCGCAGTTCAAAAAAAAATCTGAAGCAGCGCACCTGGGAGCGAAAGAAAAAAACAGCAGAGAGAGGGAGTCAAAAATTTGGGAAAATATTTCAAAATATGGATGGGGGATATATATTTTGAAATATTTTCCCAAATTTTTGACTGTCAGGTTTTTAGTTCCTGCGATTATAATCTTATTTCCAACCAAGTTCCACCACAGGGACAATTCTTCCAAGTTCACCACATGACTCTGAATATTTGAGCACCTGGTTCATGGCTACAGGGACATCAACAATTCAGTCACAGATCACAAATGTATTATACAGGTCACTAATTGCTCACCAGGACACTGTAGTTTAATTACCTTTCCCATAGATAATTAGGCAGCACAAAGAAGATGCTACATTATTTTCAGTTTGAAAGATTCTCCCAAATCCATCCTTTACCCCCCCCACAACCAGAGATCCATCCCCCCCCCCCCCCCAAAACCAGAGATCCATCCCCCCCCCCCCCCCCACCCCGCCCAGGCCAGGAAGGTGCTGCAGGCTCTCGAAGGACTGCAGGTTGGAAGGATGGTGGAGGGAGACCAGCGATCGAGGTAGGTTGGGGCTGTGCTCTGCCGAGGGGGGCCTGTCTCCCAGGGGGGTCTGCCGGGGTGGTTAGCTGGGGGGAGTCTGCGAAGGATGGTCGAGGAGGATGGGCTTCAGAGGTTCCCCTGCAGAATAGAAATCCGCTTCGGACTTTTATTCTGCAGGTCGCTTACAGCGCGGATCCGGAACGGACCAGAAGACGGTAAAGTGGGATTTGGCGGTAGAGTTGGGTGCGTGGTTCATTAAGTCGATTTAAATGCATGCTAGGGCATTTAAATCGTCGGGCCGCCCGATTCTGGCGCGGACCGGACCTGCGCCCGAATCGGGTGTCGGTAAAGCCGCGATCTGCTCAGAATTGGGTGCAGACCGTGTGAAAGGCCCGACGCTGCCGTGATTTTGCAATGTTTGGTAAAATAGGGCCCGAAATGTCATGATCTGCAGCACACTAACTTGGAGCCCCATTTTTGGTGGGTTCAGCACTAATTCACGTATGTCATCACTCAGGTACTCGGGCACATTACCCATGCTAGTGAATGAGATAAGGCAGGAGAAGAGTCCTCAACGTGTGGAAACAGCATTCTAAGGATACAAGTCATTTCATCAATTGACTCCTGTACACCCGCCATCAATGCAAGATACACACATCTTGATGGAAGCAGCTTCTCAGTTAGGGTGGCATGTGATGAAATGCGTATCATATGTGAGCAGGAGCAAGTGCTGCAGACAGAGGCAGTAGTGGAGAGTCCCTGTCGGAGTGTGCAGGACCGTCCAAGCTTTGCTCAGCTGTACAACATTGTTGACTCTTGGGCGTCACTGAACAAAAGGAAACTTGGGGAACAGCAACAAAAACGTTTGTGCTTCTGTCATTTCGTATCCTGAGAGAGAGCTGGAGGAGCCGATCTCTAGTATGCGTGCCATGTCGTCTCAGGCATTTGCACTGATGACCAGCTCCATTATAAGAATGGTCAACATCATGGACAATCAGACCACCAGAATGGCCCACACCCATGACCTGCATACTATGGATGTCAGTTTACACTTATCAAAGTATCACCTCGGTAACTGAACACCGCACTCACATGCAACCAAGTGTTGTCTTGCTTTTGGTTAGCAGGGAAGCACTGAGAGGGAAGATGGAGAAAGGCTGATAGGACTGCGGATTCTTTTCAATGCAGCCCTACTTCATTGCCCTTGTCCTCCCCCTGCTCTGCACTCCCACCCCACTCCGGCTCTGCGCCCCTCCCCACCCCACCCCCAACTGACACAGTTTCCAGTCCTGCCTTGATGACCAAGTCCTGCATCTGTGCAGGTGCAGATGAGGCAGTTTGTGGTGAGATTTTCACAGGTTCCAGAGGAAGTTTGCTACAGGAATGTTGTGTGAAAGCAGGGGAATGAGCAACCTGCTTCTAGCTCTGCTGAAGTCACAGGTGTAGCACAACATGAAAGGAATGGAAATGTGAGGAAAAGGTCATAGGGAAAGGGAATCACTTCAGTGATTACAACATTGCTGGCATTCCACTGATGCTTTTTGTTCATTGAAAGAATGAGTTTTTGTCAGTTGCCGCATTGTCACAGCTTCTGCTATCTTGGATCCCCATTGACTTGCTCAGTTTAATTACAATGGATGGCCTGAGCAGCTCTGATGAGGAAGTAAGGTAGTGAGTGTGCTCTGTGGCCAGGCGACTGTAAGGAGGAAGCTTGCTGGAGTTTGGACAAGGTTTGTGGTGGGAGGTTTCAATGCTGCAAGCAGACCTCTCCAGGGAAATTAGTCTGGATAACATCCCTGCTTCTCAGGCAGGCAGATCTCCAGCTGCAGGTACCAACAGCACATTGAGATGCTCACCTTCCTCCTCCAAGAATACCAGATACTCTACTGAGGAAACTGACCTTTGGCCTGCAAGCTCTGCGCTGTGGATATCATCTCCTTCAAGATGCAGACCCTTGTCTATCCTCTCTGTTCCATCCAACTGTATGTGGCTGTGGAGAAGGCAGCTCCTGCCTTTGCTGAGTTGCTGCCTCAGTCATTTGGCCTGCTGAATTGTAGCATGCATGGAGCATCTTTTCCTCATAGGTCCAACCAATACTTAGACCCCATGTCACAGGTAATAAAATGAGATTACTCTCAGTGCTATCCATGATAACTGACACAAGTTGCTGCCCCAACAAAATCAGTGATTTTTTGGCTGAAAGGATCAGAGCTGTCAGTGCAAACCTTTTACAGTGTCTGACCACAGCCTTGCTCATTTCACTCTTTATATTGCTCATATCAGCTCAGTTTTGCTGCACATTCACCTTCCCTAATCTCTGTGTATTGTTGAGACCCTTAGCCACAGTACACCCAGAGGCGGAAACTGTGAAAAACCCCTTGGGCTGTATGTTTAACATCTAATGAATATGGCACAAAATAATTGTAATTGTAAATGTTGTGAGTAATGTACAGTATTTAAAATAAACTTATTTGGTTTGCACCTAATCCAATATCAACCTTGAAAAGTCACGTAATGTACTCTTATAAATTTAACGAATAAAGTATGTTTTTGGAAAAAGATTTCACACTTAAAAAAAGCACACAATTGCTTTAATTGTCATTTCCCAGGCCTCTCCCACCCTGAAAATCCCCAAACTCATCTTCACCAGGCTTGGAAAATTCTGTACAAGTCTTCTTTCCACTATCTGTTTTTACCAAATGACATATGTACATGTGTTTATTTATCTGTTCATCCAATCAATCTATATTTGTGTCTATTTGTGGGTGTAACAGGTTAAGTTCTTCGAGTATGAGCCTTTGCGTGCCAGAAGTGGAAATTAAGTATTTGGTTAGGGAAATCATTGGACTCCACAGAACATCCCTTCCTTTAGAAGAAATGGTATACAGTCCAGCCTGGTAAAATTCACAAATGAAACCTGAATTCCCAATGCACACTCCTGGTAAAGGAGATCCTTGTCAGACCATAAATTTATGTGCACCAGCTGGTAGTTACAATGACCTTCAAGACTATGAATGTACTTCCATAAGGTGAATAATGGAAAGAAAATGAATTTTTGTTTCAGTTGAATACCATTCAATACTGTTTGACATCATGTAGTTCTTAACAATCACCTCAAAACAATACTAACTGCAAACGTATTTATTTTGTGCGACATCAAAGAATTAGAATCAAAACAGTAACAATCTACAATTCCACTGGACAGGCAGAACAGCAGCCTTCACTGGATAAATTCTCATTCTATCCCTGCACACCTAGCTGACCAATAAGTAACTGTAGTTGTAGTGTGATGAGATACCAGTTTTGACAACATCAAAATTAGATTACAGTGGTTAATGGAGTGTATCGGTTTTGCAATTATGTTGCTGTGTACTGGACAACGTGCAATAAATTCAAGATTAGCGGTTGATTCACATGTTGCTGCACCAAAATAGTTAATACATTTTATTTTTCAAGTTATGTTGTTCTTCATTTGTTTTCAAGGAATGTACATTAAGCAAAACAAAACAAAACCTGAGGTGCATGTTCAGCACATATCACATGATAAATGCATTTCGTACGTTAAACTGGATAGACTATTACACTGGACTTGCAAGCAAAACATACCATCAAACTTTGCTGCTCCCAAGTCCGAGGAGCTGAAATGGAAGTATCCAAGTAACAATCTACTTGCTTGTCAAACTGTTTATCTCTCCGATATATTTCATTACTCAATTGTTGTGAAGATCTAGTTACAATCCACATGCTTTTGAATATAACTTTTAGCTTTAAGAACTAAAGTTTTAATAGTAGATAAACAGGGGCATCTGGTTGAGAAACTGGTAAACATAATTCTGATGCAATGCAACTCAAACAAGCCTGGGTTTATGACACTACACTGAAAGGGTGGCGTGTGATTATTCAATAAGGTCATCGTTGACGATGGGATCGCTTGAAGTAACAACTTTCCCCAAGTTAGATAGCATTCTGAATTGGAACTACAGCCATGATTCTCCCAAAAGCGCTGAATTATCCGGAAAACTATTCTAGATCCCGACTGTTTTGTCAGTTCAGCTTCTCACCTGAATCTCTCCACTCTGTGCATCGCAGACCATTTCCCCCCTCCCACAGCCCACCCCAATCACTGCCCTCCCTTCATCCCAGACCGATCGCCATGCAGAGTGGCAGCGGGATCACCCAACCCCACCGATTGCACCCTAGGTCCTGCCCATAATAGGCCCCACCCCCTTGTTACTGCCCGATGGCAGTGCTAAGGTGCCCCCTGGGCGTGGGCACTTTGCCCCTTGGGCAGTGCCAGAGGGCACAGGCTGGTACTGCCAGAGTGCCCATGTCCATGGGGCACCACCACCCCGCCACCTGACCCCCTGGGGGGCCCCAATTGCCCCCCCTTCACTCCGGTGGGGTCTCCCGATTGCTCCCCGAACGTGGGGAGCTAGTCTAAACCCCGCCGCAATGAAGTACTCCTGGCGGGGTGGGAGATTCAATCGGGACCGGTAAGTTCCCGATAATTAGATTTAAACGACATTTAAAATGCATTTTAAAAAGATTCAAATTATTTACTTGCCTTCCCGCCGGTTTCCAGCGTGGTATGACTGGCAACTGTTCGCTGGCTCTGGGAGGTCCGTGTGGTTCCCGGCGCATGCACAAATCCCGGACAAGGCCAGCAACGCGCATCTCCCGTTGTGACCCGCCAGAAAAGTTGCGGGTCGCGATGGGAGAATCGCGGCCTATATCTCTGTTCCTTCATTTTCACTGGGTCAAAATCCTGCCTAATAGTACCATAGAAGTATCATTGAAGTACCATAGTACCAAAGAAGTATCTTTACCACGTGGACAGCAGAGGTTGACAAAGATGTCTCATCACTATCTTTGGGAAAGTGTAAATGTCACTACACTTGTGATCTAGAGACCCAGGCTAATGCTTTAGGGACATGGATTCAAATCCCACCATGGCAGGTGGTAGAATTTAAATTCAATTCATAAATATGAAATTCAATGTTGTCAGTTATAATGACCATGAGACAATCATTGATTGTTAGAATCATAGAATCCCTACAATGCAGAAGGAGATCATTCGGCCCATCGAGCCTGCACTGACAACAATCCCACCTAGAACTTAACCCCATAACCCTGTGTATTGACCCTGCTAGTCCCCCTGACACTAAGGGGCAATTTAGCTTGGCCAATCAACCTAACCCACAAATCACTGGAGTTTGGGGGGAAACTGGATCACCCAGAGGAAATCCACGCAGACATGGGAAGAACATGCAAACGAGTCACAGATAGTGACCCAAGGCCAGAATTGAACCCGGGTCCTCGTGCTATGAGGTAGCAGTGCCAACCACTGTGCTATAAGAACTCACCTAGTTAACTAATCTCCTTTGGGGAAGAAAATCTGCAATCCTTATCTGGTCTGCTCAACATGCCACTCTGGACCCACAGCAATGTGGTTGATTCTCAACTGCCCTCTGAAATGGCCTAGCAAGCCACTTATTTCAAGGGCAATTAGGGAAAGACAACAAATGCTGGCCTTGCCAGCAACACC
This sequence comes from Mustelus asterias, assembly GCF_964213995.1. Taxonomy (NCBI): domain Eukaryota; kingdom Metazoa; phylum Chordata; class Chondrichthyes; order Carcharhiniformes; family Triakidae; genus Mustelus; species Mustelus asterias. The sequence continues at coordinate 64,798,914 of NC_135802.1, read as the reverse complement.
CACATCCCATGAAAGAATAAAGAAGAAAAACCTTCTCAATGGCAATTAGGAATGGGCACGAAATGCTTGCTTTCACAGCAATGCCCATATCTTGGAAATGAATAAAAAATATATATTTACTGATCCACAGCAACTATGTTTTTGCAAAAACCCTCAAAAAGTATGAAATACTTTCACATATCTCCTGCAGTGTTACAAGCTGAAGAAATATTATATGTAACCAGCATTAGTCCCTGTAGTTAACCAAGATGCTGTAAGCACAAAAGAAATGGAGTAATACATGGATGCTCTCCGGATTTATTGAATCCTTGAATAAATCTTAGAGGGGTGTATAATATTACAATACAAAGTCTGGTTAAAATTATTTCTTAGGCTTAGGGAGATTCTGTCAAACCTCTGGTGCATGAGGGGCATTGTATTGATCTGTTTTCGTGATGAACATTGTCAGAGAATACAGCAGGATATAGATAGGCTGGAACACTGGGCAGAGAAATGGCAGATGGAATTTAATCCAGATAAATGCGAAGTGATGCATTTTGGTAGATCTAATGTAAGGGGGAGCTATATGATAAATGGCAGAACCATCAGGAGTATAGGCACACAGAGGGACCTGGGTGTACAAGTCCACAGATCCTTAAAGGTGGCAGCACAGGTGGAGAGGGTGGTCAAGAAGGCATATGCCATGCTTGCCTTTATTGGACGGGGCATAGAATATAAAAGATGGCATATGATGTTGCAGCTGTATAGAACGATGGTTAGGCCACATTTGGAATACTGCATCCAGTTCTGGTCGCCACACTACCAGAAGGACATGGAGGCTTTGGAGAGAGTACAGAGAAGGTTTACCAGGATGTTGCCTGGTATGGAGGGTCTTAGCTATGAGGAGAGATCGGGTAAACTGGGGTTGTTCTCCTTGGAAAGACGGAGGATGAGGGGAAACCTAATAGAGGTGTATAAAATTATGAAGGGCATAGATAGAGTAAACAGTGGGAAGCTTTTTCCCAGGTCGGAGGTGATGAACACAAGGGGTCACGGGTTCAAGGTAAGGGGGGCAAGGTTCAACACAGATGTCAGGGGGATGTATTTCCCAGAGGGTGGTGGGGGCCTGGAATGCACTGCCAAGCAAGGTGATTGAGGCAGACACGCTGGGATCGTTTAAGACTTATCTAGATAACCACATGAACAGACTGGGAATAGAGGGATACAAAAGAGTGGGCACATGAGCGGCGCAGGCTTGGAGGGCCGAAGGGCCTGTTCCTGTGCTGTATTGTTCTTTGTTCTATGGATGGGATCTAAATGTAAGTCAGTAGAAACAAGAGTGTACTTCTTCATAGTGAAATATTAACCTATGCTAGTGAAGCGGTTACACAAAACTGAATCAAGCTACTGCAAAATTGTCAAATGTGCACAATAAATCTAAGAACCACATGCTGAATAGAATGTATCAAAAAATGTTGCATCATTGAAGTGCCCCATCAGACTAAAGCAGATTATAATGAAATTAGCACACAGATATTTGTACGTTTCCCCCTCTTTTGTCCATATGTTCTTCAAAATGGGGTTACAGTTACATTTTTTCAAAGTATTTCTCGTGGCAGCACCAAATACAGCACATCCAGTGAAAATCAACAAGAACCTTTGTGCCTACAAGGCAGCTCTGCGCACCATATGAGATTTTAAGACCTTATACATCTTTCGTCTTTGTGGTTTGCTGACAGCAATTTGGAACTTGAGCATCAATCTATGCAAAGTTTCAAAGATGTTTATGCATTTGTACCTTGGAGGGTGATTAAAATCTATCTGAGCTGACTTCATTTGGGCCCATTAATAACCAATGGACAGGACTGCTTTCAACCCAAAGTCTCAGCAATTGTAGGAAAATAATCATGTCTTGACACTGTCCAGGGCCCAGGTTCACCTGTGGGCTCAGGAAAACTCTGCCCACTTTTGCACCTTTCGAAATACATATTTGCCACACATATATGACTTTGCCCAGGATTTTTGTCTTTTTGCATGTGGTCGTAATGCATTTTGCGAACTGTAACGAAGTGCATGAGGGGTATGGATGCCAAGGCAAGCCATTTAGGAGGCACAGACCAGTTCACCAGCACAGTGTCACAAATCCCAACATTATTTAAATGCCTGCTAAACCTCTTCCCTCATCCCAATGCCACCACAAATTTACCAATCCATTTCCATGTCTCCTCAATCCCCATCCCCTTGCCACTTCAGATAATACTTGCCACCTCCATGTCCCCCATGTATCCTTCATAGCTACTCACCAATTTGCACTATGCATAGTCTTTAAGGGCCATGCAATAGCAATGGAAATTATTTCAAAACAAGTGAAAGAAAATCAACCTCGAACAAAGAATTAAACGCTGTGTACCCAATGATACTGGGGGAAAAAAAAGACCAAGCAAAAAACTTGTAATTCTTTCAATGTCTATTAGTTTTATAAACAAACAAGAAACCCAAGCAATGGTGTATTTTGGTGTCATTAATTCTTGAATTAATAGAATAGTTGGTGAACTGAAGCCATTATTAGCTTTTGAAACCTAGCCAATGATTCATAATGGTACAGCTGTCATAACAAGAGGCTTTCAGCTACATTGAATGAAAGAGTAGAATGGTGTCTCAATACCAATTCAAAGCATAGGGCAGAATTCATCCATGGTCCTGCTGATGGATTCAATGGCAGGTGGGAGGGGGGAAGAATTTGGTCCAAAAATCAGTTTTACGCCAGTGTGATTATCCATCGGGATCTTCCTCTGGTGCCCACCATGGCACATTGGGAATCTTGCTGGAGGCTGGTGCAAAACTGATTTGCACCAGAGCAAACACACCAGAACAAAACGCACCAGGAACCATGTGGCATGCAAACGTCAGGATTCACATAAACAATGCCTGGTGCTGCATCTGGAGTTTGGGATGAAGATCACCAGCAACACTGGACCCTGGAACACCACAGCAGTAGGTGTGGGAGCTTCTACAAGTGGACTTTACACATTTGGTATCCTGGAGAAGGACCATCTTTCAGCTGCAGAATGTTCTTGGAGATCCATCTTCTTTCTGAGGAGGTCCATCTTCCAACCTCAAAGTACTCATGGGGAACCATCTTCAGTTTCAGGAGATAAATATTTTTTCTTCAAGACTGGGTCAGTGATGTTTTTAAAATGCATCTTTTCAAAATGGTGCCCAGATAGGAGAGTAGACTACACCTCATCAGACTTACCCCACCCCAGAAAAGGCCTGAAACCCACGGGTGCTGATTAGTGAAGCCCCGTAAGATATGGCTTGTTTTCCCAATGAGCACTCTGGCATAGGGTTTTGCTGTGGAGATGCCGGCGTTGGACTGGGGTAAACACAGTAAGAAGTTTAACAACACCAGGTTAAAGTCCAACAGGTTTATTTGGTAGCCTTCAGTTACCAAAGCTGACATTTGCTACCAAATAAACCTGTTGGACTTTAACCTGGTGTTGTTAAACTTCTTATAGGGTTTTGCACCATATTGCGTGATGAAGCACACCTGGTGGCACGTAGTCCGCAATCCTATCAGGGTTCCATATTGAAAAGGTGCCCAACATCACTGATCCATTATTGTGAAAAGAAGATGGATCTCTTGAAAAAGAAGACAGATTTGCAGAAACATTCTCAAGTTGGAAGGTGGACCTCCTCCAGGATGCTGAAACTGGAAGATACACCTGTAGGTGCTCCCCCCACCCACTGCTGTGGTGTAATGGAGTCCAGGGTTGTCAGCGGCCTCCATCTGGAGGCAGCCGCAGGCATTGTTCAGGTGAGTGCCGTCATCTACATACCATGTTGTTCTGCACTGGTGTGCTTTCCTGTTAGCATGAGAATCGGGCATGGAGGATTGGAGCCTTCATTTATGTCCCATTAGAAAGATACAAAATACATTTCCGTCATCTCCAATGGGCTTCCAAATCCACCATGGCAGGCAATAGTGGAAGATCCTGCAAGAAATACATACTGGTGTCAAACAGATTTCTGGGTCTTCCACTAAAATCTCTCCCCTGCCCACCATTGAACCCGCCGATGAGGTCAAGGGAGAATTCCATCCATAGTATCTCTCAATTAATGGAGGGGAGCTAGTGCAGGGGTTTTTTAAATATTCTAAAGCAAGATTTTTTAAAAAACAGCCAGAGTTGTCAGTTGATTTAAATCACAGCATGAGGCAAGACAGCAGCGGCTGACAGAGCTTTTGTTTTTAGATGTTTTAATGTCTTATTGTACATTCTCCAATGGAAATTGCACAGCAATGCATGGCAGAATTCAAGATATAGTGGTCAATGTAAGAGTCAATTTACCTTTTCAGGACAGATGGTGACATTTGAAAGTAGAAGAAAATTGTTTTTCCAGCAAGAAAAAATAAGCTTAGCACTTCGTGACTCATTTTGTACCTCCATCGGGAGACAAAAATCCAGCCCCAGAAATCAGATTTCCAGTTTTATGTGAATTACTTTTGTTTGTCTGAGCCAATAGAATAACATGCTATTGGGGTGGCACAGTGGTTAGTACTGCTGTCTCTCAGCACCAGGGACCCGGGTTCGATTCCCGGCTTGGGTTACTGTCTGTGCGGAGCCGGCACGTTCTCTCCGTGTCTGCGTAGGTTTCCTCCGGGTGCTCCGGTTTCCTCCCACAGTCTGAAAGACGTGCTGGTTAGGTGCATTGGTCATGCTAAATTCTTCCACAGTGTACCCAAACGATGCCGGAGTGGCAACCAGGAGATTTTCACAGTAACTTCATTGCAGTGTTAATGTAAGCTTACTTGTGAACTAATAAATAAACTTTAAATTTTAAACATTGAATATGTTCAATGATCAGAACAAAAAACTCAACTTTTCCAATAAAATGTGGGATGCTCTCACATACCACATAGATTACAATGCGAAAGATAATGGGAAAGGCATAAAACAAATAGAGTCCAGGGTCTGTAAAAGAAAGTTGAGTTCACAATATCAAGTTGACGTTTTATCGAAACTGATTTCAGAACTCGTCAAATTTCCCGTGTCTGCTGAAGAGTCACAGACCTTTCATTTTCTCTAAGGTGTCAGTCGACCTTCTGCACATTTTCACTACACTTGTTTATTTCTTAAAGTTATTTTTCCCGCTACTGTGATTTGTTGCAGTGTTGCAAAGTGCCATTCATTATTTAAATATAAATAACCCATTATTAATTGCACACCTGGCTATTGCAATGATGTTATAAATCAACATGGTTTTCTCAATTTGTGCTGAGTTTATATTCTGACAACAACTGCAGATAAATCAGGAATACACAGTGGAGAGCTGCGTCAGCAAAGCGACTGCAGATAGAAACATGTGGCTATCGACTAACAGCTGAGAAAGAAGAATGCGATAGAGGCATCTTTTGGTGGCACTCAAGGAAAACAAACTGGCATTTCTTTAGATGCAGAGAAGGACTTAACCTCTTCCTCAGCTATCGTTTTATGTTTGGTTTGTCTCCTCGAACCATCGGAACGCATCTGTTAGTGTCTTTCATTTTAGAGTCATAGAGGTTTACAGCATGGAAACAGGCCCTTCGGCCCAACTTGTCCATGCCGCCCTTTTTTTTTTAAAAAACCCCGAAGCTAATCCCAATTGCCCGCATTTGGCCCATATCCCTCTATACCCATCGTACGCATGTAACTATCTAAATGCTTTTTAAAAGATAAAATTGTACCCACCTTTACTACTACCTCTGGCAGCTTGTTCCAGACACTCACCACCCTGTGTGTGAAAAAATTGCCCCTCTGGACACTTTTGTATCTCTCCCCTCTCACCTTAAACCTATGCCCTCTAGTTTTAGACTCCCCTACCTTTGGGAAAAGATATTGACTATCTACCTTGTCTATGCCCCAAAATACGTCTATTTTCAATTTCTTTAAACCGTGACAACTAGAAATTGGTCTTAGAACTGTATTTAACTCCATGCCTGTGTACAAATGCTGGAACGGAATTCACTAATAGACCAAACGCTTTTTAAAAGCTACAATGGGGCTTGCATATATATATATATCAGTGTAGACTCAATACAACAACCTTGCTTTCCTCTCTACTGCTGCTGATCGACAGCTGTGTGTTTCTAGCATTTTCTGTTCTATGTTTCACATCGCCTGGGCCTGCAGATTATTACTTTTAGTTGAACGCCATCTGGGGTATCTTTATGTGTTTTGAATAATTTTTGATATAATGCTTTGGTTGCACCAGTTAGAGTAGAGTGAATAAAAAGTTAGTTGAGATGCACAGCATGAACACAAGGTTAAAAGGTACCTGTTCAGAAGATACTGAAGCTGTTAAATGCAGAGATTAAAAAATAAGATACAGAATCTTCCTGATAAAGTTTCACTGTACTTCTACACCATCACTTTTATTCATTCTTAACTGGTGAGTGCCTTCAAAAATTTGGGAACTGAATGTTGTATTATATGTCTGAATGCCATTGCATTGGAAAGGTGCTTGGCAGAGCAAGCCTAATGTGGGACTGGAGAATACATCACCCACGGTATGATGTATAGAGTTACATCGCAGGAGGCTGAGATAACACTCTAGACACAGCCTGCATGGAGACAGTACCATGCATGGCAATATCTGTGATTCGTAAATAATTAAAGATTGACAATAAATGGTTCATGTTTAAACATACAAAGTCTCATAATTGAGACACCAAAGACAAACCCATAATGCAACATGGCGTTCAGAGATGGCACCATAATACAATACCGAACATCTGCTGGTTGAGATGCAACTGCCAGTAACCTCCATTTCTGACCTCGGAGTTCAATGCACCGATATTGTGCTTTCTTATTTCACCTGAGGCAGGTAATACTGCGTCAGATTTTGGGCTTTTTCCTACCCTGGAAGTCTACAAACTGTCACTAGTGCTTCCTTGGAACCATATTTAAAAGGAGCAAGAATTAAAGTTATATTTTTCCTCCTGACTCGGGGATCCAAAGCACGTGTTCCAGGCTTGGACCCACAGGTTGACTCCACTTCTCTCAACTGAGCAGAAAGCAAGACTTGCATCGAGGACTTTCTCCAAGCGCAGAAGATTTCAAATTAATGTGCAGCTAATTTTGAAGTGTTTTCATTATTGCAATTAGGAAATGAGACAGCCAGTCTACACAAAGCAAAATCCAGCTAACAGCAATGAGATAGTGAACAGATCATTGAATTTTGTGATGTTGATTGAGGGATAAATGTTGACCAGGACATTGGATATAATCCATCTCCTCGGCTACGAAATAGTGTCATGGGATCTTTAACATTCACCAGAAAGGGCAAGCATTTTATTGGGAAAATGATGCCGCCAGGAGTGCAGAATTTCCTCAATGGAATGTCAACCTCGGTTGTGCTCAAGTCTCAGAAAGAAGGTTTGAACCCAGAACCTTCCAACCCAGAGGTGAGAGCACTGCCAACTGATCCATGGCTGGCACCAGTCAGTATGACTGGTTTCAATTCTTGTGTTAACCACCAAGGTATGCTGCTAGTTTATGGTAGGCTGGGGTACAAGAATCCCTGGCCTGGGTGACCACACTTTCAGACTCTCCCAGGCCACTAGTCTTATTGAATAGAGGCTCTGTGGTTTCAAGGTTGAGTGGAAACTACAGTAAAGGCCTGCATTTGAAGTACCTAAGTCCCAGCTGAATCAGCAATCCTCCCAGTGCATTCTTGCCACAGTCCTGCTATGGGCAGACAGACCATACAGACTGGGGGGCGCGTTTAGGCTGTTATTTATTTTTGCATTTGTTGCAAATATATAACTCATGATTCATATGGTTCGGAATAGTCTTAGGAATAACATCTAGATTGGAACTTAAAGGGTTAAGTATAAGGTGATTGAAGAAATTGATAAAATTTATGAAGTGAATGCAATTCAAACAAGCTGGGAATTAATTATAGTTAAAAGCTATCCTATGTTTATCTTATCAGCTTAGGGGGAGGTGCAAACACTTGAACAATGGCTGTTCTGTTTCTGGGACTCTGGGTAGACACAGTAAGAGTTTTAACAACACCAGGTTAAAGTCCAACAGGTTTATTTGGTAGCAAATGCCATTAGCTTTCGGAGTGCTGCTCCTTCATCAGATGGAGTGGAACCCAACGCCGGCATCTCCACATCATGACTCTGGGTAGAGCCAGACTGACTACTGTTACCTCAATAAAAACTAAAAGCTAGCAATTCTACTAAGAGAGTCGTAAAACTCCACTCGAATCAGAAACTATTCATATGGGTTGCAGAATCAAAGAATCATAGAATCATAGAAACCCTACAGTGCAGTAAGAGGCCATCTGGCCCATCGAGTCTGCACCGACCACAATCCCACCCAGGCCCTACCCCCATATCCCTACACATTTTCCCGCTAATCCCTCTAACCTACGCATCTCAGGACACTAAGGGGCAATTTTAACATGGCCAATCAACCTAACCCGCATATCTTTAGACTGTGGGAGGAAACCAGAGCACCCGGAGGAAACCCACGCAGGCACGAGGAGAATGTGCAAACTCCACACAGACAGTGACCCAAGCCGGGAATCGTAACCAGGTCCCTGGAGCTGTGAAGCAGCAGTGCTAACCACTGTGCTACCGTGCCGCCCCCCCCAAGAGTAGTCTTGAAAGTTGTAATATCCTAACTATGGTAAAGGGGTAGGTTTTTGCATAGGAAGAAAAGACTTGGTTTGCACACTTTTTCAAAGTAACACAACAGATTTTATTGGAAGTGATGTTCTCTGCATTGCACAGATACAAAACTGAAAGGAAGCAGTAGCCTCTGCAAACACCTGAATGACATCACCATCAAATCATGTGATCAACTCTTAAAGAAACCTGCAATCTGAGGCGGCACGGTGGCTCAGTGGTTAGCACTGCTGCCTCACAGCACCAGGGACCCGGGTTTGCTTCCTGGTTTGGGTCACTGTCTCTGTGGAGTTTGCACATTCTCCCCGTATCTGAGTGGGTTTCCTCCGGTGCTCCGGTTTCCTCCCACAGTCCAAAGATGTGCTGGTTAGATGCATTGGCCATGCTAAATTTTCCCTCAGTGTACCCGAACAGGCGCCAGAGTGTGGCAACTAGGGGATTTTCACAGTAACTTCATTGCAGTGTTAACGTAAGCCTACTTGTGACACTAATAAATAATCTTTCAAAAAAACCTCTTTCACATATAATTTGTTTGTATTTCTGTTTGAATCGTCCCAAAGCATATCACCTTAGCATGGAGATATTGATGCTAAGGGGAAGAAATTTACTGTGGCCCTCACAAGACCTTGTGGCAGGAATCAGGCAGGGCAGTTAGCTTGGGGAAAGGCATTGGTTATCTTCTGGCAACTGAGAGGAGGAGCTGGGGCATCCATAGTCATAACGTTGGTAAAGAAAAAGTGAAGGGTCGCATAGCCAAAATCTAATGAAAGGAATCCATAGAATTTTACCTCAGAGGAATAGCTGGAATACTTAGGAGAACTAAAATAAATTCTGGATGGCTGTGGCATACCTTTTAATTTGGTCCCAGGGCAAGTGAATGGACTTTCAAGATTTCTTAAGAGAAGGGAACATTTGCTGGCTGGGGGAGGGGTGTGGTGGGGGTGGAATTTAAAAATGGAACTGAGTTTATGGCATAAGTCTCATTAAGTTACAGTGTTAAACCAATGGTACTTGGAATGTTTCATTCTTTTGGATGTAAAATATACTTTTTTCTTTCAAAAATGCAAATTCTTGCGGTGTAGTTTTGCTGGTTAATTGCTAGGTGTTCAGATTTCTTCTTTGAATGTATAAATATTAATGGTCCTGAGACAAGCCAATTTTGTTTTGTTGTTTTTGTCAGATTTTTTCACAGAATGATGGAGATAATATTTTAGGAAAGTCACTTCAGTGCCGTGATATCTGGGTTTCTCATGAAGTAACAATTTAATAACATCTGATGATTGCAACTTTGGGTGAATGCCAGAAACCAAGATGAAAAGGATTAATCAGGGATCATACAACGGCCTGACTGATTCACCAAAGAGGCTTGTTAGTGTAATATTACTGTGCTAAATTTGTGTATATTGAAGGTCACTAAGCATATCATTGTTGTGTCAAAGTTCAACATTTTGTCTGAGAAAAATGTTAAGTTCTAAACATAATATTTTGAAATAGCTAATCAATGTCAGCAATGCTTGAGCAAATGCCAATGAGGGAAATGTTAAGTGCATGAAAGGGGTCAATGGACCTGCAAGTTAAATGACCTGCAAGATCAAATTATCAGAAAGGGAGACATTATGTTGGGTGAAATGAAGGTGATGTTTACCAGATGAGACCAGAGTAAAAGTGGCACCATCTACTCAGACAGATGTAACAAAGCTCGAGCAAATGCTGGGAAATGAAAGGATGTAGCAATGATAAGTAAGGGTATGGATGGAGAGTTTTGATGAAAGGTTATCAACATGAAACACTAAGTCTGTTTTTCCCTCGAGAGATGTAGCCTGACCTGCTGAATATTTCCAGCATTTCTGTTTTTATTATAAATGTAGAGGCCCTACATCTTGACAGGGAACTATGATAAATCCTGCAAGTGATGCAGGGATTACCGACAAAAAAGAGACATCCTGTCAAAGTTTTTCATCCTGCACTCATCAGGACAAATTTGCAAGAAAACCAGTTGTAAAACGAACAATTTAGTTTTTGCATGAGGCGAAAGTGTTGGCTGTTTGGCAAATGGACTCTCCTTGACATTGCCATGGAGCACGGAGAATGCACCTGGGAACAGTCAACTGCCAAGCTTTTGTTACAATTCAAACCAGACAGGTCGAATCTATTGAAGGCATTGCTGTGACTCCAAGCTGTTGTTTAGTTGAACAAGGGGCAATGCGTCTCTTCTGTTTGCAAAGAACAAGAACCTATGCGTGAATATATATAGCTTTGAGCATGTGTAAGTGAGCCACACTGCAAGCCCGACTGACAATCTTAAATTGGTTATTAACGCAATTCTGAGTACAATCAGGTTTGTTTAGCAGGTGCTGTGAATCATGGAATCATACCGAATGTTAAACACTACGGGCAGAATTCTTGCAACCAGCTAGTAGTGGCCGATGCAGTGATGGGCGGGTATGATGAACCTAGTGGGAGACAGAAAGTCAGAAAGCTGCTGGCGTAAAATTACATTGCAATTCTTCCATTAGCAGTTTAATGGCAGGTTGCTCTTCCTGTTGGCAGGTGGCGCAAACACCATTCGCATCAGTTTGCATCTCATGAATGCTCATTAAGACAGTTTCCCATCGATATCCCATCAGACCTTTCAATGGGAACTTACATTAATGTCAATCCTGATTGTCAATGATTGGTGTCCACAAGGCAGCCTTCAGTTCTCGAGAGACTTTGGAGTGAATGCAATAATTTTCTACCACAGTGCTGTGACGTTCCAGATGTGTTGTCCAGGTCTTCATGGACAAGTGCTGGAACCTCTTGTGTTACTGAGCCAGATCAGTACTGTCCCGTGGGTGGGAGGGTCTCCTTTCCCATGGTGCCACATAACATCATGTCATTATCTGAACAGGACTGTGCTGAGGGACTCATGCTGCGACTACAACTAAAGTGGGCTGTAAGGTAGGCCACAGGGGTGAAAGGGGTGTGGCCTAACAAAGACAAAGGGGGCAATGTGGAAGGAAGGCTTTGCAGGGGGTGGGGGGGGTTAGAGGATGATGGCTAATGATGGCACGCAGAGGGTCAAGGAACTGGAAGAAGACAAACAATGGAAAACAGAGGGAAAACCAAGGGAAGGTCAGCTAGATCCCAACAACACTGCATGAAAAGTTCAGAAACAAGGGGGTCAAAAACATAACACATTGTTTACTAGAAGAGGAAGGATAAAGACTCCAGATACGGTGGGTAGAGGTCCAAGTGGGGCATGGGCACCTCACAGGTGATGGGCTCAGGGGGAGTGTTGTTGAATCTAGGAACAGACTTCTTCCTGAGGCTGTTAGCCTTTTACCACTGGGTGCTGGGTATGTTGGAGGGTCTGGTGAAGACAGGTGGGCTGGAGAGAGTGAAATGAGTGTTGGGACCTTTGAACCTTTCAGCTGAGAGAGGCGGATGAACCAGTTGCCGTCCCATCAGGAAAGTCAGAGGGGAACTCGCCTGTGCATAATTAATGAGGTTCCAAGCGCTGAATCCAGCATGGGAACCCACTAGTCCAGCCAGTATGACAGGCACCACTGGATCCTCCTGCCACTGTGCTCAAAATGGGAGGATTCCTCTCTATGTTTTGAATTTGCCATGCATGGGCTGCTTGGATATGGTCAGTACTTTGTATACTGCAAACAGTGCTGTTTGATATCACCTGCCAGTGGTTGGGATGGACAGCCTATGTGCCTGGCCTCACACCAGCACTGAAATTCATATACCACAGTACTCCTTTGTGGGATAGGCAGAACATCTTTTCTGGCTCGGTGCAACAGTAGCAACAGTCATGTTGCTACTGCATTGCAGCAACCTGAAATGACTAGCTTCACCAGTTGCTCAGCTTTGACACTGATCTTGCTGGTAAGATTGAGATTGCAGTTCAATGTCCTTTTGTTCCTATGGTTATGATGCTGCTTTGCTGATAAAAGTTTGCATATTTTAAAAAATATACAAGTATCATTGTGTCTCATTAGACAAGCCTGGAAGTAAATTATATTGAGAGACTCGATATGTAATTCCATTATCACATCTTTCTCAAAAACTAGTGAAATAAAATGGTCACTTATGCATCTGAAATCTTTTCTTGTTATTCTAATGAAAAGTTACCAGTTAATGATTCAACTAAAATAGCAATCATCTCATCACAGATGGTATCATAGAATTCCTACAGTGTAGAAAGAGGCCATTTGGTCTATCAAGCTGCAGCGATGCTCTAAAAGAGCATCTTACCCTAGCCCACACCCCGCCCTATCCCCATAACCCTCTGCATTTATCATTGCTAATCCACTGAACCTATACATCTTTGGACACGAAGGAGTAATTTAGCACGGTGTTATATATTGAAAGGGTTTCACGTTACATGATTTGGTGGTGATGTTATTAGGGTGTTTGCAGACTGCTGTTTTACTTTCAGTTTATACTTGTGCAATGTAGAGAACATCCCTCAATAAAAATGTCGTATGTTAGTTTGAATCTGTGTGTGCAAACCACGTCCTTTTCTTTTTGCTGAAACCCACAACCCCTAACATAGTTAGGTCATTACACATGGCCAATCCACCTAACCTGCACATTTTTGGACTGTGGGAGGAAACTGGAACACCCAAAGGAAACCCATGCAGACGCAGGAAAAATGTGCAAACTTGGCACAGGCAGTCACCCAAGACCAGAATGGCGCTGTGAGGCAACAGTGCTACCCATTGAGTCCATTACTTCCTATTTCTGAAGTAGATGTCTTTTATATGTTGACAACTCTTAAAAATAAAAGTACTCCTTCAATACCGTAGTAGCACCTTAGGCTATGTGTGCAAATCATGAAATGGAGCTTGAACTGACAGCCACCTGATTGAGAAGTGAGAGTGATATTATCTGAGTTACAGAGTCATAGAGTCATAGAGGTTTACAGCATGGAAACAGGCCCTTTGGCCCAACTTGTCCATGCCGCCCTTTTTTTTTTAAACCCCTAAGCTAATCCCAATTACCCGCATTTGGCCCATATCCCTCTATACCCATCGTACCCATGTAACTATCTAAATGCTTTTTAAAAGACAAAATTGTACCCGCCTCTACTACTACCTCTGGCAGCTTGTTCCAGACACTCACCACCCTCTGTGTAAAAAAATTGCCCCTCTGAACACTTTTGTATCTCTCCCCTCTCACCTTAAACCTATGCCCTCTAGTTTTAGACTCCCCTACCTTTGGGAAAATATATTGACTATCTAGCTGATCTGTGCCCCTCATTATTTTATAGACCTCTATAAGATCACCCCTCAGCCTTCTACGCTTCAGAGAAAAAAGTCCCAGTCTATCCAGCCTCCTTATAACTCAATCCATCAAGTCCTGGTAGCATCCTAGTAAGTATTTTCTGCACTCTTTCTAGTTTAATAATATCCTTTCTATAATAGGGTGACCAGAATTGCACACAGTATTCCAAGTGTGGCCTTACCAATGTCTTGTACAACTTCAACAAGACATTCCAACTCCTGTATTCAATGTTCTGACCGATGAAACCAAGCATGCCGAATGCCTTCTTCACCACTCTGTCCACCTGTGACCCCACTTTCAAGGAACATGTACCCCTAGATCTCTTTGTTCTGTAACTCTCCCCAATGCCCTACCATTAACTGAGTAAGTCCTGCCCTGGTTTAATCTACCAAAATGCATCACCTCGCATTTGTCTAAATTAAACTCCACCTGCCATTCGTCAGTCCACTGGCCCAATTGATCAAGATCCTGCTGCAATTGAAGATAACTTTCTTCACTGTCCACTATGCCACCAATCTTAGTGTCATTTGCAAACTTACTAACCATGCCTCCTTAGTTTAACTAACTTTAATATATGACTAAAATATGCCTTCGACCAGTTAATTAGAATAGTTAAGAAATATTTCAAAATTAAATAAAATTGTCTTACAGCAGAGGATTCTTTGCCTTTGTCTTAGATTTTTTATTTCTGAATTGTATGTCACTGCTTTGGAACTTTTTTCTAATTTGTACTTGATGTGATCTGAATGGGGAATTTGATAGGAAAGCGATGGCTTTAAGCTGTACTCATGCTCTTCAATTGTAGTCTGTTGGCCTTGTATCTCTTCTAAATTTGATATCAATCAAAACACTTCATCAAATCTTAGCATTACAATTTATTTTGCAGTTTAACTACTGCAAGATAAAAACAATTGAGCTTTAACTGGGTGAGTACTACAAGGTTTATGGCTCCACTTTCGTAGTGAAGAACTAAAATTCACTTTGCCTTAACAGACTGTAACTTAAATGAAGTAGATATTTAATCAATACCAGCTTGTGATCAATTGATTCTCCAGCAGGAGATTGTACTTCTGAATCTCATCGCTGTTCATTACTTGGTCTTATCCACATAGGTCACTCGAGTTTCACTGCAGCACTTTGGGAGGGTGAGATATAAAAATTTAAACTCTGGTTCAGTTTTCAGGGTTAGTCACTAACTTTGTGTCAAGGACACTATTTATCTACCAGCTTCAGCAACGTATAAAAGATATTTCGCAAAGAATTAATGGTGAAAGAAACAGTATATCTCCCGAGGGCGATTCATGAGGGAGAGGTGGACTGTATTAGAAATACAGGAGTAGTTGACAATGTCAAAGAGGACTTCTCCCTTCTAGCTCATTTGGAAGCAAGTGCCACTTTAAAACTAGAAGGATGAGAACTTTGTGTACCTTGAGTTCATGCAGAGATCCATTACCCTGTCATTCTTTATTATCTGGAATGTTCTCCCTCCTTTTCCATTTTTCTCTATTTTTTTGAAAAGTCAATAACCTTGAAATATTTTGTTCCTGAACTTGGTGACCTTGCAACCAAATTTCTGGAATACCTATTAGATCAAACTGACTTATCTTTTATCTGGGAACATAGGAATTAGGAGCAGAAGTCGACAAATTCAGCCCTTTGAGCTTGCTCCACCATTCAATCGGATCATGGCTGATCTCTCCCTCATCTCAAATCCACCTCCCCACCTGTTCTCCATATCCCTTTATCCTTTTTTAAATTTAGAAATATATCTGTCTCCTTCTTGAAACCATTCAACGATTCAGACTCCGCCGTGCAGTGGGGCAGCGAATTCCACAAATTTACCACACTCTGCGAGAAGTTGTTCCTCCTCATCTCAGTTTTAAATCTACTGCCTCTCAATCTATACCTGTGTCATCATGTTCAAGATTGCCCCATAAGAGGAAACATTTGGGGCTCTGTTTTACCATTTTGATTCTAAGTGCTGGGAGTGTTTCAGATCCGACTTTTAGACCTGTTCTCCGGCGCCCCATATGCACTCTGTCTGCAAAAATATCAGCAATTCCGAATCGCGCTGCACAAGCCTGTGGATGGGGCTTAACGCTCCCGAAATCCTGCGGCTCCGATCGGTGGCTCCAACTGCGCATGCGCGGAAAAAAATAAGATAGAATGCAACTCTCCTGCCGCATCACTACCGGGCCGGATAATGCCTCCCCTTGGCCCCCACATTGCCCCACCCCCCCAACATTACTGACCCCCTAATGCCCCCAGCCCCTCTGCCACCCAGACCGATCTTTGGCTCCTACCCCCCCAATCTCAGGCAGAGTGGCAATGGACCCCCCCTTGCCCCTCACTGATCTCAGGCACAGTGACAACAGACCCCCCCTTTCCCCCTCACTGGTCTCAGGCAGAGTGGCAGCGGACCCCCCCCTTCCCCCTCACTGATCTCAGGCAGACTGGCAGCGGACCCACACTTCCTCCTCACTGATCTCAGGAAGAGTGGAAGCCGACCCCCCTTTCCTCCACCGCCCTCCACGATCTCAAGCAGAGAGCCTTCGGATGCGAGGCATCTACCTCCTCAGTAACTGGAGCGTCCGAATCGGACCTTTGTGGAGCATATCTGTTTCATGCCAGGTCTGGATGGGCAAACGCAGTGGTAAAGGGGGAAGGTTGGGTGTGCAGCCCATTAAGTCAAATTAAATGCATGCAAATGCATTTAAATGGCCGTTGCGCCCGTTTCGGGCACGGTTCCGATCGCGGCCATTTTCAGACCTTGGTAAAGGGGGAACTGGCACGAATCGCGGATCGCACTACTCACCTCACGCCCGACCTTACCAAGTTCCCACGCCCGGAAACGGGCGCAACGCGATGGTAAAATCGAGCCCTTGGTCTACATTTATCTGATCAATCCCTTTTAAAATTTTATTTGCCTTGATCAGATCCCCTCATCCTTCTAAACTCAGAGCGAGTATAAGCCCAAACTGTTTAATCTCTCCCCATACGTCAACCCTTTCATCCCCAGAATCAATCTGGTGAACCTCCTCTGAACTGCCTCCAATACCACCACATCCTTCCTCAAATAAGGAGACCAAAATTGGACACAATACTCCAGATGTGGTCTCACCAACACCCTGTACAATTGCAACCACACTTTTATATTCCAGTCCCTTTGCAATACATGTCAACATCCCATTGCCTTTTTTATTACATGCTGCATCTGCAGGCCAATTTTCTGCGATTTATGAACATAGACACCGAGATCCCTCTGCCCAGACAAATTTTGAATCTGCTTTCCATTTAGATAATAGACAAATAAAAAATAGAAATTATGTTATGAATATTTTGTGCACTGAGATAATGCAACTTTAATTTTTGTATTTTCCCACTTTTACTCACCGCTTTTCCCAACTGAGTTGACCCTCAGTCAAAAACAGGTAAAGTTCTGCCCAATGTTTTGTATGGGTAATATATGCATTAGAATGTTATGTGTTCTCAATGTGAACTAATGGAACTGAAATCTATAATCATGAAAATCTCGAAAATGTGTAGAATCCAGAGTTTGTGGGAAAACTATCATTAAGATAGATCTGGTATATTGCTACTAATAGGATTAGAAATATTAAGGGGAAAAATTCATAACTGCCTTTAACTAAATATAAAAGACAAGACTGACAGGGCAGGTGTTATGTTGGTAGCTGCAGCATTTGGGAATTACTGAAAACCAGTGAGATCCTGAGCAGCTGTATCTGCAGTTAATGTCTGCAACTTAATCAACTTGAACTGAAGAGTTGTTGGGCTGGAATCCGTGCTGCAGACATTTGTTATGAGGGGATGCCCCTTTAATTTTGAAAATATGGTTTTTCCCATTTCAATGGACTGGAGATTTTGACATTTGAATTGAGAGAGAGAGCAAGCTGCTAAAAATTCACATTTCAAAATGAAGGTGAGAAACCAACAACTCACCTTCAGGGGAATGTGAAGAGATAATCCAGACACTCAGGCAAACTGTAATTCTTTAAGGAAGAAGCACTAAAGTGCAAAGTAGCGGAAATTAAAACAATGGCTGCCAGAGACAGACATACTCAAAACTCTTGGTGAGATATTTCACGTAAGACTGCCAGCCACTGGGGAGAGATTGCAAGTGACACAGGTGATGTCCAGAAAAGTCTTCGGCAGAGGAAACCTCATGACCTGGCATATCCCTCACTCTACCGTTACCACTAAGCCTGGGGACCAACCCTAGTTCAATGAAGAGTGCAGGAGGGCATGCCAGGAGCAGCACCCGATGTACCTAGAAATGAGGTGTAAACCTGGTGAAACTACAGGATTACTTGCATGCCAAGAAGCATATGCAGCAAATAAGATACAGGGGTTAGCAATTTCAGAATCAATGAATCAGATCTAAGTTCTGTAATCCAGCCCCATTCAGTCGTGAATGGTGGTGGACAATTAAACAACTCAATGGAGGAGGAGGCTCCACAAACAACCCCAGCCTTAATGATAGAGGAGCCCAGCATATCAGTGGAAATGATGAGGTTGAAGTATTTGCAATCTTCAACCAGAAGGACAGAATGGATGATCCATCTTGGTCTCATCTGGAGGTTCCCAGCATCACAGATGCCAGATCTTCAACTGATTCAATACACCCCATGTGATATCAGGAAACAGCTGAATACATTGGATACTGTAAAGGCTCTGGGCCCCCACAATCTTGTGGCAATAGTATTGAAGACTTGTGGTCCAGAATTTGCCACACCTTTAGACTAGCTGTTCCAGCACAGCTACAACACTGGCATCTACCCATAAATGTGGAAAATTGTCCGTGTATGCTTTGCGCACAGGAAACAGAACAGATAGAATATGGTCAATTACCACCCCATCAGTCTACATTCGATCATCAGCAAAGTGATGGAAGAGATCATCAACAATGTTAGCAAATGGCACCTACTCAGCAATAATCTGTTCACTGACGCAAGTTTCAAGATTCACTCAGCTCTTGACCTTATTACAGCCTTGGTTCTATCATGGATAAAAGAGGTGAACTCCAGAGGTGAGGTGAGAGGCACTGACATTGAATCTATGGAATTCATTCCCACAGCAGGCTGTTGAGGCCAGGCCATTGAGTATATTGGGCGGCACGGTAGCACAGTGGTTAGCACTGCTGCTTCACAGCTCCAGGGTCCCGGGTTCGATTCCCGGCTCGGGTCACTGTCTGTGTGGAGTTTGCACATTCTCCTCGTGTTTGCGTGGGTTTCCTCCGGGTGCTCCGGTTTCCTCCCACAGTCCAAAGATGTGCGGGTTAGGTTGATTGGCTAGGTTAAAAATTGCCCCTTAGAGTCCTGGGATGCATAGGTTAGAGGGATTAGCGGGTAAATATGTGGGGTAGGGCCTGGGTGGGATTGTGGTCGGTGCAGACTCGATGGGCCGAATGGCCTCCTTCTGCACTGTAGGGTTTCTATGATCTATGATTTCTATATTTAAGACAGAGATAAATAGGTTCCTGATTGGGAAGGGGATCAAAGGTTATGGGGAAAAGACGGGAGAATGGGGTTGAGAAACTTATCAGCCATGATTGAATGGCAGAGCAGACTCAATGGGCCAAATGGCCTAATTCTGATCCTATATCTTATGGTCTTATGGACATCATCCTGACTGGATATGGCATCAAGGAGACCTATCAAAACTGGAGTCAATGGGAATCAGAGGGAAAACCTTCTGCTGATTGGAAACACGTCAAGCGCAAAGTAACATGATTGTGGTTGTTGGAGATGAATCATCTCAGTCCCAGAACATCATTGCAGGAGTTGCTCAGGGTAGTGTCCTAGACCCAACCACCTTCAGCTGCTTCATCAATGACCTTCCTTCCATCAAAAGGTCAGAAGTGGAGTATTTGCTGATGGCAGCAGCAAGTTCAGCACTATTCCTCAGATACTGAAGCAAATCATGTCCAAATGCAGCAAGGCCTGCACAATATCCAGGTTTTGGCTGACAATTGGCAAGTAACATTTGTGCCAAACAAATGCCAGGTAATGACCATCTCCAACAACACAGAATCTAAACATCTCCCCTTGACATTCAAAGGCATTACCATCGCTCAACAACCCACTATCAACATCTTGGGGGTTACCATTGACCAGAAACTGAAGCAGACTAGCCACATAAATACTGGGCTACAGGAACAAGTTAGTAGATAGTAACTCCCCAAAGCCTGTCCACAATCTACAAGACACAAATCAGGACCATTATGGAATACCATTATGGAAGATAATGTATTTTACACGAGTATCTTATACCCTTGTCCTTCTGGACCATAGTGGTCGTGGGTTTAAAAGGTGCTGTTTCAGGAGATTTTGTAAGTTCCTGCAGTTTATCTTGTAGATGGTATACACTGCTGCCACTGTGCATCAGAGGCTGAAGGAGTGAATGTTTGTGGATGGTGTGCCAGTCAAGAGGGCTGCTTTTCCCTGGATGGTGTCAAGCTTCTTGAGTCGTGTTAGAAATGTATTCATCCAGGCAAGTGGAATCATAGAATCATAGAATCCTACAGTGCAGAAAGAGGCCATTCGGCCCATCGAGTTTGCACCAACCACAATCCCACCTAGGCCCTATCCACATATCCCGCCACTAACCCCTCTATGCATCCCGGGACACTAAGGGGCAATTTAGAATGGCCAATCAACCTAACCTGCACATGTTTGGAGTGTGGAAGGAAACCGGAGCACCCGGAGGAAACCCACGCAGACACGAGGAGAATGTGCAAACTCCACACAGACAGTGACCCAAGCTGGGAATCGAACCCAGGTCCCTGGAGCTGTGAAGCAGCAGTGCTAACCACTGTGCTACCGTGCTGCCCCTTATCACCACCTGTTGCAGACCCAGTCTCACAGCTTTGACTTTTTGGTCAGTAGTGGCGCGACCGAGCCATTGTTGGTGATGGGCATTGAAGTACCCCAAATGGAGTAGATTCAGTACGGGGCGGAAGGTGGTGGTGACCAGCAGGAGGTTTTATTGCTCATGTTTGACCTGATAGCAGGAGACTTCATTGGATCTGCAGTCAATATTGAGGACTCCCTGGACAACTTCATTCCACCTGTATACCATTGTGCTGTTGCACCTAATGGATCTGGAATCAGTGAAAATGACTTTGACAGATTGTTATTTGACTAGTCTGTAGGACCGTTCTCTCAATTTTGGTACAAGCCCCCAGATATTAGCAAGAAGGACTTTACGGGGTTGACAGAGCTGTGTTTGCCATTGCTGTTTCCAGTGTCCAAGTTGATGTCAAGTGGTCCGTTTGGTTTCATTCCTTTTTTCAGAATTTGTAGTTGATTTATATGACTGAGTGGCCATTTCAGACTCAATCACATTTCTGTGGGTTTGGACTCACATGGAGGCCAGACCAGGTAAGGATGACAGACTTCCTTCCCTAAAAGGCATTTGTGAACAAGCCTGGTATTTTGAAAATAAGCTCATTATCACCATTCGACTAGCTTCTCATTCCAGATTTTTTTTTTATTAATTGAAGTTAAATTGCATCTGCTGCCATTGCAGTATTTGAACACATGTCCCCAGACCATTAGCCTGGGCATCTGGATCCAGTGGTATTACCTCTATGCCACTACCTCTCCCTGTCGAACCCCGAAAATGCATTTTTATGAAACTCTGCATTCATAGACGGCAGGATATTGTATGTAAATTAGATTTGATGTAGGTAAAGTAATACAATACTGAAAGCAATGTTGATTACTTATCCAAGTGTGTTGAAGTCTCAAATTCCCTTTACAATTTACTCAATACAATGAGTTACTTTCCAATTATATCTGAAAAGAAACCACCTTAGAGTTGGGCTAATAAGAATAAAGAACTTAAGGTAATTAATATCAGAACAGAAAACTATTGGAGAAACTTAAGGGAGTTAAAGCTGACTAACTCCCAGACCTACATCCAAAGGTAATATCTGCTGAGATGGTGGATATGCTGGCTATGATTTTCCAAAATTCCCTAGATGCTTGAAAATTCCAAAGTGAAATGGGAGTTAGGAAATGTAACAACATTGCCATTCTAGGAAAGAGGGAGAGAGAAAATGGTGAAATACAGGTCAGTTCGTTTGACATACGTTGTTGGAAAAATTCTGCAATCTATTATTAAGGAAGTCTTAACAATGCACTTAGAAAATCATTATATGATCAGACAAAATCAACCTGGTTTTAAAGGAAAGTCATGTTTAACAAATTTATTAGAGTCTTTTGGGGATGTATCTAGCAGGGCAGAAAAAAAGGACCAGCACATTTACGGCTGACGTAGATATATTTGGGCTCTCAGGAAATGAAGGGCTATGGGGAATGGGAAGGAAAGTGGAGTTGAGGCAGAAGATCAGTCTTGATCGTATTGAATAGTGGAGCAGGCTTTAGGGCCAAATGGTCTATTCCTGCTCTTATTTCTTATGCCAATACTGTTCCACTAGTCAGTGGATCAGAAATGTATTTGGTTACAGAAAATATGTGCTTTACCCATTTTCATAAAACAATTTGACCCTCTTATGAAAAAGTTATCAGAAAAAACTTAATTAACAGATGGAACAATTGGATTGAAAACAATTACACAAACATCCTTTCGAGATCAGGTGACATCACTTGCTAGAACACTTCCTGTACTTGCATTACAACACATGATCTTTCCAGATTTGTCCAAAGACCTTACAGCACAATTAGAGAAACAGTTGACTGAACAAAGACTGGATGAAAAGGATAAAGATGCTCGACTGAGCATTAAATGTATTTATCACAATTTTCAGTAGGACACAATTGCAACTAACTTGGTGAGACAACCAGTCATTCACAAAAGTCAGGCTGAACAAAATCAAATGACATGTAATATTTCCTCAATGTTATCTAAATATCAATACATTTAGTCAGACTGGATTTCAACAGTTAACAATTTTTATTTCAAGCCTTTGATTTTTGGTACCAAATAATATTAATCAGGCAGGATATCAAGAAATTCTAAGTGCTGTGGCAATTCTGAGGACACCACACCCAGGTGCCCTTTCTAATCCCACCTTCCTGCACCCGGCCTATAGCCTTGGAACTTACAGCACTTGACATGCAGATCCTTTTAAAAGAGTTTAGGATCTCTCCCTCCACCACCAACTTGGGCAGCGAATTCCAGATACCCACCCACTTTGTGTAAAAACGTTCTTCCACATGTCTGCTCTACACTTACTGTGACTACTATTATCTTCTATTAAATCATTCATAATCTTCCATTAAATCATTTGTAACAAAAAATGTATTTTACAGTCATACAAGTAAAATTTAAAATTTTAAAGCAATATCAATTAATTTTTGTGCTTCTTACCTTTGTCTTTAATACTAAGTCATTGTTGGGACAATCATCACGATCTTCACTGCTTGGATAATAAACAGGCAGGACACATCATCTGCTCATTATAGAACTTGCCTGTTTTCCATTTCCATCTGGTTATAATAGTCCAAGCTTTGACGATGATAGTTACCCCCTATTTTTCTTTCTTACCACTTCCATTTCATCAGCTATTTCTTTATGAATCGACTGGATGCTTAGGTCTGAAAAAACTTTTTACAGCAGAGCCACAGTTATTTTCTGACTTGGGATCTTCTTGCACAGTGTGCCCTAGTTTCTTACTTTACAAGCTCTATCTCATTTTCCACAGCTTATGTATACAGGAATATGTTTTTGCAATTATTGATCTATTGGTAATGAGAGAGGAGTCCAATTTCAGCCTGAATTAAAATCAATTGCTAATAATGGCGTTCACTGTGCATTTTGGAGCAGAAGGCCTCAGTAACTGCTTTGTTAATAAGAGTTAAGAACATTCAACACAAATAAGAAACAGCCAAACTTGCCCCCCAGCATAACTCTTTCTCACTCAAACGATGAAAAATGATAGACATTCCATCTTTTGGAAAAAAATGGAAGTAAGCAGAAAAGAAACATAAAATGCGAAACAAAATAAAAATGAGCAATGGAATGAAAATAAATGGTGGCAGAATTGGCAATAAAACAGACTTGTTTATATTTCAAGACTGCTTGAAATGAAGTGTCTCTGTAATATCTGGGCTGGTGCAGTGAGACCTTAGCTCATTTATATTGTCGAACAGGATTCTTTAGTATCAGAACAACAGACAAATAATGGCATATGCACTTGTTTGGAGCAAGGTATTTCTGACAACACAGCTTTTTCTCGCCAATGCGTATTGCAAATTGCCAAACTTTGACCTCATCATTTTCCATTTTCACTTTGCACAGAGCTTGATATAGATTAGAAAAGAAAATGCTGGAAAATCTCAACAGATGTGATAGCATCTGTGGAGAGAGAATAGAACCAACGTTTCGAGTCTAGATGACCCTTCGTCAGTCTCTGACTGAATTAAGTTGGATTTAGAGAGTTCCACTGTACTTACTTGGATAGTTACCCAGGAAATATTAGACGCAAAATTGTTAGTCTAATTGACAGAACTCACCTCCAACCAGTCACACTATCCCCCAATCCCCCCGACCTTCCGACGAAGCCCCTGACTAACCCCTGACCTCCTTAATACCCCTCACTCACCCGACTACCCCCCTTACTCCCTGACTACCCCTCCTGACCCCACCAACTACGACCTGACTCGACAACCCGCCCTGATCACTTTAACTCTTGGCCGACCAATTACCCCTCCAACCAGATCTAACCACACCACCTGACTATCCACTGCCCCCACCACCACCACCCCCAACCTGACTTGACTACTCTCCGACCTCATTATCCCACCCAACTATTCCCTGACCAAACTATCCATCTCAATCACCTACCATCCTACTAACTTGCACCTTACCTACCTTTCACTTCAATCAACTACCTCAGCCACCTGTCGCCTCAGCCACCTGTCTACCACCCTATTCACTTACCTTCTCTGTGCACCATACCCATTCACACATCCATCCACTCACCCATTCACTAATGTTCACACAGTACATTTAAACTTACCTTACAGTCCAAAGATGTGCGGGTTAGGTTGATTGGCCATGCTAAAATTGCCCTTTAGTGTCCTGGGATGCGTAGATTAGAGGGATTAGTGGGTAAAATATGTAGGGATATGGGGGTAGGGCCTGGGTGGGATTGTGCTCGGTGCAGACTCGATGGGCCGAATGGCCTCTTTCTGTACTGTAGGGTTTCTATGATTTCTATGATTTTTACAGCAGCCAGTGATGCAAAAAGTGAGTATGCGCAGTCTGTCCCCAACGCTACTCTGTCACAACGGAATTCTCTGATAGGCAGTACTCTCTGGATTTTTGGAGAAATGGACTGGGAATACCAAGTCAGAAATGTGGAGCTGTGTCAGGGTGCAGAAAAGTACAGTGGTACTGTCAATCCAACAGTGTTTGCCATTTTGCAGAAGATCTGGACCCATGTCTTTTAGGCAACAACTGGAGACCACTGACTCATTCATAAATAGATATACACCGGAATTCTACTGCCCCGCTCACCACGGGAATCAGAGCGAGCGAGGGGCGGACAATAGGAATGTAATTGAATTCGGGCGGGATTTTCCAGTCTCAGGTTGAATGAGACCATAAATTCCCGCCCATAGAGACAAGGGACATGATTAGCACTTCATGGCAGCAGAGCTAGCTGACAGAATAATTCAGCTTTTGCTAACCAAATGGAAGGGTTTCAAAAATACATCTTGGACCAATCCTACCATTACATCGTGGAAGCACTATTGCAGATGCAAGTACAAAGCCATACTAATGGGTAAGCAGAGTCTATGGTCTATGTGTAATTTGTCCCCCATTAGCACAATAGCTAATGCAGGTGATGCAGCCTCACACATGCAATCAGAAAATGCCCAGCTTTTAACGCTGTATTGAAGGCACGTGGCACCAGAGGACATTGAGAATGTGAGTGCAGAAAATAAAGGCTGAAGCAAGTGGCTCAATGTCATGGGAAGCTCCAAACAGAGGGCAGGCAGTTATAACATTCTCATTAACAGCATAACCTAAACAACATTATGACAAGATCAATAAAATGTCTAACCAAGTTAGATGATAATGACCAGCACATCAACAAACAAAGTGAGCTGAAATGTAGCACGGTGAACATCAAAGAGCATAATAGCACACTGCAATCAACCAGAAGCTTTCACAACCATCCAGATACTATGTCCACAGGTGAGTGGACAGGATAATCTATATGCAAAACTGGATACTGGTGCAGCTGCAACCATCTTTCCACTTTGCACTAAAATATGTGTACCCACAGAAGCGGCAGTGGCGATTTGACCAAGCACAGCCAAACTTGTATGTAATGACTGTAAGTTCCACTCTTGGGATCCATTACACTCAAGTGTCACTACAGGTCGGCAAAGTCCTGCCCTTAAATCACCAATTGTGATATTGTCAAGACAATGAAAAGGATCACAGACCACAAGGAGACCATCAGAAACCCTGTAGTTACACTGGGAGGAGACTACACAACTCTGCAACATACACCATCATAGAAATCATAGAAACCCTACAGTACAGAAAGAGGCCATTCGGCCCATCGAGTATGCACCGACCGCAATCCCACCCAGGCTCTACTCCCATATATTTTACCCACTAATCCCTCTAATCTATGCATCCCAGGACACTAAGGGGCAATTTTAGCACAGCCAATCAACCTAACCTGCACATCTTTGGATTGTGGGAGGAAACCGGAGCTCCCGGAGGAAACCCATGCAGACACGAGGAGAATGTGCAAACTCCACACAGACAGTGACCCAAGCTGGGAATCGAACCCAGGTCCCCGGAGCTGTGAAGCAGCAGTGCTAACCACTGTGCGACCGTGCCGCCCACAACAGACTGAGGAGTTCAATGTGAATTAAGTATTTCCACGCGTTCAAATGTGCAAACTTCATCATATTGCAGATACAATGTGGAATTGCTGTTCAGCAGACCAGCGCAGATAAACCGTCCAGTCATTACTCGTGAATACTCCCAGGAGTACGTGATGCGTTACTCGAAAGGTGGAAAGGTGAATGATGCCTAAGATCGGCATTATTTACCCAACCTTCATATCAGACAGAAAGTTGGAGTACAACACCCAAGTGAAAGCACCTTGATTCCAGCAGAAATCATCGGAAATCCCCAGAACCAAGATCGTATCAAGTACGAATACCAAATGGCACGACAATGTGATGAAACGGATGGCAAATCAGAAAGGTACCACAAACAATGCACCTTGAATCAACATTCTGAATGAAACATACAGCAAACTCCAGCATAGATCACCGTAACTAAACGGATAGACGATCCGCTGATACATTTCAGGGACGTAAGTTTAATGCTCTGTGTAAATGTGCATTCAGATACAATGGGCAGAATTTTCCTGAACCTCGGCAGAGTGGCGCAGCAGGTGGGAAAAACAGTGAGAAAGCCACCAGCTCCAAAGGCTGCTCTCCCCGCCATATTGTTCAGCTCACTTGGTTTTCAAAGATTGGGGCACTGTTTTTAAAGGCGCCTGATTCAAGAAATTATGAACAACCCCTTCCACCGCCTGCAAGGTTGGCATGGACAATCAGAATAGGAAAGCCGACATAAACCCCTTTTGGGTCTCTTGTGGGATTTCCTGCTGCACTGCCAATCCCATCCCCTGAAAACAGGAATGCAAAATCCCCTTAATGTTATTTTGTTTTGTTGTCATGCAAATAGTTTGAACCTTAAAAGGTAAAGCTTTAGTTTAGAAAAAAGAGGATGTTGTGATTTTGTGTTCATATACTTTTAAGAACAAGTCTCTGAAACTGATGTCAATCATAACATATCGCGATAAGATCTGATGTATTGGTCCCTGACTTGCTATTTGACAAGCAGCAGGGTAGAGGTTAAATGTGTAGGATTTGTGTTCACATCAAACAGAAAAACCTAATACCTACTACTTTACAACTGTAATTTATTATATAAGGAGGCACCCAAACAAACAAGCAAAAATCTGAATTATGTCAAGAGTAAGGAGGATGACATTTGGTTAACGCTACAAAGGATAAGAAAACAATTGTCAGGTGTGGTGTAAAATGTGTTGCTGTTTTAATCAGGGCCAATTTCAAGCTCCCCGTGAAGATCAATTTCACTCAAGGTGTGGATCTCTTCAAAGATCGAAGTTGGGTTTGAGTGAATTCATCACTGTATTTCTCCCACTCAGCTCAGCACAAATTACCCTAACGACAATAAAGCGCAAATATTTCTAGTCTGACTTTTCAATTCATTTCAATTTTTGCATTCCAGCACTCATTAATTCATCCCCAGAAATCCCTTGATTTGATTTATTATTGTCACATGTATTAACATAGTGAAAAGTATTGTTTCTTGCGCGCTATAGAGATAAAGCATAGCGTTCATCGAGAAGGAAAGGAGACAGTGCAGGATGTAGTGTTACAGTCATAGCTAGTGTGTAGAGAAAGATCAACTTAATGCAAGGTAAGTTCAATCAAAACTCTGACAGCAGCAGGGAAGAAGCTGTTCTTGAGTCGGTTGGTACATGACCTCAGACTTTTGTATCTTTTTCCCGAAGGAAGAAGGTGGAAGAGAGAATGTCCGGGGTGCGTGGGGTCCTTAATTATGCTGGCTGCTTTGCCGAGGCAGTGGGAAGTGTAGACAGAATCAATGGATGGGAGGCTGGTTTGCGTGATGGATTGGGCTAATTTCAGGACCTTTCGTAGTTCCTTGCGGTCTTGGGCAGAGCAGGAGCCATACCAAGCTGTGATACAACCAGAAAGAATACTTTCTATGGTGCATCTGTAAAAGTTGATGAAAGTCATAGCTGACATGCCAAATTTCCTTAGTCTTCTGAGAAAGTAGAGGCATTGGTGGGCTTTCTTAATTATAGTGTCAGCATGGGAGGACCAGGACAAGTTGTTGGTGATCTGGACACGTAAAAACTTGAAGCTCTCGACCCTCTCTACTTAATCCCCGTTGATGTAGACAGGGGCATGTTCTCCTTTACCTTCCTGAAGTCGATGACAATCTCCTTCATTTTGTTGACATTGAGGGAGAGATTATTGTTGTTGCACCAGTTCACCAGATTCTCTATTTCATTCCTGTACTCTGTCTCATCATTGTTTGAGATCCGACCTACTATGGTGGTGTGAGCAAAATTGAAAATCGAATTGGAGGGGAAATTGGCCACAATTCATGGCCAAGAAGGTAGATGAGGGCAGTGCAGTTGATGTTGTCTACATGGACTTTAGCAAGGCCTTTGACAAGATACCGCATGGTAGGTTATTGCATAAGGTTAAATCTCACGGGATCCAGGGTGAGGTATCTAAATGGATATCAAATTGGCTTCTTGACAGAATGAGAGTTTTAACAACACCAGGTTAAAGTCCAACAGGTTTATTTGGTAGCAAATGCCATTACCAAATAAACCTGTCGGACTTTAACCTGTTGTTGTTAAAACTCTTACTGTGTTTACCCCAGTCCAACGCCAGCATCTCCACTTCTTGACAGAATCCAGAGGGTGGTTGCAGAGAATTGTGTTTCAAACTGGAGGCCTGTGACCAGTGGTGTGCCTCAGGGATCAGTACTGGGTTCACTGTTATTTGTCATTTATATGAACGATTTGGATGAGAATATAGGAGGCATGGTTAGTAAGTTTGCAGATGACACTAAGATTGGTGGCATAATGGACAGTGAAGAAAGTTAGCTCCAATTGCAACGGGATCTTGATCAATTGGGCCAGTGGGCCGACGAATGGCAGATGGAGTTTAATTTAGACAAATGCGAGGTGATGCATTTTGGTAGATTGAACCAGAGCAGGACTTACTCAGTTAATGGTAGGGCATTGGGGAGAGTTAAAGAACAAAGAGATCTAGGAGTACATGCTCATAGCTCCTTGAAAGTGGAGTCACAGGTGGACAGAGTGGTGAAGGTGGCATTTACCAACCACCGAAGTAAGACTAACTGGTCTACAATTACCAGGGTCATTTCTATTCCCTTTCTTAAACAGAGGAACAACATTCGCCATTCTCCAGTCCTCTGGCACCATCCCCGTGGACAGCGAGGACCCAAAGATCAAAGCCAAAGGCTCTGCAATCTCATCCCTTGCCTCCCAAAGAATCCTAGGATACATTTCATCAGGCCCAGAGGACTTATCGACCTTCAGTTTATTCAAAACTGCCAGGACATCCTCCCTCCGAACATCTATTTCCTCCAGCCTATTAGCCTGTAACACCTTCTCTTCCTCAAAAACATTGCCCCTCTCCTTGGTGAACACTGAAGAAAAGTATTCATTCATCACCTCGCCTATCTCTACTGACTCCATACACAAGTTCCCACTATTGTCCTTGACCTAACCTCACCCTGGTCATTCTTTTATTCCTCACATAAGAGTAAAAAGCCTTGGGGTTTTCCTTGTTCCGACCCGCCAAGGACTTCTCGTGTCCCCTCCTAGCTCTCCTAAACCCCTTTTTCAGCTCATTCCTTGCTAACTTGTAACCCTCAATCGAGCCATCTGAACCTTGTTTCCTCATCCCGACATAAGCTTCCCTCTTCCTTTTCACAAGACATTCCACCTCTTTCGTGAACCATGGTTCCCTCACTCGGCCATTTCCTCCCTGCCTGACAGGGACATACCTATCAAGGACATCCAGTATTTGTTCCTTGAAAAAGTTCCACTTTTCATCAGTTCCTTTCTCTGACAGTTTCTGTTCCCAACTTATGCCCCCTAATTCTTGCCTAATCGCAACATAATTACCTCTCCCCCAATTGTAAACCTTGCCCTGCCTTACGGCCCTATCCCTCTCCATTGCAATAACAAAAGACACCGAATTGTGGTCACTATCTCCAAAGTGCTCTCCCACAACCAAATCTAACACTTAGAACATAGAACATAGAACATTACAGCGCAGAACAGGCCCTTCGGCCCACGATGTTGCACCGACCAGTTAAAAAAAAACTGTGACCCTCCAACCTAAACCAATTTCTTTTCGTCCATGAACCTATCTACGGATCTCTTAAACGCCCCCAAACTAGGCGCATTTACTACTGATGCTGGCAGGGCATTCCAATCCCTCACCACCCTCTGGGTAAAGAACCTACCCCTGACATCGGTTCTATAACTACCCCCCCTCAATTTAAAGCCATGCCCCCTCGTGCTGGATTTCTCCATCAGAGGAAAAAGGCTATCACTATCCACCCTATCTAAACCTCTAATCATCTTATATGTTTCAATAAGATCCCCTCTTAGCCGCCGCCTTTCCAGCGAAAACAATCCCAAATCCCTCAGCCTCTCCTCATAGGATCTCCCCTCCATACCAGGCAACATCCTGGTAAACCTCCTCTGCACCCTCTCCAAAGCCTCCACATCCTTCCTGTAATGTGGGGACCAGAACTGCACACAGTACTCCAAGTGCGGCCGCACCAGAGTTGTGTACAGTTGCAACATAACGCTACGACTCCTAAATTCAATCCCCCTACCAATAAACGCCAAGACACCATATGCCTTCTTAACAACCTTATCTACTTGATTCCCAACTTTCAGGGATCTATGCACACATACACCTAGATCCCTCTGCTCCTCCACACTATTCAAAGTCCTCCCGTTAGCCCTATACTCAACACATCTGTTATTCCTACCAAAGTGAATTACCTCACACTTCTCCGCATTAAACTCCATCCGCCACCTCTCGGCCCAACTTTGCAACCTGTCTAAGTCTTCCTGCAAACTACGACACCCTTCCTCACTGTCTACCACACCACCGACTTTGGTGTCATCAGCAAATTTGCTAATCCACCCAACTATACCCTCATCCAGATCATTAATAAATATTACAAACAGCAGTGGCCCCAAAACAGATCCCTGAGGTACACCACTTGTAACCGCACTCCATGATGAATATTTACTATCAACCACCACCCTCTGTTTCCTATCCGCTAGCCAATTCCTGATCCAATTTCCTAGATCACCCCCAATCCCATACATCTGCATTTTCTGCAGAAGCCTACCATGGTGAACCTTATCAAACGCCTTACTAAAATCCATATATACCACGTCCACTGCCTTGCCCCCATCCACCTCCTTGGTCACTTTCTCAAAAAACTCAATAAGGTTAGTAAGGCACGACCTACCTGCCACAAAACCATGCTGACTATCACCTATCAATTCATTACTCTCCAAATAACTATAAATCCTATCCCTTATAATTTTTTCCAACATCTTGCCGACAACAGAAGTGAGACTCACCGGTCTATAATTCCCGGGGAAGTCTCTGTTCCCCTTCTTAAACAATGGGACAACATTCGCTAACCTCCAATCTTCTGGTACTATACCAGAGGCCAACGACGACCTGAAGATCAGAGCCAGAGGCTCTGCAATCACTTCTCTTGCCTCCCAGAGAATCCTTGGATAAATCCCATCCGGACCAGGGGATTTATCTATTTTCAGACCCTCCAGAATATCCTGCACATCCTCCTTATCAACTGTAATACTGTCTATTCTACTCCCTTGCAACCCAGTGTCCTCCTCAGCTATATTCATGTCCCCTTGCGTGAA
Source organism: Mustelus asterias (assembly GCF_964213995.1). Lineage (NCBI taxonomy): Eukaryota > Metazoa > Chordata > Chondrichthyes > Carcharhiniformes > Triakidae > Mustelus > Mustelus asterias. The sequence continues at coordinate 64,766,437 of NC_135802.1, read as the reverse complement.
CACCGAAGAGAACACTTGGCCCGGTTCATTTCCCAGTACCAAATCCAATGTGGCCTCACCTCTTGTCGGCCTATCCACATATTGTGTCAGGAAACCCTCCTGCACACACTGCACAAAAACTGCCCCATCCGAACTATTTGACCTACAAAGGTTCCAATCAATATTTGGAAAGTTAAAGTCCCCCATGACAACTACCCTGTGACCCCCACACATATCCATAATCTGCTTAGCAATTTCTTCCTCCACATCTCTATTACTATTTGGGGCCTATAGTAAACTGCTAACAACGTGACCGCTCCTTTCCTATTTCTAACCTCAGCCCATATTACCTCAGTGTGCAGATCCTCCTCGAAGTGCCTTTCTGCAGCCGTTAAACTATCTTTGATAAACAATGCCACTCCTCCACCTCTATTACCAGCTTCCCTACACTTAGTGAAACATCTATACCCCGGAACGTCCAACAACCATTCCTGTCCTTGTTCTACCCATGTCTCCGTAATGGCCACAACATCGTAGTCCCAAGTACCAATCCACACCCCAAGTTCATCTACCTTGTTCCGGATGCTCCTTGCATTGAAGTAGACACACTTCAACCCACCTTCCTGTCTACCGGTACCCACCCTTGACCCTGATACCTTCCCCAATACCTCACCACCCTCACTGACTTCTGGACTACAAATCCTTTTCCCACTCCCCTGACAAATTAGTTTAAACCCCCCTGAAGAGCCGTAACAAATTTTCCTCCTAGGATATTGGTGCCCCTCTGGTTCAGGTGCACCCCGTCCTGTTTGTACAGGTCCCACCTTCCCCAGAATGTGTTCTAATTATCCACGTATCTGAAGCCCTCCCTCCTACACCATCCCTGCAACCACATGTTTAACTGCACTCTCTCCCTGTTCCTCAACTCGCTATCACGTGGCACCGGCAACGTACCAGAGATGACCACATGTTTTGTCTTGGCTCTCAGCTTCCAGCCCAGCTCCAGAAATTCCTGCTTTAAATCCCCGTCCCTTCTCTTACCTATGTCATTAGTACCAATGTGTACCACGACTTGTGACTGTTTCCCCTCCCCCTTCAGAATCCGGAAAACACGGTCTGAGACGTCACGGACCTTGGCATCCGGTAGGCAACATACCATCCGTGAGTCTCTTTTGCTGCCACAGAACCTCCTATCTATCCCTCTAACTAACGAGTCCCCAATAACTATTGCCCTCCCGCTCTGCCCCTTACCCTCCCAAGCCACAGAGACGGACACAGTGCTGGAGATCCTCTCACTGCGGCTCACCACTGGTATGTCATCCCCCTCAACCGTGTCCAAAGCGGAATACTTGTTGCTAAGGGGAACGACCACCGGGGATCCCTGCACGGACTGCTTCCTCCCAGCCCCTCTCACCGTCACCCATCTGTTTTCATTAATAGATAGACTGGGACTTTTTTCTCTGGAGCGTAGGAGGCTGAGAGGTGATCTCATAGAAGTCTATAAAATAATGAGGGGCATAGATCAGATAGATAGTCATTATCTTTTCCCAAAGGTAGGGGAGTCTGAAACTAGAGGGCATAGGTTTAAGGTGAGAGGGAAGAGTTACAAAAGTGTCCAGAGGGGCAATTGTTTTACACAGAGGGTGGTGAGTGTCTGGAACAAGCTGCCAGAGGTAGTAGTAGAAGCGGGTACAATTTTGTCTTTTGAAAAGCACTTAAACAGTTACATGGGTACGATGGGTATAGAGGGATATGGGCCAAATGCGTGCAATTGGGATTAGCTTAGCGGTTTAAAAAAAGGGCGGCATGGGCAAGTTGGGCTGAAGGGCCTGTTTCCATGCTGTAAACCTCTATGACGCTATGACACAGTCAGAGATGTATAAGGAATAAAGTCAGGGGCTGAGAACACAGCCTTGTGGGGCACTGGTGTTGAGGATGATCATGGGGGAGGTGTTGTTGCCTACCCTTACTGGTTGTGGTCTGTGAGTTAGGAAGTTCAGGATCCAGTCACAAAGGGAGGTGCCGAGGCCCAGGCCACGGAGTTTGGAGATGAGTTTTATGGGAACAATGGTGTTGAAGGCAGAGCTGTAGTCAATAAATAGGAATCTGACATAGGTGTCCTTGTTATCTCGGTGTTCCAGGGTTGAGTGCAGGGCCAGGGAGATGGCGTCTGCTGTAGACCTGTTGTGGCGATAGGCAAACTGTAGTGGATCTGCGTAGTCCGGGAGGTTGGAATTGATTCGTGCCATGACTAGCCTTTCAAAGCACTTCATAATGATGGATGTCAGAGCCACCGGCCGATAGTCATTAACGCACGCTGCTTGGTTTTTCTTAGGTACCAGGACGATGGTCGTCTTCTTGAAGCAGATAGGGACCTCAGATTGTTGTTTCTCTCAAGCACTCAATCTGACCAAGTGATTTAAAACTCAAACTCTGTGTCACCTAATCAATATTTCTTACCTTATCTCTCTGATGCTTTTCAGCTCAAGAGACCAGGTTTTTATGGTCCCAAGGTAAGGCCAGAAAACAAAAGCTGCCAAGCAGGTTTTTTTTATTTCTTCATGGGACATAGGTGTCATTGGCTGGCCAGCATTTATTGCCCATCTCCAGTTGCCCTTGGAGGGCAATTGAGAGTCAACCACATTGCTGTGGCTCTGGAGTCACATGTAGGCCAGACCAGGTAAGGACGGCAGATTTCCATCCCTAAATGACATTAGTGAACCAGATGGGTTTTTCTGACAATCGACAATGGTTCATGGTCGTCAGTAGATTCTTAATTCCAGATATTTTTGATTGAATTCAAATTCCACCATCTGCCATGGTGGGGTTTGAACCCAGGTCTCCAGAGCATTAGTTGAGTTTCTGGATGAACAGTCTAGCGATAATACCAATAGGCCATTGCCTCCCAAGAAATCCTGCCTCAGATTCTGCCTTAGGCTATTTTCATGAGAGCTGGGGAGGGAGTGGGTCACAAAACCACAGATCCAATGAAGGAAGTTACTGTCAGCCTTGTGGGTTGATTGAGAACCCATCCCTGGGAAATTAACTTAATATTCTGGGAGGCTGCCAGTGACTTTAACAGCTGTCGAATTTTACAGCAGCTGCTTGAAGGTGTGAACCATAGACTGGAGGCAGGAAGAGTTTAAAAGGCAAGTAAAATTAGTTTGCCTCCTTTATAGTTCATCATTAAATGCTATAGCATGAGTTGTATCTACGTTCATTAATGTGAGTCTTGACAGCGTTGTAATAGGAAGATATAACCAGCCATTAAACAATCAGTTTGCCATATTGTTACTGCTGTCAGCTGCCATGTAAAAGATCAACAATGCAAATGTGGAAAAGCCTTCCGATGAGTTAAAAAGGTTAATCGAATAGAAAAAAGGTAGAGTACATTTCATCTCATTTTATAGAGTCGCCAAGTACGATAGAACATAGAACAGTACAGCACAGAACAGGCCCTTCGGCCCATGATGTTGTGCCGAGCTTTATCTGAAACCAAGATCAAGCTATCCCACTCCCTATCATCCTGGTGTGCTCCATGTGCCTATCCAATAACCGCTTAAATGTTCCTAAAGTGTCTGACTCCACTATCACTGCAGGCAGTCCATTCCACACCCCAACCACTCTCTGTGTAAAGAACCTACCTCTGATATCCTTCCTATATCTCCCACCACGAACCCTATAGTTATGCCCCCTTGTAATAGCTCCATCCACCCGAGGAAATAGTCTTTGAACGTTCACTCTATCTATCCCCTTCATCATTTTATAAACCTCTATTAAGTCTCCCCTCAGCCTCCTCTGCTCCAGAGAGAACAGCCCTAGCTCCCTCAATCTTTCCTCATAAGACCTACCCTCCAAACCAGGCAGCATCCTGGTAAATCTCCTCTGCACTCTTTCCAGCGCTTCCACATCCTTCTTATAGTGAGGTGACCAGAACTGCACACAATATTCCAAATGTGGTCTCACCAAGGTCCTGTACAGTTGCAGCATAACCCCACGGCTCTTAAACTCCAACCCCCTGTTAAGAAAAGCTAACACACTAGAGGCCTTCTTCACAGCTCTATCCACTTGAGTGGCAACCTTTAGAGATCTGTGGATATGGACCCCAAGATCTCTCTGTTCCTCCACAGTCTTCAGAACACTACCTTTGACCCTGTAATCCACATTTAAATTAGTCCTACCAAAATGAATCACCTCACATTTATCAGGGTTAAACTCCATTTGCCATTTTTCAGCCCAGCTTTGCATCCTATCTATGTCTCTTTGCAGCCTACAACAGCCCTCCACCTCATCCACTACTCCACCAATCTGTAAATGCTTAATTTTTTCCCATTGCTTGTGTGTTTTCACCTCAAAGAGCTACTCAGGTACCTGTTCTAAGGTCAGTTTTCTCACTTGGCTACTCTTATGAGCTCTTGGTTGCAATCCAACTGCTTAATCATTTTACAAATGCTTGACTCTGTTTACACAATTGATTTGAAGAGCTTGTTTACTCTGAGTTTTTATGAGCTATTCAACAGGCTTCAACCTATGCGTTCTGTTCATAACATGGATAATAGGTGAGAGGGCAGTGAGGGTGAGGAGATGAGGGGTGTTAAAATTGATCAGAAGATTTAAATTTCTATAAATTGGGATGCCTTCCTGATATGGCTCAACTTTTGCTGCTGATTGTATTGGAAAAACCAGGCTGATGTTTTTTGGGAAGAGAAGTGGGCAGTTTAACCTGTCCGATTGAGGTTTTTGAAGGGGTAACCAAAAAGATAGATGAGGGCAGTGCAGTTGATGTTGTCTACATGGACTTTAGCAAGGCCTTTGAGAAGGTACCGCATGGTAGGTTGTTGCATAAGGTTAAATCTCACGGGATCCAGGGTGAGGTGGCTAAATGGTTACAAAATTGGCTTCATGACAGAAGCCAGAAGGTGGTTGTGGAGGGTTGTTGTTCAAACTGGAGGCCTGTGACCAGCAGTGTGCCTCAGGGATTGGTGCTGGGTCCACTGTTATTTGTCATTTATATTCATGATTTGGATGGGAATTTAGTAGGCATGGTTAGTAAGTTTGCAGATGACACCAAGATTGGTGGCATTGTGGACAGTGAAGAAGGTTATCTTGGATTGCAATGGGATCTTGATCAATTGGGCCAGTGGGCTGACGAATAGCAGATGGAGTTCAATTTAGAAAAATGCAAGATGATCCATTTTGGTAGATTGAACCAGGGCAGGTCTTACTCAATTAATGGTAGGGCTTTGGGGAGAGTTACAGAACAAAGAGATCTAGGGGTACAGGTTTATAGCTCCTTGAAAGTGGAGTCACAGGTGGACAGAGTGGTGAAAAAGGCATTCAGCATGCTTGGTTTCATCAGTCAGAACATTGAATACAGGAGTTGGGATGTCTTGTTGAAGTTGTACAAGGCATTGGTAAGGCCACACTTGGAATACTGTGTACAGTTCTGGTCACCCTATTATAGAAAGGATATTATTAAACAAGAAAGAGTGCAGAAGAGATTTACTAGGATGCTACCAGGACTTGATGGTTTGAGTTATAAGGAGAGGCTGGATAGACTGAGACTTTTTTCTCTGGAGCGTACAAGGGGTGATCTTATAGAGGTCTATAAATAATGAGGGACATAGATCAACTAGATAGTCAATGTCTTTTCCCAAAGGCAGAGGAGTCTAAAACTAGAGGGCATAGGTTTGAGGTGAGAGGGGAGAGATACAAAAGGGTCCAGAGGGGCAATTTTTTCACACAGAGGGTAGTGAGTGTCTGTAACAAGCTGCCAGAGGTAGTAGTAGAGGTGGGTACAATTTTGTCTTTTAAAAAGCATTTAGACAGTTACATGGGTATGATGGGTATAGAGGGATATGGGCCAAATGTGGGCAATTGGGACTAGCTTAAGGGTTTAAAAAAAAGGGCGGCATGGACAAGTTGGGCCAAAGGGCCTGTTTCCATGCTGTAAACCTCTATGACCCTATGATCTGGAAGCATCCCATTTCCATCCCAGCCTCAGGCTTGCCACTGGAAATGCTGGCCTGTCTCCTGGAAAATCCTGTTTCCCAGCAGCCTGACAAGAGCTGGGATTGTGGCAGCAGTATTCATCCCGCCTCCCAATTCCCAACCCCAGGATGGAAATCTGATCCATGGTGTCCTGCACTATGGGTCTTTCCACTCCATCTCGATTTCTACATAAAAGCAAGCTGACATACAGTATACACTGTCAGGCACCAACCTAAATCAATTCCTGAACTGTTTCCTTCTATTTCTAGGTAAAGCATTGTTCCTGCAGATTCCTGCGGTGCTGCAGCAGAAATGAAAAGTATTCTGTATCGCAACACACAGTGCAAGACCTTTTTTGTAATTTGAAACTCCCTGCTAACTAGGAAAGCTTACTGTGATGATAAATGCAGACATTATACCCGGGGACACATTCAAACTCTACATGGTGATTGATACTTCTGACTAACCTGACAGATGTACTTGTTGCAAATAAATCAGTCTTTTGTGCATTTTACCAGAAACGTAACAGGGATTCAGGCCATTTGCAAGGAACATCGATAAATAGATCCTGTGCCAAAAACTCCAGCAAGCTGGATAAATGGGGAGGTCTTTCAGGTGAACCTAATTATTCATTCTGTTTGGCAGACTGCTTTTTCCTGGACTTAGTATGATATTCTCATGCTTCATTGTGATGTTAGTGTGCTATTGCTATAGATATAATATATTATGTTTAAAGGGACTGTTTACAGATTCAGCTCTATTCTGCAGGCAGACGGTGTGTCTAGAAAAACACTTAACTCAGATGCTGGGAGAGCAAGATAATTATTCATTTTAGCCATGTAGGGTTTTACTAAGATAGAGCTAATGGACTTTAGTTTGCACAAAAAAGTTCCCCAGGGGTTTTCGATTAAGAATGGAATACAGGTTTAGGTAGGAAGGGTCGTGTGATGATGTGGTTGATGGAACGAGCCCGAGCAAAACAGGAATCAATGAGTACCAATGGGTATCAGAGGGCAAACTCTCCACTGGTTGAAGTCATACCTGGCACATAGGAAGATGGTTGTGGAGGGTCAGTCATCTCAGCTCCAGGACATCTCTGCAGGAGTCCCTCAGGATAGGGTCCCAAGACCCAACCAACTTCAGCTCCTCCATCAATGACCTTCCCTCCATCATAACGTCAGAAGTGAGGATGTTCGCAGATGATTGCACAATGTTCAGCACCATTTGTGACTCCTCAGATACCGAAGCAGTCCACGTTCAAATACAACAAGCTCTGGACAATATCCAGGTTTGAGCTGATAAGTGGCAAGTAAAATTCACGCCACACAAATGTCAGGCAATGACTATTACCAATAAGAGACACTAACCATCGCCCCTTGACATTCAATGGTGTCACCATCACTGATCACTGTCAACATCCTTGGGGTTACCATTGACCAGAAATTCAGCTGGACTTGCCACATAAAGTAAGAAGTTTAACAACACCAGGTTAAAGTCCAACAGGTTTATTTGGTAGCAAAAGCCACACAAGCTTTCGGAGCCCCAAGCTTGTGTGGCTTTTGCTACCAAATAAACCTGTTGGATTTTAACCTGGTGTTGTTAAACTTCTTACTGTGTTTACCCCAGTCCAACGCTGGCATCTCCACATCATGCTTGCCACATAAACACAGTGGCTACAAGAGCAGGTCAGAGGCTAGGAATACTGTGGCGAGTAGCTCACCTCCTGACTCTCCAAAGCCCATCCATCATCTACAAGGCACAAGTGATGGAATACTCCCTGCCTGCCAGGGTGGCTGCAGCTCCAACAACACTCAAGAAGCTTGACACCATCCAGGACAAAGCAGCCCACTTGATTGGCACCACATCCACAAAGGATATAAAAGAAACAAGAAAGGGAGTCATTGCACACTCCTTTCATATGTCCTTGAATCACACAATTATAAGCAGTTTTCAACCTGCAAACATTCCTTGGGAAACAGAAATTAAGCATTGATCGACCTGAAGGCTGTGTTATCAATCCGCACGAACTGGAGGATAAGATATTGCACATTATTCAATACCATGTTCCTGTCATAATAAAACATTGCGCCAACTGATTTATCGTGAACCACACCACGAGAGCCTGCTCGCATGCATAAAAGTCATGATCCACTTCATATTAAAATATTATGTCTACATACTTTCCTAATGGTAATTACTCAGTTGTCTATGATTAATAAATGTGGTTGAATAAAGAACGATGTGTATTTCCTTCAAACAGTAAGAAAATGACTTCTCCTTTTCATTTCAAAGTACAAATATAACCACCCTACATGTCAAAACAACAGAAAATTCAAATGCAAGCATTCTCAGCCTGTTCTGAAGAAAATGTACATGTGTGACACTCCTTCACACAAATAATCAACTGATCACAGGGGAACTGGTTGTTACCTTTAAATGAAGCAAACAGCATATCGGGACAATGCTTGTGCTTCTACATAATTAATAAAATAACACACGAAATAAATCATAGGAATCTTCACATGCTGCAAGTGAGTGCAAACAGCTAATTAAGACATTTTGTAAATAAACCTATTCAAAACCATTTTCAACTTCTCCAATGAAGTAAACATATTTCATCAGAATATTATTTTTTTACATTATAATAAATATACCCACTGCCAGTTTAGCTTCCAAATTTGGAGGTTATTGGGTCCTGGTAGTCAGGGAAGTCAATCATGGGGTGGAGGTGGTATAGGAAATGTTTCATTGTTAGAGGAGTGAGGTTGGAATGCTGTATTTCCTAAATGGTAAGAAATTAAAAATCGCAGATATACAAAGGGACCTAGGTGTCCTTCTCCACCAGTTACAAAGCTAACATGCTGGTGCAGAGAGCTATTAGGAAGGCTAATGGAATGTTAGCCTTTTTTGCAAGAAAATTTGAGTACAATAGTGAGGTTTTGCTTCAATTGTATAGAAACTTGGTTAGACTGCATCTGGAGTATTGTGCAGTTTGCAAAAAAGGCTAACATTCCATTAGCCTTCCTAATAGCTCGCTGCACCAGCATGTTAGCTGGAGAAGGACACCTAGGTCCTTTTGTATATCTATGATTTCTAATTTCTTACCATTTAGAAAATACAGCAGTTTGGGTCCCCTTCCCTTGGAAAGGATATTACTGGCATAGAGAGAATGAAACAGATGTTCACCAGATTTTTTCCAGGGATGGTGGGACTATCTTATAGAGATTGGACAAACTCTAATGTTTATAAGAATGAGAGGTGATCTCAAACCTACAACATACTTTAAGGGAATAGTTATGGTAGACGCAGGTAAGATATTTCCCTTGGTTGGGGAGTCAAGAAGTAAGGGGCACAATTTCAAAATAAGGGGGATGCCCCTTAAGACCGAGATGAAGAGAAATTTCTTTACACAGAGGGCTGTGAATCTTTGGAATTCTCTACCCAGAGGGCCATGGAAGCTCAGTCATTGAGTTAAGGTAGAGATTGATAGATTTCTGACTGACAATACTGTAAAGGGTTGTGGGAATAGTGCGTGTAAAAGTGTTCAAAATGTCTTGCAATGTCCGATCAACCATGATTGTATTGAATAGCAGAACTGGCTGGACAAGCTGAATGACCTACTTTTGTTCCTATGCTCCAAGGCTCAAAGCACAAGATGACTGAAATTACCTGGTGGAACTAGGGGGAAAACTTAATGGCTTGAGATGACATTTAAGCTGCAGTAGATAGGATTGTATGTCAGGCTGCATATGAGAAAATGTAGGTTGCATAGGTACCGGAACTCAAATTACTAATGCCCATTGCAATACTATGAGCTTCCTCTTTATATCACGGTATGCTTGTTCTTCTCAATCTTGTCAGCTGTGGTTCAATGGCTAACACTTGCCATTGAGCCACAAGGCGTGAACGCGAAAATCAAGGTTGACACATCAGTGCAATACCAAGGGAGTGCTACATTATTGGTGGTCCCATTGTTTGAATGAGACATTAAGCTCGAGGTCTGTCTGCAGGTTCCATCTGCCCTCTCGGGTAGACATAAAAGATCCCAGGACACTATTCCAACCGAGAGCAGGGAAGTTTGACCTGGCCAAAATTTATCCCTCATAAGCTAACGTTACAAAAACAGACTATCTGGTCATAATCACATTGCTGTATGTAGGAGCTTATGACAGGCAATTATGTTGCAGTATTTCCTACATTACAACAGTGACTATATTTCAGAAGTACTTCATTGGATGTGAAATGCTTTGAGATGAATGGTCATAAAAAACATTACATCTGCAAGTTTGTTTACATCTTTCATAGTTCAGCAGAACGCAGCAGTTATGAATATTTTAGAGACCCTTCCTGAAGCATCCTACCTGAAGTGTCAAAACCTCAGAATCTTTGCTTTAACACCTGTAGCACGCATATTCTGATGAGTTATGTGTTTAATAGTATTTTGGGGCTGACACCTGGGGCTGCAGAAAGTAGCCCTGGGGCTGAATTGTTGGGGGGGGGGGGGGGGGGGAGGGGAGAGGTGCAAACCGACTGACTTTAAAAAAGCCACCCCGCAGATAACATGCTGTGGGCAGCATTAACAAGCTGAATGTTGGGCTTCAGCCCCTCGGCAAAAGAAAATCCCTCTTTCAGGAGCTTCCAGCCAATTTGCTTGGTCACCACTTCTTGTAGTCCGAGCAGCACCAGAAATAGTAAGTAAAGTCATCATAGAATCATAGAATCCTACAGCACAGAAAGAGGCCATTCGGCCCATCGAGTCTGCACCAACCACAATCCCACCCAGGCCCTATCCCCATATCCCTACATAGTTACCCACTAATCCCTCTAACCTTTGCATCCCGGGACACTAAGGGGCAATTTAGAATGGCCAATCAACCTAGCCCGCACATCTTTGGACTGTGGGCGGAAACCGGAGCACCCGGAGGAAACCCACGCAGACACAGGGAGAATGTGCAAACTCCACATAGACAGTGACCTGAGCCAGGATTCGAACCCAGGTCCCTGGAGCTGTGAAGCAACAGTGCTAACCACTGTGCTACCATGCCGCCCCGTGCTGGGACTGAGCAAGTTTCATGGACACTGGGCAAGGTGAGTTCTTGGTTTCTTGGGCAAGGAGGATTCAGACATCCTCAGGAGAGGGGGGTAGGGGTATGTGGAGGGAGTGCAGGGGAGTGTGAAGGGAATGGGGAGTTCAGGTTTTGGAGGCGAGGTGGGGAGGCGCAAGGGGGGGGGGATATAATCTTAGGGGGAGTACCCTGATGCCCTTCAAGAGGTACCTCCCTTTGTTCCTAACCTTTCACCACTCTTGCCCACTTGCCCAGTGTATTATGGCAGTGGAGGTGGCTGGGAACCTTAATTACCATTTTATTGGGCAATTAAGGTTATCAATAGGCCTTCTGGCAGGTGGCCAAGCGAGCAACTTATGCACCACCTGTATTATGGGGACTGGGTTGGAGCTGGGCTGGAAGACAACCCAACCTGTAGTAAGTGCCCCACTGTCGACAACATAGTCACCAGGGTGGTGTGGGGGGGGGGGGGGGGGGGTGGATTCTACCCCCCCCCCCCACCCCAAAAATCTCCCAGTAGCCATCCTGAATACTTCTACAGAGAGCTGTAAGGCTGTGGAATTAACATCCAGTGCCTAAGGCAGAAACAATGATGGAATTAAAGATTAGTTGAATATGTAGATGAAAAAAGTTAAAGGGATATGGAAACAGAGCAGGTAAATGAGAACTGTTTGATTACCTGAGGGGTAAACACCAACAGACTGATTGGATCAAATATTCTGATTTTGACATATTTCCAGGACATCAGTTATTTTGCTTTCAATCAGATGCCGTTTGAGCATTAATCAAATTATCTGTTGATATGGACAATGGAGTTAAAGTTGGGGAACATAGGTGCCACGCATCATTCCATACTTTTGACAATTTATGCAACCTAATAAAATTCTGTGCTCTGCCTACTTCATGTTTTCTTTCCACATGGGAAGTGATGAAGATGCTGTTTCTTGCAAATATGTTGTCTGCCATCCACCTGATATATTGTTTTGTTGCCTGACCAAGAATTGTTTTCAAAATTTGTATCGGTGTTTCAAATGTCTCCGTGGCCTTATCTCTCCTATCTCTGTAATCTCTTCCAATCTGACAACCACACACTGCCACACTGTGTTTCCAGTGCGGAGGCCCCTAAATTTGACATTTCCCCCCTAAATCTCTCTGCCTCTCTCTCTCCTCCTTTCAGGCGATCCTTAAAACCAACCTCTTTGAAGAAGTTTTGATCATTTGTCAACATTTGTTTGATAACATTTCTGTGAAACACCTTGAGATGTTTTACTATATTATAAGTACTATAAAAATGCAAGCTGCTGTTGTTACCGATGTTGTTCTACTGATCAAAATAACTTGTAATCCAGTGTAAAGGAGGATAGTGGCCTTGGTAAAAGGAAGAGCTGTTCGATTTTCTTAAATTCAATGTGCTGTAATTTAGAATGATGGATCGGTGCTGTGAATTTATCTTTAAGAAGAGTTGATGGTTGCCTTACCCATTTATCAATCATCATCTCCTAATGATAGCATCACTGTCAATTGTTAACATAAATTTCAGTGATTTATAGTTTGTTGCTATTTACATGGATACCTGACTTGTCCTCTTATAATGAAGAATGCTGTCGTACATTCTCTTTTTCTGTATTTTGTAGGAATTCTTTAATTAAATGTAATCCTTTTGTGAGTTCATTCCCCTACTCCCAAATTACCAATAAATCATAATTCTTAGTCATATCAGAATATATAAATTAAATTCCTCCAACAAGGATTAATCCACTGCAACAGCGCTGGGATACTGAAATGCTCATTAATGATTTCCAGCTTGCAGTTCCTTTCTTTACTTTCAATACCCACTCACATTTGATGAGTTGTGGCCCTGTGGTAGCTAATAGATTCATGGGCAATCCAGACATCAGCAATCTCAACCTTTTGCAATGCCTTATAGCAGCATGATATGTTCCTCAAACTTCCTGCATGGTGATTGTATTGTAAAATCTTTTGAATGGTAGAATTATTGAAAAGGTTGCGACAGACTCCCAGCCCCTTGAGATGACGGAAGGCAAGTGAGTGTCTTTTTCAACATAAAGACTTCCTAGGGGTAGCAGCCCTTTAAGAAATTTTTAAAAATACAGTATCCATATTATTCTGAACAACCAGACTGTGACAATTCTTTGTGCAAGATAATAATAAGATAAAATATGCTACATGAGAAAGGGAAGAAATAGCTTCCAGGCTGTTTTAGCCCTGAGCATAGCCTTATGCAATCTATTATTACTTCCACCAAAGACAGATTGAGAGTCGGAATCACACAGGGAGTGGATGTACTCATTTACCAGCTTTGCCTTAAGACTAGAATAAGATGGGTCTTGAAAATCTGAGGCAAGCCGTGAGAAAAATCAAATCATAGTTCCAGCAATGACTGCCATATTATTATTCTGAAAGGCAACCTCTCTGTCCAATTACTATAGATTCTATTATCAACAAGAGTCAGTTTTATTCACTATTAATTTAATTGTATTATATAAAGTTAGACTGTTCCTGCTGGCAACCAATTATTTATGATTATTCTAAAATTAAAAATCTTCTCTCTGGCACCAGCTCCTGTGCGAATCTTACACCTACTCCTGCGGTTACAGAGGAGAGTTTGGCAGCAGTTATTTCTAACTCTTTTACAAAACTTTTGTATACAGTTATGGAATGATCATCATTAAGATGAAAACATTTAATTTTACAAATAGTAAGATGAGTCAGATTAGAATTATAAGGAGAGACCAATGTATCTCACCAAGCAACCTTCTCATGTTCTAATGGATGCTGTAACATTCCTGTTTTTGTACTTGATAAAGCTCAGTAATCAAAGCTGTGGTTTAGAACACATCCTGGGATATAGCTAACAGGTGGTACATCCGTGCCCAACATTTTGAAATACATAACCATCATAGAATCCCTACAGTGCAAAAGGAGGCCATTCGGACTCCACACCGGCCACAATCCCACCCAGGCCCTATTTCCATAACCCCACATATTTACCCTGTTAATCCCCTGACACTTGGGTCAATTTAGTATGGCCAATCAACCTAACCTGCACATCTTTGGACTGTGGGAGGAAACCAAAGCACCCAGAGGATACCCACACAGACAGGGGGATAATGTGCAAACTCCACACAGACAGTGACCCAAGGCTGGCATTGAACCCGTCCCTGGCGCTGTGAGGCAGCAGTGCTAACTACTGTGCCACCATGCCGCCCCAACTTCAATAATATTGAAGACCAATGAAGAATGTTAAGGGATAGTGTTATGAACATAACTGAAATGTCCTAAGATTTTGTATTATATTTTTTGAGGTATGTAAGAAGTTTTGAATTCATGGAAAAACAGTCTGTCACCATGCTTGATAGTGTTACTATTGGTGGCAGTATGAGATACACGCATCTGTTACTGCAATTCCTTGTCTTCTCAACTGTCCAGGATTAGATGGCGGTGGCCATTAAGCCCAACTGATCTTAAGCAGTCATCTTCATAGGCTCAGAAAATGATGCCCCCCTCCCACATATTTCTATGTGAAATTATTTTATTCTGATAGTTTTTTTTAAATGACAATCCATTATTCATGCAATTCATTACCATTACTGATACTAGCCTTCAATTCAAGATTTTATTAATCAAATTTAAATTCCACTAGCTCCCAAGGTGGGAATTGAACTTGGTTCCTAGGCATAAACATGGGTTTCAGGATTGCTAGCCCATTGGCATTATTATACCATCATCTCCCTACATGGTATATTGTAGATAAATATTATGATTAAAACACAAAAGACTACTATCATTACAGAAAGACTCAAACAAAAGCAAATTCTGCAACAAGAGCTATTTCCAGGTCATGCTTTTCACCTGTGATATTCTTGTATAATTAGGCAGTAGTTGCCAACAAAACCTGACCTGGATCTATGTGTAAACAGGCCCTTTAGAGAGGCAACAAAATCCTATTCCTAACAGCGATGGATTTGAGCTTCCTGTGTATGTTTACAACAAAAGCTTTCTTTGAACATTTATTGAGACCAGTACTTCTTGGAATAGAATGGTTTCTGCTTGGGAGGAGATGGGAATTGGGGATGGATAAAACTTGATAATATTGTCTACAACATTGTCATTAACAATGGGTAGTAAAGGAAAAAATGCATTTTGTATGAAAGTAGAACATTAGAAGTTTAACACAGAATTTAGATGATGGGTAATTTACAGAGAACAGAAAGTTTAAAGCTCATTAATTTGATTTTCCAGTGAAATGTCATTTTAAAGGTCAGGTATGTTAAGTGAATACAATAATTGTGGTACATGCTGCTCTTGTCATTTAAATTCAAACCATTATCTTGCAATTGTGCCTTCGTCTATATATGCTGTGTTTGTGAAACCTACCTCTTGTGATTTCAAATAGACCTGTTGGACTTTAACCTGGTGTTGTGAGACTTCTTACTATCTGGTTATTAATATTGGTATTTAGCTCATTTGAATGTCTACATCTTACTTTCTTTAGAAAATACAAGAATTCATCAAAGTTTGCAACTTTGTGAATTAGCTAAAAAAATAATATGAATACTCAGCCACTATGACAAAATATAGCCTGAATTTTATGGGTAGTCCATGTGGATCTGTAAATTAGTGCACTGTGCTATTGGCCACAGACACTCTGCCAGCCTGCCTGTTCCCATCCCATCATGATTTTATAGGTGGAATGGGAGGCATTGGGTGGGCCACCTGCCATGACCCAATTGAGGCCCTTAAGTTAGGAATCAATGAGCAATTAATGGCCCATTTTTTGAGTTAATTGTAATCTTTGGAACTCAACCAAGCATTCATAATGACATATTAAGAAGTCTCACAACACCAGGTTAAAGTTCAACAGGTTTATTTGGTAGCACAAGCATTTGGAGCACTGCTTCTTCACCAGGTGAGTGAAGAGTTGAGTTCACAAACAGGTCAGATATAGGCACAGACTCAATTTACAAGATAATGGTTGGAATGCGAGTCTCAACAGGTAATCAGGTTTTTACAGGTACAGATAATGCGAGTGGAGAAAGGGTAAGCACAGGTTCAAGAGATGTAAATTGTCTCAAGCCAGGACAGTTAGTCACAAGAGTATGTACTGTGTACCTGGTGGATGGTGTTCTCACGTGAGATGATGGCATCCGTGATGATGGTCTGGCACGTCTTGCAGAGGTTGCCGTGGCAGGATTGTGCGGTGTTGTGGTCACTGTTCTCCTGAAGGCTGGGTAGTTTGCTGCGGACAATGGTCTGTTTGATGTTGCGTGGTCGTATGAAGGCAAGTAGTATAGTCTGTGTTACAGGTTGACCTGAGTTGGTTCATGATCTGTAGTCCGTTTGGTGTCTTAGCTGCTTACATCTTTGTAGAAACTTGATATGTGTGTCAATATGCACGATCTTCTTGGAGATCCTCTCCACTTTGAGCCAGCAATTTGCAGTGTTGGTGGTAGCCGTGGTGTGGTGATGCCGGCGTTGGACTGGGCACAGTAAAAAGTCTCACAACACCAGGTTACAGTCCAACAGGTTTATTTGGTAGCACAACTCTTCACTCACCTGATGAAGGAGCAGCGCTCCAAAAGCTTGTGTAACCAAATAAACCTGTTGGGACTTTAACCTGGTGTTGTGAGACTTCTGACTGTGCCTACCCCAGTCCAACGTCGGCATCTCCACATCATAATGACATATGATATCCCTTTGAGAAATGTCAACAAGGAGCTTTATTAAACTTGTCTGTGCCAATGCTACTTTTCTTCTGACCTACACTTGTCAATCAAAGCAGTTTGGCAGAAGTGTGATTTTTAAATTCTCACTGACATTGCAGCCCATTTTTTAAGTTTAGAGAGAGGGGCATTTAAAAAAAATTCAGACCATGACAGTTATACAGACCTTACCCATCCTTCCAGAGTGCCAGTTAAGGCCCTTAGCTCATCTCGAGGTATGTTTGAATTCAGCACTGACAAACACTAACAAAGAATGATCTGAATTATTTATATAGGTTATAGAATTTGATTGCACTGAGGGGAATTTATTTCAGAGAGTGGCATGGATTTTTTGTGATGGGCAAAATACTGTTTTTCACTCAACAGTTTGCTACAAATTGCATTTATTTGATTGGCACAATACTGAGATGAATTCCCCCTTTCAACCCATTACAAATCATGACTTCTTCCTCAGCCATGGTGACAAGTGACTTAAATCTACCTTATGACAAGAAGCTGTTTTATAATTTAATCTAGGAATACAGTTTTGCTGCTGTGTGCCACAGGAGATTAAACTGAAAATAACAAGCCATGCCACAAATCCAATTTCATTTCAGACAAAATCATAAAACAGCTTCAGTTTAAACCTTTGCATTGTTAATTCCCTCAATCACAAAGAATACGTTAAGTGAACATGGTATATTTTCCAACTGCTTAAATAATTCAAAATGATATGAGATGTATATTTCCATTTGTATTTCTATATTTGGATTTGGTGCAGAACGTACAGAAGCTCAATAACTTCAATACTAAGGATGATAGTTCGATGAAAAATACCAGAGCCCAAATCTTGCAATGTCCAAAGTAGCAAAGTCTGGTTTCAAGTCCATGGTACACATTGGGACTTTACAGAAGTCTTCGCATATATATGCATGCATGCTAACTGCAGGGAACGTTTATACTTCCGATGGACTGATTTGTGCTGCCTGGGACCCTCTGCAAATGTCTCCAACACTGAGCTCAGGGTCAGTTATTTGAGCCAGATACATGGTGTTTATCGAGATTCTTATCCAGGAAATGTTATGCTTGTTAATAGAATCTCTACAGTGTAGAAGGAGGCCCTTTGACCCATTGAATCTGCACCGACTGTCTGACAGTATTTTATGATGTGGAGATGCCGGCGTTGGAATCGGTTGCATTCTTGCATCCTCCGGAATCGGTTGCATTCTTGGACACGCGCATCTCCATTAAGGACGGTCACCTCAGCACCTCACTGTACCGCAAGCCCACGGATAACCTCACGACAGTATTTTACCCAGGACCTCTCCCCGTCATCCCACAAACTTACCAGTGTTAATCCATCTAACCTACACATCTTTAGACTGTGGGAGGAAACCAGAGCACCTGGAGGATACCCACACAGACAGAGAGAGAACGTGCAAACTCTACACTAATACCTGATCTAACGCCAAGGTTATACTGTGTACCCAGCGTAGCTGAACTGAGCACCACAACCGGCCCCAATAATCAACCGCCTGACCTGACCCAACCACCATCCTGTGACCCAACCTGACACCTCACCAACGACCCTCACAACCTGACTCAACTACACACCTACCCTCCTCAGACCGAACCATCCCAGCCCCATCTCAAACTTGGCCATCCTGACATGACTTGACCTCCCCCTGACCCAACCATTCCCCCGATTCAACTGTCCACCCGATCCAACAACCCATCACTCACTCACTCGCCCCCTGCCTCAGACATTCACCAGCAGGGAGAATGTTCAACCTACAAGCCTCCAGGCCAGAACCAAGACCACCCAACATCGGTCACTGAGCTGTAGTACGCAGACGAGGTGTTATGTGTGTGCACACTCAAAGGCTGAGCTACAAACCATCATTAACGCATAACTAAGGCATATGAGAGAATGGGCCTCAGACTAAATATTTGATTTGATTTATTACTGTCACATGTATTAACATACAGTGAAAAGTATTGTTTCTTGCACGGAATACAGACAAAACATACCGTTCATAGAGAAGGAAAAGAGAGAGCGCAGAATGAAATGTTACAGTCATAGCTAGGGCATAGAGAAAGATCAACTTAATGCAAGGTAAGTCCATTCAAAATTCTGACAGCAGCAGGGAAGAAGCTGTTCTTGAGTCGGTTGGTACGTGACCTCAGACTTTTGTATCTTTTTCCCAAAGGAAGAAGATGGAAGAGAGAATGTCTGGGGTGCCTGGGGTCCTTAATTATGTTGGCTGCTTTGCCGAGACAGCGGGAAGTGTAGACAGAGTCAATGGATGGGAGACTGGTTTGTGTGATGGATTGGGCTACATTCACGACCTTTTGTAGTTCCTTGTGGTCTTGGGCAGAGCAGGAGCCATACCAAGCTGTGATACAACCAGAAAGAATGCTTTCTATGGTGCATCTGCAAAAGTTGGTGAGAGTCGTAGCTGACATGCCAAATTTCCTTAGTCTTCTGAGAAAGTAGAGTTGGTGGGCTTTCTTAACTATAGTGTCAGCATGGGGGGACCAGGACAGGTTGTTGGTGATCTGGACACCTAAAAACTTGAAGCTCTTTCTACTTCGTCCCCATTGATGTAGACAGGGACATGTTCTCCTTTACACTTCCTAAAGTCGATGATAATCTCCTTCATTTTGTTGACATTGAGGGAGAGATTATTGTTGCCGCACCAGTTCACCAGATTCTCTATCTTATTCCTGTGCTCTGTCTCGTCATTGTTTGAGATCCGGCCCACTACGGTGGTGTCGTCAGCAAACTTGAAAATCGTATTGGAGGGGAATTTGGCCGCATAGTCATAGGTGTATAAGGAGTATAGTAGGGGGCTGAGAACCTGTGGGGCACCGGTGTTGAGGATGATCGTGAAGGAGGTGTTGTTGCCTATCCTTACTGATTGTAGTCTATGAGTTAGGAAGTTCAAGATTCAGTCGCAGAGGGAGGTGCCGAGGCCCAGGCCACAGAGTTTGGAGATGAGTTTTGTGGGAATAATGGTGTTGAAGGCTGAGCTGTAGTCAACAAATAGGAGTCTGACATAGATGTCCTTGTTACCTAGGTGTTCCAGGGTTGAGTGCAAGACCAGGGAAATGGCGTCTGCTGTGGACCTGTTGCGACGGTAGGCAAACTGTAGTTGATCCAGGTAGTCCGGGAGGCTTGAATTGATTCGTGCCATGACTAACCTTTCGAAGCACTTCATAATGATGGATGTCGGAGCCACCGGCTAATAGTCATTAAGGCACACTGCTTGGTTTTTCTTAGGTACCAGGATGATGGTCGTCTTCTTGAAGCAGATAGGGACCTCAGACTGTTGTAAAGAGAGGTTGAAGATGTCTGTGAATACCTCCGCCAGCTGATCCACGCAGGATCTGATTGCACGTCCGGATACCCCATCCAGGCCAGCTGCTTTCCAGGAAATATCCAGGAAACAAAGGTTCTCTACCAGCCCACTCCTGCTACACAAAACTGCCCCCGACCATCAAGATCCATGGTGAGCCCCTGGACAACTTGAATCATTTCCAATACCTCAGAAGCTTCCTCTCAACGCAGGCAGACATCATGATGAAATCCAGCATCGACACCAATGTACCAGTGCAGTTTTTGGACACCTGAGGAATAGAATGTTTGAAGCCCAAGACTTCAAATCCAGCACCAAGCTCATGGTCTCAGAGCAGCCATGGTGTCCGCTCTCCTGCATGCATCGGAAACATGGACAATGTACAGCAGACACCTCAAATCCCTGGAGAGATATCACCAATATTGCCTCCACAAAATCCTGCAAATCCACTGGCAGGATAGGTGTACCATTGTGAGCGTCCTCTCCCAGGTCGATATCCCCAGCATCGAGGCACTGGTAACACTCGAGCAGCTGCAACGGGCAGGCCAGATTGTTCGTGTGCCTGACACAAGACCCCCATAGCAAGTGCTCTACTCCGACCTCTGCAGTGGTAGCTAGGAGTTCAGAGGAAATGCTACAAGGACATTCTGAAAACCTGCCAAAACAAATGCAACATCCTCATTGACACATGAGAATTACTTGCTCCCGAACGCACACACTGGAGAAGAAACATCCACAAAGTCGCTAATCACCACGAGTATCACCAGGTAAAGTATGCAGAGACCAATTGTAAATGGTGGAAAGAGAGCATAAAATCCAGCGCGTCCCACCTACCCACCTCATCAAACACCACCTGCCAAACCTTTGGCAGCATCTGTGGCTCCAGGACTGGACTATTCAGCCACCGCACAACCCACCTTCCCAGAATGGAAGTAAGTCATCCTCGGTCCTGAGGGACTGCCAAAGAAGAAGACATTCACTAACTCACACTCACTCCTTAAAAACTTGAGACCTTTAAAAACTTGCCTGAGGACAGCAGCAAATGCTGTAAAAGGGAGTATGTCCGCTTCTTCCTTCAGTATTGCAATACTTTAGTAGTTACATAAAAGTTCATAACTCAGCAAAAAGGAACGAGCAAGGAGTATTTTTTAATTCCAATCATGAGAAACTGGCTATCTTCCCTGCTTATTTTCAAGTATAAATTTCTTCTTGCTGTGACAATTTAGATTCACACTTCAAGTTATTCTCTTATTAAAATATTACCATTCAGAATGCTAAATTTCTGGGATCTGTCCTTTCTGCATATGCAGAATGATGTTTTGGAAATCATGGCAGAAATAAATGTGCCTCCTTGGTTTATAGATTGCTGTTGACAACTAGAGGTTAGTTACCATCAGCAGACCAGTAATCTTTATTTAATATATTTATTCCAATGATGTTAAGGTTGTCTTATAGGCTTTCAAGAATATAAAATTAAATTCAAAATGCAAACTATAAACTAGAAATATGGATTTTCAAAATAAGAATGTTATTTTTACACTTATTTCTACAGCTTACCAAGCAGAGAATTACTTGATAAGGCTTTCAGTGAAGCTTCATCCGCAGAAAAGATTTTAAAAATTCAAGTCATGCCTTGCCTTCATCCTCCCTGTTTGATGATTTCTTGATCAACAGAGGAGAATCCTTTGATGACAGTTTAGTAGGTCCATAACATAAAAATTCCCTCAAATGTTCTAAAGTCTTGTATGTGATTTATTTCCATTCTAATGGACTTAGTTTCTTGCCAGTCTAAATAAGCTTCCCTCTTACTTCATTCATTTGATATCTTAATTTCCAAAGCTGAAAATTAGGATACAAGGGTGGAATTGTCCTATCTGGAACTAAGTCCCAGGGGGGCGGGGGGGGGGGGGGGGGGGGTAAGAGAGAGAGGAGGAAAGAGAGAAACCATGCCATTTCTTCCATTCCCAGCATAATTAATTATGCATCCAGAGGTTTAACACCATCTTCTCTGGTGAGGTGGACTTGATGGCACATATCCCACTGTAATATCTGGGTGCCATATTTAAAATGTGCGCAACATCACTGACTCACAGTTGAAGAAAGAAGATGGACCTGCTGAAGAAAGAAGATGGATCTCCAGGAACACGCTGAGGCTGGAAGATGGACCCTCTTGATGATACTGAAACTGGAAGATGCACCTGATAGATGTTTCTCCCACCCACAGATGTGGTGTTCCAGGGTTAAGAGTCACTAAAGGCCTTCATCCCAAACTTCAGTGACAGCCCCAGGCCTCTAGGTTGTTGGGGAGATTCTGGTTGGAGCTCCAATTGCATCCCGTTAGCAGCATGCAAATCAGTATCACCTTTACCTCCAGTGGGATTCCTGATCCACTATGATGGGCAGCATCGGAAGATCCTGCTGTAAATTCACACTGGTGTGAAACCAAATTTTGGGTCTCGCACTGAATTCTCAATCCTCCGCCTACCATTGATCATGCTGGCAAGGGCATGGGAGAATTCTGCCCCTTAGAGAAGGAACTCTGCCGTCATCTGCTGCCTTACCTGGTCTGGCCTACACATGACTCCAGAGCCACAGCAATGTGGTTGACTCTTAACCACCCTCAAGCTGGGCAATAAATGCTGGCCCAGCTAGCAGCATCAATATCCCAAGAATGTGTTTTTAAAAGTCTGTAATTTAGCCCAGCAATTCATCCCAGGATACCTGACTTGCCGCTGTGTGCCCAGAATTTATTTTGAAGTGACAGTTAATGTTGTTTGGTTTTTTCCAATTTACTTACATTGATGGTATGTTAATTAGTATTACTATGAATTTTTAACATAGATTTAATACTGCATTATGTACATACACATTATTGTATAACCTTTCAGAATACAGCAACCGCTACAGTACAATTTATCATGCTCCAAACTTTAGCACTCTTTCCCTTTGTTTCTTTTTTAAACTAAAATCTTTCTTTAATGTTTATGTCCAGATCAGAAGCAACTTACGCGTAAACTAAAACTGTGGTGCACAATGAGAGATTAGTAGCAAACAATCATTACTGAGTAGGGAATCACCAAATTTAACAGGTAGTACAAGGCAAGATTGCTAGTTAAGTGTCATGACTAAAATTTTCCAACATTGTTGGGCTTATTAGTAATGGTCTCGATTTAAGTTATAAATCCAAATTAATCACTAGCAACTGCAGTGACTTCTTGCATGTCAGCAGTAAACATATCAAGTGAAATAAGGGATCTCCTATTTAATACAGAAACGAAGAGGAATTTCTTCTCTCGGAAGGTAATTCATCTTTGGAATTCTCCACCCCAGAAAA
Organism: Mustelus asterias; assembly: GCF_964213995.1. NCBI lineage: Eukaryota > Metazoa > Chordata > Chondrichthyes > Carcharhiniformes > Triakidae > Mustelus > Mustelus asterias. Next base: position 64,742,985 of record NC_135802.1, on the reverse strand, counting down.
CAGTGGAGGCCAAAGTCTTCAAATACATTCAAAGTTGAGTTGACTGATTCTTGATTTGCAAAGAGTGTCAAAGGTTAAGAGAAGCAGGCAGAAAAACAGAGTTCAGGCGAAAATCAGATCTGCCATGACCTTATTGATTACCGAAGCAAAATCGAGGGGGGTTCCTGCTCCTATTTTTTATGTTCATCCAAATGCCACCTGATGCAGCCATTGCCACGAGTGTGTGGATGTGCCATGGATGGCATTTTACAGGCAAAACAACACCCATAGCATTAGAAAAAACAGGTACTGTGCATTTGAATTCTATGGTCTGTGACTCCTAATGTTGAACTTCAACTTTCAGTTTTGAAATCCTGAACAATAGTCAAAGAAAATATTGCAATTTGTCTGAATCTTTTACACGGAGTAAGTTTTTTTAAGCTTTTTAGTTCCATGCTATTGCTGAAAGTTTCTAATACAACTGAGTAAATGTCACTTCTATGTTATGTTCTTTAAAGTTAAAAGTCATGAGGTTCAAATTTCCAGTAAAGCTCCAGAATCTAAAAGGCCTATTGTATAAATCCTGTTAACACATATTTTTGAAAATGAATCTATAGAGATTTTCACAATGGATTCCAATGTATTGCGTATGAATACTGTGCAATAATTAGAGTCATACCTAGTACAAAGGAAGATGGTTGTGGTTGTTGAAAGTCAATAGTCCTAGTCCAAGGATGTCGCTGCAGCAGTTCCTTAAACTAGTGTCCTTCAACTACCTTCAACTGTTTCTTCAATGATGTTTTTTCCAACATAAGGTCAGAAGTGGGGATGTTCACCAATGATCGCACAATGTCCAGCACCAATCACATCTTCTCAGATACTGAAATGGTCTGTGCTTATACATAGCAAGATCTGGATAACATGCAAGCTTGGGTTGATAAGTGGCAAGCAACACTTGTGCCACACAAATGCCAGGCATTGACCATCTCCAACAAGAGAAAATTTAACCATCTCCACATGACATTCAATGGCAGCACCATCTAAACCCACAACCTCTACCACCGAAAGGACAAGGGCAGTAAATGCATGGGAGCACCACCATCTGCAAGTTCCTCTCCAGGCCACATACCATCCTGACTTGGTAGTTTTTAGACTTTTCTTCACTGTCTCTGCATTGAAATCCTGGAACACCCTTCCTGACAGCATTGTGGGTGTTCCGACAACATATAGACTATAATGATTCAAGAAAGAAGCTCACCACCACCTTTTCAAGGGCCATTAGAGAGGAGCAATAAGTGCTGGCCTAGCCCGCAATTCCCATATCCCATGAATGAATTTTTTTTAAAAGTACATCAAAGAAAACGTCAATGCAGTTTTGTTCAAATAGAGGCATCCTGTTGATCTATTTTAATCTATTCGCTTCAAGGTACAAACATCAGAGGATATCAGCAATCCTCTGGGTTCTAGCAAGAGTTCATTTACATTCAAGTTTTCCTTGGTTATATTTGGAAGCAAAATTCATTGCATTCCTTCTCTAGGGAATAAACCAGAATCTGGGTTCAACTACTTAAATATATCGTTGTTACAGGTTTGTAATCCCAGAATTAAAAAGTACTTTCATAAACATGTGTGACCAACTACCTTGACCTCTCTTGCATTGTTTTACCATCCAAATCGCTGAGCTTCAAACCTCACAGCCAATATATCCAGGCAGTACTTCTGCTCCCTATCTACCTGATTTTGTACATTGTGAAAATCTATCCCTGCATCATTTCCAGATACTATTTCTCCAATGCTCTCTTCAGTTAATCTTTGTCAATCTCTATTGATTTTCCATGCCTCAGTATAATGATTTCAAATTATTCTTCACTGAACCCTCTTGGGGACTCCACGGGTGGAATTCTCCCATCTGGGAACTAAGTCCCAATGAATTGCTACCCAAAGCAAAGGCCGGTGGGAAAACACATTAAATCTTGTAGCCCTGATCTCATTGGTAATGCATCTTGGTGTTTTGCACCATGGTCAAGACCCCACAAAAAGTGGGTGACATGGTGGCACTGCTGCCTCACGGCGCCAGGAACCCGGGTTCGATTCCCGGCTTGGGTCACTATCTGCGGAGTCTGCACGTTTTTTCCGTGACTGCATGGGTTTCCTCCGGGTGCTCAGTTTTCCTCCCCCAGTCCGAAAGACATGCTGGTTAGGTGCATTGGCCACGCTAAATTCTCCCTCAGTGTATCCGAACAGGTGCTGGAGTGTGGAGACTAGGGGATTTTCACAGTAACTTCACTGCAGTGTTAGTGTAAACCTAGTTGTGACACTAATAAATAAACTTTAAAATTTAAAAGTGGTTTGGTGTCAACTCTACGTGGATGTGTGTCTGTGTGTGTGTCTATTCTCAAAGTTGTTTTGAAGGTTGCAGATGGTACTTTCAACCTGAGGACTCATCATATCAATTACATTTGAGCCAAGAGAGTGTGGGTTTATTTCAGGTTGTGTTACTGTTGGCAAAGCCTCCAGTCCTGCGATGTATTACCGGTTTTCCAACACAATTCGGGCAATATTGCTCAGATCTGGTCTTTGTGTCTTTTTATAACTTAAATTATAAATTGGTTGTAGTTCTATCAGTGTGAAAAAAAATCACATTATATAAATAGGTCCAGTGTCAGGAACAGGCATTCCGTTAGTCGATAGTTTACTGTAAAATTGCAGTATTTTGGGCAGTGATCTTTCAGAAATAAAGTTAATTGTTCTGTGCTATACCAAAGGAACAGTGTCTGTTTAAAAATCAGTAAGGTTATTTAGCCCAGTTTTGAATCTGAGCAACCCCTGGGTGTAGTATAGTTTTGAACAATCATGCACTATCATACTGGGCAACATTACTATTGATCCGAGCTATCAGAAACATTGGATGGTCAGTCCAGGTCATGTGCGATTATCCAAATGGCAAGTGTTCTTTAGCCTGCAGCATTACCCTTGCCTTGTAGTGGTTTATACAGAGGCAATTGGGCACCGAACTAAATCTAAATCAGATTCACTGAATCGAGGCACTCTTCTGGGAAGGAAACTGCACCACTGTACAAGTGGACCAACGTTGTTATTATTACAACCAAGGACACCTTGGCTAATGCTGTATTTCCCCATTCAGGTAAATTTGGAGAGATTGGCATTCAGAGCTACCCCAGTCAATGTTAAAAATTTGGAGTTTCAGCTCATTCTGGCCACTAAATTAAGGCTGGCAAAGAGAATGACCAAGGAATCCTGTTGATGTGTGCCAATAATGTACAGATTGTCAGCAATAATGAATATTGTGTACCTAGATCTAGATGGCATACACTCAAAATTACAGCTTGCTCTCTTCCATCGCTGCTATTGGCTTGTCTATAATTTCAAAGGAAAATCACTTATTAAAAACTTAGTAAATTCAAATCCTTTCCAATTTCCCTACATCATTTCTATGGGAGGTAGGGTCAAATGGGGTGGGGGGGCTCTGCCAAATAATTAGATCTGGCTTCTTTTCTTGGCTTAGGATCTGTGCTGATTGTTAGGATGTGGAAAGAGAAAGATTGTTCAAAGCCATGTCCAGTAAATAGAGCACCACCCACTTTTAAGAGTGCATGAGCGGCCAGTAAGAAATTCTAATCTGTCCCACTGGTACTTTGAGGCTGATAAATGTACGTACACAGTAGGAGTCAGTGCCTCCCCATTCTAAATTAGTTTTGGGAAGGGAGAGAACTAGGCCAAACCTTAAATCTTTTGGCTGGAAATAGTATTGCACCATTTATTTACTGACATGAGTAAACATCCAATTCGGGAACTGCTAAAAGGTGCTGTGTTTTTGGTTGCATTTTACAATTCCATGTCAGGAGATGCAGCAGTAGATTAATGTGGTCACTGTAGGTGTTTCTGTACAGAGAAGCTCTTTTAGACCAGGCTTTACGTAAACTGCTTAAGACTTTTTAATAAGACATGTTTAGATCTTTTTACAGCCTGTCAAATGGTACTGATACGAGTTTAAAGAGTACATTATGTGAGTAAGGGAGTGAGCTTGAGAGGACTGTGTGTGTGAGGGAGAGCTTGAGCATGTGTGTGTGGGAGATGTTAGAGTGAGTGAGTGACTGAGTGTGTGCATAAAAACTCAGTTGATTGTGGTCTAAAGTGTGTACAAACACAGCATCAAGATCTGGATTGATTTTTTTAAACACATGGCCAAACTCTGAACCAACATTGCCATTGCCCAGGTAATAATGCGATTAAACAACAGGGGGGCATTGCAAGATTCATGGTTTGGTGGCAAAAGTAGAGAGTAGTTTGGTTTGCAATGTTCCAGAAGGTTGTCCTGGCGGAGGTTGTCCTGGCTTTAAGTTTGAACTAGCATTTAGTGTCTCATGAAATGAGATGTGTTCGATCAATGTTGATTTGTTTTTAAAAATTAAAAGAGAAACCTTCATCGAGCGCTTGTACTGAATTCTCATTTAATATTCTGGCATAATTTGTTCACACCAGGATGAACATTGACCAGGAGGCACAAAATCCTTGGAGGCAAGGCAAAATGTCATTGGGCGCACCATGGGGAGCCTCAGAAATGAGTGTGAGCGCAGGGCCCTGCAATGTGCAAATCGGCCACTGGCGGCAGCACTTAGTTTTTATTCTGGCGAATTGCAGCCTGTGTCTTTAATACATTCATCCCTTTGTTCTAGCATACATCATCTGCTCATTGAGTCTGCTCTACTAATGAAAATCTTGCCTCCAGTGACAATAGCAGACCCAGCAGATATCTTCTCTGACAGTAACAGTGAAAGGCACCCAACCTCTCCCATGCTTTACATCTGCCCCAAATTCTAATCTCTAGCACCTTGAATTCATTGAATTAAATGGACTATGATTCATCAAGAGATATGACGTAGTGCTTACTTTGCTAGATTAATAATTCTGAGGTCTGGATTAATTATTCAAACAACACAAGTTCAGATACCACAATTGCATTTTAAGAATTTGAATATATTTGATGCCTGGAAATAAAAAGCTGGTTCTAGTAACAGTGCAGTTTATGAAACTGATAAAATTGTTATAAAAATCCAACTGATTCACAAATATTTTTTCGGTCAAAAACCCACTATTTTGACTCAGTCTGGCCTGTGAGACTGCAAATCCACAGGGTAGACCCTTAACTTTCCTCCGACGTATCTTTAGATTCAGGGGCACCTAGAGATGAGCAGTACATGCCTGCTTTGCTAGCAATATCCACATATTAAAAAATGAATAAAAAATTCTCAGCTTTCTACTAACAACTACTGTGCTACACATGTAGTTTTAGCAGCAGGTCTTAATGAAAGCACTGGTGGAAACCAATGTATGAAGAAAAGTGAAGTCTCTAACACTGAACTAGATTTCTACACACTGCAAAATACATGGGAGTTAAAACTGTATTGAAAATATCCAAAGAAACCTTCATGATGTCTCTCACTGAACTAAAACGTTTTAATACATACTGATTAGTACATTACTAGCACATACACCTGCGTGCATTATACAATGGAAACTTGCAGTTTTAGGAATTTTTTAGCTGGAATCTATTTCTTTGTGTTATTAGTCATTTTATATCATTACTACACCATGCAATTTTGGTCATTTTCCATTATATTTATGATTGATGGGTTCCATTTTGCACGAGAAAACTTTCAGTACTTGTAATAGTTTTTTTGTTTCGAAGTGAATGTTCACAAATATTATTTTATTTATCATTGGATACAAAGGGTTAAATCAGTAAATTGCTATCGAACTGCATTGTAAACCTAATGGAATTCACACTTCAGTGGTAATTGCTTTTCCAGCCTGACCCCATTGTATTCAAGCAGAGCAGAAATTACTACTGTCTGCAACAAAGCCTGTCTTTGACAGTATATTACTCTATTAAAATGTTTAGATGTTGAGGGAGAAAATGAACAGAGCTGAGAAAATGAGAGAAAAGGAAAAGTGAGCATGGGATTGGATGGGGAGAGCGTATTCACGTACAGTTATTTCACAAGTCAGATGGATGTAAATTTCAGCAGGTAAATGGCATGCTGAAAAGTCAAGAACATGGTTTATGTACATGACCAGATGTAATCAATTGCAATTAATCTAACCAGTCCCATTGTTCAGAAAAACTGACCAACAACACTCAGTCTCAAAAGTGAGAACACGGGAATTGTGCAGGACTGGAAAGCTTTTAGCATATTTTTACATATCAGATAACCATGTTACCTCTTATCCAACACAATGGTTCCATGGTTAAATGCACGAGATGAGGTGCTATCAATCTACACAAACCAGGAACTTTACAGGTTTAATCCATAATATGTCTGGAACTGCCTATCTCACAATATGTTGTTTTTTGTTGGGGTGGGGGTTGAGTGAGCAATGAAGGATGATAATTGCCTTCGGCTTCCTCTGTTTAGTGGAGGCAAAAATCACCAGTGTTTCAGTTCCTTATTTCTATCCAGTGATCTCTGTTTAAAAGATGTGTGTGTTGAGGACAGAGTCAGTCTTGACTTTGTGGCTCCTATGGTCAAACCTCTGCCAAGATGCATGGTCAAGGTTCACATTTGAAGAATGGTAAATTAGGGCAAAGTACCAGAGAACCACTGGGTTCTCGGAAGAAGAATCAAGCGGAGCAAATCAAAGGGAAAATTTAATGAGGAAGGGAGACGGGGCAGGAGGGTGTAGGGTGTGGGTGGGTAAGATGCCTGGTTTAAGGGAAAATTTCAGATGCTATATAGATTTTAACAGGGGGTAAAAATTGAAAATAAAACAACTATTAACTCTGGGTGTTAATGTAATCTCAGTTATAATCAATGGCAAACATCATCAAAAATTATAAAAATATATGAATTTATAGCTGCAGTACATGGAGATTTATGTTGGTTAACATGGAGGTTAATTTTGGCCATTTTCACAACTTTCATAATACCATACCCTACCTAAACCATTACTGATTGAGCACACACAATGTATCCAGAGAAATGCATGAATGAAACACAAGTGTATGATCATTCAATGAGATAAATTTGAAGTTGTTAAGAAATGTTACCCTTAGAGAACATGCTCCATGCATTCCTATCAAAACTTTGCAGGATCTTTCAAAGGGAAAATATCAATATTGAAGGATTTAAATGTATATTCAGCAAGAGAGAATTATGTGCAGAGAATTATGTTCATATTGTGGAGGCTGCTGATAAATAAATACAGTTGCACAATAATAGTCTTTGGGATATTATTTTCCTCCAATGTCAGGGTTTTGTGCAGGTCAATAATCTAAAGTTGCACTATAGGTTCTGGTTGCAAGCTCAGCCAAACTGCGATTTGGCCAAAATTGGCAGCATACATCAATCGGTAACTGCAGATAGCTCTGTTTGCTGGCTGCATGCTAAAGAACCTTGGATCATTGTCTCACAAAGTAGTTGTCAGTTCTCCAGGAAGCATTAAATCTCCTTTATTTAGATTAAGTATACATTAGGATTAAAAGCAACAATGTGAAGAAGGGCCCCAGAATAATAGAACCAATTCCAAAGAGTGTGAATGAAGCTGTAAGAACTTTTACACATCATCCCAAATTCATTTTGGATACAAATTACATCAATCTTACATGACTCGGAGTGAGTAATAAGATAATAGCTTACACTAGGGACTCCTGATGGCATCACAGCCATGAAAGTGAAGCTTTAAGAGGTTTTTAGATCTTATCTAAATGCCAAGATTAAATTACAGATTTTTTCTTATATATGTATACACTTAATAAAATCAAGAACAATAATAAGACAGTTAAAATTTCAACTGAAATGACATTGATTGAATAGAGGGAAGTTGTCATATCAAAGTAGGATATTATTATGTGGCTCAAAGGAGAGTGAAGTACAGCAATTAACTATAAGTTCCAGGGCATTAATTAAAATAATTAAGAGTCAACTATATATTCTATTATAAATAGGTTGAATTTAATTTGCAAAACACATTGATTATCCATTTAAATAAATTGAAAGCATCAAATTTTCTCCTTACAACAACTAGAAAGCAACTTTTGTTGGTGGGAAGATTGGAAGTAATTTCCTTTCCTTCTTACGAATGTTTAAAAACAATAAGTATCTTTGGTGCCTCTCTTTCTTACTGTTGAACAAGCTTTCTGAAGCAATATGAACAGCTTTTAGTTAAAAGTGTAGTTGAAAGACCTATTTATTTATGTTCATCATGCATGGTTTCAAATATCAAACTAAAATATTATCTATGATGCTGGACCAGACACCCAGATGTTTGATCCAATCTGGTTCGGGACCATTGGCTTTTCAAGTAGATAAAGTTTGGGATTCAGGATATGTGCAGAGAGAATAAAGCACAAGATTCCACGGGTTTTAAACAAACAAAAATAAACTTTACTTTGGGTGGTATGGTGGCACAATGGTTAGCACTGCTGCCTCACAGCACCAGGGACCCGGGTTCAATTCCAGCCTCGGGTCACTGTCTGTGTGGAGTTTGTACATTCTCCCTGTGTCTGCGAGGGTTTCCTCTGGGTGCTCCGGTTTCCCTCCACAGTTCAAGATGTGCAGGTTAGGTTAACTGGCCATGTTAAATTGCCCCTTAGTGTCAGGGTAAATATGTGAGGTTACAGGAATAGGGCCTGGGAGGGATTGTTGTCGGTGCAGACATGAAGGGCCGAATGGCCTCTTTCTGCACTGTAGACATTCTATGATTCTATGATAGACAAAGTCAGAGGGCCTGATTTTACCATTTTGAGTCGAAGTGCCGAATCTGGGCGTCAAATAGATCAGAGCCTGGAATCCTCTTTCCAACGCGCCCATACGCGTTTTGCTGGCTCCAGCCTCATTCGCGCTGTGGGCGTGGCTTAGCGCTGCCGGAATGATCAGAGCTCTGAACCGCGCATGCACAGTTCGAAAAAATCTGAAGCAGCGCGTCCAGGCACAAAAGAAAAATGCAGAGAGAGTGGCTCTCTGACACAGACCATCTGGGGGAGGGGGAGGGGTGGTGGTGGGAGGAGAGGGGGTGTGACATATCATCCATAAGGGGTGGGGGGGGCTGTGACCGATCATCCCCTGGGGGGGGGGGGGGGGGGGGCGGATGTGGTTGGGAGGAGAGGAGGTATGACGTATCATCCTCTGGGGGGTGGGCCGCTACCACTCTGCGGCCGATCGGTGGGGAGGGAGGGGGCAGGGGGTTCCGCTGCCACTCTGTGGCCGATCCCTCCTCCCCACCGGAGGAACGAATCCCTCCTCTCCAGAGTGGCCGCATACTTCAAACGCCACGACTGTCATTATTCACCTCAGCGGAACGCTGTTCATTGCCTGTTCATTGCCGGTGCGCGGTTCATTAATTCGATTTAAATGCATGCAAATGCACTTAAATCGTCGGGCTGCCTGATTCGGGCGCGGGCCAGACCCGTGCCCGAATCGCGTGTCGGTAAAGCCGCGATCTGCTTGGAATCGGGTGCAGATCACGGTATAGGCCCGGCGCTGAACTTTACCGCGATTTCGCGCCCGAAAACGGGTGCGAAGTTTTGGTAAAATCGGGCCCAGAGAGATAAAAAAACTACAATATCTATCGTGTACTCTAACATTCAGGGTTAAAATGAGGTACATGTGAATTAGCAGGCAAACTGAGGTCAAGCATACCAGACTACACAATAAATGGCAGATCTGACCAAAACAACACTATGAGTCAACCAATATCATTTAAACTCTTGCCTCTCTCACAAGGGATCCCAAGCTTTACCATTGAAGATCTGGCCTTGGAATTTGCTCCAACAGTCACACCAAATTGGGCCCACCTTGCAGTGTTTCACTGTCGGCTCCTGAGACTCCATTCCCCTGGATTCCGCAGTCTTCTCTCCAGCTCCACCCACAAGCACAACTTCAGCTCTTTGGCCATACCAGCAGGGAATTACTACTCCAAAGGGGTATCTTTTCCCCAAAGACCCACAGCACATCAATTTGATCTTCAGGGTTTCTCCTGAGCCCCATTACTAAAAATTATACCAACAGCAACCCTTTTTCTGTTGGGAGTTTCTTTCTCTGCTCCTCTCTCTATCTTCTTAATTGGGAACTCTCCTTGTCCTCTCTCACTGTCTCCTGCTGGGTCTCCCTTGGGGAATCCCCCTATCCCTTGCCTAGCATTCTTCTCTGAATATGGTGTGCTGCTCTCGGGTCACACTTTTTTGGCTTCTTTTCATGTCATTTTCTTTTTGTGCGGGCACACTGGGCATTTCCTTGGCCTGAAGAACAGTAAAATGTCAGATTGCGCAGTCTCTACCCACACCTGGTGTACGTGAAACTCCCGATGCCTGTCGGGAATTGGAGATGCCAGCCCCTACTCACCGATAAGGTAAGTTGGATTTCATAACATAACACAGACAGAAGCTCAAACAAAAAATGATGCATACGGACACAAACTGAAATAATGATGTATTCAGAGACACAAACAGACTTTTGCATTGAGAAAAATAGATGGATAATTAAAAACTCAATACAAGCTACAAAATGGATACAAAATGAACAAAATTGTCTTATGTTTACAACAGTTATTCTTTTTAACTCTCTTTCTGTACCACACATACACATGATTATTGTTTATGAAAATTATAAGAAACTCTACTTTAATAGTTTTGAAACTTATTCTCCAGTTTTTCTTTCAAGAATTTTGAAAAGCAAGCATATACTGCTGGAGGATGTAAAGAAACATTTGTGTGGTCACTGATGCATCTTGGGAAGCTGTACCCATCATAAATGCTCAGGCTACAAGATCTGCATTCAATTAGTAGAGTTATATCTCGGGACAAAAATACCATATTCAAGCCCAGTAGTTACTGTTTGAGATTTCTAAATCATTAACTGGGAAGAATTTCAGGTAATTTATGTTACAAAATTGTTGTTAATTATAACTCATAGAAGACCAAATTCCCAGAATACATAGGCAGAGGGGTAGGAAAGTGGGTCTGCATGCACATGGCGTACTCAATCTCCCAAAAGTGGCACTGAGTTGGGACTTGGGATCTCAAAGTCATCCCACCTCTTCCAGGTTTCACCAGGATGACATTGTAAGCAGAGAGCTTCCTTGCATTTGTTGATCAAGATAAATAAAAGGCCATTTAAGAAATGTTTTATCCTTAATTCTGGATTTTGAGGCCAACTGACCTGTTAGCAACTCACCAGAGTCACGGTAGTGAGTGCACAGCAGGAAGGGCTCCTTCAGTGAAACAGGAGAGAAGCAATAGGTGGTTTTGTTCAGAATGCTTGTAGTTGAGGGGAAAAAGACACAGGGTCACTTTCCACATTTTTCTGTGCATCCCAGCTGCAATTTCCACTGGTGGGACAGAAAATTTCCACCCCAAATTAATAGACATTTTAAAAATTATTTCATGGGAATGTAGGCATCACTGGTTAGGGCAGCGTTTATTATCCATCCATAATTGCCCTGGAGAAGGTGGTAAGCGAGCTGCCTTCTTCAACCACTGCAGTCCATGTGGCTGCTCTCTAAACCTTCTGGTCCTGGCTCTGGCCCTATTTTGAAGAGGGTGACTGTGAGGCATTGCATGGGAGGGCAATAGGAAGATGTTGAGTGTGAGTGTAGGGTGTTCTGCTGGGTATGTGAGCTGTTTGGAGACAGGAATGAGTGGAGATTTACAATGTGTTTTCCTGAGGAGTGCCGTTCAGGAGAATGAGGAGCGTTGTTCAGGAGAATGCTGGAAAAGTCAGAGGTGGGATTTTCCATGCCATTTTCGACAGGCAGGAAGTCTGGCCGGAGTGGAGAATCCAATGGGAGTCCCAAAATAACCTTTACGCCAGTGGGGTTTCCCTGACACATTAGCAATGTCATAATGGGGTTCCTGACATGAAATGTTTGGAACACCATCAGTATACATCCACAGGTGTCCCCACTGTATCATTCCCCTCCCCCCCATAGGGAATTACCCCGCCACTGGCGTGATGTCACTTCAGTGGGGTTTACAACAGATTTTGACAAACAGGGACCTGGCAAAGGTATGTGCAACCATTGGGGAGGAGAGGATCATGCCTGGACTGTAACCTGGCAGTGCCCATGCAGTGTCCCCTGGTACTGCCCCCGGCACTGCCAGGCAATGTCGGGGGCAGTGTCAATTGGCCATTACCTCGGGGGTGTGGTGGAGGGTGGTGGAGGGCTTCCATTGGGGAGGTTCAGGGTGGAGGGGTTACCCTGGGAAGGTGGGTTGGGGTCCATTTTCATGGGGCAGGGTCCATTATTTTTGCTTTTGATTGCACCCCGATCTGTCAGATTCTGAATTTGCTGGCAGGTCAGGTCTCTTCCATTTTTTTCAAAGTGCAAAGATACGGTGGGATCCCGAGACAACCCTAAATTGGAAAGTTTTCCCCAGAATGTGGGGCTTGGCCCTGAAATTGTTTTGCCATGCATCCTTCCCCATCTCACCAGACTAATCTTGCGATGGCAGGGTTGCCTGATGAGGGAAGATTGAGGAGGTTGAGCCTGTATTCTCTAGAGTTTAGAGGAATGAGAGGTAATCTCGTTAAAGTGCATAAAATTCTTACAGAGCTCAATAGGGTAGATGCAGGAAGTATGTTTCCTCTGGTTAGAGGGTTGGCCTAGAACCAGGAGACTTAGGCTGGAATTTTACCGCCACGCCCACCCCGGAATCGGGGCACGGCTCGCAGCATGGAATTCTCCGTTGGCCTCAGGCGGAATTTTACGAGCCTCACCTGAGCGAGGTCATAAAATACTGGCCATAGTGTCAGAATATGATTTAGGGTCTCAGAATATAAAGTAGGCCACTTAGACTGTGATGAGGAAGAATTTCTTCAGAGGGTAGTGAATCTTTGGAATTCTCTACTCCAGAGGATTGTGGAGGTTCAGTCATTGAGTATGCTCAAAGCAAAGGTTGATAGATTACCTGGAAACCGTAAATGATGTTTAGTCACGGGCAATGCATTCTCATCGAGACAAATCTTTTCTGAACGTTATTAAATATCTCCTTAAAAGTTAGCCACTCCAACTCTGCTAAGTTACCTTTTAACCTAGTTTTCCAATTCACCATTGGATTCTCCACTCCATCTGGCCTTTATTTAGGTTTAAAACAATAGTCATTGATCCACAGCTCTCCATTTCAAACTGAACATGAAATTCTATCATGATGTATTCACTGTCACCTAGTGGCTCCTTTACCATGAGGTTATTGATTAATCCAATCTCACTGCATATTACCAGGCCTGGGATAGCTTTCTCCCTGGTTAGCTGTAGAAAGTACTGCTCAAGGAAATTGCCCCCAGAGCACTCCAGCCTACCTTTACAAATCTGATTTTCTAAATCTACATGTAGAATAAAGACATCTATGATTATTGTGGTATCTTTCATTCACACCCCATTTATTCATATTCATTCATGGGATGTGGATGCCATTGGTAGGGCCATCATTTAGTGCCCATCCCTAATTGCCTTGAACTGAGTGGCTCGGTCTCCTTGGAGAGACGAAGGATGAGAGGAGACCTAATAGAGGTGTATAAGATGTTGAGAGGCATAGATCGGGTGGACTCTCAGAGGCTTTTTCCCAGGGTGGAAATGGCTGCTACGAGAGGACACAGGTTTAAGGTGCTGGGGGGTAGGTATAGGGGAGATGTTAGGGGTAAGTTTTTCACACAGAGGGTGGTGGGCGAGTGGAATCGGCTGCCTTCAGTGGTGGTGGAGGCGAACTCAATAGGGTCTTTTAAGAGACTCCTGGATGAGTACATGGAGCTTAATAGGATAGCGGGTTATAGGTAGGTCTAGAAGGTAGGGATGTGTTCGGCACAACTTGTGGGCTGAAGGGCCTGTTTGTGCTGTAGTTTTTCTATGTTTCTATGTTAGACCACTTAAGAATCAAACCACATTGCTATGGATCTGTAGGCCAGATCAGGTAAGATTTTCTTCCCGAAATGACAGTTCTGAACCAGATGGGTTTTTACAACAATTGAGAATGGTTTCATGGTCATCATTAGACTTTTAATTACAGATTTGTATTGAATTTAAATTTCACCATTTGCCATGGTGGGATTCCAACCCGGGTCACAAGGGTTTCTGGGTCTCTGGATTACTAGTCCAGTGACAATTCGATTTTGCTATCAACTCCCCATTTTTTCCTGTATGCTCTGTCTTACAGTGTAACCACTGTTAGGGGGGCCCATAAACTATTCCCATAAGTGACCTTGGAGCTTTAATGTTTCTTATCTCTACCCAAATTGATTCTACATCTTGCTCTTTCAAGCTAAGTTCTTCACTCAGCAAAGTCCTCACATTGAATAATTCTCAGACAACCAACCAGGAAATAAAAAAATATTGATTAACGATCATATTTTAATCATTTTACACAGAACAAAATAAGGATTGAAACAATAATAGATCATAAAGGTCGAAGCTGAAATATCATAGAAATGGAATGTTATCATATGAAAGAAATTTGACATTCCATAAATACGAAAGTAGATTTTCAATACCAGATAGGTTGTTCAGGAAAGTAACGACTATTGAAAACATGTTAAAATTAGGGCCCTATTTTACCAAAAATTAGCGCCCGTTTTCGGGCGCAAAATCACGTTAAGGTCAGGCGTTGGGCCTTTAATGCGGTCTGCACCCGAATCCGAGCAGATCGCGGCTTTACCGACACCCGATTCGGGCGCGGGTCCGGTCCGCGCCCGAATCGGGCGGCCCGACGATTTAAATGCATTAGCATGCAAATGAACCGCGCACCCAACTCTACCGCCAAATCTCACTTTACCGTCTTCTGGCCCATTCCAGATCCGCGCTGTAAACGACCTGCCGAATAAAAATCCGAAGCGGATTTCTATTCTGCAGGGGAACCTCCGAAGCCCTCTCTGCCCTTGTGAAGTCACCATCCTCCTCGACCATCCTTCGCAGACCCCCCGCCGCTAACCACCCCGGCAGACCCCCACCCCCCGGATCAGACACCCCTGGGAGGCAGGCCCCCTCAGCAGACCCTTCCCTCCTCGGGATCGGATCCCCTTGGGAGGCAGACCCCCCTCGGCAGAGCACACCCCCAACCTACCTCGATCACTGGTCTCCCTCCACCATCCTTCCGACCTGCAGTCCTTCGAGAGCCTGCAGCACCTTCCCGGCCTTCCGCTGGTGTCCATCGGAGGGGGGGGGGGGGCTCAGATGGATCTCTGGTTGGGGGGGGGGGTAAAGGATGGACTTGGGAGAATCTTGCAAACTGAAAATAATGGAGCATCTTCTTTGTGCTGCCTAATTATCTATGGGAAGGGTAATTAAACTACAGTGTCCTAGTGAGCAATTAGTGACCTGTATAATACATTTGTGATCTGTAACTGGATTGTTGATGTCCCTGTAGCCATGAGCCAGCTTGGAAGAATTGTCCCCGTGGTGGAACTTGGTTGGAAATAA
This sequence comes from Mustelus asterias, assembly GCF_964213995.1. Lineage (NCBI taxonomy): Eukaryota > Metazoa > Chordata > Chondrichthyes > Carcharhiniformes > Triakidae > Mustelus > Mustelus asterias. Next base: position 64,727,580 of record NC_135802.1, on the reverse strand, counting down.
GATTCAAGGAGATTACTAAATCTGGGAAATCAACCATAGTGAAAAGAAGTTTGTATTGACAACTCTTCTCTCACATTCCATGGCAGATGTGCCCCTACTTATGAATGTGATTTGCATGGGCAACATTGGGTGCAGCTAATCTGCCTCTGGAGCAGCCTTGGATCCTTTCTTTCATCTTGTTTTCATCTGAACATTGCACAGAATTAGAGGAATTCCCTTTGGAAGATGATGTCAAAATTATAATCGCAGGAACTAAAAACCTGACAGTCAAAAATTTGGGAAAATATTTCAAAATATGGATGGGGGGCTATATATTTTGAAATATTTTCCCAAATTTTTGACTGTCAGGTTTTTATTTCCTGCGATTATAGTTTTGACAGTATTTTCCAAAGGGAATTCCTCTAATTCTGTGCAATGTTCAGATGAAAACAAGATGAAAGAAAGGATCCAAGGCTGCTCCAGAGGCAGATTAGCTGCACCCAACGTTGCCCATGCAAATCACATTCATAAGTAGGGGCACATCTGCCATGGAATGTGAGAGAAGAGTTGCCAATACAAACTTCTTATCACTATGGTTGATTTCCCAGACTTAGTAATCTCCTTGAATCTTATTTCCAACAAGTTCCACCACAGGGACAATTCTTCCAAATTCACCACATGACTCTGAACATTTGAGCACTTGGCTCATGGCTACAGGGACATCAATCCAGTTACAGATCACAAATGTATTATACAGGTCACTAATTGCTCACTCGGACACTGTAGTTTAATTACCTTTCCCATAGATAATTAGGCAGCACAAAGAAGATGCTCCATTATTTTCAGTTTGCAAGATTCTCCCAAGTCCATCCCCCCCCCCCCCCCCCCCTCTGCTCTGTCTGCTGTTTTTTTTCTTTCGCGCCCGGGCGCGCTGCTTCGAATTTTTTTCGAACTGCTCATGCGTAGTTCAGAGCTCCGATTGTTCCGGCAGTGCTAAGCCCCGCCCACTGCGCGGATCGGATTGGAACCAGCAAAAAGCGTATGGGCACGCTGCAAAGAAGATTCCGGGCTCGGATCTGCATTACGCCCGGATCCGGACCTTAGACTCCAAATGGTAAAATTCTCCCCTTCATTACACCTTAAGTCCTGCAGTGAACCTACCTACTGCAGGTGCATTTGTCTATGAAACTATTAATAAGAGTTACCACTACACAGTCTTTTCAAAGACGAAGTCCTGTCTTTCCCACACAGGACAACCTCTATCACATTGTTATGCTAAATGGGATAGCTGCTCAAAAATAGGCATCTATGAGATGCTGAGAGTCATCAGCAGCAGCAGAATTGTACTCAATTACAACCTGCAGGCCAATGGCCCAGCAGATTCCTCTCTCTACCATTAACATTAAGTCAGGAGATCAACTTTGACCCAATGTGGAACATAGAGCAGTGAAGGAGCAGCACAAGACTTACATAAAAATAAGGTGCCAACCGGCTGAAGTTACAACACAGAATTACATGAATGCTAAATTGAACAAGTCATGTGTATAGAAAGAGTTGTGTCAGTCATGGCTCAATTGGTAGTACTCTTGCCTTTGAGTCATAGTGTTCCGAGTTCAAGTCCTATGCTGAAGTTTGAACACAAAAATCAAAGCTGATGGCCAAGTGCCTAAGAAAGAATTGCATAGTTGGAACATAGAACATAGAACATAGAACATAGTTGGAGGTGTCATCTTTCAGATGAGGCATTAACTGCTCAGGTAGATGGAAAAAATCCCATGGCACCATCCTGAAGAAGAGCAGGGGAATTAATTCTGGAGTCCTGGCCAATGTCATCCCTCAAACAACATCACAAAAACATATTATTTGGTTATCAAATTTCTGTTAATGGGAATTTGCTGCAAGTATATTGCCTTCCACATTTCCAACATTACTCCAGCGACAAATGGGAAGAGAGTGCTGATTGGTTGTCAAATGGAGTCTGATTGGTCAAGGTGTTGCCATGATGGTGACTGACAGGGAACTGCCAAACATTATATGAAATTTAAACCAGCACCTTAACTCTCTTCTGATAGTATGAATTGTTGTTCCCTTTATTTCTGGCATTCTTATGAATTGGCCTGATGAGTGCAAGACAAAATTTTTGGCAAAAAATGTCTCTTTTTTTTCCAGCATCATTACAATTGATGAATCCCCCCTATCAACATCCTAGAGAAGTTATCATTGACTATAAACTGAAATGGAACATTCATATAAATACTGTGGCTACAAGAGCAGGTCACAGGTTGGGAATTCTGCAGAAACTCACCAGGCCTTCTTCGACAACACCTTTCAAACCTGTGACCTCTACCACCGAGAAGGGCAATAGATGCATGGGGAACACTACAATACCACCATCTGCAATTTCCCCCCCAAGACATACCATCCTGACACAGAACTACATCACCATTCCACTGTTGCTGGGTCAAAATTCTGGAATTCCCTTCCTATTAGCACTGTACATGTACCTACACCACAAGGACTTCAGTGGTTAAAAAGGTGGCTCACCACCATCTTCTCGGGGGAAAGGTCAGGAAGATATAAACATGAACATGAAAGTTCTATGTCAGAGAGACCAGAGCCCAATGCAGACCAGTTAGGAGAGGATTGATTGTTGAACAGGACTTGGTGTGGAATAGATAATGGGTAGCATAATTTTGGATGTGCTGAAGCTTACAGGTGGCATAGGTTGGAGCGCATTAGCAGTAGCTTTCAGCAGCAGATAGGCTAATTGTGAGTCAGTGGTATCCAATGTTACAGAGCTGGTGGAGTTCAGGGTCTTTGTAACTGAGAGAATGTTGAATCTCACACTCAGCTCAGGGTTAAAATGATGGCAAGGTGATGAACAGTCTAGTTCAAAAGAAGAAAAAAGTCAAGGAGAGGGCTGGTGTAAGTGACAGGGGTATGAATGATCACGGTGACTGCTTGGCTGGACTGCGATGGGTGTGAGATTCTTCATTTCAACCTTCCCTGACATGTTGTGTACATGTGGAGATGCCGGCGTTGGACTGCGGTAAACACAGTAAGAGTTTTAACAACACCAGGTTAAAGTCCAACAGGTTTGTTTGGTAGCAAATGCCATTAGCTTTCGGAGCGCTGCTCCTTCGTCAGATGGAGTGGAGATATCCACTCCATCTGACGAAGGAGCAGCACTCTGAAAGCTAATGGCATTTGCTACCAAATAAACCTGTTGGACTTTAACCTGGTGTTGTTAAAACTCATGTTGTGTACATCCAGAATACTTCCAGGATATCAAATTTACAATAGCTTTGGTTTTTCTTCCTTTTTATCTCAGGGAAACAATTCTAACTTTTCATGATTGAAGCGACTTAAGGAGGGAGTGAAGTAGATGCTGCAATCAAATCAAAAAATCTTTCAAAAGTTGGGAGCTCAGCTCTATTTTCTGACAAGTTATCTTGGAGATTATTTTTTTTTGAGTAGATTGTTGACCTCTGGAATGGATTGTCACTGAGCACAATGATTGTGGATTTGGTTGAAAGAGCCAATGAATGAACAGATACGTTCAGCTAGAATAGAGCAACACTGGCTCAGCACCAAGGCAGAATAAGGTAGTCTGAACACAGATTTAAACAGGGCAAGTTAAGCAATGTGGGGCCCTGGGATAAAAAAAGCTCTTCTCTCCACCTCCGAAATGTGTAAATGTGTGGATGGTTTGTGTATGGAACATACAGTCATTAACAGTGGTCGGAATAGAATCCACAATTGGTTTAAAAATGGAGGTGGATATATGTGAAGTAGTAAAACTTCTAAAGCTGTAAGAAAGAAAGAGTTTCTGAAGCTAAGTGACTCCCAGAGATTCAGCTCGTACATCGAAACATACATAGAAAATAGAAGCAGGAGTAGGCCATTTGGCCCTTCAAGCCTGCCCAGCCATTCATTATGAACATGGCTGATCAAATTCAATACCCTGATTCCCCCACTTCCCCCATATCTCATGATCCCTTTAGCCCCAAGAGCTATAACTAATTCCTTCTTGAAAGCGCACAACATTTTCACCTCAATTACTTTCCGTGATAGTGTATTCCACACATTCACCACTCTCTGGGTGAAGAAATTTCTCCTCATCTCAGTTCTAAAAGGTTTACCCCTTATCCTCAAACTATAACCCCTGGTTCTGGACTCCCCTACCATCGGGAACTTTTTTTCTGAATATACCCTGTCGAATCCTGATAGAATTTTATAAGTTTCTATGAGATCCCCTCTCACTCTTCTAAACTCCAGTGAATATAATCCTAACCGACTTAATCTCTCCTCATACGTCCTGCCATCCCAGGAATCAGCCTGGTGTCTCCTCATATGTTCTTGCCAACTTCTTGCCTTCAAACAACCGCACAACCTCAAACAGACCATTGTCCACAGCAAACTACCCAGCCTTCAGGAGAACAGTGACCACGACACCACACAACCCTGCCACAGCAACCTCTGCAAGACGTGCCGGATCATCGACACGGATGCCATCATCTTACGAGAGAACACCATCCATCCACCAGGTACTCTTGCAACTTGGCCAACGTTGTCTACCTGATACACTGCAGGAAAGGATGTCCCGAGGCATGGTACATTGGGGAAACCATGCAGACGCTACAACAACGGATGAATGAACACCGCTCGACAATCACCAGGCAAGACTGTTCTCTTCCTGTTGGGGAATACTTCAGCGGTCACGGACATTCGGCCTCCGATCTTCGGGTTAGCGTTCTCCAAGGCAGCCTTCACGACACACGACAACGCAGAGTCGCTGAGCAGAGACTGACAGCCAAGTTCCGCACACATGAGGACAGCCTTAACCGGGATCTTGGGTTCATGTCACACTATCTGTAACCCCACGACTTGCCTGGACTTGTAAAATCTCACTAACTATCCTGTCTGGAGACAATACACATCTCTTTAACCTGTGCTTAATGCTCTCTCCACTCACATTGTCTGTACCTTTAAGACTTGATTACCTGTAAAGACTCGCATTCCAATCATTATTCTGTAAATTGAGTTTGTGTCTTTATATGCCCTGTTTGTGAATAGAACTCCCACTCACCTGACGAAGGAGCAGCGCTCCGAAAGCTAGTAGTGTTTGTTACCAAATAAACCTGTTGGACTTTAACCTGGTGTTGTGAGACTTCTTACTGTGTCTCCTCATATGACAGACCTGCCATCCCAGGAATCAGCCTGGTAAGACTTGCTGTACTCCCTCGTTAGCAAGAGCATCCTTCTTCCGAAAAGAACATCAAAACTCCACACAATATTCCAGGTGGCCCCAGCAACTCCCTGTACAATTGCAATAAAACATCCCTATTCTTATACCCATTCTTCTTGCTATGAAGGCCTCCTTAAAACCCTCCCATTTTGTGTATTTTTAACCTCTAAATATCTGCCACTCGTTTTATGCTCAAGAGAATTTTACAGCATTGAAGGAGGCACTTGATACATTGTGCCTGAGCACAAGGAGGGGAAAATGGAGTATGAAAGTAAGGTACCGGGGAACATTAAAAACTGACTGTAAAATTTCCAAAGATATGTATAGAGAAAAAGATTGACAAAAATGAATGTACCCCTTACAGTCAGAAATGGAGGAATTCATAATGGGGAACAAAGAAATTGCAGAGGAACTAAATTCGTACTTTGCTTCTGTCTTCACAAATGAAGACATGAATACTGTACCAGAAGTTCTGAGAAACACAAATTTTACTGAGGAGCTGAGTGTAAACTGGCTTAACCCAGTGGTCCTGGAATGAACCAATACAAGCTGCTCCAAAAACAACAAATAAAATTGTGCATGGACTTTTGAGGGGCAAGCATAAGTATGAATGCTCTGCCTGTCTTCACGGGTGTTGAGATGCCGGTGTTGGACTGGGGTAAGCACAGTAAGAAGTCTCACAACATCAGATTAAAGTCCAACATGTTTATTTGGCAGCAAGCTTGTGGCTTGTGCTCCCAAATAAACCTATTGGACTTTAACCTGGTGGTGTGAGACTTCTTACTGTTTTCACAGTAAGGAGCTCACCCCTGTGGACTGCTCAAGGGCCCCTCCCAGGTTTGGCCCTTTAAGGAAAAACTCTACATGTGGCTCCATGGAGGAACCTCCAGTTTTTCTCACCACCAGTGAACAGTCAGTCAGCACTTGTTGGTCATTAGCACCTTGTCAAGATAATGCAGATGAGAGCTTCTCACCGTCTGCTGTTCTTCATGGTGGTACTAAAAACCTTTGAATCATTATCCTAATCTCCTGCCCCCCTTTTGTACTTTGAGCCCGGGTTAAATATTCCGGCAGCTCAGATTCAAAACAAGCCCCAAGTTAAAAAACAAAAGGGAAAGATACATAGATTGAACAGTCATTCCTGAGTTCACATAAGAGTTGCATCATTCTACTTATGTCATTCATTGACTGTCCTGAAACTGTTAAACTTGATTGAATATAAGATTAAGCAATGTAGACTGTGAAGGATGTCATTGTGAACATGTTCCTTTCAAAGCCGTATGGTGCTCTGCCTGAGAGATGAATAAACAAGCTGGAGAGTATCTGTGATAAATAAGCTCAGTAAGAGTTTCAACAACACCAGGTTAAAGTCCAACAGGTGTATTTGGTAGCAAATGCCATTAGCTTTCGGAGCGCTGCTCCTTCATCAGATGGATTGGATATTGAAATAAGCTCCCCTTTAATTTTGACAATGTTATTTTTATCTGCTAAAAAAGTCCCTTCTCAGCAACTGTTTGAAATTTGTGTTTGTTTTCCTATTTTGCAATCTACGCAAATAAAAGGATACCTTCCTTTGTTGTGCTAATTGCTTCCACTGACATGCATCTTAAATTAATTCTGCAATTGACTTTTACTCGATGCTTTTCACAAAAATCAAACTGCAATTGCATCTCCTGCAACCACTAAATGGTTCCTCACAAAGGCACTGGCCGTTATTATTCAGGATATCCCTGATGTAATTTGCACCGAGCATGAAATTTTCTTGCAAAAATAATAAAAGTTTTAAACTATAATGCGATATATGTCGTATGGAACGTAACCAAATTGCAGTTGACAGAATAAATTGAACAAATGGGCAATAAATGCTGGCCAGCCAACATGCTGAACAGCCAACATGTTCCATGAATGAATAAAAAAAACTAACCTGCACTGTTCATAAAGATGCAAACTGTCTTTACACTTATGCTGCTCTCTTCTGGAGGACAGCACCCACAGTATTAACCAATCTTTACAGGGACACATAGATTTTGTCGCTTTAACATTTTACTTTAATCACAATGCAACGTGTAGAATTGAATCAACATCAGCCAATTGACTTCAGACTTCCTTAAAAATGGTGTCCCTCACTGTTTAGCTTCACATTTACTGAAGTACAACCTAACAAAGCCAATTCCCGACATGGTCTTTTTAAATCTTTGTCAGAATCAACAGGTAAATTCAACTGACATTTGCATGCCACTAAAGGCATCTCTGCAGATGGATCAAGCACATTTCTTTTTTAAAATCAAGCTTCATCTGCATGATTTATTCAGGGACAAATACTTTGGCTTCTTTGATGCTTCACTCTGCTCACAGCTGTTTCAGTTAATACTCTAAATACTGCTTATGTTAATACTTTGTTAAGTGTTCATTTGAAATGTCTATCTTGGTACCACATTGGCTCTATATGAGTGCATTTTTAAATCAGTGGTTTGGAAAGGGACAGATTAGGAACTGGAAATACTGTTTACTTCTAAAGCCATATGTCGCTATTGAGAAAATATATTTATTGTTATTGAACAATGACAGTGCTAACAAGTCATGGAGGTAGCAATTCACACAATATTAAACGGTTGATACGGAACTGGGATAGGATTTCCTGTTCTGTACTTGTATTGCATTTATTGCAGTCAACACAGAAACATAAGGTGTGGAGAAGATCACACTTGCGAAGCTGCCCATCTGACTTTTCTCTGATTTAGAACAGGGGTTTCCAAACTACGGCCCGCGGGCCACATCCAACCCGCAGCGGGCTAACATCTGGCCCGCAGCCAGTGGGGCGGGACGGGATTCCCGCTGCCGAAAACACTCCCGCGTCCGGAACCCCGCTGCTGACTCAGGATCGGGACGCAGGGACAGAAGCCACAGGCCGGACATTTGCTGCCGCTCCGCGCGGTGTCTGATGGACCCATGGGAACCCCCCCCCCCTCTTTACCGGCCTATTGTCCAATCAGAGCTGCCGTCCTGTGACTGACAGTTCATTAAACGAATCAGCAATTGAGACATGTTATCCAATTGCCGCTCTGCATTGACTGAGTGACAGCTGCTTTATCCAATCCGTAAGCTCCATCTGTCTGAAATGAGCGAGAACAATGACAATGATGGCGGCAATTCAGACCAATTCAGTTATGGAAGGAAAAAAGAAAAGAAAAGTGGACAGTGAGTGCCGCCTGTTTAATGAAGAATGGGGTGTAAAGTACTTCTTTGTACAAGCAGGTGATAAAGCCGTGTGTGTCATATGCAATGAAACTGTTGCAGTTTTGAAGGAGTACAATGTACGTCGGCACTATGAGACCAAACATGAACCAAGTTATTCCCAATTCACAGGAACACAGCGTTCGGAAAAATTTGAATCAATGCAACGCAGGTTGCTTTCCCAACAAGCTTTTTTTACGTGGAAGATAACTGAAAATGAAGCTTTAACCAGGGCCAGTTACAAACTAGCTTATGTGTTGGCTAAAAGAGGAAAGCCATTCACCAATGGAGATCTCATCAAAGAGTGTACAATGGAAGCAGTGGAAGAGTTATGCCCAGAAAAAGCAAATCAGTTCAAAATCATCAGTCTTGTGCCAAATACTGTTGCTCGTAGAACTGAGGATATAGGAAGCAATATATTTAATCAAATTGCAGACAAAGCAAGACATTTTCAGTTGTATTCTCTCGCACTTGATGAATCGACTGATGTGTGTGACACATCACAACTCCTAGTATTCATCCGTGGCGTCGACAGTGAATTTAATGTGACACAAGAATTAGCATCAGTGCATAGTATGCACAGCACAGTAACTGGAGAAGACATCTTCAAAGAATTGCAAAAAACTGTGTTAGAATATAACCTGGAGTGGAATAAACTGCAGTGCGTGACAATTGATGGAGGAAAGAACATGTCTGGGGTGAAGAAAGGTTTGGTTGGACAAATCACAAAAGCTTGTAAGGTTGGTGGATTCTCAAAGCCCATGTTTCTGCATTGCATTATCCATCGACAAGCATTGTGCGGAAAATATGTGGATATGTCTTGCGTTCTGAAACCTGTTGTTTCAACAGTGAATTTCATTCGATCTCACAGGCTTAATCATCGCCAGTTCATTTATAAAACTAATTTTTTTTCTTTGGCCCCTGAAAATGTGTAAAATATACAATGTGGCCCTCGTACTGAAAAGTTTGGAGACCCCTGATTTAGAGGAATAGATTTGAGCCGTCTTAATTCAAGCAATGTGCTCTCCCTATCTAGTTTTTTGTGAATTCAGTGCATTCAGGTAATTCAATCACTTGGAACAGGGAAATCTTCCCTCAATTTTTAATTTGGATTCCTATTACTGGAATCCATATGAACACATTCAAAAAGAACAAACCGACTGACCCATGAAGCTCATTCCTTCCAGAGTCTTTATAGAATCAATGCTGTCAGCCCAAAGGGACATGACTCGTTTGTTTAGTCTCCTGAGAGGAGGTTTCTTGTAACTCTTTGACCCCAAAGGCATTGAGTAAATCTCCAAATATCTAACTTGATAAGAATCTCTATATCTGAAATCCACCAGATGTCCTCTGCAGTTGGATTATTTTTTCATTCCAGCAGCACGGGAAGCAGTGTATGGATTTATTTCTACAACTTTCAATCTGAACTCTGAGCAGCTCTTGTTAACACTTGGTGCTTTTGCTCAGAGTTTTTCCAACCGTCTAATATATATGGAGCTCTCTGTCCTCCAGTTTTGCTGCAGGCTGATTAATTCTGTAATTGTGTCACCGAAATGCATTGTACAATCTACTTACATGTACAATACTTTGGAGAACCTTTTAAAGACCTGGATTACTATTTTTTATTCTCCAATAAAAATCAGAGTCTCCTCCCTGTCACTCTTTCCTGAATATTTTCCAATGCTTCAATGCTTTTTTGAAGGCACTGTGTCAAACAAAATCACCTAGTATGTTAAATGTGTTTTCATTAATGATCGACCATGCTCACTGCGGCTTTCTACTCCCTGGTGTGTTTGACAGATTCAGTGATATGGAGCAGAACATGCTGCATTGACACCAAAGGTTAGATTTTTCTGGGGAGAAGTAGTAGCTATTGCTGCAATTTTTGAGGATGTACCCGGCAGCATCAAATGTATGACTGATACTGTGCAGAAGTATATAGGCACATGTGTCTGCCTCCAAGGTAAAGAACACAGGGCTTTTGGACTGTCTTGTAGTGAGTGGCAGGTCCTTGCCAATCTGCAGCACTGCCACGGTGCTCATCTGGATATCTCTCATGAATTCCTAGATTGTTTATTTGGGTTTTAGGCTCCAGTATGTGACAGAAAAGGAAGGACAGATGAAGAGAATCATGATTATATGCATTGGAAGTGATACAATTGCCGTTCTGTCAGTACTCACAGTGATCACTCACATGTAGCTGCAATATAATCATGACCAGGTACAAGATGCAGCTCTTCAGCCTGCACAACCCCTCTTCCACCCAGAAGCTGCACCTGAGCCTGATTACCCAATTTTTACACCTCTTCCCCTATCTGAACATAAAAATATAAGAACGAGGAGGTGTAACAGGAGCCACGAGTCTGCTCCTCTATTCAACTTGCCCTGCGAGACCAAACATCTACCTATCTCAGCCTTGAATATACTCAATGAAGGAGCATCTTCAACTCTGAGGTAAACAATTCTAAAAATTCACAACTTCTGGATGGGCTCATTTCTCCTAATCATCAGTTGGTTTGGTCGTTCCCCACATTTTGCTATTCTGCCCGTGACAATGCCCGCTGCTGATGGGTTGGGAAAATCCCAGCCTATATTCTATTTACTACTTTGTCGCCTACTCACTTAACCTTTCTCTATCTCTTTACAGCCTCTGTGTCTTTCTTGCATTCCCACTTCGCTTTGTATCATCAGCAAACTTCAATGCTTTGGGAATCAGGGCAAAAACTCTCCACAAGTTGGAGGCATACCTGACATAAAAGGAAAATGGTTGTTGTTGGAGTTCAGGGCAAGTTAAATGGTGGAGTAGGCTCAGTGGCTCCTGTTATTCCTCCTAGTTCTTATATTTTTATGTTCAGCTCGGGGAAGAGGTGTAAAAATTGGGTGTTGTTGTTGTTGTCCAGAACATCACTGCAGGGACACGGACACGTATGGGCACACACACTCACTCCTTCACTGGGTCAAAATCCTGGAACTCCTTTACTAACAGCACTGTGGGTGCATCTAGACTACATGGACTGCAGCAGTTCAAAAAGGCAGCTCACCATCGCCTTCTCAGAGGCAATTAGGGATGGGCAATGAATGCTGGCCTAGCCTGTGGAGTCCAAATCCCATGAATGAATTTATGGTCTTTTTGTCCAAGTTATTACTGTAATTAGCTGAGGACCCACCAGTGATCCTTTCAGCACTCCACTCCACAGCCTGCAAACCTAAAATGCCTCATTTGTCCCTCCTCACTGATTACTGTTTGTAACCAATCCTCCACCCATGCTAATATATGACCTTCCAACTCTATAAACTCTTATCATTTATGCCCAGGTGATATTGTGGTAATGTCATTGCATTAGTGACCCAGAGGCCAATGTTCTGCAGTAGCAAGTTGAAATTCCACCATGTCAGCTGGTGGAATTTAAATTCAGTTAACAAATCTGTAATATAAAGCTCTCAGTAATGGTGACCATGAAGCCATTGCTGATTGTCACAAAAGACATCTGGTTCACTAATGTCCTTTCTGGAAGGAAATTTTCCAACCTTAACTGGTCTGGCCTACACATGACAACAGACCCTCAGCAATGTGGTTTATGCTTAACTGCCCTCTGAAATGGCTAGAAAAGCAGTTTCAAGGGAAAGTAGGGAGGGGCAACAAATTCTGGCCTTGCCAGTGACACCTACATCCCATAAATGAATTTTTAAAATGTGGCCCCTTTGTTGAAAGCCCTCTGGAAATTCAAGTATTCTAAATCACTGGGTCCTTTCTATCTACCCTATTAGATACCTCTTCAAAAAACTCTTCACAAATTTATCAAACATGGTTTTCCTTCTCCTCTAGTTAGTTGTTTAATTGCCCACCCTGCAACTGCTCCTACACCCAGGTCTGCATTGACACGCTGGTCGCCAGCCCTCTGGGAGTTAAATTGTCCCCACTCATATACAGGAACCATACTGACATCATATCATCGTGGATGCATAATTTGACATGGGAGTATGATTCTGACACGTGGGCCCTTTAATGAGATGCTAATATATTACATCAGGCTCCCAACATTGAACGGCAGGAAAACATGGCCTGTTATTCACAGGAGGAGGGATGATCACTTTGTGCTTTTACACCAATGTTAAACTCGACTTTGGCAGTTTGCGATATTTTCTGCTCTTTTTGCCCAAGTTGAACGGGAGTGGAAAATCCTGGTGTTAGGCAAAGGCGTAAAGAGCAGGGTAAACTAAAGTGCTTGCGGTATAAGTATTCTGGTTGTAACCTCAGATGCTCTGTTTTCTCAGGCTTTAAGGATAGTATCAAATGATTTGTATTAAATATTCCATCAGTGTTTACTGGCTGGTCTTTAATATTTATTCACTAAGAAGAAATATTTTGTCTTATAAACTGAATACAAATTGAAGCTCCCAAATACCATTCCTTTGGATGATAGCACTCTATTTGAGAGATCAAATTATGTACTCACCACACAGTTGCAGCAGTACATTGATTCTTTACTGCAGAAATATTTATGAAAAGCACTAGACTGCATTTTACAGTTAGAAAAGGACAATTAAGACAAATCTACAGAATAGAAATAGAAATCATATGTTTCTATTATTCAAGTAGATAGGAGCCAGAACGGAAACAAAAGCTGTGCTTTTTAAATGAGTGCAGAGTCCCTAATGCAGGGATGATTGCAATTTGGTGCAACCAAAATGATGCTGGTTCGCTGCCACAATCCCAACCCCAAACCATTTTCAGTGAGGACAGATTGCAGTTGCCAGCCAATTCAGGATAATTATTGGGCTTACTAAAGCACAGGATTATCTGACTAAAAGGGGTGCGACAGCTGTGTCTAAATATGCTCCCACCTGCTGCTCCCATATATTTTCCAGAATGATCACTAGGTAGTGATGAAGAATTGGATCCTTGCATATCATAACCTCTCCTTAGCCCAGGATCACCGACGTCCAGGTTTAACATCCCAAACACTCGCAATGTTCATCAAATCCAACACAGATCAGGAATTTGGATCTGAAACTTATTGCATATTATGGCTTAGAACTCAACTAAATACTGCTGCATTTAACCAGTGATCGAAAGAGTCTTTTTTTTTTAAATAAGGAGGATATTAGAATAGTTTTCATAATCATGGGGCAGGACATGAACATAGAATTGATATAAGTGGGCCATATCCTCCTCTTATTTCTTATGCCCTTACAATTTGATTGAATTATGAATTGGTCATGTGGCTGTGAGGGGAAAGGAAGGTAACTCACCTAATTAGGCATTTCCCACCCATGCTTACTTCAGCAAACTGTATTAACAAATCCTTCTTGTACAGCTTCTTTGGTGTGCCACATATATTTATTTATTTAAGTGCTTATGCTAGAATCAGGACCAAGTAAAACTGAATGCAGTTGTTACTTTTGCTCCAGTAACTGTATTACTGGAAGTTTCCGAGTTGTGTATCAAAACATAAGGATGCAAAAAAATCCAAGCCAGTTTGCCTCTCTTTTAATATGGAAAATACAGTAACAAAAATAGCAACTTGGCAGGCTCATTTGTGTTGTCCATTGACTGGGAGATCTGATGAACTTTGAGACTTGACTCTCAACATGTTGCAGGATTTTCTAGCCACCATTTTCAGAGCCTGCATTGTACTCCAGTTTCCAGCTAAATTTTCAAGGTTGGATTGTGAGCCTTGAGTAGGATTAGCGGATTCCATGATCAGGGATCCAGTGAAAGATCAGGGAGGAGTATAGTTGTGGGTGAATGTTGTCAATGAGAGTGGAGTTGCTAGAGGTTTGGGTGTGGGGCTTCAAGAAGATCGAGGTGTGGAGGGGCTTGAAGTTGGATGAGATTGAAAGTCTTTGAACTAGGAGCAGTGGTGATTATGGTCAATATGTAACCTTTTTTTCATACTTACATGGTGTTTAGCATTGGTTTTCCTGGAGTCAATCAGCACTAGCACTGACTCAGGGCAAACTAAAGTTGCAGCAGGGACCAGTAGCAGGCACCATGACTCTTATCTGCATGTGTAAATTGACTGATGCCTTTTTCAGACTTGGATAAAGAACAGTCTGTCTGTCCTAAACCAAGATTGCACCCTGTACAACCTATTGCAGAAATGTGTGCAAAAGCATTAAACACGATTTTGGTTGCAATATAGTACTTGTGACACTGAAACACTGAGTGCCACTGATTATAATCCTGCACCCAGGCTGCTGCTACATTTGTCCCTATTCCATTAAACATTATACACATACAAGGTTTAAATTCAGCATGTCCATTAACTTTTATCAAAAAACCCGAGAGAGTCTGATTAAATATGACAGGTGCTTTTGGTTAATGTAAGTTACAGACAAGAAAGAAAATTCTTGACAACCAAGGGCAAATATTTCACTGGGTGGGATTTTCCGGCAATGCCCGCCACCAGGATTGTCTGGTCCTGCCGAAAGTCAATGGATCTTTGGCTGGGCTGCCGAACCTCCTGCAGTGGATCACAAAACAACCAGCCGAAAAATCCTGGCCATTGTGTTTTCAGGTATACTTTCACAGTGCAGCTTATGTTTCCTTGTTATTTACTCTGGACATGTAAGCTGAAAAGTCTATGTTCTAACACACACAAAAATTAATTGGTTCCTAATTTAAACAGATATCAAGCAATTTAATTTCATTGGTGCAACAAATTAAATTTAAATGTCTTATTTGTTAACAATTTATTTTTTGTCCTCCTTTCCTGAAGGTCCCGACCGATGCTGGAATCCATTTCTGCAGGAATCAGCATGTATCTTTATCTCACCCAAAGAAGTACTTATTATAAATGGACCTTGGTCGTCAAAGCATGGGGAAATAAGAGCTTAGTCTGATCCTGCCGCTAACCTGAGATCCACTCATGCACTTCCCTCAGGAGTCTGGCTGTCATTCTCAGGATTTGTGCTTCCCACTTTAGCACATACTGCCAAAGCCAATTGTCGGTGACATGGGAATAGAAATAGGCCACTCAACCCCTTGAGCCAGTTCTGCCATTCAATTAGATTGTGGCTGATCTGACTAATTGCTGCCCAACTGATTAGAATTGGTACAAACCTAAGACTCTTCTGATTCAAACTGCATAATACCAACTGGATAACAGATTACCACGGAACCATTTAGAAAATGAATACAAAGCAGGCACTTTTCCAATAAGTCACTGAGACCCAATAAAAATAATTTAAATTTTTACAAGTGGAAGTTAAATTTGCCACTCATTTGAACATTCCTTATACATAATCAAGTGTGACAATTTATCAGATGGATAAAACAACAGACTTTAGCTGAGCGTACTGACAGTGTGTCTATTGCTATTAGGTTGACATTGAATCTAGGAAAACACAAAATTCCATATTTGCTTGCCAGGAGTTTGGACAAGTTGGAAAAGTCAAGTGGAAGTCTGACTTGTTATAGAAAAGAGGTTATGCAAATGATACATCTTCTTCTATATAAATCAATCAGAAGAAATCTGCACCTTCCAAAAACACTATTCACTGACCTTTGCACCTTTTAAAATTAGTGGAGCATGTATTTCAATTGTCAATCCTGGAATATCACACAATGCTTCAGTCCTACCAGTGAAAAAGCTGTCAATTGTTTTTTTTTACAGCTTGCTAATAAAGAAATGGTTCTCTGGCAAAGCATAATGTAATCACAAATAATTCACCATGAGAACAATATCCAAGTTTCAGTGGGATTGTGCTCCCCATCTTTCCCTGTTCGCTTTAAGGAAAATGTCCAAAGGCATAGATCTGGGCAAGCCCTGGACAAAACTAATGTGCAAAATGTTTTCAACTTTTACAGTTCATTAAAATGGGAAAAGCTACAGATTTGAGAGAAGGGATTAGCATATGGCTTACTCACATAGGTTTTGCCTTCAGTATCCCCCAAACCTGCCAATTTCCAAGGATTAACGGAAAACTTGGTCTGAACATAAAAAACTGAGTTCAATTTATACGACCATAATTCCATAGAACTCAAGGATGTTCTGGAGTCAATGATACATCACAGCTTTTCGGGCACGATCGTACCTACAGTTCATGCCACACTCCCGTTGCAGCAAGGTCAGAGCATTTGGCAGCCATTCAAATCTCTGTTCACTGCAGTGGAGTGGGAAAATCCCACTGGTGTGATTATGGTAAGATTCTGACCTTAAGGTCAGTTGTGGCTCAATGGGTAGCACTATTGTCTCTGAGGCGGCACAGTGGGTGGGCGGCACGGTGGCACAGTGGTTAGCACTGCTGCCTCACAGCACTAGGGACCCAGGCTCGATTCCCGGCTTGGGTCACTATCTGTGTTGAGTTTGCACATTTTCCCCGTGTCTGTGTGGGTTTCCTCCAGGTGCTCCAATTTCCTCCCACAGTCTGAGAGACATGCTGGTTAGATGCATTGACCCGAAAAGGCGCCGGAGTGTGGCGACTAGGGGAATTTCACAGTAACTTCATTGCAGTGTTAATGTAAGCCTTACTTGTGACTAATAAATAAACTTTAACTGAGGCAGGAGGTTCAAGTCCCATTCCAGACGCTTGAGCGTAGAAATATAGGCTGACACTCCAGTACAGTGCTGAGGGAATGTTGGAGGTGCTGTCTTTCACGAGTGATATTTAAATTGAGGCCCTGCCTGCGCTTGCAGTTGGATGTAAAAAAGCACTATTTCAAAGAAGAGCAAAGAGAGTTAAGCTATCGTCAGTGTCCTGGCCAATATCTATCCCCCAATCAGCACCAGTAAAGAAAAAGCAGGCCGCACCTGGTCATTATCACATTGTGATTGTGCCAAATCAATTTGCACCAATTGGCTGCTGTGTTTCCAACATTCTAACACTGACTACACTTCAAATCCACTTCATGGGTTGTCAGAGCTTTAATATATCCTGATGTCATGAATGGCACAATATAAATACAAGTCTTACTTTTTCTTTTGCTTTAGGAATCAATTAACTTGTCTGTAACTGGTGTAGGATTATGGATACAACATCCTACAGTTGCCAAACAATTGATGAGCTAGGTTTAGAATATCAAATTCAGGGCATCTTTCCAGATCATTGAAAGCGATTTTTTAACAAGGACAATTGTAATTCGAATCAACACCTTTAGTAACACAGGGCCCGATTCTCCCATTGCGACTCACAACTTTTCTGGCAGGTCGGGTCGGGAGATGTGCATGTCAGCCATTTCGCGAGTTTCCCGTGAGCTTTTATGACCTGCGTGCATCTCCCAACCGGAAGAAAATGGCACCGCCGGGAAGGCGCAGAAATCCAGCGGGAAATGAGGTAAGTCATTTGAATACGTTTTACATATATTTTAAATGCGATTATCGGGCCCAGCACGGAACTTACCGGGCCTGATAGCAACTCCCGCCAGGAGTACTTCATTCCGGCGGATTTAGAGTAGCTCCCCACGTTCGGTGAACTAGCGGGAGACCCCGCCGGAGTGAAGGGGGGGGGGCAATCAGGGGTGGGGGAATTGCCACTGCTGGTGGGGGTGGGTGGGCTGGACAGCGGGCCGCTCTTGGGGGGGGGGGGGGGGGGGAGGGGGGAGGGGTCAGGGTTGGCCTGGGAATTGTTGTGGGAGCTGCGATCGGGCTGTGGGGGGGCTGGAGGGGCCACACTGCAGGGGTCCTGGGCTGGCCAGCGATCGAGCTGGTCAACAAATGAGGAGACTGCCAGATTGGGACCACTGCTCTGAGTTCCAGAACTGTCAGACTCTGGCACGAAGAGGCCCCACCCCCTGGGTTTTAATGATATTTATGATTGTGACCTCTGCAGTGCACAGAGTGGGGAGATTCAGGTCTGAAGCTGCACTGAATAAACAGTCGTGATCCAGAACAGTTTTCCCACCAATTCAGCACTTTTGGGAGAATCGCCCCCACAATGTTTTCATCAGAATAAATTTAGGTTCACAGATTAAGAAAATAGATATTCCCTACAGCTAATCCCAGCTGCCAAGTTCCTGGTGAATTGTCTTCATTTTTTCAATTGGATTTTTGGGGTTTTTATTCTCTTTAGCTGTGCATTGTGTCTTCTGATTGTGCAATGGTTAATATACCTGTTTCTAAAACCTACTTACTTCATTTAGGTCTCCAAGTGATAGATACACAAAGTGACAATGATTCAAATAGCTTTCACCTCGACAAAGAAAATGCTGAAATCGTAACTTGAGGTCATAGGTAAAATGGATAAAGTTTGGTTGACAAAGTTTCTACAGGGAAATAACTGCCTTTTTAACACAAACAATTATGTACTGCCTGCCTCAACAATGTACTTTTATTTTTGTGTTATGCAGTTAGCATATAACTGGCTCAGTAAACAGTGAACAATTCTTGCTGCCACAGTTAAAGTAAGTCCTTGAGTTGAATGGAACTATATATCCCCATTCAAAATAGCTCTCACAGCAACACCACTGCCCTTCCGTACTATGGTGGAGTGGTCAATGCACATTTTAAAGATGCTGTGAGCAGTTTTTAAAGCAGTTGTGAATGTCACAGCTTGGTTAATTGTACTTGACCAGCGTGAGAACTGACCACCAACGGTGAATGTTTTCTCTTCCTCCCTCCCACAATTGTGCTCAATTGGTGATTCTTATTCAACATGAGAAATCCAAATGTCAGCCAAAAGCAGTAAATGGTGAAAAGCTCGAAACAATGGCGGCCCAAAGAAATTTAAGGCTCCATGTTCATAGATCATTATCCAGCGACAGGCATAAGAAATAATCAAAAGTGGCTAATGGAAAGCTTGGTTTATTATTTAGAGAACAAGAACATATGGGGCTGGAAGTCATGCAACAGCTACACAAAGCCCTGGTAAGACCACATCTGGAGCACCAGACCTTCGGAAGGATATTCGCTGACCTTGGATAGAATGCAGGACAGCATGAAGGCAATAACAACATCTAAACCCTGGGATTTAAAAAAAAAACAAGGAGACATTGCACAAACTAGATTGCATTCCCTAGAATTTAAGATTAAGCAGTGATTGAAATAAAGTTTTCAAGATATTAAGGGAACAGACAGGGCAGTGAGACAGAAACTATTTCACTGGAGTAGGGAATCTAGGGTTAGGAGAATAAAAATTAGAGCCAGGCCAGTGGGGCTGGTGCCCCTGGGCATGGGCACCCTGGCAGTGCCTGCCTGTGCCCCTGCCCAGGGGGCACCTTGGCACTGCCCACTGGGCATCGGGCAGTGCCAAGGGGGAGCCTGGGGTGCAAGGGAGTGGGGCCAAGGGGGGCCCAAGAGTGTGGGGCCTAATGTGGGAGGGCCAGATGCAGGGCCTCTTGTGGGCGGGGCCAAAGGGGGCAGTGGGTGAGGTTAGAAGGTTCTGCTGCCACTCTGCTTTAGGATTGGTCAGGGCTGCAGGGAAGCCAGTGATCAGGGAGGGCTGGAGGAGGTGGTCTGCCGGGGGAGGGGGGTGGGGTGGGGGGGGGGGGGTGGTGGCGGCGGGGATCGTCACTGCTGGGTTGGATGCTGGAGATTGAGGTGCTCTCGGATAGGAGGGGGGTCGGCCATGGCCCGAGAATGCTTGTGGGGGCTGCGATCGGAGTTTGAGGGGAGTGGATTGGAAGGGCAGCAGTGCGGGGGTCCCAGGCTGGCCAGCGATTGAGCTGGCCAGCAAACCGCGATCTGACAGATCGGGGCCACTGCGCATGCGTAGAGGCCCAGAACTGTCAGACTCCAGTGTGAATAGGCCCCGCCCCTGAGCTTTTAATGATGTTCACGATTGTGACCTCTGCAGTGCACTGAGTGGGGGAGATTCCAGTCTGAACTCCCACTGAAAAAACAGTCGTGAATTACCAGTTTTCATGCGAATTCAGCACTTAGAATTTTATTTGGGAGAATCGGGCCCATTCTTCTGCAAACGACCATATCCTTCTTTCCCCTGTCAAAATTATTCATAATTTTGAACACCTCAATAAGGTAACCTCTTAATCTTCTCTGCTCCAAGGAGAATAAGGCTAATAAGGCTAATCATTCTAGGAAATCTCCTTTGCACTCTCTTTCTTGGGCTTTAATGTCCTTCCTTAAATATTTTGCCCTGAACTGAACACAATACTCTAAATGTGGCCTGATCAATGATTTGTAGAGGTGTAGCATCACTTCCTTGCTTTTATATTCTATGCTTCTATTTATAAACCCCAGGATGCTATAATCCTTTCAACATGCCTAGCCACCTTCAGAGAATTATGCACTTGAACCCTGAGGTCCCTCTGCCTCTGTATTCCCTCAAAGTTCTACCATTGAGCCTGTATTGTTTCCCCATGTTTGATCTACCGAAATACATTCCCTCACATTTCGCTGCATTGAAATTCGTCAGTGAGGTGGCTGCCTATTTTGCCACTTGTCAGTGTTCCTCTGAAGTCGCTCAGCATCATACTCACAATTCACTATTGTCCGTAGCTTAGTATAATCTGCAAATTTAGAGATTTTGCCTATCTTAAAATCGTTTATATAAATCAGAAAAAGCAAGGAGCGCACCATTGATCCCTGGGGAATACCACTTTCAACTCATCTACAGTCTGAGGAATGTTCATCCATACCTACCCTCTGTTTCCTATTTCCTAGCCAACTTCTAATCCATGGCTGCCAAGGAGCCATCAATCCCAAGCATTTCTAATTTGTTAAGCAACCTGCCATGTGACACCGCATCAAATGCTTTCTGAAAGTCCAAATATACAACATCCACGTACTACCCTCATCCACTGCCTGAGTCACAAGCTGTGACTAGTGGGGTATCACAAATATCAGTGTTTGAGCCATAGCTATTCACATCCTACATCAATGACTTGGATATGGGGATCAAATGTAATACTTCCAAGTTTGCTGATGACATTAAACAAGATGGGAATGTAAGCTGTGAGGAGGATGCAAAGAGACTTCAAGGAGATTTAGACAGGTGATGTGAGTGGGCCAAACATGGCAGATAGAATAAATGTGGAAGAATACAAAGTTAATCATTTTGGTAAAATATACAAAATGCAGTGTTAAAAACCCCGCTGATATTAAATGTGAGGATATACAAAACCCAGATGGGTAACGTAGAATAGCGGTTCTTAGTGGTACATAATTTCACTGAGGTATAATGTGAGAAAAGATATGCAAACCAGTGAGAAACAGTACAGACTTGTAATCAATTAGTAAAGACTATTTATTAAAAGAAAACACAAAACAATAAAGACTATAATATCCTACAATAGTACACTTAGCTACAATAATGACTATACACACAGTATCTTATGAAGTTAACCCTTGTTCCCAACTACCTACATTTCCTGAACTCTGAGAAATGCCCCTTTCCCCAATGTCCAACATTATACAACTCTATGAGCTACATCCAGCATATAGTTACCACCCACAGGTTATTATCCAGATTTGAGAAGACCTGTCTTCAGTTTAGCATAGTGGTTCTTCTCGGCTGTACCTTTTTTTTTTAAGAATAGCAGCTTTTAGCCAGAAATTGTTTTCAAGTGAGCCTGCTTTCTCCAGCTGGGTGTGGTTATGATGGTAGCTGCTTCTCTCCTGCTGTACTCAGCTATCCTCCTATGGTTATACTGTCCTTACCTTTGATATTATGCTTATATCTTAATAACACCTCAGGCTTTTAGCAGATGGGGGAAATTATGTTCTTCTCTCTCCACTTTGAACTCACCTCTTCTATAGTTCTAATACCAATTTCTATACATCACTGCTTTCCCTTTGTCACTTAGGCAAACACTTGTTTCTCACTACAATACTAATTCACATATCAAAAACACCCCTTCAGACAGCTGCACTCATCAGTTCTGCTTCTATCCAATTTCTTTAAGAACTTAAGAACTAGGAGCAGGAGTAGGCCATATGGAGGCCCCTCGAGCCTGCTTCGCCATTCAATCAGATCATGGCTGATCTTTTTGTGGACTCAGCTTCACTTACCTGCCCGCTCACCATACCCTTAATTCCTTTACTGTTCAAAAATGTATCTATCCTTGCCTTAAAAGCATTCAGTGAGGTAGCCTCAACTGCTTCACTGGGCAGGGAATTCCACAGATTCACAACCTTTTGTGTGAAGAAGTTCCTCCTCAACTCAGTCCTAAATCTGCTTCCCCTTATTTTGAGGCTATGCCCCCTAGTTCTAGTTTCACCCACCAGTGGAAACAACTTCCCTGCTTCTATCTTATCTATTCCCTTCATAATTTTATATGTTTCTATAAGATCTCCCCTCATTGTTCTGAATTCCAATGAGTATAGCCTCAGTCTACTCAGTCTCTCCTCATAAACCAACCCGCTCATCTCCAGAATCAACCTCGTGAATCTCCTCTGCACGCCCTCCAGTGCCAGTATATTCTTTCTCAAGTAAGGAGACCAAAACTGTACACAGCACTCCAGGTGTGGCCTCACCAGCACCTGATACAGCTGAAACATAACCTTGCTGTTTTTAAACTCCATCCCTCTAGCAATCAAGGTCAAAATTCCATTTGCCTTCTTAATTACCTGCTGCACCTGCAAACCAACTCCTTGAGATTCCTGCACAAGGACACCCAGGTCCCTCTGCACAGCAGCATGCTGCAATTTTTTTACTATTTAAATAATAGTCCATTTTGCTGTTATTCCTACCAAAATGGATGACTTCACATTTACCTACATTGTACTCCATCTGCCAGACCCTCACCCACTCACTTAGAAGGTCTCACTTTATTTTATCTGAATTTCATTTTTAGTCTTGACTTTATTCAATACTTGAATCTTCCTGTCACTCCAGTGTCATGAAAGCAGATTATTTCTTAAATGGTGAAAGATTGGGAAGTGTTGATCTCTGAATTGGCCTGGATGTTCTTGCTTATAACACACTGAAGGATAACATGCAGGTGTGGCAAGCAATCAGGAAGGCAAATTGTATGTTCGTCTTTATTGCAATGAGATTTGAGTACTGAAATAAAGAAGTATCGCTGCAATTTGATTGTGCTTTGGTGAGACTGTACCAGGAGTATTGTGCACAGTTTTGATCTCCTTACCTAAAGAAGGATATTCTTGCCACAGAGGGAGTACAACAAAGGTTCTCCACTGGGATGGCAAAGATTGAGGAGTCTGTGCCTAAATTCTTCAGAATTAGAAGAATGAGAGGTAATCTCATTGAAGCATACAAAATTCTTACAGGGCATGAGAGCATAGATGCAGGAAGGATGTTTCCCTTGGCTGGAGGTTCTACAGCTGAAGTATCAACTGAAGTTCCACAGCAATTTTCATTGATTATCCACTACACATTAAAATGCTGTTGGAGCTTCTTTTTCAGCATGGCCTATGACATATTGCACAATGTACTTTTATCTAAACCGCATGTTGAAATGATTTAAGGTCAAAAGCAAGCGGCAATATGATTATTAATTTGCCGGTTTCAATGGGAAGCTATTCAGGGGTAAAGGCCATCCGCATCTCTGTATTTGCAGTCATGGTGCATTAGCTAACTTTATACTCCATCCATAAACTGCCAGAAATTCAATGAAAGTGCAGGAAACATCTGCCCACTGTCACCAAAGTGGACACGATCTAAATTTTTTAAAAATTAATTCATTGGACATGGACGTTGCTGGCCAGCCATAATTTGCACAGAGCTACATAATTGTGAAAGAGGCAGGCAGTATACACCTTTCAAGCATTTTCACCATTACCCAACTTCAATCCTATTTTAATATTTAACATAATTCATATACTTCTGGTTTCGCTTTCTTGTTTTCTATAAATTACCAGAGTTGCTGGCATGATGATAAAAAATGGTTGCCACAGCAACCAATTATTTAAGGTTTATAAAATGTGTTGCTGCTGTATTAAAATGAACCAAAATCATAAAACACCAGTCATATCAGGACCACAGAGGATTCCAAAAGTGCAATTTCTTCATGACAATTTCTTTTCATTTGCTATCCAGTCAAAAGGCTAATATGTTTGAGTTGTAAGCTTGATAACATTGCACACACACACACAAAGCATTTATCGGTTGCAGTATGGATTTGACTTGCAAAGACAGCAGTTCATTTAGTTAAATTTAATAAAGGTTAATAAGTGTTAGAGACAATTTGCCTGCCTGCTTTCTCAGAAGCATGCAATATTAGTTCATATCAAAGCAATTTCATATGCATAAAATTTGGTAATTTAAAAAGTAATTAGCAAGAATATTGAACGGTTTCAATGATACTTTCGGTAAAGAAAACCACAATGTTTTATATTTCCTCTTTCTAATCTCAAAATGAATTTACAGAAATGTGGTTATCATTTATATTCAGTGTTTCATTTGTGCCAATATAACTGCTCAGTGAAACCAAAATACCGCTGGGGTTAATCCTGATTTTTGCTTATCTCCAGCAAATATAACAGCTGACAGTACTTGACAGGAAAACACACCATTTAACCAAGCATGATGTCACTCCGGACACACGTTCCAAGAAATAAGTATTTGTCCTGGTTAAAAACTGAAAAACATTACAAAGGAAAATAATTTCATCAACACCAAATTACTTGGAATGCTATTTTAAGTAAATTGGGCCAATTTAGCCAGGTCCCATAATCTCAAGCAAGTTATACAAACAACATCTTGCTTTCTCTCTCCAACGGCTGAGTCCCAGCTTCATCAAAATTCCTAATTTGGTGTTTGTGGATGGGGGTTCAAAGAAACATGGATAAACATACTTCCTGAGAGGGTCACAGATGAGGAGAAAATGGGTGACACTGAATTAAATTATCAACACTTAAAATTTGCAAAATGAATAAGTGGGAATGGAAATCTGCACTTCTTTTGGGAAAAAAAATTCTCAAAATATTGTACCAATAATGAAAAATAGGGACCTCTTGACATGAACCCTTGAAAGCAAGGGTTATTATACAGAAGGTATTGGGGATGCTTGCCAGCCCACTTCCACTCGCAAAAGGGACAACTGGCAGTTGAAAATGCTCCCTCCAGTGAGTAGTTCTATGATATGGTGAAGAGGTTCCACCGTGAAGATTATTCAGGCTTTTCAATGTAGCAATTAGGTAAGGAGAGTGGATAGACCCTTCTCACTTTGTGCTCATTTTGGGTGAAAGTTCTTAATTACCCCTACTGAGAATAAGTGATTCAAGAAGATCATTAAATATGACCATGGAAATCAGTATTATTTTGAAGTACAAGTAGGACCAAGAGCATGAATTTCCTTTCTGTTGCCCATTTAAGGTTTGCTTATGCCCATGGAAATAACAGGGTCCTTTAAATGTGTCCTTTTATAATCACCTGGACATGAATATGTAAATATCTCTGCTCGTGAGGCCCTATTCCTTTGTTTGCTGCAAGAAACACTGAGGAACAGTGAATAGTGCTTTCCGACTATTGTGACTTCATTTACTTCAGAAAATAAACATTTGTAAACCATGAATGGCTTGATTCCCACCTCTGAATGACAACATATTTGTTGAGGTCAGACATGTATCCAATTGATAAGTGAGAGCTGGCGGCGCTACCATCCAGCTACCCAGAAAGTAGGTTCATCCTTGTGTTTGCAGAGAGGAACAGCTGGTTGAGAGGAGTACTGATGGGAATAGTATTAGAGCTACAGACATAAATACAGATAAGGAGATCAAATATTCCACAGGGCATGATGATCTGCAGAATATAAATGTTGTCTGCGGGCACGAACAAGCTAGTTTATAGAGGAAACATGAAGATATTTTATCATTAATAAAGAAATGTACATTGCACCATAATGGGAACTGACATCTTTACGCACTGCAGCCATAATCATTCCAAAAAAGACAATAAAGTGGCTAATTTTCCATTTCAAAAGCCAGCATTAAATATTACGATTTTAGTGACACAGTGGATTAAAGCACTTCTTTCATCTTTGAGTTTAGGTCCCCACTCAAGCCAAAGGACTAAATGAAAAGCTCTTTTGCCCGACAGTGGGAAGATTCTGGACTGAAATTAGTTAAGTTATCAAATGGAATGAAAAAGAGAAATCCCAATCTTTAACCACACCACATGCAACCCAAACTATTAAAGGACCCCTGCCTCGCCCTGAGGAAAAAAATCTGCATCGTAACCTTTCAATGATCCTGAAAAGGTAATCAAGCAAAGCCTCCCAATATTCAGCCGCACAATTATTCACTATTTAGCCTGGCCAGCTGCCCTCCACAGGCAACACCTCCGATGTCAGGCTGCAACAAAAGAGGACCATTATGAATTGTGGAGTATTTGATTATCTCAGCCTTTACATTTATTCGTAGGATTTCCAATCCTATTCCCAACCAACTTTCCACAGAGCTACATTTTACCATCTGCTCTTCACAAACACAAACATGAACAGATCAGGTCCCAGACAGATGGTTGGTAAGGCTGCCAATTTTCTCCCTTGTCAAACACCCCATCATATTCCCTGAGCCTCAGCAGTTACTTCCTTCTGCTAGCCTTCAAACATCAGGTAGAATATCCCCCAACTGTAATTTGGGTAGTGGTAGAACATGTGCCAAACATGCAGCAAAAATATACGACTGCACAGTAGAAAAGTTCCTTCAGCAAAGAAAGCAACTTAAAAATAAATTCTTCCACAGTTTGTTATGGGAAAAACAATGTCAGATTCAGAGTCAATTAAAAAGTTTAACAAAGGCAAGTGAAGAGAAACACTTTGCAATACACAACTAAATTTAGTAATGAGAAAAATAGTTTTAATTACAAAAAGGTTAAGTGGAGTTAGAGAATTTTTCAAATGCAGAGATAAATTGATGGTTTTTCTTTCTTGTTCTTTCATGGGAACTGAGTGTCACTGACAAAAACCAGCATTTGTTGTCCATCCTTAATTGCCTTTGAGAGATGGGTGCTGAGCTGCCTCCCCGAATCGCTGCAGTCTATCTGTAGGTACACCTACTGTGCTGTTAGGGAGGGAGCGCCAGAATTTTAAATCAGCCGCTGTGAAGGAACAGCAATATATTTCCAAGTCAGGAAAGTGTGTGGTTTGGAGGGGAACTTGCAGGTAGTTGCATTTACATGTGTCTGCTGCCAATGTCTGTCCAGATGTAGAGACTGTGGGTTTGGAAGGTGTAGTCGAAGGAGGTTTAGCAACTTGCTGCAGTGCACTTTGAACACTGTGGCCACTGGGCATCTGTGGTAGAGGGAGTGGGTGTTGCAGATGGTGATGGAGTGCGAGCTATATGCTGGATGGTGTACAGCATATTGGGTTTGGCTGGAGCTGAACTCATCCAGGCAAGTGGAGAACATTCCATCATAGCCCTGACTTGTGCTTTATTGAAAGTGGACTGACTTTAGGGAATCAGAGAGTTACTCATCACAAAAATTCCCAGTCTCTGATTGCTCTTGTAGCCACAACATCATATGACTGGTCCAGTTAAGTTTCACGTCAATGGCGATCCCCAGGATGTCGGATGGTGTGGAATTCAGCAATAGTAATGTCATTGAATGTCATGGGGAATTGGCTAACTTCTCTCTTGTTCGATTTGGCAGTTGCCGAGCACCTTTTTCTGGTCTCTGGCACTGGCACTTGTTTCTTGACATATCAAAAATTAATTGAAAGGATAAAAGCAAAATACTGCAGATACTTGAAATCTGAAACAGAAAATTATGGAAAAGCTCAGCAGCTCTGGCTGCATCTGTGGAAAGAGAAACTATGAAGAGCTCTGAAGAAGAGTCATACGGACTCGAAAAGCCAACCTTTTTTTTTCTCTCTCCACTGATTCCATCAGACCTTCTGAATAATTGAAAGGAATTTGATATGAATGCATTATGCATTCAAACAACATCACTCAAAATAATTTCTGGCCTACTGTGTTAAAAGGATACAAGGAAAAGAGTAGAGTGATGTTTATTGGTGAACATGAACTTGGAACGCACTCGAGTTAGAATGATTTTCACATCATTGAGTTCAGTTTTTTGGCTGAGGCAGATCAAATTAATGTACCAGATTTGATTTTTTTTATATACAGCATTATCACACGAAAAGTCTTCAAACTGCCTACAAAGATATGGCAACGGAAACCCTAAGGAAATTCCCAGTGGAAAAGGACTGGAAAACAATACTATTTAGCCTTCACATTTTGTGCACCTGTATCATGATTCAATATTTAACCTGACCACTTTTCATCTTTTTTTTGCCTCTGAAATTTCTTTTCTGCTGTTCCAATGGAGGCACTAACCATTTAAAAAATGGTTCTGAGGAAACATTCTCTACTTGAAACTTCAATTTGTGTTCTTTCAACAGGTGTTGCTAAGCCTGTTTGTGTTCAAAACAAATGGGACAATGTTACAACTCAAATAAATGACAGAGAAATATTTCATTAAAGTGCGAACTATTAATTTGCTATTTCCAACCGCAGCAATTTCTAGTCTTATTTGCTTTCTTGCACAGTGGTAATAACTGGACAGAACACAACAGGAAAGTTCACTGATACCTGTTTTTGAACCTGGGGATCACAATGTTTGCCACAGCCCATGCCCGGTCCTGTTATTAAGGTGGGCAATCCGCAAACATTATGCTGTCAGCCCATTTCAATGATTCAAGTGTGCGGGTGAGAATGAAACATTGGTTGCACTTTCAACAAAGGGCTAAGCAATGGTTGCGGCTCGTCTGGAACTCTTAAAGGCAGCCTACCCAACTCATAGGGTACTGAATGAACCCATGCATTTTAGGAAGGCTTGGCTCAGGTTGACACCATATATGCTCCCACCATTGCAGCTTTGCAGGTGCCACTCCACCAGTTCCACTGTGGTTGTCTTTCAGCCAGCCAGCCCTTACTGCCGCCACCGCTCATGCTGATTTGAAGAAGATGCAGAGTCTGTCCGACAAGACCATTTGCAGTCTCCACCCCTGGTCAAAATGAGCAGCTTTCCATCGGCCTATGCCTCAGTCATAGCTGGCATTGCATGGGTACATGACTGCAGGCCAAGACAGACACTCAGAGTGAATAGTTCAGTTTTGCACACGTTATTGAGAGTATTGTTAGATAAAGTTATACCAGAACGATTATTTTGATGCTGGTTTTTATTTTAGGATTATAGCCAAGAGGGAGAGATGTTGTGATGGCATCACAGAATCATAAAATTGTTGCAGTAAAGAAAGGAGACCATTTGGCTCATCATGTCCCTGTTGGCTCTTTGAAAGAGCATTTCTGCTAGTCCCACTCTCTTGTTCTTTCTCCTTGGCCCTGCAATTTTTTCTTTCTCAAGTTCCCTTCCAATTGGATTTTGAAAGCCATGCATTAATTTGCTGCCATCAATCTCAAGCTGCATATTTCTGATCAATCACTCTGGAAAAAGATTTATCCTCATGTTTCTTTTATATCTTTTGACAATTGATTTAATTCAATGCCCTCTGGCTGTCAACCCTCCTGCCAACAGGAAAACTGTCTAGACCATTCATTCATACAGTGAGCCATTGGCACAATCTCCCAGTCCCGCCAATGTCTACCCACTTTTACATGGCTTTCAACCCCCAAAGAGCTGAGAGCCATCATGCATTTTGAAGGGTGAGCCCTCGAGCTGGTCGGGGAGGAGGAAGAGCCTGCCGGCGCTGCTGGTGAAGTGGGGGCAGCCGAGAAAAGTGGGAATCCTCAACACTCATGCTGCCATTCCCCAAGTCTCAAGTGAGTAATCAACGTTACCTCCATATCCCTTATAAAGCACTGATGTCATTTCCCTTCTCTTGCATGCCGACCAACAAAACAGACCAGACCATCCCCCTACACCCACCAGACTCCAGCAGTTCAGAGGGGAACTTTTCCAACCCCACCGCTGAAGAGGTGTCACAGCTGTTGGCCCGCACCCGGCACAAGTGCATATACTCGCACCTCAGTGGGATCACAAAGTAGGCAGGTTTCTCTGTCACTGGGGAGCAGCTTACACCTTAAGATCCACAGCAGGCAGAGGCAGGGACACCCCAAAGAACCGTCCCTCAAGAGGGATGCCAAAGCCCAGGACCCTGCTGGGCCCCAGGCCGATGATGTGCCCCTGTTCCTGGTCATCCAACAGCTACTGGAGCTCTAAAGACAGAGTTGAGAATATTAGGAAGGGATGACAGCAGCCCTCCTCGAGTCCCATTGATTTGTATCTGAGGAGATAGTGCTGTCAGTGTAGTGGACCGAAAACCTTGGTGCAAGATGTGTACTCCATGGCAGGAGATGTCCGCACCATGGCTCAGTGCAGTCACTGGTGGGAATCCATGAATTTCAGCGCCAGAGGACGGCGGGGCTTCTGGATCTCATTCCAGCCATCCCTTTATCACATGGAGGAGCACAGGCCCTGGGAATCTGAAGAGAAGAGAACTGGCAGGAGTACAGTCCAGGGCCCTCCAGCCAGCGGGCCCTGTGTGTCTCCAGCCCATCTGACATCCCCTTCTTGAGAACAACAGACCTCCAGCCCCTGACAAAATCAGTCCCTCTCTATCAATGATGCTGATTGGAAGAAAATTTACTCGAATGTTAAAAAAAATGCAATCTTTTAAGTGTCTATTAGCTTTGGAAACAAACAAAAAAAACCACAAAGGCATATACTGTTAAAAGATTATTCAAATTGTAAATCATCGTTAATCAATAAATCCTGCAGACCTGAAGCCATTATTCACCTTTGAAACACAACCAAACATTCATAATGGTTATACTTTGAAGCAAAAGCTTTCAGCTCCACGGCCTAAGACTGGCAGCATAGAATAATGTCCAATTTCTATTTCAAAGCATGGTGTCTGTCAATCAATTGAGAGGAGCAGGAACAGAGATTTGTTTCAACTTTCAAAAGCAAGGCTTTTTTAAACAGCCAAAGCTGTCAGTCTATTTAAATCATAGCACAAAACATGACAGTAGAAACTAACAGGCCATTTCCATTTCCATTTTTAAATGCATCGTGGCACTGTCATCAATGGAAAAACTATTGTCATGCATGACACCACTTACACAATGGTGATTTGTGTAAGGGTTAACTTTGCAGAACAGATCCTTATGATGAATGACTGCATTTCAAACATCTACATTCCAAATTAACATCTAATAGTCACAACTAAAGGTGTCAAAACATTTTACACTTAACTTTCAGAATGTTCCTGAGTCCTCAGTAGACTTTCCCCAATAGTCATGAACTCCCCAAGGGTGCATTGTATTACAACTTCCAAAACCCATGCCAGCATTCAAATAGTGGGCCTGATTTTACCATTTTCATTCGAAGTGCTGAATCTGGGCGCAATTCAGATCCGACTTGGAAATCTGCTTTTAGGCGCTCCCATACGCACTCAGCCTGAAAATAAAATTGCGGGTCCGAATCGCGCTGTGGGCGGGGCTTCGCGCGTCCAAAATGATCGGAGCTCTGAACTGCGCATGCGCAGTTGGAAAAAAAATTGAAAAAGCGCGCCGGTGTCAGATTGCTCCCGGGCCGCAGAAAGCGGAGAAAGCGGCCCGGGGAGAACGATCTGGCTTCACTCCCCCCCTCAGAGAACGATCTGGCCTCACTCCCCCCCCCCCCCCCAGAGAATGATCTGGCCTCACTCCCCCCCCAGAGAATGGTCTGGCCTCACTCACAGCCCTCCGCCCCCTCAGAGAACGATCTGGCCACACTCCCCCTCTCCCCCCTCCCCGAGGAACATCTGACCTGCCTCCTCCTCCCTCTCCACCAGACAACAATCAGCCCTCCCCACACCCCCCACACAACCAGAGAATGATCTGACCCGCCTCCCTCCTACCCCCCCACCACCGATCTGATTCCGAGAGACGTTGGAAGCTCCGAACTCGCTCTTCAGCAGCTGGAGCGCCCGATTCAGACTTTTATTCAGCAGGTTCATTTTGGCACAATTCCAGATTGGCGAGCGTGGCAGTAAAGGAGGAAATGCTGATAAAGTTGGGCGGGCAGTTCATTAATTCAATTGAAATACTTGCAAATACATTTAAATCGCCATTGCGCTCATTTCGGGCGTGAATCAGATCGCCGCCATTCCCGGGTTTCGGTAAAGTGGCCATCTGCGCGGACGTGGGCGCGGATTGTGTTAATGGCCTCACACCCGACTTTACCACGTTTTCGCGCCCAAAAACGGGTGCGACGTAATGGTAAAATAGGGCCCATTGTGTGTGAGGAAGTGCACTTTTCCAGTAGTCCTCACAATTGGGACCCCAAACTTGCAAGAGGTGAGTGTGCATCTTTACACTCAAGTCCTTTCCAACCCGCAAAAAGGCCACACAAAAATGAAAGCCAGAGGAAATTGTTTTTCACAAACAAAAAAAATTGAGTGCACAGTTGTGGTCTCCATATTTGAGGAAAGATGTAATGGCATTGGAAGCAGTTCAGAGGAGGTTCACTAGATTGATTCCAGAGATGAGGGGTTTGTCGTATGAAGAGAGATTGAACAGTTTAGGCCTATACTATCTGGAATTTAGAAGAATGAGGGGAGATCAAATTGACGTATTCAAGATGACAAAAGGTATGGATAAAGTAGATGTGGAGTGGATGCTTCCGTGCATGGGGCATTCTAGGATGCGAGGTTATAATCTTAGGATAAGGGGTAGCAAATTTAAAACACAGTTGAGGAGAAACTGCTTCTCCCAATCTGTGGAATTCGCTACCCCAAAGCATGGTGGATGTTGGGCCAGTGAATAAATTTAAGCAGGAGTTAAACAGATTTGTAATTGGTAATGGGTTGAAGGGTTATGGGGATGAGGCAGGAAAATGGGGATGAGGAGCATATCAGCCATGATTGAATGGCGGAGCGGACTCGATGGGCCAAATGGCCTAATTCTGCTCCTATATCTGATGAACTTATGAGTTAAGCATTTTGGAACTCAATTTGCAGTTCCATTGGGTGATGAAAATCCGGCCAACCATATCCTTGATTTCCAGCAAGATCAAAAAGCTGTATATCTCAGCTTTAATTAAATTCAATAATGGAGCATTCACAACCAATTCTATAGAATTCCAAAGACTGACAGCCTCTGAGTGAAGAAATATCACCTCATCTCAGTCCTAAATGATTGGACCTTTATTCTGAGACGTGTCACTGTGCTCTAGATTCCCCAGCCAAGGAGGAACAACATTTCATTGTCAACTCTGTCAAGACCATTCAGAATCCTGTATGCTTCAAAGAGATCACCTCTCATTCTTCTAAACTCCATAGAATATAGGCACCATTTACTCAGCTTCTCACCATCGGACAACCTTCTCATCTAAGGGAACAATCTATTGATCCTTCGATGCACCACTTCCAAAATGAGTAGATCTTTCCTTAAATGTGGGGTTGCATGTTATGTGACCCCACTGGATGTGTTTCCGGTGGGAGTGCACTAAAATAGGGTGGGCACCCCCCACCCCACCACCTTTCCATCCACTCCCAAACTCACCCCCATAATATGGAGGGGTGGACTCGCGCTGAAATTGGATGCTCGCCCGACATATTTACATAGGTAATAAAGGGTCAATTTGTCTTTTAACCAAGTCATCTGACCCCAAGAATATACTACTCAGGCCAGAAAATGTTTACATGAGTGGTTGGGCTGGAGTCGTCAGCCTAATTTTTTAACTATGTTCTTCAAATGGCATGAATGAAGGAGGTGTTTGATCTTTGTGGACTGCCCTTTATGGATCGGGAGAAGGATTGGGGGAGGGGGGCAGGAAGGAGGAGGGACAGCTCCCCAAAGATGGAATCCCTCCTTTCATGATAACCACCACTCCCACACCTCCCCCCTCCCTCACTGCAGCCTCAAACCAAGCCCTACAACCACCTCCTTCCCTGTGCTACCTAAGCCCTCTCTGCCCAAGATCCCAGATCCCAAGTTTTGGAGATCCCTGGGCCTTCTTTCTTATCTTCTTGCAGTTCAGGCAGTGGTCACTGATGCATTCTTGGCAGTGCTAGGAATGATTGAGCTGCTGGACAATCTAATTGGCTGGCAGTTCCAGATGGTAGGACTTTTTCCCCAGTGAGTGGTGCAAGTCCCACTTGGCCCTTGTTAAACTCATCCGCAGAGTGTTATGGCTGCAGGACGGACTGGCATAGAGCAGGTTGGTTCCAAACTGACTTTGCTACTGGATGGACAAGCTGTCCCAAAATACCCCAACCTGCCCTTCTGTGCTGGGGAATCTAGAGCACAGTGACACGTCTCAGAATAAAGGTCCAATCATTTAGGACTGAGATGAGGTGATATTTCTTCACTCAGAGGCTGTCAGTCTTTGGAATTCTATAGAATTGGTTGTGAATGCTCCATTATTGAATTTAATTAAAGCTGAGATATACAGCTTTTTGATCTTGCTGGAAATCACATTATTCAGCACGTGGATACCAGAATGATACATAGTATTCCAGCTGTGGTCTCACCAAAGCCCTGCACAACTGTACCATGACGTCTTCATTCTTGTACTCCAATCCCCCTTCAATAAAGGCCAACATGCCATTTGCCTTTATAGTAGGAATTCCTGAGCAGCCAACGTCTGCCAGATTGTGATAAACCAAAGAAAGCGTTTATGGCTGATGGGTGCAAAATGAATATATCATGCCTGCTGTAGGATAACGGACACACATCTAGAGCATCCTACGTGCATGGTCACACAACAAGCGGGGGCTAACTGAGAGGTAGATCTTGTGTCTCCACCTGTTAAAAGGTGGAGCCTGCAGAGTTGTATGCATGCAGCTGATTGTAGCCTGAAGCATTTGCAAAGCCACACGTCCTCTCCACCCGCTTCTCCCCGATCAGAGAGAAACTGATGACGTCCCCACTCCTTCAAGCAAAGGCCTCTGTCAACTCTCTGATGGTGAACTGTGAGATGTTGCTGATGTCATAAAAGCAAAACACTGCAGATGCCCCAGACTGGATGTGCTGGAAAAGCTAAGCAGATCTGGCAGCAGCTGTAGAGAAAGAAACAGAGTTAACGTTTTGAGTCCAATATGACTCGTCTTCGTACCCCAGTTTACTTCACAGATGCTGCCAGTCCTGCTCAGTTTCTCCAGCACATTCTGTTGCTAATTGCCCCTGGTCTCAACCACTGGCAGTGGTGTCTTGCCCTTCTGTGCTATTGTAGGTTGAATGAGGATGTGATATACTTCACTCGCCGTCTCCTTTGTGAAACATGGCTGCCTCAGTCACTGCTTCTTGTTGTAATGGGAGTCAGGGAAGTGCTCTCTAAAGGCTAGAAGCTTGATTAAGAAGCTTCCTCTTCTCTTTTCTGTGCACAGCTTCCATCTCTGTGCCCCGTGCTTCATATCCAAATCATACTGCAGGCCAAAGAGGGACTTCAATGGTCTCCATTAATGGAACAGACTTTCTTCTGATAAATCAACTAACTGCTTTGATGTCCTTGTCAAGGGTCACCACCACTCCTTGTAAATCCAAAACGTTTTCAAAACACCGCCAATAAACACGGCGCTTCCACAAAGCCTGCACCAGTAACAAAGTCAAAAATAACTTTCCCTGAAGGTTGAATGGTGGTGATATCTTTAAATTGTGCAGGTGGTGGGAGGGTGGGCGGGGGAGGTCCATTGTGCATGTTGAGTTGGGAGTGATTAAGAAAAAGCATTAACTAGACCTTCAAGTTCCAACTCCCACAAAAGGTAAACATGCAGGTGCAGCAGGCGGTAAAGAAGGCAAATGGTATGTTGGCCTTCATTGCGAGAGGTTTAGAGTACAGGAGCAGGGATGTGTTGTTGCAATTATACAGGGCCTTGGTGAGGCCAGACCCAGAGTATTGTGTGCAGTTTGGTTCTCCTTTTCTGAGGAAGGATGTTCTTGCTCTTGAGGGAGTGCAGTGAAGGTTTACCAGGCTGATTCTGGGGATGGCGGGACTGATGTACGAGGAGAGATTGACTAGGTTAGGATTGTTTTTGTTGGAGTTCAGACGAATGAAGGACTGATCTCATAGAGGCTTATAAAATTCTAACAGGACTAGACAGGGCAGATGCAGGGAGGATGTTCCCAATGGTGGGGGTCCAGAACCAGGGGTGACAGTCTGAGGATTCAGGGTAGACCATTTAGGACGGAGGTGAGGAGACATTTCTTCACCCAAAGAGTGGTGAGCCTGTGGAATTCATTACCACAGGAAGTAGTTGATGCCAAAACATTGAATGTATTCAAGAGGAGGCTAAATATAGCACTTGGGGCAAATGGGATTAAAGGTTATGGGGAGAAATCCGGATTAGGTTATTGAGTTGGATGATCAACCACGATCGTAATGAATGGCAGAGCAGGCTCGAAGGGCCAATTGGCCTCCTCCTGCTCCTATCTTCTATGTTTCTATAGCCTCTAGTGCTGATGTGGTGCACTGTCTGATATCATGATCTGCCCACTCAACATATCCCTGGTGCATGAACAACACATCTGCACTGTCTTATGGGCTATGCCAGAAGTGGTCTGGCCAATATTTTTGTAGTTTCCATGGCGGCAGCACCAACAACGTGATGGAACCTACTTCTGTGACCAATGTGTTGACATATTTTGTAGAGGACATTAATTCCTTGGCCTTGTATTCAAGCGTTGTAATTTCATACCTCAGTACTTATTTGCCTTTTCATCAGTGGATATTCATTGTGATGAGTCTTCCAAAGTGTACTTATCTTTGTTTGCAGTTTTCGCCTCTTAGCAATTTTCCCACATAGTCCTGGTGGATTTCAAATCAGCTTGAAATTCAGGACATTCATTTTATTATCTATCTCTACTCATGCCACGAAATGCAATCTAATGTTATTTTAAGTCATAATTCTCAAGTGTTCTCATACATTGTGATTTTCTACAACACACTCACAGCAAAATGCTTAAATTGGAACAACAGCTTCCAACAACCAGCCTGGTATTTGATCCAAAAATTAAGCATCCCTTTGTGGATTATCCTTTCCCATATTCACATTCATTTAGAATCATTAAAATCTCTTTCCCTAATACACTTAAACCATTTTCATTTGTTCACAAAATTTCAAATCTTAGATTTCAGAAAACATGTAACAAGACCCCTTTCAGAAAACTGAAGAATAAAATGAAAGCTCATGGGAAGCAAAATGCTGCTGTAAAGTGGATTATTACTTGGCTACAAGAAGCAGAGAATAATTATTAATTACAATCGTTTTAATTTGGCATCCACAAGAAGCTGAATCCCACCGGGATCAATCCAAATATTTATTTATGACCTTGACAAAGTTTTATAAACAGTGTTCAAGCTTGCATGTTCTGTGGAAAAGCTAGATTTTGAGAGCAGAAAGATCGATGTAATACCCATTTCAAATCAGAATTAAGCTATGATCTGTAGATTAAACTGAAGTATGCAGATTGGATCTTCCCGATTCCAGTAGATTTGATTTATTATTGTCACACGTATTGGTAAACAGTGAAAAATATTGTTTCTTGCGCACTATACAGACAAAGCATACCGTTCATAGAGCAGGAAAGGAGAGAGTGCAGAATGTAGTGTTACAGTCACAGCTAGGGTGTAGAGAATGATCAACTTAATGTGAAGTAGGTCGATTTAAAAGTCTGATGGCAGCAGGGAAGAAGCTGTTCTTGAGTCGGTTGCTACGTGACCTCAGACTTTTGTATCTTTTTCCTGATGGAAGAAGATGGAAGAGAGTATGTCCGGGGTGCGTGGGGTCCTTAATTATGCTGGCTGTTTTTCTGAGGCAGCGGGAAGTGTAACAGTGTCAATGGGTGGGAGGCTGGTTTGAGTGATGGACTGGGCTTCATTCACGACCCTTTGTAATCCCTTGTGGTCTTGGGCAGAGCAGGAACCATACCAAGCTGTGATACAACCAGAAAGAATGCTTTCCATGGTGCATCTGTAAAAGTTGGTGAAATGTTCTGTAGATGTTCTGGATAACTAACAGCTAATAATTATTTTAAATTTTCTGTTCTTTGTTAGTCTGATTAATTCACTGCGAGGTCACTTTAACTTTTCTTTCTGGCTGGTTGTGTAGTAGCCAAAAGGGAATAAATTGTGAGTGGCCTATGCGATATATTTAGGACTGCTGCATGTCTGAGCACACGAGCATCTTAGAGGGAATATTTGTGATTAAAAGGCAAGAGAAGGATGAGTGTAATCAATCCAGGTACTGGACATGAGGATCTATGTTTGATCCAAGAAACTACAGCCTCAATCTCTTTTCATGCATTTCTGCCTTAGTTGCATTTTATGATCGGTGCTGTATTTTCCCTTGCTTACTGCTGAAAAACAATTTGAATTTCTATATCATCTTTAATGACAAAAGTGCCCAAAGTTTTCTCAAAATTATCTTCACAAAACTCTAATTAAGGCACAAGTAGAGCTTTGCATTTAGCTCGGAGCAGCAGGAAGGATGTGACGGTCCTTAAGGGGAGATTAACCAGAATGGCTTATGGGATGAGGGATTGTAGATGAAAGGTTAGTTTGGAGATGCTGGAGTTCTCCTTGGAGCAAAGGAGATAGAGGGAAAATCTGATAGAGGTTTACAAGACTTTGACAGGCTTGGATAAGGCAGGTAGAGACAAGGGCCAGAATTTTCATGCAAGACTGTTCCGCCTTAGCGAAAATCTTGGCGGAGAGACACAGATATACAAGTTCCACCCCTGAACCTGGCCATTGCCATTTTTCCAGGGTAAATGGGGGCAGATCTTAATGTGCACATCTGCGGTTCTTGAAGACAACTGCACATGTTAAAGTGCAGCTGCCTCAGTTAGATTTGATTTTTGGCGAGTGTGATGTCCAAAAGATGACTTTGCACTTTAGGACTGCAAAGAGAAAGTCTAAAGCTCCAGAGTTCTTCGGAGATAGGGTATCCTTTTGGATAGGGTCCCAGGACACCTTTGTGAGCAATAAACAGCATTTTCAGAGAGAGACGCCTTTTGGGAGAGAAAACGTTCCCTTTGAGAATTCCCAAAAGCAGACATGAAGGTGTATAAAAAGAGTATAACCTCATTGGAACTGTCAGGGTTATTGGAACTGTCAAGAGAATTGTTTAAAAAAAAAACTGTCAAGGCATTAAAAACTATCTGCAGTGTTTAACAAAATCAATGTTTGCTATTTCACTCTGTTGACATACAGCTAAGATTTATCATTGCAGGATTATTGTTGCATGACTGATTGCGCAACCTATTGTTATCACAGCGGGGTGTCTGTCATTTCACAGTTTGATTGACAGCTCCAAGTGGATATAAACACTTTGAAGTGGGACTGTTAGGTTGCTATGGAGGATATGAGGGGTATAGAGAGTGAGTGAAGAGGCATAGGTTGGCAAGGGTAGTATGAAGAGCCAAAGGGATGAGTGAGGGCAAAAGTTGGCATGGATGGGGCATCAAAAGTGTGTGTGTCGCGGGAAGGACGGGGGGGAAGTGAGTGCGAAGAGTGTGGGCTGCAGAGCTGTGTATGTTTTATTCATTTTTTGATATTTTTGACAAAGTGCTGGAACACTAAGGGGAGTATTCTGCCCAGTCCATCTCCGCACACAGAAATCCCCAAACTCATTCCAGAGTCACTTATCATGACTCCCATTTTCATCTGCTCCCCCTGGATCAAAAATCCAAACTGCCAGGGCACTTTACAAGGGGGCACAGGTTCAAGGTGAGAGGGGGAAAGTTTAAGACAGATGTGCAGGGGAGGTTTTTCATGCAGAGAGTGGTGGGTGCCTGGAATGCACTGTCAGAGGAGGTGTGGAAACAGGAACATTAGCAACATTTAAGAGGCATCTGGATGGGTTCATGAATAGGGAGGAAAAAGAGGGATACAGACTGAGTAAGAGCAGAAGGTTTTTTTAAAGTTTTTAGTTAGGGCATAATGACCGGCACTGGCTTGGAGGGCCGAAGGGCCTGTTTCTGTGCTGAACTTTTTTTTGTTCTTTTTTGAGGTCAGACTTACTGAGCTGGGAATTATCCTACTCTGCGCTCTCAAACTGGGAATGAAAATTCAGGTCTAACTATTCCCATAAGCTAATGGTACAAGAACTAGGGCACACAGATTTAAGGTCCAGGGTGAAAGATACAGAAGGGATGCGAGGAAAAATTTCTTTAAGCAATAAGTGGCAATGACCTGGAACTCACTGCCAATAAGGTTGGCAACAGTGGTGAAGATCAGTGATTTCACATGGAATTGGGTAAACACTTGTGGGAAATAAACTTGAAGGGCTTTGTGGATAGGTCAGGGAAATGGGGCCAAAAATGACAGAATTCCCTACTTCCCTTAGTTTTTCCTTCTTCCGACAACTTCAGTTTGGTATCACTCAGGCACTGCTTTTTTCAACTTAGTGGTTACTGCATTATGGCCCTTGGCTGTGGATCTTGGAATCTATGTAAACAGTATTATTTTAAAGACTGCCACATTTTAATTTATGTTCCATTTTCAAGTCACTGATATGTTACGAACTTTAGGATTTTGGTGGCAATATTCAAATTTTTAGACCACATAGCACTGATGTTGGCACAAAGTAACTCAGAAATAATTAGAAATATGAGTCAACACCTTTGAACTATTAATTGACTTTTGACATATAAATTCAATCAATTACCACAAGATTCTAGTTCTTTTGGCTTCTTAAAATATATTGTGTACTCCCTATTCTTCAAAATGTATCAGGACCTTGATACTTTCCTGCACCAATACCATGTCTTGCAGTTTAATATGTTGTTTTGTTCAGCCAGAAGTCAATGGAGTCCTTCTTTAAATATGTGGATTGGGGTCTGATAATGTCATCAGGCCTTGACTGCAACATTAATTGGTGATCTAAAAGAGAAGATCTTGGGCTTTCCTATCAGATGAAGATAGTGGGAATTGTGGTTGGAACAAGATTAAAATAGATATGTTTTTTACTTTTGGTTACATACTTGTGAAGCCAGGAGGAGCAAGAGTGTCGCAGTGTCCCTCTTTCCTGGATGAAAGACTATACACTCACTCATTAGGTGGGATTTTACATCTTTGTTCATCCTGAAACTGGGAAAGCCCAAAGTCAACAGACCTTCCCATGCTGCATCTTCACCTGCTCCGATTCCCCTGGCAGGCAGGATGGTAAAATTCCAGCCAGTGAGTTACTTTGTTGCAGAAATATCCCTTAGGTGCCGACAGCCTTCTGTTTCATTGCTAGGGTATATGGACACCCAGACGTTAAAGCCACTGGAGCCTCATGCTGCTCCACTACTACCGTCCTTGCCCACCTCCCCACCCCCTCCAACTCTCTTCCTGCTCCTAACTCAATCACATCAATAAATATGTTTTGGGTCTGGTTTCAGGACATCAGTTGAAATGTTATTCAAATCTTGGTCAGCGCAACTGAGCATAAAATCTTCCAGTTCAAAAATTACTGAATGGCTTACATTAATTCAACTAGAAAAGTAAATGTTTTATGCAATAAACTATAGAATAATTGATGCACAAATACAATTAAAAGTTTGTAATGTAAATGATACAAAACTACATTACCGCAAAGTTGAGAACCTAAACTTTACAGAGGTTTATTTCAATGGCGTGGACTTTTTTCAGGGTCCGAGCATAACTTAATTAAAATCTTGCAGAAATGTTGTAAATGGTTGTTTTAAACTAAAAACTATATAGTCATCAGAAACACAATTAACAACCAATGGTAGATATGAGAAAAACCAAATGGTGCTTCTCTGTAAAATAAATGTAAAAGTAATTGATGCAGTCCTGTCATTTGG
This sequence comes from Mustelus asterias, assembly GCF_964213995.1. Taxonomy (NCBI): domain Eukaryota; kingdom Metazoa; phylum Chordata; class Chondrichthyes; order Carcharhiniformes; family Triakidae; genus Mustelus; species Mustelus asterias. The sequence goes on along the minus strand of NC_135802.1, from coordinate 64,685,553 downwards.
ACATTCCCCTGTCACGTAATAGTGATGCAATGGCATGATTTATTCTTGTGCAACTGGATAGCACTAAATACTTATTGTATACTGTTATGCTGCATCATTATTCCAATTCAGGACTTTAATATTTGTTCTCCTATTTAGTCTGTCACTCTAAGATACAACACATGCACTCAGTGCATATCACTGTCCAATATATTATTTCCAAGATTCATGGGAAAAGAGCATGTCTTACATGCCTTTTAGGTATGTCCCATTTCTTCTTTTAGTGCATAATTCTTTCTGAACATTGCTGTCAAAGTGTGCTTCAAGAACAATATATTAATATCAAATAACATATTTACTGAGACAAAATAAATGATACTTTAATAGTCACATCATTTGCTATTTCTTCTGCCACCTTCTACCCAATGTTTTAACCATTATTGTAATGCCTTTACAGTTAAAAAAAACATATGTCAGCTTGGTGCTATGAAAAACATTTGTAAAACACTGTCATCTGATACCTCAGTTTATCATACTTGCTTTGTCCATAGCATATAGCAGTCTGTGCCCACATGCAGAAACGTAAGAAATACAACTGAAGAAACAATTACTTATACCAACTCTAGTAAATGCGAAGACTCTACACAGTTTTGCTTTGCACGCTTATTTCAGTTTGAGTTGCAGATCCAGGAAATTATCCAGCTTAAATGGCATGAGGCTAGCCATATTTTCCGGTCTGTAATCTTAAGACATGATATGCGAGTTCACACTCTCTCTTCTCCATCCAGATCTCCAAGATAACAATTACCGATGCCAAAAATCACATGCATTGTGTCATTAAACCATGCCTGTGGCCTCAGAAATGGAGCTGTGTACTGACAAAAGATCAAAAGGTACAAAAAGGAATCATCTAGCTTTCTTTTTCTTATTGCATGTTCAGAACTTAGCAAACAAAATGGGCCTACCTGGAGTGTTCAACAGTCGCGACATCCTACAGAAGTACGACACGTATTGTTCACAATATTCAGCACTTTTCGTAACTGCAGAAATTTGGTTCAGTGAGGTGCTATAATTCAGTTTCACAATAACAGGTTTCATTGGAGTCGACCCAGAAATCGTTCTTTGCTGTGCCATGTCGTGGTACAATGTCGTCCAGACCTTATCCTCTGTAAGAAGCAAGGGAAGCATAACCGTCAACAGTTTGTATCCCCGGAGTCTGCAAATATGTCATTAAGCATAAAAGGGAGAACATCCAGAGGTGGGGTAGTGTTGGGGTGGGGGCCTTCTCCCATTTATCAGGCAATGGACACCCCAAGACACCAAAAGCCTTTGTCAGACATATTTTCACAGAATTCCCCCATCTTCCCCACCACCCCTCCCGTGAATTTCTATAAATTAATTTGTATTTCAACAAAGCAAATAAAATAAATCTTTCAGCCGTCAACATGAACTTTTCAAATGATTGTTTTAAAATGTTATTTGCTATCAATGAAAATCTGGGTGATTAATTTTGAAGCTGATCCCAACCAAATGGTTGCAAACCTACCAACATGCAGGAAACTAATAAGGTTTATGCAGAATATGGGAATTTCTGCCAATATATAAAGAGTTCATCAATACGTCAGTGTACATTTGTTTTATTGTAAGTAAAGATGCAAACATGACCAAGGGCATCAGAAACATTTATTCAGTGCAGTCCTCCCCTCAACATATGGATCTAAATTAAATGTACAATCTGAAGAGTAGGTCATGAGTACACTGTGTGAAAGACAGCTGAATCCCAGTCCGTTAGTAATTTAATGCAAGTTGAGAGATAACTCTATCACTACATGCCAGTTAGAGACTCCTACTTGTCTGGTGGAAAGTTTCACACAGCACACAGTAATAGCGATAAAGATTCACAAACACTTGAAAAGATTTAGCAATGAAAAATGCCATTTGATCTGGCAAGTCCATAGCTTTTTGATTGCACTCAATCCAGCTTTCTCACCAATACCATCAAATTCAGTCGGCGGAAATTAGTTTACAACAGGCAGCCCAAAGCTTAGAGAAGAAATGGGTAAATTCTTTCCTTTATGAGGAATTAAGATGACCTGTCAGTAGTCTTATCGTTCTTCAAGCAAGCAAGTCAAGATCACTGTTGTTATCACAAATACTGTTCAGCGATTGTAATAAAAATAGTTAATTGTTCAAAACAAGCACTCCGCATAAATTTAAAATCAATGTAATTTACTTCTGTATTACGTTTAAAATAGTCAACACATTTTTGTTTTTATTTTCACTTGCCATTAAAAACATTTACCATTTTCAAATGGCTCAATGTTGTCATGCAAGTTGAAGCATTAGCCAGAATTTTGATATAGTTTTAGTCACCCAAAACTTAATATGTTAGTGGTTCCTGTTTACCCCACTGTAGCAGTTCATAGCATGAGTAGCACAATGGCTAAACCAGAGTGTCCATGTGGTGTTCTGCGAGGGCATATTACCTGCAATGTGTACAAGTGCATCGCAGTATTTTTTTTATTATTCGTACAAAGGGTGGAATTTTACAGCCTCGCTCGTCCCGAAACCGAAAATCCTGCCCGAGGTCAACGGACCTTCCATGGTCCTCCCTTCGCCCACTCCGATTTCTGTGGTGGGCGGGACAGTAAAATTCCAGCTGAGATGTGGGTGTCACTGGCTAGGCCTGCATTTAGTGCCCATCCCTAACTGCCCTTGTTCAGAAGGCATTTAAGAGTCAACTGCATTGCTGTGGGGCTGGAATCACCTTTAGGCCAGACCAGGTAAGAATGGCAGATTTCCTTCCTTAAAAGGATCATAGTAAGCCAGATAGGTTTTTATGACAATGGTTTCATGGTGAGACTTATAATTCTAGATTCTTTTTATTGAACTCAAATTTCACCATTTGCCATGGGGAAATGGCAAATTCCCCATGGCGAATTTGAACCCAGTTCCACACAGCATTACTCTGGGTCTCTAGATAACTACTCCAGTGATATTACCACTACGCCATGGTCTCCCGTAAAAAACTGACTCATGTTTTAATTTTTAAAAATAGTATAATCTTCAGACGAAGGAACTTTTGATCTGGAGTAAAACAGTGGGGGCAATTTTCTGACCTCGCTGTGCCTGGCACAGATTGTGCCGATCCTGGAAAATAGTGTGCAGGCCGAAACTTCAGCTTTGCGCCTGGTGCCAAACAGGGTTGTGCAGGGGTGGATCATGAAGGCAGTCATGATGGAGCAGCATGTTGGGGGCATGTCAGGGGTCAGGCAGGGGTCTCATCTGAAGGGCCCCAATGCCGGTAAGGAAGTGGGGGAAACATGCCACGGATGAGGGGGTTTCCAATGTCTGTTGGAGGGTGGGTTGGGGTCTCCCAGTGCACTGTCAGGTCGGGGCACCCTTTCAAAATGAACATAAGAACATAAGAACTAGGAGCAGGAGTAGGCCATCTGGCCCCTCGAGCCTGCTCCGCCATTCAATAAGATCATGGCTGATATTTTCGTGGACTCAGCTCCACTTACCCACCCACTCACCATAACCCTTAATTCCTTTACTGTTCAAAAATTTATCTATCCTTGCCTTAAAAACATTCAATGAGGTAGCCTCAGCTGCTTCAAAATCCCACAGATTCACAACTCTTTGTGTGAAGAAGTTCCTCCTCAACTCAGTCCTAAATCTGCTTCCCCTTATTTTGAGGCTATGGCCCCTAGTTCTAGTTTCACCCACCAGTGGAAACAACTTCCCTGATTCTATCTTATCTATTCCCTTCACAATCTTATATGTTTCTATAAGATCTCCCCTCATTCTTCTGAATTCCAATGAGTATAGCCCCAGTCTACTCAGTCTCTCCTCAAAAGCCAACCCGCTCAACTCTGGAATCAACCTAGTGAATCTCCTCTGCACCCCCTCCAGTGCCAGTATATCCTTTCTCAAGTAAGGAGACCAAAACTGTACACAGTACTCCAGCACCTTACACAGCTGCAACATAATCTCGCTGTTTTAAACTCCATCCCTCTAGCAATGAAGGACAAAATTCCATTTGCCTTCTTAATTACCTGCTGCACCTGCAAACCAACTCCTTGAGATTCCTGCGCAAGGACACCCAGATCCCTCTGCACAGCAGCATGCTGCAATTTTTTACCATTTAAATAATAGTCCATTTTGCTGTTATTCCTACCAAAATGGATGACCTCACATTTACCAACATTTACTCCATCTGCCAGGCCCTCGCCCACTCACTTAGATTATCTATATCCCTTTGCAGACTTTCAGCGTCCTCTGCACACTTTGTTCTTCCACCCATCTTAGTGTCACCCGAGTGCTCTGAAGTCAGGCTCACTGGCGTGTTTAGGCCCTCCCTCCACCCCCAAGTACCAGTGTGCAGCTTACCACTCCTCCCAAAAAGTGATTGAGCGTCGGACGATTGTGGTGTGGAACGTGCCAGAGACTGGCGCGGATCGCTCCCGCATTCTCGCTGCAATGACATGTTGACCCAAGTGAAATGTAGGTTGGAATTTTCTCATCCCAAACTCGCAACAGGGCCAGCGAGCCATTGAAATCTCCATTCACGTCAGTGGGGCCGGGAGATCCTGCTGGCGTAAAAGGCTGGAAGGTTTCAGCTACAGTTACGGAACCAATTCACTTGGGCATAAACTTCCACATTTTTCCATGCTATTTCTTTCCACCCACACCAAACTGTTGTTAACGAGTGGAATCCCAGGCTAGACTTTAAACTTAGATTTAGTCGTACCCGCATCTAGGGAGGCATGAGGCTAAGCAGTCCATCCTTTCCTGTCCACAGTCAATGTTCACGTGTCTCTCCAGCTTCTGTTGACTAGCTCGAGATTTCTACTGCCAGTCTGGTACCAGTACATCTTGGGTTGCTCTCTTTTTCTATATGGAGCAGGAGCCAACTGTATGACCTGATAGAATGGCTGCAATGATGGATGTCAGTTAACATTGCAAAGTCAACTCGGCCATCTTTTGAAGATGATGGATGAAACTGGAGGCTGTTCGGAGCATTTTATTACTTCAGTGCTGGGTATGAAATCCCACCAGTGCATGCTTGGAATCCATTGAAGACATCTGGCATCAAAGGTATCCAAGTTTCCTTTCTTGCCAAGTTGTCAAGTTCTAAATTTCACAAACATATAGGAGAGCAAAGAGCACATTTACATTGCAGAACTGAAGCTTTGTTTCTATGGACTGGAAAAGATTTGAGAGGTATAATAATCATCATAGCAGTACAAGTTCTATTTGGTGAGCAAGGGATTCCTGAAAGAATGATATGTAATTAGGACATTAGGATTTATTTCTAGGGGGGCACTGAATAGTAAAGAAGTTACGCTAAACTTCTACCAAACCTCAATTAGACAACACAATCCTTTTTGTTATATTATACAAAGGATATAAAAGCACTTGAGAGGGTGCAGAGAAGATTTCGATAGATGGTACCAGAAATGCATGGCTATACATAACAGGCGCTGATTGATAGGCTGGGTCTCTTTTTCCTTGGGAGGAAAGGTTGAAACCTAATAGTGGTCTTGAAGATTCTGAAGGTTTGACAGAACAGGCACATGATGGAAAGTGTTTCAACTTGTGGTGAAGAGTAAAACTATAGAGGTTAGCAATATAAGATATTCACCAAGAAATCAAATAAGTAATTCAGAAGACATTTCATTACCCAGAACGGAATGCAGGATTTGCTCCCACAGTATTTAGTTTTAGATATTAATTTACAGGATGTGGGTATCACTGGCTAGGCCAGCATTTATTGCACTTCCTTAGTTGATGTTGAAGGAGCTGCCTAATTAAACTGCTGCAGTCCCTGAGGTGTAGGCACACACCCACAGTACTGTTAGGGAGGGAGTTCCAGGATTTCGATCCAGCGAAGGAAAAGTGATATATTTCCAAGACAGGATGGTAACTGACTAGGAGGGGAACTTCCAAGTGGTGGCATTCCCAGGTATCTGCTGCCTTTGTCCTTCTGGATGGTTGTGGTTGCCGAAGTAATCTTGGTGAGTTTTTGCAGTGCATCTTGAAGATTCTACACACTGCTGCCACTGTTTGTCAGCAGTGTAGGGAGTGAATTGTTGTGAATAGGGTACTAGTCAAGTGGGCTGTTTTGTCCTTTGTTGAGATGAATAGTATAGATGAATTTAAGCTTATAAGGGAGAAGGAAATAGAGGATTATCCTAGGGTAGGTTGGGAGGAGCCAACTACGTAAACACCAGCATGGACTTGTTGACTCAAAAGGCCTGTTTCTATGCTATGTATAATACTGTTTAAGTGACATATAAAGGCTTCTTGAAAGACTACTCCTTAACCAAAAAATATTCCACCACTGTAAATGCAGCAGATTCTCAGGATCAAATCCATTGTCTAAATCTAAATTTCAAATCCTTATGATCTACTAATAATCAGAATTATATCGATTTAAGCTTCTACAAATCTAATTTATATTGCAGCAGCTTTGCCAAGGCACTTCTCACACTTTTATTAAAAACAAATCTTGCATCAGCTTACAGGCACTGGTATTATAATGAAGGCAATTTAAACCACACAGAAAAGATCATTCAATCTTCAAGCACATTCTGTAAAATGGGACAGCAACAGCAGCAGACATTTTGGGCCAAACATTATGCCAGAAAGGTTGGGAAGTGGGCTGTGCAGTGGTTTCTTAACTGAACCACAGCTGAAGCATCCCACTTCAAAAAAAGTCTGGGGTGATGTTGAGCCACACTTAACTGTGGAAGCCTCAGGATTTAAAGAGCTACTACCAAAGGACAGAAAGGATCCATTCAACAATCATCAGGAGAGGGAGAACAAATATACTGACAGAGTGTCAACATGGGAAGATCGACCACCTCCTACCTCTCTTCCCTGGCCCCCAGTTCTTACAGATATCATGGAGATCATGCTGTTCGTTAAAATGAGAGAAATATGGTCCCCCCTGGATGGGAGGAAGAGATGAGCTCTGCATGCACACAGACCTGGACGTCGCTGAAAAGGTAACCAGCCAGAGGGAGGGTACCCGCTGCAAGAAATTCAATGATCTCATTAAGGAATACATAGAAAAAGATGTGATACAGCAAAGATTCACTAGATTGGTCCCGGGTTTGAGGGGTTGTCCTAATGGTGAGAGGTCAAATAAATTGGGCCTATATTCTCTGGAGTTTAGAAGAATGAGAAGTGATCTCATTGAAATCTACAAAAGTGGCTTGATAGGATAGATGTAAGTGATTGTTTCCACTGCCGGTGAGTCTAAAACATGGGGCTCATTCTCAGTCTAAGGGGCCAATCATTTAGGACTGAGATGAGAAGAAATTACTTCACCTAAAGGGTTGCGAATTTTTGGAATTCTGTACCCCAGGGGGTTGTGGATGCTCTATCGTTGAATACACTTGAGACTGGAATAGACAGATATTTGGTCTCTCAGGGAATTACAAGGCACAGAGTGGAGATTGCCAAATAAAAGTGGGCGTGGTTTGCACCAATCTGCCAAGCTATCTGTGGGCTCTCCACCCGATGCCACCACGATTATCGCTGGCAACACCCCTCCCTCCTGATCATCCCTGGCATCATTCCCCTACCTCCTAATCATCCCTAGCATCCCCATCGTCTGCATGTCCATATCCCTCTCCCCGCCAACACCAATAAATGAGTCCCCGCACGTGAGGCTCCCCCTATGACCTGCCCCCAGCACAGGTTGGCACTGTCAGGCCATGTCCCTCTCCTCTGAGGGTGAAAGTGAGCTTTGCATCCCCAGAGGGATCCTCCCTGATAGGTTCAGGTTTGGTTCATGTGTGGGTGGGTGGTTGGAGGGAGGGGGGCGTTCCCCGTGTCTGTGGGGTGAGAATTTTCTTCTAACACAGATCATGGTGCCCAATTCTGTGGAGCTAGTGTTGCCAACTCTACCAAGTGATGGCCCAAACCACACCCCTCGATTCTCTGTGCACAGAGTACCAGAGAATCTGGAGCAATACCTCAGCTGTGCAACTGAAGAGACACATGGCGGTTTTTCTGCTCAAACTGACACTCTGCACAGAGTGGAAATTTCCACCTAACAGGTCAATAGAAGCCTTATTCAGCAAAATCAGAGCAACAAATATTAGGGGCGATTCTCCCAGCCTACTGCACTGCTTTATCAGCATAGCGGACCGGGACACTCAAGCAGGGGCCGTTTCGCCGGCTCTCCGCTGGGCGACATGGCGTCCGTGAGTCTCTGGCCGTCGGATTTCCAGCACCATCAGCTCCATGCCAGATATCGGCACGGAACTGTATAAATTATGCAAATGTGAATTTACATGTCATTCGTGGACCCGGGACTGAAGTCTCTGGGCCCGCTCGCCACTCCTCGCGCCCGCCAGGCGTGTTTCACTCTAACGGGGTTTACAACAGTTCCCCACTTGCAGGGAGCTGGTGGCCTGACCCTGCTGGAGTGAAGGGGGGCCATGGAGGCCCCTCAGGAGGTCGGGGGGTAAGGGTGAGTGCACTCTGGGCATTGCAAGCTTGCCAGTGCCAGCCTGGCCCCTGACACTGCCCAAAGGGCAGTGGTCCCTTTGCCACTCTGCACTCACCTGTGACAGAGGGAAGGAGGCCAGCGATTGGAGGCCAGACACTTGGAGCTGTATTTGATGGATTAATCAGAAAAAGCTTAAGTCAGACTAAGAAAGTTTTGGATTCAATCGTCAGGCTTTGCCTTCACCCTCAGGACAATCTCTATATTCATGTCACTGATTTCATGTCATCCTCTTGCTACAAGCTCAGGATCAATCAGACTATTGGTAATATCGATGCTCTTTCTTGACCCTGAGCATCATTAATTACCATGGCAAAAATAGCACCCACCTCCATAATGTTGCCCACCTTTGTCTCTGCTCTAGACCATCCTGCTGCTGAAACTATCATCCACACCATACAACCGCTTTAGCAGGAAGAGGCCAATTGGCTCATCGAATCTGCACCATTTCTTCGAACATTCCACCCAAGCCCACACCATACCCTCTCCCAGTAACCCTGCTCATTTATCATGGCTAATCCACCTAACCCACGCATCTTTAGACACTAATTGGCAATTTAGCATGATTAATGTCCCTCACCGATACAACCTGGGACACTAAAGGGCAACTTAGCATGGCCAATCCACCTAACCTGCACATCTTTGGACTGTGGGAGGAAACCACAACACCCAGAGGAAACCCACGCTGACATGGGGAGAACATGCAAACTCCACACAGACAGTTACCCAAGGGCAGAATCGGACCCAGGTCCCTGGCACTGTGAGGCCGTAGTGTTAACCGCTGTATCACCGTGCCACCCTGAACTCAACTATGTCACAATGTCCGTATCTTACCTTTCAATCATCAAAAATCAAGGGTTAATTGCCCTTGTAACAACTACTTAATCTAAATATTTTAAATACCTGTAATCCTTCCTGAGCTAGTCTATTCTTGGCGAGAAGAAGGCTAAGAAGAGATTTGATGAAAGTGTTCAAAATCATGATGGGGCTGGACAGCGTAGATAGGGAGAAATTGTTCCTGCTCATAAAAGGATGGAGAACAAGAGGGCACAGTTTTGAACTGATTTGCAAAAGAAGCAAATGTGATATCAGAAAAAACTTTTTCACACAGCCAGTGGTTAAACTCTGGAATGCACTGCCTGGAAGTGAGGTGGAGGCAGGTTCAATCGAGGCATTCAAGAGGGCTGTAGATGATTATTTTGGGATGGGAAACTTCAATTTTGAAGCAAGATTGGCGAGGTTGGAATTCTTCTCCTTGGAGAAAAGGTGGCTGAGAGGAGATTTGATAGAGATGCTCAAAATCATGAGGGGGTGAGATAGAAGAGACAGGAAGAAACTGTTCCCGCTCATAAAAGGATCAAGAACGAGAGGGCACAGGTTTAAAGTGATTTGCAAAAGAAGCAATTGGGATGAAGGAAAAATATTTTTCACAAGTGATTAAGGTCTGGAATGCACTGTCTGGAAGTGTAGTGGAGGAATTCAAAACGGCATTGGATGATTATTTGAATAGAAACAATGTGTAGGGGTCTGGAGAAAAGGCAGGAGAATGGCACCATGTCACAATGATCATTTGGAGAGCTAGGGCAGACTAGCCACATTGCCTCCTTCTGCAGTAAACAAATTCTGTGATTCTGCTTCAAAAAGCTGGAGCACAATATATTCCAAATTACTGTGAAATGAGTCCAGTGCCAAAAAATGAAATTTTTCATTGCATATGCACGGTTCCCACCTCCTCTCCCCCACTAACCTTGCGTATTCAATTCTCATGAACCCTTCATACAACTTCTCGATCTACCACAGTAAAAAATATTCTTTCATATACTTTTCTCGACAATACAATTGATGGATACCTGTGGCTTCAGTTACAATAAGCTCACATGCTGTCGATTCTCGGTATAATCACTTATTTCTTGTATTATGGAAAAGACCTTTAGGTTTCATTTTTCCACTGATAAAGGCTGTGAAATGAGAAATATGATGTGAAAATACTGGTGAAATTCCTGAAATAATTTGTATTTTTTAAATCATATTCAGTTTTTGTGAAACAATGACCTTGGCCACAAATCAGGCCTGCAACTCAATTCCTGTCAGGAATCATTTGGAGCTATTTTCATATTTTGACAGTTTCTTAATTTACATGTATGTTTCTATGCAGTAGACACCATCATTAGAGCTAGATAGTTGAGAGAACTCTTAAAAAAAATGTTTAGAACCCTGACTTAGGTAGCAACCTGATGAGGACCTTCATCATCTCTGGAAGAAGTGGGCTGGAATGTTACCATCGCTGTTGTGACAATCGTGCCAAATTGACAGGAACGTACACGATTTATTTTCCCCTTCAACAATAGAGGCCATTGTGTGAAATGCAAAATGTGTAGTCAGAAAAAAACTGCCCCTCATGTTTGTGCAGTCTCTTGTGAACTTGATACAACACTACTGGGCTGCTATTAAATTCTATATGGGATTTTTGAGGTTATGAGCTTAAGGCATAAACATTTTATTTTCGCCATCATGGAGACTTCATAGAAGTAATTTGTTACTTTTGATGAATGTTACATGAGGGAGACTGCAATACTTCAGTAATTCACCACAGTGAATCAAGAATGTTGCAGAATCTAGCATACACAGTGCAACTAGACATACATCGGTGAAAGAAGACAAGTATTTAATCAGTGAGTGAGAGAAATGCTTTCTGCTGCAGCGTTTTGACTCACAAAGAGGGGAAACATTAAAGTCAAGTTTTCATACTTTTAAACTGCACCATTGCTCTTACTATCAGGAAAAGACATCACAAGGGGTTCATTAAATATCATATTTCTCCAGCACAGTAACACCTTCTTAAACAGATGCCGTCATGCAACATGCCCCTGTTTGCATAGAAGAGTGCACAAGGGTGTGGGAAGTAACATAATATATAATCACCAGTTCCATTTGTTCCTGTTTTTGAATTCAGTATCTAAACAGCATGCAACAAAAACAGCGTGTAAATATTCACAACGGGAACAAATGCATATACACAGCATGTACCCACAAACTGATAAATTCGCACAGACAACACACATTTCCCACATAAAACAGTGGTGTTCACATTTTGTTTGTCCTGCAATGCAGCCTAACCCAGTGCCTAATGTCGGGGAATGCGAGTGGCATTTACAAAGCAGGGTATTTATCTATTTTGAAATATTGGCCACTAGAAGGTGTCAGAGTCACTAATACAAGCTTCACAGAAAGTTTTTGCCCCTGGAGAAATTAAATTAGATGTGTCTACCTTGAAGGGCCAGCATTCGCATAATTTACAGTACATTAAATTATCTCCTTCTGTGCTATCGTTTCTGTTTCTGCTTTGGTTGGGAAGAAAGTCCTCTGTGAATTGCATTTCTCCACTTTTATCATCATTGAGTAATGACCTTTGTAGAGAAGCTACACACCACTATTCACAGCCATAATTACAGAAAAGTGCAGCTATACAAGCAACTTTTCACAGTTAGATTATAACATAAAAGTAACTGAGGCACCATGCATTAGCGCAGAGAAGCATTAGGTGACTGATGGATCGCTTCTCGGCCTTTTGGCTAAGATCAAGTGTAGTATGGATCGCCTGCACTTGGTTGAGGTCATTAGGTTACACTGAAGCTTCATGTGTTTCATATGAAGCAATTTTTAAAAGCGGCATCTCGGCCTTTTGGCTAAGATGCAAATGAGCTCAAGTCTTGGAGGAGGATCCTCCCCCTTCTCCAATCAGCTTGACTCATGTAGATCAGGCCCAGGACAGGGTGGTTTTGGTCTCCCGTCCTGTCTTGTCAGCCTGGATCTGAAATGTCTCAACTTGTTGAGACTCTGAATTGGATTTGATTTGATTGAATTGGAAAAGTATAAAAAAAAAATTAGGTGACTGATGGAGAAGTTGTAAATTGCTAAGGACGAGGGAAAGAGGGAAAAACTACTTCTGCTGGTTAAAATATCATCTCCTCTGCCCCAGTAATGTGCCTTCACTCAGAATGCAGAAGAGCATCCCCTATCTTCAAATCTATCATCGTCAAAAATAATAAAAGGAGTTTTTTTTAATGTGGCTGGTTACTGGGACATGGAATCCTTGTCATGAATTGTGTTGGAAATAGCTCCATAACACCTATTAGAAGAGAAGTGGATAACAAATTTTTTAAATGTGTGAGAAAAAGGCAGGAGAATGGAAATATTTAGAGAGTTCATCTAGGAGCAAGAGGCCGAAGGCCACCTTCTGTGAAGTGAAATTCAATTTTCAATTTCATCATCTGGGAGGTAATCTGGATTTGACTTTTGGCAGGAGTGGACGATCATGGTGATGGGCAGGGCTGGAAAATCACACCCATTAAATGAATACTCTGTATGTGTCTTCATAGTAGAAAGCACAAAAACATTGGAGAAATAATGAGGAAATAAGAGCCTAGTAAGAATGAGGAACTTAAAGAAATCAATGCAAGCTACAGTACTGTTGAAATTAACATGCCTAAAAATTGATAAATTCCATTAGGGTGATGGCCTGTATTATGGGTTTTCTTTTAAAGAAGTAGCTATAGTGACAGTGGATTATTGGTTTCGATTCTCCAGAATTCTCTACACTCTGTTGGAAAATTGACTGGCCTCCATGAATAGGAAGGTAGATAAGGTTATTCTGCTATTCAAGAAGAAGATGCCGGTGTTGGACTGGGGTGAACACAGTAAGAAGTCTCACAACACCAGGTTAAAGTTTCGGTATCTTGTCTGCTTTCTTGCATGTTTGTAGAAACTTGATGTCTGTGTCGATATGCTTCTTCCACCTCCTCCAGCAGTGCATTCCAGTGCCATCCTTTAACCTGGTGTTGTGAGACTTCTTACTGTATTCAAGAAGAAGGCAGAGAGCAAACATAAAACATATGGGCTGGAATTTTACTGCCCCACCTGTCCTGGAATTGGGGCGGGCAAGGCTCATAGAACGGAATTCTCTGTTGGCCTACATTTTACGGGATTTTACGAGCCTCGCACAAGTGAAGTCGTAAAATCCCGACTATGTTATTTAACTTGATATTAGTATTAGGCAGAATGCTAGAATCTATTGGGAACATGGTAACAGGGCACTTTGAAAATCATAATACAATCGGCAAAGTTAACATGGATATATGAAGGAGATATTGGGCTGAATCCTCCGGCTGTTCATGCCCTGTTGCTGTTGCAAATGATGATAGAGAATTTGGCGCTCAGCCAAATCTCCGTTCACAGCAGTGGGAGCAGAGAATCTCACTGGCGTGAACAGCCAGAATATTCCACACATTGGGTAGGGTTTTCTGTCCCCCCAGGCATGTTTTGCGTAAGCGGAAAGACACACGATTGGCTGGCAACTGGGTCTTTTGGCCCCACTACTGTCAATGGTTTTTCCTTGTGTTCGCATGATTCACCATTGGGGAACCTGCGGCAGGGGTTACCATCGGTGGGACCAGAATGGGTTGCCATCGGTGGGACTAGAAGATCTCACCGAAGGGAAAACTTTGGCCGTTATCTTTGAAGAAACTGTTAAAAGTTTTTCGACATTGTAACTAGCAGGGTAGATAAGGGAAAACAAATGCATTAGTGTATTTGGCTTACAAAAATAGTTCCACAAGTTGCCACACAAGAGGTTATTGAACAATACAAAGATTTCTGGGGGTAATATATTGGAATGGATCGAGGATTGGGCAATAGGCAGAAAACTATAGTGATTTTTGGTTTATAAGGCTGTAACAGAGTATCACAAGGATCAGTGCTTGGGCTGTAGCTATTTATAATCTACATCAATGAGTCAGATGAGTGCTCTAAGTATAACGTATTGAGGTTTGCTGATGAGGCAAAGTTAAGTGAGAACGTAATGATGAGGACACTGCAAAGAGATATGGACAGTAAACTGAGTGCACAAGAACATGGTATATAATACTGCGCAGTGGAAAGTTTGGAAAAATAATAAAAAGTAGATCATTATTCAAATGGGGAATATTCAAGCTGGTATTCAAGAGGAACCTGGGTATTCTTCTATTTGAATTATAGAAAGCCAACACGTAGGTAAAACAAGCAAGCAATTAAGAATGAAAATTGTTTGTCAGCCCTTATTACAAACAATTCGAAGCATAAGTGTAAAAATATCTTACTCCAACTATATCGGATTTCAGTGAGACCGCACCTGGTGTACTGAGGGCTGTACCTAGCTCAGAAAGAGGTTTATGCTCAGATCAGGCTTAATGGGAGAGAAATTGGGTAGATACGTAGTACAAACAAACATATTACAAAATTGTGTTAGGTTTTCATTCAACCTTACTTAAGTAGCACTCTGCTGAAACCTAACTTAATTAGTCCGTGGAAGTAGAATAGGAATTACTTTAGTGAAAAACACTGCTTCACAGTCTGATAAGAAATTAGACCAGATAGACAGGGTAACCATTATTTATAGTTCATTAACAGGCCTTATGAACAGCTTTGGGCATAAATAAATGGTGATAGGACATACACAAATTGATGAAATTTCTCCAAGTTAGCTTTGATGGCTGGAGGTGAAATGGTTCTTGGGAGGATGGAACTGATCATGGGGAACGACTTTAGATGTGTTAAGGAAAGGATGAGGTAAGGGTGATTGATCAATGTCAGAAGCAAGAAGTTAATGACTGGAAAATGACATTAAAGATGGGTTTTTCAAAGAAAGTACAATCAAGGAACAGGCCCTTCAGCCCACCAAGCCTGTGCTGACCCATGATGCCTCTCTAAAGACCTTCTGCCCCTACAGGTCCATATCCCTCTATTCCCTGCCTATTCGTGTATCTGTCAGGATGCCTCTTAAATGGTGCTATTTGTATCTGCTTCTTCCACCTCCTCCAGCAGTGCATTCCAGGCACTTACTACCCTGTAAAAGAAATTGCGCCTTATATCTGTAAATTTTCCCCCTTTAACCTATGTCCCCTAGTAATTGACATTTATATCCTGGGAAATATACTCTGACTATTCATTCTATCCATGCCTCTCATAATTTTGTAAACTTCTATCAGGTCGCCCCCTCAGCCTCCAATGTTCAAGTGAAAACAAAGCAAGTTTGTATGCAAAATTCCAAATGTGGCTTAACAAAAGTTCTATACTGTTGCAACATGACTTGCCAATTTTTATACGCTATGCCCCAACCGATGAAGGTAAGCATGCCATACAACTTTTTGACCACCTTCTCCACTTGCGTTGCCACTTTCAGGAAACTGTGGACCTATACAGAGCCTGGATCCCTCTGTATTTTAATACTTCCAAGGCTTCTGCCACTTACTGTATACTTCCCTCCTGCATTTTCAACCCAAGGTTTTGACAAAGAACTCAATGTTTTATACGATTATAATAATATTGAACGTGACGCATTTTGGCTTCAAATTATAAAGGGTTTATTGTGAACAGTATATACAAACAAAGGTCTGACAGAACTGTATTAAAGGTCTACTCTTTTCTCCTCCCTGGCTCCAACTGAGGTTCCTCCCCAACACAGGAGGCAGACCCTGATTGGTTCGGGTTCCCATGCTGTCTCTCCACAGGGTCCAGCCCAATCAAGTGGCCCTCAGGGATCACCTCCTTAAAGGGGCCATGCTACCACAATTGTATTTTGAAATAAAGTAATAGGGAAAATGACCTTCCTCATAATCCAACCAATTCTACCCCTGAAAAAAAGAGGATAAACTAAGCGACTTTTGGAGAACTCAGTGCAGCAGGCATTGGAAAAGAATTCTCAAGGAAAACTCCAGTCCAACATTTCTAAGTGTTCGAGAAGTCAAAAAGATTTGGGGCACTGAGAAGTAGAAGAAGACGACGAAAGGAAGAGCTTTGTACATGTCTGCCATTCTAGATCTGGACCAGAAGATGGGGTTGAGATAAAAGATCAGCAACAACCTTATTGAATGGGAGAACTGGCTTAAAGGGCTGAATGGCCTGTTCTTTTTCCTATTTTTTTAATGTTCAGCTCTCTGATTTCTAATCTATACTGTCTTGTAAGAAGTCTCACAACACCAGGTTAAAGACCAACAGGTTTATTTGGTAGCAAAAGCCACTAGCTTTCGGAGCGCTGCTCCTTCATCAGGTAAGTGGGAGTTCTGTTCACAAACAGGGCATATAAAGACCTATTTATAAATTTAATTTACAAAATAATGGTTGGAATGCGAGTCTTTACTGTGTTAGGCTTTCATTCAACCTTATTAAACCAATTGGATGGGCAGCCCGGAGCACGGTGGTTAGCACTGCTGCTTCACAGCTCCAAGGACCTAGGTTCGATTCTCGGCTTGGGTCACTGTCTGTGTGGAGTTTGCACATTCTCCTCGTGTCTGTGTGGGTTTTCTCCGGGTGCTCCGGTTTCCTCCCACAGTCCAAAGATGTGAGGGTTAGGTTGATTGGCCATGCTAAAATTGCCCCTTAGAATCCTGAGTTGCGTATGTTAGAGGGGTTAGCGGGTAAATATGTAGGGATATGGGGGTAGGGCCTGGGTGGGATTGTGGTCGGTGCAGACTCGATGGGCTAAATGGCCTCTTTCTGCACTGTTGGGTTTCTATGATTTCTTACTTAAGTAGCACTCTGCTGAAACCTAACTTAATTAGTCCGTGGGAGTAGAACAGGAATTACTTTAGTGAAAAACACTGCTTCACAGTCTGATAAGAAATTAGACCAGATAGACAGGGTAACCATTATTTATAGTTCATTAACAGGCTTTATGAACAGCTTTGGGCATAAATAAATTGTCGTGTGTCGTGAAGGCCGCCTTGGAGAATGCTTATCCGAAGATCAAAGGCTGAATGCCTGTGACTGCTGAAGTGTTCCCCAACAGGAAGAGAACACTCCTGCCTGGTGATTGTCGAGCGGTGTTCATTCATCCGTTGTCGTAGCATCAGCATGGTCTCCCCAATGTACCATGCCTCGGGACATCCTTTCATGACACACGACAACGCAGAATCGCTGAGCAGAAACTGATAGCCAAGTTCTGCACACATGAGGACGGCCTCAACCGGGATCTTGGGTTTATGTCACACTATCTGTAACCCCCCACGACTTGCCTGGGCTTGCAAAATCTCACTAACTGTCCTGGCTGGAGACAATACACATCTCTTTAACCTGTGCTTAACCCTCTCTCCACTCACATTGTCTGTATCTTTAAGACTTGATTACCTGTAAAGACTCGCATTCCAACCATTATTTTGTAAATTGAGTTTGTGTCTTTACATGCCCTGTTAGTGAACAGAACTCCCACTCACCTGATGAAGGAGCAGCGCTCCGAAAGCTAGTGGCTTGTGCTACCAAATAAACCTGTTGGACTTTAACCTGGTGTTGTGAGACTTCTTACTGTGCTTACCCCAGTCCAATGCCGGCATCTGTCTTACCAGATAGGGAATTGCTTGTAAACATGTTCTCATTTTCAAATCTATTTGTTAAGAGATTTTCTCTGTGGATTTAATTACCTTTGCAGAATTGCTACATGTTTAATTATAATGGTTACCAAGCACCAACTAAGAACACCAAAAAAGGACATAAAACATTGAGTAGTTTGTATTAATTTTTAAAATGACTCCAAATAGGTTGTGAGATTCTGCATGTAGCCTGGGATTTATTTTTACTGCAAGGTGCATGCTTTCTAATTCACTTGATTGCATCGAATTTTGCTGCTCATATGTAGAGACGAGTGAAAGAAGAATAATTGGTTCACAAAATGAATCCTGGTGTCACTTACAATGCAAAACAGGGGCACTTGTATGGGATGCTAATAGGTAAGCCATGTGCCCTCACTGAATCATGCTGGAACAACACTGTTTCAGCTTGTCATTGTTAGTCCTTTAACTGTGGTGCACTTCAACTATATGAGAATGACAGATAAGATTTGTCTCTTCGATTGCAGGCAAGCTAGAATGGAACTTAACTGAACGAACATCAAACTATATACCTATTAAAATGTTCTGAAATTGTCAGCATACACTGTCACAAAATGGAAGAACACAAATTAACATCCGTGATTTCACACCCAAGGACTGATTTCAATTATTTTCAGACACCTTGCGGAGGTGCTTTCCACAGTAAAGGAGGGGAAAGCAGAGGAAAAGTCACTCTGGATCAATCTCCTATTAATCAATCATGGCAAAGTGTAGATCTGGGAGGAGATTCCCCTGCCTACCCTCCCAACAGAGGGGATATGCAGTTTAGAAAGAGTTAAAGGAACTAATTTTAAAAAAAAATCACAGTACCTGAAAAGCTTAAAAATAAATAATGATCCTGTTTAGATGTGCAACAACATCCATTAAGTATTCTATATACAGTCTGCCCTTGGTAATGCTGAGTATTTCAATTACTGCTTTTTGAAATGGGATTCAAAACAACCATCTCTTCCAACTTGGAACCTGACATGTTCTGTCTCAAAGTGATAAAAAATGTCTGAAGATGTAATCAGCCAGGGCAGAAACATCTGTGTGTCAAGGGAGGTAAACAGCTTCTGAACAGATCTGAGATCCTCACTTATCTCAAAGAGGACCAGAAATGTTTTATTACATCAGCTGCACTTTAACCTTCTACTGACACAAACTGAAACTGAGATGTAGATTTCAAAGAAGCTTCACTTAGTGTGGAATGAGCCGTGAGCGGTGTTGAAAAGAACATGCCATTTTGCATTTTGTTTTCCTAAATTATAAGAGAATAAGATGACAAAACAGAGGCAAAATTCAAACATGACTTTACATTCAGATGAAAAGGTTAAATCCTCCTATTAATAGTGACATTAGGTTTAGGATTGACCAATTTATAAAACTACTGGTGGATAGGGATAAGGGTTGGAGAAAGGCTAACAATTAGGCTGAAAGGCTAACGATCAAAAGAATCTTGTCAGAACAAAAGGTTTCTCAACAGATAATGGAGTCAATCACCAAATTAATCTTCTTATTTGGTTAATTCTTAAATAAGGCACTTAACAGGTGGTCATCCATTGCTAGTTCTCACTTCAATTTGAATCTAATATCACACTGCACAAATTGTGCTTGTGACAGTTGATAGAGTTGTCTGCTGTTTACCTCAGGTGCAGGAGAGTTTAAAATTAATCATTACTTCAAAATCTGTTGATAAACATCAATAAATCACACCACAAAACATGTCAACAAAATATCCATGTGAAGAAATGGATCAGAATAATCATATTTTAAGTTTCTCAACTAAATTAATCTGGTTTACAAATTAAACTGAGATTAACGAGTTATAGTAAACGGAGCCAACAGATATTCTCCTGCGTATTTGCTACTCTCATTTTGCTGTTGCAAGCTGTTGTTTTCATCAACAATTTACACTAGAACTTGGGTCAATTGGATAAAGTGCATTGCCATGAGTTGTCAGCATTGCCAAAATTCTGTAAATTGCCTTCAGTGTCACAACAACCTGGGAAAGCTCACCAGATGAATGTTTGAAGGACATTTGTCTTACAAAACTAACTCGAGGGGTTGATGTGGACACAAATTACCAGGTGAATTTATCCTTGGTTGTGATGTATACACAAACACTGTGTTTCAAAAGCCGACTGACAACCTCCCACTTCAGCAACGATGAGCAACGTGCTTGAACTTCAGTGTAAATAATCTGAACTCTGATTCTAAAGGAGGTGCAAGAGCAGAAGAGCTTGGGATATATGTGCATAAATCACTAAAGGTGGCAAGACACGTTGAGAGACTGTTTAATAAAGTATACAGTATCCTAGGCTTTATTAATAGTGCAGAGAGTACAAGAACAAGGAAGCCATGTTAAACTTGTACAGAAAACCATCAAGTCTGCACTGATCTCTGAAAGAGTATCTTACACAGCCTCCATTCCCATTCCCCCACACCTCCCCCCCCCCCCCCCCCCCCGCCCAATTTCCATCCCTGTAGCTGTACACATTTACCCTGGCTAATCCACCAAACCTACACATCTTGGGACACTAAGGGGCAATTTAGCATGGCCAGTCCACTTAACCTGCACATCTATGAACTGTGGGTGGAAGCTGCAGCACCAGGATGAAACCCACGCAGACACGGGGAGGCCGGAATCACACCAGGTTCTTGGCATTGTGAGGCAGCAGTGCTAAGCACTGCACCACCATGCAGTGCCTTGAGAAAAAGCTTTTTCACACAGCAAGTGTGTAGAGTCTTGAATGCACTGTTTGAGAGTGTGGTGGACGCAGGTTCAATCAAGGTTTTTGAAGAAGGAATTGGATTGTTATCTTTAAAAGAATGGGAAGGCTATGGGGAGAAGATAGGAGAGTGGCACTAGGTGTTTTGTTCCTTTGGAAAACCAGAACAGACACAATAGTCTGAAAGCCCTCCTTCTATTGTGTAAATATGCTGTGATTCTGTGAAACTATTTGGGAGAGAAACTATGGGCCCGATTCTCCCAAAAAAATTCTAAGTGTTGAATTTGCAGGAAAAATGGTGTAAATCACGATTGTTTTTCAGTGGGAGTTCAGACTCGATCTCCCACGCTCTGTGCAATGCAGTGGTAACAATTGTGAATATCATTAAAAGCTTGGGATGCGGGGCCTATCACACCAGAGTCTGACAGTTCCAGAACTCTGCATATGCGCAGTGGCCCCGATCCGTCAGCCACCCGTTTGCTAGCCAGCTCAGGACCGCCGCAGTGCTGCCCCTCTACTCACCCCCATGGCCCGATCGCGGCCTCCACAACCATTCCCGGGCCAGGCCCGACCTCCCTCCACACCCCCGTTCCAGAGCACCCAATCTCCAGCCCCTGCACCTAGCAGTGACGATCTCCATCTCCGGCAGCCTCCCAACCCCCTGGGGAGCCCTGATTGCCCCCCCCTTCACTCCAGCAGGGTTTCCCACTAGTTCCCCGAATGTGGGGAGCTACTCCAAACCCCGCTGGAGTGAAATACTCCTGGCGGGGTGAGAGATGCTATCGGGCCTGGAGAATTCCGTCCTGGGCCCAATAATGACATTTAAATTACATAAAAAATAGATTAAAATTACTTACCTGATCTTCCCGTCGGTTACCAGCGTGGTCTCGACCACACATGCTTTCCAGTGGTGGGAGACACGCATGCATCAGGAACGCATGCGCGAATCCCGCAAAATGGCCGACACACATATCTCTCAACCTGACGTGCCAAAAATGTAGCATGTCGTAATGGGAGAATCGTGCATGTGTGAATAATTACTGCTGGAAACATGCTGGCTGATGTTTTCAATGAATGCAAATCCCTGAAGCTCTGCGGTATGTACTTTAACTGTTAGGTTTAAGATGCTTCATCCTCCTCTTAGTAGAGGGAACACTCCTCATTAATGTGCAACATTGTTTGTGTCTTTCCACAAGTGCATAAGGGGAATGTACTGAGGCCCCAGTGGTGAAAGTTGGCTGCACAGGGGCCCTGTCCTGTCCTGAATCTGTTTAGCAAGGACCACTCCTCTCACTGTGATAGTTGAAAGCTGCCCATTCAACTAATAGGGTTTGTCGCAAGGAACTTATTGTTGACTTCCCATGTTTCACATTCCTTGGTCCAAAATGGATGTTTGCTGGTAGAATTTGCTCAGGAAGCCTGCTCCATTGGGGTGCAGGTAGGAGATGGGTTGAAGAGGTCATCATGGAGTGGTAAGTGAAGTGCAGCATGGATGGTTTCAACCAGCTTGTGGGTTTACATCAGTCAACAGATGTATGGCAGAGCGATGTTCATGAAGATAGGGAGCCAGGGGAGGGGCGTTGAGCAGAGAGTTCCAGTTATGATACACATTGTTACAATCAGTTTCATGCCAACAGGATGTGTGTGTGATGACCTTGATGAGGCAGGTGCACAGTAATCTGCTGCATGATGGGGCAAGTGCTCAGATTCCAGAGCACCACAGTAACACTGCTCCATGCAGATGCACAAGTTTGATGAGTAGATAACTTCTAGTTATGAACTTTGCTGCTGTTTTCTTCTGATGTTCCTGGAGGGACAAAGTCCGATCTAGAGTCAGTCCCAAGTCCATTAGGTTGAGATCATGCTTTAGTCTCAGGCCAACCATGTAGATAAGCAATTGTTTTTTGACACCGGCATTGTTATTGAGGGTGGAATATACTAGATATATACTATACTCGTAAATGGTAGGACACTGAAGAGTGCAGTAGAACAGAGGGATCTGGGAATACAGATACATAATTCCCTAAAAGTGGCGTCATAGGTAGATAGGGTTGTAAAGAGTGCTTTTGGTACATTGGCCTTTATAAATCAAAGTATTGAGTATAAGAGTTGGAATGTTATGGTGAGGTTGTATAAGACATTGATGAGGCCGAATTTAGAGTATTGTGTGCAGTTTTGGTCACCTAATTACAGGAAGGATATTAATAAGGTTGAAAGAGTGCAAAGAAGGTTTACAAGGATGTTGCCGGGACTTGAGAAACTGAGTTACAGAGAAAGGTTGAATAGGTTAGGACTTTATTCCCTGGAGCATAGAAGAATGAGGGGAGATTTGATAGAGGTGTATAAAATTATGATGGGTATAGATAGAGTGAATGCAAGCAGGCTTTTTCCACTGAGGCTAGGGGAGATAAAAACTAGAGGACATGGGTTAAGGGTGAAGCGGGAAAAGTTTAAAGGGAATATTAGGGGGGGTTTCTTCACACAGAGAGTGGGGGAGTTTGGAATGAGCTGCCAGATGAGATGGTGAATGCGGGCTCACTTTTAACATTTAAGAAAAACTTGGACAGGTACATGGATGAGAGGGGTGTGGAGGGATATGGTCCAGGTGCAGGTCAGTGGGACTAGGCAGAAAAATGGTTTGGCACAGCCAAAAGGCCTGTTTCTGTGCTGTAATGTTCTATGGTTCTATATGATTTTTGAGCGGACAATAAATCAGTGTTCATGTCACATCCATACCCTGATGACCCGGGGAAGCTAATGGCCCCACCAGCAGAATGATACCCAGACTCCACTTAACTGACTCTTTGGAAACCATGATGTGGAGATGCCGGCGTTGGACTAGGGTAAACACAGTAAGAAGTTTAACAACACCAGGTTAAAGTCCAACAGGTTTATTTGGTAGCAAAAGCCACACAAGCTTTCGGAGCTCCAAGCCCCTTCTTCAGGTGAGTGGGAATTCTCCAGAATTCCCACTCACCTGTAGAAGGGGCTTGGAGCTCCGAAAGCTTGTGTGGCTTTTGCTACCAAATAAACCTGTTGGACTTTAACCTGGTGTTGTTAAACTTCTTACTGTCTTTGGAAACTGGCCATGGCTGAATCTTCATCCTCCAGCCGCAACCCACTAATTTGTTTTTCTCATATAAATGTAGATCAGCCCACTGCTCATTTCCAGTATCTTGTGTTTTTATTTCCTATTTCCAGCATTCATAGTCTTCCATTTTATATCTTTAAGTAATTAGACCACTGGTAAAATTGTCCAATGTATTCCCTTTCATATCTCTGCACATATTGAAAGGCATTTCTTTTAAGGCAATAATGAAATGTAATGGCTGTCTCACAATGATAGTGGTTCTTCTTTTAAGAATTTTGTGTGCAGAAGCTGAATCACACTCAGACAGGGGAAAAAATAAGAGGTACAAGTGCCTGCTCTCGTTCTGCCACTCACCATCATAATACTTATCTATTTTCAACATATTTTCAAGTCCACAGATTCTCATCAGTATTCATGGCATTAGGTGTTAACATGACACTCTGTACGAATATTGAAGTTATACTTTAGGTCATATTTTAAAGGAAAAACACAAATTTTGGCAATGGTTTCCTGGTTGTCTTTGGGTTATTATCACAGTGGTACGGTTGCATTTATTGTCTATCCCTAATTATCCATGGAAGGTGGTGGTGAGTCTTTGTTAACGACTACAGGCCTTCTGATCATGGAACTCAGATAGAACCTTCCAGGATACTCTAAGCAATGATTAAGGAATGGTGATTTTTGTATGCAACAGCAGAGAGCCACCGCCACCCGCCCTTCAGTGCTCACCCTATGCCGGAATGTTTGATCGGACAGTGAGTGCCTGTTAACATGGGCCTCTCCACTCTTCCCAGTGAAAATTGGTTTTGATAATTGTGAAAATAAATAAGTAAGTGATAATTGGTGTTGATTGGCTGATTAATGAGCCTAATTTGACACCCAACTGTGGGTAGGTAGGATTCCTGCATCAGGTTTTTCCAGCCCCCAAGTTAATTGGAAATGGTTTTCCCAGCATTGGGGAGCCAATGCGGGTGTTGCCGCCCAATTTTCCTACTCTGTTAAACAGCTCTCCCCACTGTCCTCCCCAGCCCCCCTTGGGACCAGCTAACACTGAAGGTATGTTTCACCATCAATGCAAAGGGCATAATATACTGAATAAGACCATCACTCATTATATAATTTGTCTAATTTTCACCACAATGCAACCCAGATGGTGAAGGTGAAACTACTCTCATGTCGTAAACAGGATTTGTGCATTCTATGATGGCCAAGTAGGAACATCCACTTTACAAAAACTCTTGCAAGCACTTCTGCCTGTGTCTTGAAATGCTGTGATCTGCCACACATGAAAATGGAGACGCTCATGGAGTCTCCTCTTTCGGTTAACTGCCTGCTTGCCCATCACCCATTCTCAACTGGATGCGAATGAACTGTAGAGCTTTGTCCTGAACCAACTTAACAAATCTTGTGTGCACTCGAAAACTTCCTGGGTCCTGAGACACAACACAGTATCAGAAAAAGGACCTGGGACAAGTCTAATCTTCTGATCTGAAAATCAACCAGACAGCTTACAATGTCATTTGATTTTCTTTTCTCAAAAGTGCCTTGTGCAATATTTCAATCTTCCTTCCAAATTTCCACTTGCTTCTATCAATGCGCTGCATGGTGGACTGAGGTGACTTATTTGTAGTATTCAGTGGTTTACCAACATCTTAAAATCCAATTACAGCCTATGATATCAATTGGCTGCCTTTTTAGACAGTAGTTAGCATAGGTTGCACTTTGCTTTATCTATTCCTCCCCGCTCCCCCTTAGAGCTTTGGTCAGTTCTAGAAAGAAACCCTCTTGCCTCAGCCCTGCCCATCTAATTAAGATTCTACCTAAACCATTGGGGTTCTTTTCACTTCTAGGTGTTATGCATTTCTAACATTTGCCCTTTTTTGAATGCACATGCTCTTTAAAAGATACATTAGTAATATACTTCTTGCTGTATAAGAACATAAGAACATAAGAAATAGAAGCAGGAGTAGGCCATCTAGCTCCTCGAGCCTGCCCCGCAATTGCTGATCTGATAGTGGTTTAGTTCCACTTACCCGCTCGCTCCCCATAACCCTTAATCCCCTTATTGATCAGAAATCTATTTACTTGTGACTTAAACATATTTAACGAGGTAGCCTCCACTGCTTCAATGGGCAGAGAATTCCAGAGATTCACTACCCTCTGAGAGAAGAAATTCCTCCTCAACTCTGCCCTAAACTGACTCCCCCTTCTTTTGAGGCTGTGTCCTCTAGTTCTTGTTTCCTTTCTAAGTGGAAAGAATCTCTCTGCCTCTAGCCTGTCTAGCCCCTTCAGCATCTTATATGTCTCTATAAGATCTCCCCTCAGCCTTCTAAACTCCAACGAGTACAGGCCCAATCTACTCAATCTCTCCTCATAAGCTAACCCCCTCATCTCGGGTATCAACCTGGTGAACCTTCTCTGTACTCCCTCCAAGGCCAATATATCCTTCCAGAAATAAGGGGACCAAAATTGCACACAGTACTCCAGTTGCGGCCTCACCAGTACCTTGTACAATTGCAGCAAGACCTCCCTGCTTTTATACTCCATCCCCTTCGCGATAACATCCCATTTGCCTTCTTGATCACCTGCTGCACCTGCAAACTGAGTTTTTGCGATTCATGCATAAGGACCCCCAGGTCCCCCTGCACAGCAGCATGTTGTAATTTTTCCCATTTAAATAATAGTCTATTTTACTATTATTCCTTCCAAAGTGGATAACCTCACACTTGTCAACGTTATACTCCATCTGCCAGATCCTCGCCCACTCACTTAGCCTATCCAAATCTCTCTGCTGACTTTCCGCATCCTCCACGCAATTCGCTTTCTCACTCATCTTTGTGTAATCCGCAAACTTTGTTACCCTACACTCGGTCCCCTCCTCCAGATCGTCTATGTATATGGTAAACAGTTGAGGCCCCAGCACCGATCCCTGCGGCACGCCACTAGTCACCAACTGCCAACCAGAAAAGCACCCATTTATTCCAACTCTCTGCCTCCTGTTAGATAGCCAATCCTCAATCCATGCTAACATTTTACCCCCAACTCCGTGTACCTTAATCTTCTGCAGCAACCTTTTGTGAGGCACCTTATCGAACGTCTTCTGGAAATCCAAAAAACACCACATCCACCGGTTCCCCTGTCAACCGCACTCGTTACATCTTCATAAAAATCCAGTAAATTCGTCAAACACGACTTTCCCTTCATGAATCCATGCTGCGTCTGCTTGATCGAACCATTTTTTCCAGGTGCCCTGCTATTTCTTCTTTAATGATGGATTCCAGCAATTTCCCAACTACGGATGTTAAGCTAACCGGCCTGTAGTTACCCGCCTTTTGTCTACCTCCTTTTTTAAACAGTGGCGTCACATTAGCTGTTTTCCAATCAACCGGCACTTCCCCAGAGTCCAGCGAATTTTGATAAATTACAACCAACGCATCCACTATTACTTCTGCCATTTCTTTCAGTACCCTGGGATGCATTCCATCTGGGCCCGGGGACTTGTCTACCTTTAGTCCCATTAGCCTACCAAGCACTGTCTCTTTAGTAATAGTAATCGTTTTAAGGACCTCACCCCCTACAGTCCCACGACCATCAATTTTTGGTAAGCTATTTGTGTCCTCTACCGTGAAGACCGACACAAAAAACTTGTTTAAGGCCTCGGTCATTTCCTCATTTCCCATTATTAAATCCCCCTTCTCGTCTTCTAAGGGTCCAACATTTACTTTAGCTACTCTTTTCCTTTTTATATATTTGTAAAAACTTTTACTATCAGTTTTTATATTTTGTGCTAGTTTAGTTTCATAATCTATCTTTCCTTTCTTTATCACTTTCTTAGTAGTTCTTTGTTGTTTTTTAAAGCTTTCCCAATCTTCTAATTCCCCACTAGTTTTGGCCACTCTGTACGCATCGGTTTTTAATTTAATACTCTCCTTTATTTCCTTAGTTATCCACGGCTGGTTATCCATTTTCTGTAAGAAGTTTAACAACACCAGGTTAAAGTCCAACAGGTTTATTTGGTAGCAAAAGCCACACAAGCTTTCGAAGCTCTAAGCCCCTTCTTCAGGTGAGTGAAGGGGCTTAGAGCTTCGAAAGCTTGTGTGGCTTTTGCTACCAAATAAACCTGTTGGACTTTAACCTGGTGTTGTTAAACTTCTTACTGTGTTTACCCCAGTCCAACGCCGGCATCTCCACATCATATCCATTTTCTTACATTCCTTTTTTATCACAGGAATATATTTTTGCTGAATACTGAGAAAAATCTCCTTAAAAATCCGCTACTGTTGCTCAGCTGTCCTACCAACTAGTCTGTGCTCCCAGTCTACATTAGCTACATTACATAGTATGTGCAAAACCTCCTTAATTTGATGTTGCCCAAGAATGTATTTCCACGATGGAGCTACTGAGATTAGTTTCCTCCACGGAATTTTTCAAATGAATCATGTATTAAAGAAACTGCATTAATTAATTTGCTGTTATGGACAAGCAAGGTTTAATTTAAACAGCTCTGATTTCTCCTCTCACCACCTGTCCATAAACAGAAAGATGTTTTGATTTCCTTCCCCCTTTATAAGTTGTGGCATAAAAAGTTTGATCAAAGCTTTCATTTTGCTGTGCTGAGCTCTGCCACACATGAAGATGGAGGCGTTCAAGGAGTCCCCTCCTTCTGTTAACTGCCTGCTTGTCCATCACCCATTCTCAACTGGATGTCAGTGAACTGTCAATCTTTGTCCTGATCAGCTTTGATCAAATTTTCTATTAATTATCCCACATCAAACTCAAGATAAGATTAACTAAGAGAGTTAGTTTATTTTGCACACACTCAACACATGGAAGGTGGGGACTCAGCATAGCCCAAGAGCAATAGAGAAAGAAAGATTTACAGAACAAACATCACAGAATTAACAAAATACAGTTTCATGTGTATCCAGAATCCAAGTCCAGTGACGCATTCCTTCACAGAGGTCAGCAGGCTGAACTGATTCTGGATAATTCACGTTTCCAGTAGAGTTGACTTCCGTGATGAGGTAGGCATGCAGAGATGAATCAGTCTTGTAGGAATGGTGAATAATCTCAGTCGAGAAATTGTAGATGGAGCCAGACATTCAAACCTGGGCAGAGCCCCCTTTCTGTGCTGCTGCTTGTAGATTGTAAAAATGGCAGAGTGAGCTTTGCAGCTCCATAAGGCAGTATTACTGGTTCCCCCAGCTCTGGTCCATGTCACATGACTCCCACCTCTCCAGTCTTTCTTTGACAAAGGGTGTGTATCCCTTTGTCTGGGTTCCTGAGATTGTTAATGCTCCAGCCATTGAGTCTTAAAGGGAGGTTGTGAGGTCCTTTGTCCTAGCAGACAAACTGAC
Source organism: Mustelus asterias (assembly GCF_964213995.1). Taxonomy (NCBI): domain Eukaryota; kingdom Metazoa; phylum Chordata; class Chondrichthyes; order Carcharhiniformes; family Triakidae; genus Mustelus; species Mustelus asterias. Next base: position 64,656,475 of record NC_135802.1, on the reverse strand, counting down.
TCCAATTGGCCAGGCCTGGCTTGTGGCCCACAGGGGATTGTTAGGGTATCTTTAGAGATAATGAAGTGTCAGTTTCCGTGAAACTGCTATGTTGGCTTTTATTGTTTGAGGGTCACAGACATACACAAAGAACAAAGAACAGTACAGCACAGGAAACAGGCCCTTCGGCCCTCCAAGCCTGTGCCGCTCCTTGGTCCAACTAGACCAATCGTTTGTACCCCTCCATTCCCAGGCTGCTCATGTGACTATCCAGGTAAGTCTTAAACAATGTCAGCGTGCCTGCCTCCACCACCCTACTTGGCAGTGCATTCCAGGCCCCCACCACCCTCTGTGTAAAAAAGTCCCTCTGATATCTGAGTTATACTTCGCCCCTCTCACCTTGAGCCCGTGACCTCTCGTGATCGTCACCTCCGACCTGGGAAAAAGCTTCCCACTGTTCACCCTATCTATACCCTTCATAATCTTGTACACCTCTATTAGATCTCCCCTCATTCTCCGTCTTTCCAAGGAGAACAACCCCAGTCTACCCAATCTCTCCTCATAGCTAAGACCCTCCATACCAGGCAACATCCTGGTAAACCTTCTCTGCACTCTCTCTAACGCCTCCACGTCCTTCTGGTAGTGCGGCGACCAGAATTGGATGCAGTACTCCAAATGTGGCCTAACCAGCGTTCTATACAGCTGCATCATCAGACTCCAGCTTTTATACTCTATACCCCGTCCTATAAAGGCAAGCATACCATATGCCTTCTTCACCACCTTCTCCACCTGTGTTGCCACCTTCAAGGATTTGTGGACTTGCACACACACACACACACACACACACACACAAGCTGGGATTTTCCAGCTTCATCCACTACCTCAATTGTCCAGTCCCGCTGAATGTCAATGGACTTTTTGCTGGCCTGCTGCATCTCGCAGGGCAGGTCCCACCACAGTGGGACAAGAAAATGCTGCCCATAGCTTCAGCCATTTCAGAAGGGTCTTTGTCCAAGTTTTTTTAATGAGAAATTAGAATGACGATACATAAATATTTTATAAAAACATACAGCATGAAGTCTCAGCCCGTCCCCCCTCCAACAATGAAAGTATGAGTAATGAGTTTTAATTGTGATCTACCAAAAAATAGAAGTTTAATTAATTGCAACTGGTGTATCAGAAAGCCAGTCACTTCTGGTGCAGGTGAATTACAGCTGCAGCAGTATCTTCACTTCTCACGCAATGCAAAATAAAAATTCTTCATCATGTTTGGATGTGAATGAATCAATGGCTGAACACATGCCTAATTACTTCCGTGTACAATAAATATTTTCTGCTGAGGAATGAAGGAAAACTTAAGGTTTTTTTAATGTCCAAAAAACCCGACAGATTCTTTCAATATACCTTGAGGCAAATTAATAAGAGGTAATTCAATAGAATACTGAAGATTACAGATATATAAGATCATGCATGTGTGACAGGAATCTTGGTGCATTATTATATTACCTGTCATGTTGCAGTAGACTTTGAATGGTCCTAGTGGGCCACTGCCATCAGGGTCTATCCAGTAAGTATCCGATGTTTTGCCAAGATGCTTATATGCCTCACAGGACTGTTCATACATAGCTGGAACAGAGCACAAGTTGAGTTAAATTGAAACCCTTCAGTAATTTAAAAGAACTGAATAAACACTGCAAGCTGCCAAGATGAGATTAAAAAATACAAAGCAAATAAGGCAATGACCTTGATGCAACAGGAGAGATTCATTCAAACATTCACTAATTAACAGCGGGGAGAGAGTTCTATTTGAATAACAGCCAGAGCATTGGGACAGTGTCACGGCTTTTCACCGTTACTCAGATAGCAGTTCCAAATTTTTCAACTGCCATAGTTAAATGAATGTGTGTGTTCACCTAAATGAGGAAGATTCATTCTGGATCCCAAAGCCCAAACAAATTTCCTCTTTTACTGCTCAGTATCAGTATCAAGTACTTCAAGGTCAGGTGTAGAATAGGCTACAGACAAACTAGAACCTCCTCTATTCAGGAACAACAACCAGCCTTAACGACAAAATCAGAATTGTATTCCACTGGACCAGTGTGATATTCGCCATCTGTAACACCAGTATCCCTTGTGACATCTCAGAAAAATATTGTCAGTTTAGCATTGATTAGTGAACAGTTTTCTGCTATGGAACTGTGTCTAGCAGAAACTAGGTTGATGCCACTAAAACTCAATTTACATCGGCTTTTTACAGTTGGCAAAGAAATGAGGATATCAAACCAGACTGGATTTAAATCCCAATCCCAGAGGTAAAAGTACAGTGTTAACCCACTGCAATATCCAATCTCAATAACAAACCTGGCTTTCAAAGGAAGGGAGTATCTGTTAGAATAAAGAACAAAGAAAATTACACCCAGGAACAGGCCCTTCAGCCCTCCCAGCCTGCACTAGCCATGCTGCCCGACTGAACTAAAACCCCCTACCCTTCCGGGGATCTTATCCCTCTATCCCCAACCTATTCATGTATTTGTCCAGATGTTCCTTAAAAGTCACTATTGTATCTGCTTCCACTACCTCCCCCAGCAGTGAGTTCCAGGCACCCACCACCCTCTGTATAAAAAACTTGCCTTGTACATCTCCTTTATACCTTGCCCCTCACACCTTAAACTTATGCCCCCTTGACTCTTCCACCCTGGGAAAAAGCTTCTGACTATCCACTCTGTCCATGCCCCTCATAATCTTGTAGACTTCTATCAGGTCGCCTCTCAACCTCCATCGTTCCAGTGAGAACAAACCAAGTTTCTCCAATCTCTCCTCATAGCTAATGCCCTCCATACCAGCCAACATCCTGGTAAATCTTTTCTGTATCCACTCCAAAGCCTCCACATCCTTCTGGTAGTGTGGCGACCAGAATTGAACACTATATTCCAAGTGCGGCCTAACTATGGTTCTATAAAGCTGCAACATGACTTGCCAATTTTTTAACTCAGTGCCCCGACCAATGAAGGCAAGCATGCCATATGCCTTCTTGACTACCTTCTCCACCTGCATTGCCACTTTCAGTGAACTGTGTACCTCTACACCCAGATCCCTCTGCCTATCAATACTCTTAAGGGTTCTGCCATTTAATTTATATTTCCTATCTGTATTAGACCTTCCAAAATGCATTACCTCACATTTGTCTGGATTAAACTCCATCTGCCATCTCTCCGCCCAAGTCTCCAACTGATCTATACCTGCTGTATCCTTTGATGGTCCTCATCGCTATCCGCGAATCCACCAACCTTTGTGTCGTCCGCAAACTTACTAATCAAACTAGTTACATTTTCCTTCAAATCATTTATATATATTACAAACAGCAAAGGTCCCAGCACTGATCCCTGAGGAATGCCACTTGTCACAGCCCTCCATTCAGAAATGCACACTTCCACTGCTACCCTCTGTCTTCTTTGATCAGCCAGTTTTGTATCCACCTTGCCAGCTCACTTCTGACCCCATGCGACTTTACCTTCTGCACCAGTCTGCCATGAGGGACCTTGTCAAAGGCTTTACTGAAGTCCATGTGGACAACATCCACTGCCCTACCCTCATCAATCACCTTCGGCACTTCCTCGAAAAACTCGATCAAGTTAGTGAGACACAACCTCCCCTTCACAAAACTATGTTGTCTCGCGCTAATACGTCCACTTATTTCCAATCAGGAGTAAATCCTGTCTCGAAGAATCCTCTCCAATAATTTCCCTACCACTGATGTAAGGCTCACCGGCCTGTAATGACCTGGATTATCCTTGCTACCCTTCTTAAACAAAGGAACAACATTGGCTATTCTCCAATCCTCTGGGACCTCCCCTGTAAGAAGTCTCACAACACCTGGTTAAAATCTAACAGGTTTATTTGGTAGCAAAAGCCACTAACTTTCGGAGCGCTGAAGTGTTCCCCAACAGGAAGAGAACACTCTTGCTTGGTGATTGTCAAGCGGTGTTCATTCATCCGTTGTCATAGCGTCTGCATGGTTTCCCCAATGTACCATGTCACGGGCATTCGGCTTCTGATCTTCGGGTCAGCGTTCTCCAAGGCGGCCTTCACAACACACGACAGCGCAGAGTCGCTGAGCAGAGACTGATAGCCAAGTTCTGCACACATGAGGATGGCCTCAACCGGGATCTTGGGTTCATGTCACACTCTCTGTAACCTCCACGACTTGCCTGGGCTTGCAAAATCTCACTAACTGTCCTGTCTGGAGACAACCTGTGCTTAACGCTCTCTCCACTTACATTGTCTGTACCTTTAAGACTTGATTACCTGTAAAGACTCGCATTCCAACCATTATTTTGTAAATTGAGTTTGTGATGTGAACAGAACTCCCACTTACCCGACGAAGGAGCAGCGCTCTGAAAGCTAGTGGCTTTTGCTACCAAATAAACCTATTGGACTTTAACCTGGTGTTGTGAAACTTCTTACTGTGTTTACCCCAGTCCAACGCCGGCATCTCCACATCATGATCTTGCCTGTAGCCAGTGAGGATACAAAGATCAAGATTCTCTCAAGGCCCCAGCAATTTCCTCCCTTGCCTCTCTCAGCATTCTGGGGTATATCCCATCAGGCCCTGGGGACTTGTCTATCTACACAACCTTCCCCAGACTCATCATCCATCAAGTCCTTTGGTGAATACAGATGCAAAGTGCTCATTTAAATTAATTAAAGTAAATTAAATTAATTAGAATTAAGTTAATTTTTCTTTTAAATCTTAAGAGTTAGGTACCATCATAAAGCAGCTACTTGCAACATTTCATCAAACATGTTAACCACATTGTAATGCCAAATTGTAATATCATGATGTCCCAAAGCATTATTTCACTCAGCAATAAACTGATGAATGGAAATTTCATTTATGCCTGTATCCCAAATGTGAAACATGCATATCCGCTGGCTGGATCTGAAAACAGTTTTGTTACAAAGCCTATTTGGACAGAAGGCGCAGCTATCCATGAAAACAAATAGCAACATGCTGCTCCAGACACCAATAAAAATACACAGACTAGTATGTAATGAATAAAAAAGACTTGATATCTCTGTATTATAAATCAAATGGTATAGAGTCATAGAGGTTTACAGCACGGAAACAGGCCCTTCAGCCCAACTTGTCCATGCCGTTCCTTTTTTTAACCACTAAGCTAGTCCCAATTGCTCACTTTTGGCCCATATCCCTCCATACCCATGTAACTGTCCAAACGCTTTTTAAAAGACAAAATTGTACCCGGAGTATACGGATCATCAATTCAAGTAATATGTCAATCTCAGAATTCTACCCTCTGTGCCCACAGTTTATTGCATCATCTGCATCCCGAGATCTGTTGGTTTATTTCAATCAAGTACGATCCTATTTAACAGCCAACATATCAGGCCTGCACAAAAATACTGATAATAAAGACCAAAATGAAAAATAAAAGCTAGAAATAAAACAACCTCCCTTGATGAACAACAAAGTAACTTTTTAGGTATATTAACAGCATTTGAAAAGTGATGAAATAATGCAGGGTCATACAAAAAAATGGATCAGTCGTTTAAGAGTTTTTTTTTGCAATGCTCATTAGAAAATCTTTTATAGGTCAAACGAAATAATAATGCATGTTAAAGATACAATGGCTTTAAAATGACAAATAAAATTTTAAAGTGATAAAGCCTCATTTATTTAAATTTGTCTTGTGAGGTGTGTACAAAGATTCTGTCCCTTACAATAGAAGTTGGAAATGGCTGAGATCCAAGGCAACAAGGTCTCCATAATTAACCAAAAGTTTCTACTGGAATCCCACCAGAGCTACAGAGGAGCCTCAATAGATTTTTGACTCCAGTAACATAAAGGTTTTGAAACATTTTTCAAATTTGGTCTTTGGATATGGGCATATGTGGCAAGGACAGCATTTATTGCCCATCCTTAATTACTCTTGAACAAGTTTGATAAGGTTCACCATGGTAGGCTTCTGCAGAAAATGCAGATGTATGGGATTGGGGGTGATCTAGGAAATTGGATCAGGAATTGGCTAGCGGATAGGAAACAGAGGGTGGTGGTTGATAGTAAATATTCATCATGGAGTGCGGTTACAAGTGGTGTACCTCAGGGATCTGTTTTGGGGCCACTGCTGTTTGTAATATTTATTAATGATCTGGATGAGGGTATAGTTGGGTGGATTAGCAAATTTGCTGATGACACCAAAGTCGGTGGTGTGGTAGACAGTGAGGAAGGGTGTCGTAGTTTGCAGGAAGACTTAGACAGGTTGCAAAGTTGGGCCGAGAGGTGGCGGATGGAGTTTAATGCGGAGAAGTGTGAGGTAATTCACTTTGGTAGGAATAACAGATGTGTTGAGTATAGGGCTAACGGGAGGACTTTGAATAGTGTGGAGGAGCAGAGGGATCTAGGTGTATGTGTGCATAGATCCCTGAAAGTTGGGAATCAAGTAGATAAGGTTGTTAAGAAGGCATATGGTGTCTTGGCGTTTATTGGTAGGGGGATTGAATTTAGGAGTCGTAGCGTTATGTTGCAACTGTACACAACTCTGGTGCGGCCGCACTTGGAGTACTGTGTGCAGTTCTGGTCCCCACATTACAGGAAGGATGTGGAGGCTTTGGAGAGGGTGCAGAGGAGGTTTACCAGGATGTTGCCTGGTATGGAGGGGAGATCCTATGAGGAGAGGCTGAGGGATTTGGGATTGTTTTCGCTGGAAAGGCGGCGGCTAAGAGGGGATCTTATTGAAACATATAAGATGATTAGAGGTTTAGATAGGGTGGATAGTGATAGCCTTTTTCCTCTGATGGAGAAATCCAGCACGAGGGGGCATGGCTTTAAATTGAGGGGGGGTAGTTATAGAACCGATGTCAGGGGTAGGTTCTTTACCCAGAGGGTGGTGAGGGATTGGAATGCCCTGCCAGCATCAGTAGTAAATGCGCCTAGTTTGGGGGCGTTTAAGAGATCCGTAGATAGGTTCATGGACGAAAAGAAATTGGTTTAGGTTGGAGGGTCACAGTTTTTTTTTTTAACTGGTCGGTGCAACATCGTGGGCCGAAGGGCCTGTTCTGCGCTGTAATGTTCTATGTTCTATGTTCTATGTTCTAAGTGGTAGTGAACTGCTTTCTGCATTGACTGCAGTCCAGGTAGTGCAGGTACATTCAGAGAGCTGTTTGGAGGAGGTTTCAGGATTTTGACTTCGTGACAGTGAAGGGATGCCAATATAATTCCATCAGGATGACTAGGCCAGTTCAGTTTCTGTTCAATGGTACACCTTAAGATGTTGATGGTGGGACATTCAGTAATGGTAATATCATTGAACATCTTAGTTTCTCTCTTGTTAGAGATGGTCATTACGTGGCACTTGAATCGTGTGAATGTTACTTGCCATTTATTAGCCCAAGCTTGTATGATGTCCACGTCTTGCTGCATACTTCATACCCGAGCAGTTGGAGATGGTACTGAACACTGTGCCACCATCATCAGTGAACAACCCCCTTGTCAACATATGAGGTCTTTGTTGAAGCAGCTGAAGATGGCTGGGCCTAGGACATTATCCTGAGAAATTCCTGCACTGATGTCCTGTAGTTGAGATGATTGGCCTCCAACAACCACAGTCATCTTCCTTTGTGCTAGGTACAACTTCAACCAGTGGAGTTTTTACCTTGAATCCCATTTATTTCAATTTTGTCATGGCTCCTTGATGCCACTTTCAGTCAATGCTGTCTTGATGTCCAAGTAGGTTTACTTACCTCTGGAATTCAGCTCTTTTGTTCATGTTTTGACTAAGGCTGTAAGGAGTTTTTGTGTCGAGTGGCTCTGGCAGAACCTAAGCTGAGCATCAGTGAGCAGGTTATTGCTGAGCAAGTGCCCCTTGATAGCACTGTCAATAACACCTTCCATCACTTTGCTGCTAACTGAGAGAAGACTAATGGGGCGGTAATTGGCTGGAATGGATTTCTCCTGTTTTTTTTTTGACAGGACACAGATAGACAATTTTTCACGTTGTCAGGTAGATGCAGTGTTGAAGGAGTTGAGAAGGTACCTTCACATCTGGGCGCATATCTGACCCACACTGTCAGAAAGCTAAAGCAATGATTGGTAAAGATTTATTTAGATAATAGTTTCCAGGATTTTCAAGAATCAATGTATCTTTCATATTGCCAGCAACAATCACTGGTGTAGTTAAAACAAGTTTGTTACTGTTGTGAATGAGTTTTTATCAAACACAGCAATAATTTGCAGAGAATTGTATTTAAATCACATAAACTGGATCCATTAGTGTGCTTTAAATCTATAATGACTAGGACTATTTCACCAGTTTAGAAGAAATGCTCAATTTTTTATGTACTATACAAATAATAATCCAGATGTTACATTCTGAAAGGAAAAAGTGGAGATTTTCTCATATGAATCCAGTCCTAATCCTGACCTTAATCTCACTTTGTTCCCACGCAGTGTTATACCTTGCATGAAGCCTAGGTTAGAACCTTATGCTTTCACAAGGGTAAATCCCATATGAACAATTATTTCCAAACATAGGATCAACGTTTCACTGTAAAATACAGGGTGCGTACGATCCATTTAAAGTATACGAGCTTAAAATGTGATTTTAATTGTGCATTAGCTCTGAGAAACAGGCTGAAATAAAGATTTCAAAATTAATTGAAACCAAGAGCTATTGAACTGGACAGGGCTATTCATTATCAAAACCACTGACAAAACGAAAGAAGCAGAAGTGAAGCAGCCACTGCTATGAGACTGGGAGAGATAAAACATTAAAACAAAATGTCACAATGGCTCATTTTCTCTCAGCCTGTTCACTGGCCTAATGTAATTGTATCACGCTTCACACCGAAATCAAACCTCCATCTCACTGCACTGTGTGAATCAAACAATCCATCCTAATAATCAATCTGAATGCTGTGTTCTTAATACATCTGGCCTTGAATTTCCCCTCAAAGTTTCTCTCCCAAAATGGACACATGTGTCTTTGAATTCTGATTGGAAATTCATGAAATCCCTGGGTGGAACTTCTAATAAAATATCTAACCTATTACTCAGCTCACCATGTGCACAGCTAACTGGTGGGCACCATGCGGTGTTGAATGAATTCTCAAATATGATTTCTGTATTTATAAGGTATTATTTTCTTTTGTTTTCCATTCACCCAAGACAAATTTTGGCTGACCAACTCTCCCTTATTATTTGTGGACCTCCCCCAGTGAGGAAAAACATTTTGATTGTCATGTGAAGATAAGTACTCTCATTCATCTCCTACTGACACCTGGAAGAAAGTTATTGCTTTATGGGTCTAGGAATCAGTTTTCCTGACTGTTTCTTAGTTAGTATTTTGATGCAACTCCCTTGATTCCGTAGCACCTTTTATTTAAAAGTTTATTTGAATGGTCTTAGAAGAGTTGAGTGTTTAGATTGCTTCCTTTCTGTTCCAGTCAAGAAAAACATTATTCGTGCTCTGCAGTTCATCGCAAAATAAACTCAATTTTTACCCTTTAAGCTATTTTGTTGAAGACCTTACCTATACTCATTTGTGTAGCTAGAATTTGAAATATGTTTTTCAGCCTAGGCCATTCTCTCCGACAATACTTTATTCTTAAGGCTAACCAGCCAGCACCGTACCAGACCTCTTGAGTAAAACTTTATATTTGCCATTTTTTTAAAAATGCAATAAACAGAAATTGCTGAAAGTTAAAAACAACCAACTTGTCAGGCCACAGATATTGATTTGTAAAAGTGTGACAGCATCATTCCTAAAGGATAAAACTAAAGAAAATGTATGAGCTGAGATTTAGAAATTTTCCAATTAAATCAGCACGCATTAATTCAGCTATCAGCAAAGCTCTTTCTCTGCTGCTGATAACGGAATTAATGTGTGCTGCATCATAATGCTTTCTAAATGAAAGGAATTGAGCTTTGAAAATAAAAATGACCTAATTATAATGTGTGCGTGAGCTCAAACAGACTGTAAACTTTAATTTCCATTTGAATCATACTCCACAAGAATTTTCATACTGACAAGATTCTAATTAAATCTGTGGCTCTCAGGCAACTTCTCTCTTTCCCAAATACTCAACCTGAGAAAAATGTTAACAGTGTAATTTTAGGATTTTACAATGATGTTAGTGTCAAACAGCTCTAATTTGACCAGGACTACTAATCCCTTCAGATTCAGTATTTTTTTAAAATCCCTTAATCAAACAAGCAATATACATTTGGCATATTACCATATTGATAACTGAATACTTAGCAGGAACTAACAACAGAATTGATATTAGTCAAAATAGCAATCTGTGAACTCAAGCAATTTGTCATAATTTGCGTGCAATTTACATTGTAAATCTGAATAGTATTAATATAAATGATCAACTTTGAATCAATGTGGGTCACGTAAGACAGACAAATTTTAATATGAAGTATCAAAGAGGAGGAGAACAATTTGGTGTTCACAGTTCTCCATGTGATAAATTTCTAATGCCAGTTGTGCCATAACATACAGTCTCCTAGCAAATAATTGCACGACAGGTTGTATCTCTGCCCCATGCATCAAAACGAAAATGGAGGGGATACAGAGAAAGAATCTACGAAAAACTTGCATTAAAGAAATGAGAAAAGGTTTGCATGCAGAGTAGGTGGAAGCTTCCCTTCCCTGAATGATAAGAGTAACCCAGTTGGAATTTTTTTGCATGATAATCCAGAAACTCTCACAGCTCGTCGGTTACCAGATCAATTGAATTTAATTCCATAACCACAGGATTTGAGCTTTGAACTAAGGATTGTCAGTCCACTACTTTAACATTAAGCTTTAATAATCCATTTGTTATTCCAGCGCACTTTGCACATAGCAGCATGGCTTCCAGAAGCTAGCAGCCAGGCTTAAAATACTACCTGGAGCGAAACTTCAGTGAGGAAAGTAGGGCTGTAAAGAGAGAGATTTCAGTGAGGTGAGCGGGGCTGTAAAGGAAGAGGTTTCAGTGAGGACAGCAGGTTATAAAGAGTGAGATTTCAGTGAGGAGAGTGGCTGTAAAGAATGAGACTTATTTGAATGGTGGGAGTTTTTGGCACCCTGGGACTATTTGATGAGAATACAGAGTGATGGAGAGAATATATAGAGAGATTCGACAATATTGTCCAAGGGAACAATATAATGGCAGATAGAATAGACCCAACTTTCCTGAACTAAAGGGGGGAAAGCATTAACCTCCTGAGAAGTCTGGTACAGCCAGAAAAGCCAAGCACAAAAACCTACGATGAAACAGTGGAAATATTGCAAGGTCACAATTCATCGAAATTTTTAGTCATCGCCAAAAGGTTTAAGTTCCATAAGTGTAAGCAACAAGAAGGCAAATCAAACCATGAGAGATAGATTAGTCTGTGGCTTAAGGAGAAAGGCATTGCAAAAGCATGTTAACAGAAAGCAACCAAACCCTAAAGAAAAGTTTGGAAGTTGCTGTATTCATGGAATAAGCAGCCAAAGAAGCTCAACAGTTCAGTTTGAGGACAATGATTCATAAGGTGTCGGCTGAAAACTGAACACAGACTTGCAATTGCCATTCGTGTGCAAAGACCGGGCACTCAGCAGCAGATAGCTGGTGCTAAGACATCATCTGCAAGAACTGTGGCAAAAAGGGCCACATTGAACACCCTTGTTGGAAAATTAAACAAGTTTTTGGCCAGAATTACACAAAGCAAAAGCCAAATGCATCAAATGGAAGCTGAATGAGGGAAAATGTATCCACATGGTATAAAAAGGGCATGAAAAAGGACTGAGTTACAGTCTGAAGATGACCTGTCATTAAACATAGTGGCTATTGCTTGTGCAATGAACCCTTACTGGGTGACTCCTTTCTTGACAGACAGAAAATACAGGTGGACATTGGAGCCGCAGTTCCGTTGGTACCAGAAACTGTTTACTAAGAAAAGCTTCAACATATTGTCTTGAAATCCTCAAAGATAGTGTTAAAAACCTAAACTGGAGAAGTGCTTCCATTGAGGGACCATATTCATGTAACCATGCAGTTAAATGGACAGTCTGCAAACTTGTCCTTGCACATCATCAAAGGAAACCATCGAGCACTAATTGGGAGAACCTGCCTGGAAAAATTTAAATTGGGCCAAGTTAAATCTCATGACAAATTCTGAAGCAGTTCTCCTAAAGATCTTGAAGGAACATACCATTTTTTTCAATAGTGAGCTGGGAAGCATGAAAAATATCTCAGTTAAGTTAAAGACTAAGGATGAAAGTCAGGTGAGATAAAGGCTAGTTTGTAATGGACCTAAGGTAGAGGCAGAATTAGAGCAGCTAGTCAAAACAGGAGCGCTCGAACATGTTCATGTGAGTGATTGGGCCACACTGGTTTTACACGTGATGAAGAAAGATGGATTGTTACACATTTGTGGAAATTTTCAAGTTACTATCAATCCTGTATTGTGTGCAGAGCAGACACCCTCTGCCTCTGATTGATGATTTATTTGCTGGGTTGACTGGAGACAACACTTCAATAAAATTGACCTCAGTCAAGCATATCTTCAGATAAATGTGGATCCATATTCACAACAATACTTGATGATCACAACACCAAAGGTTATTTCATCATAAAAGACTGCTATTTGGGATCATGTCTGCACCTCTGTTGTTACAACGTGTGATGGATCAAATTTTAAGTGGATTAGAAGGAGTCCAGTGTTAATTTTAGTTGATACTTTAGTTATTGGAAAGAATACGGAAGAACATCTCCATAAAGATGTCATGTTCCAGAGATGAGAAGATTACAGATTAAGAGTCCAGGAAGACAAATGTGAATTTTTCCAATCTTTGATCGAATATTTGGATCGTCATAGATGCAAAAGGACTGCACAAATCCCTTTGAAAGTCAAAGCCATTACTGAGGCACTGCTACCTCAAAATGTCAATCAACTGCGATCTCTTTTGGGTTTACCAAATTATTGTGGACGGTTTGTTCCTAATGTGGTTACTATTCTTAAAACCTTACACAACTTATTGTGTCAAAAAAAGAAATAGAAGTGGGTGAATCAGTGCAAGAAAGCCTTCATACAAGCTAAGGAGGCACTACTAGTAAATCAACTATGCACAGATAGAGAAAGAAGCCCTCAGAATCATTCGCAGAATAAAACAATTTTACAATTTCCAGTATGGGAGGCAATTTACTTTATTGACTGACCATCGTCCTCTGATGATGATATTTGGGCTTTATTCTGGGATTTCATCACTGGCAGTGAGCAGGATGCAGAGATGGGCATTGCTGTTGTCAGTATACACATACACAATAAAGTATCATCAGTCCAACCTGCATGGGAACATTGATGGACTCTCCGTAATACCCTTACCCAAAGTTTCATTAGTAAACAGTTCGTATTTTCTACTTTGTGCAAGTAGATAACATTCCTGTAATCACAGGACAAGTTAAGAAGCAGACCAGAAATGATCCAGTATTGTCCGAAGTCATGGGCATGGTGCTTCGTGGCAAGACATCAGGAGCAAACCCTGAGTTAAAGTCATGTTCCACCCAAGGATTTGAACTATCCGTACAGGTAGGTTGTCTCCTCTCGGGAATGAGTCTCATCATTCCACCATTATGAAGGAAACATGTATTAAACCAATTACACGAAGGCCACTGTAGCATCATAAGGATGAAGGAGATGGTCAGACGGTATTTTTGGTGGCCGGGGCTTAATGCCGAAATCGAAGAGAAGAAACTCTCCAGCCCTTTTGGACAGGGCATTTGTTACCTTTCTTATACTGCAATGTGTGACTGACTGCCTGCGAGATGCCATACCTGTCCCTTGTGGCACCCTGGAAGGAGCCACTGGTGTAAAAGTTCAGTGCTGCAGTGACTTTTAAAGCCACCAGCATTGGGCTCCCTTCGAATCAATGGGGGCCAATGGTTGTCATTGAATAGAGCACACAGGTCAGTGAATGCCTCCGTAGACATTTCAGACATCTTAGGAGTTGCCTCCCAGCCATCTGCAGGTGGCTGTCATGGACTCTGGGATATGCTTGCGCTTTATTGCACTGGCCGCTAATTGCCTCCATCTTGACTAGTCTCAGCATCTTTTCAACAGGCAGAGACCTCACAAATTACACGTCCTTACTCTCCCACAGATGACCATCTTGGACAACCCTGCCTATAAGAGAGTGCAGGAAGAGAATTTGAAGGAGCAGACCTCCCTCCAAGTTATGGGCTAGTATTCTGTTCCTATAACATGCATTTCTTCTCTCCCATTTCCTCACACAAAACCAGAAAAATATCAAACTTTGCTAATATTACACCTTTGAGTCCTGTTGAAAGATGTCATCTTCTTTAACATTCGTCAAATTCTTGTATTTGTAGTAATGAAACAACTAGCCACCAGTTTGGCTCAGGGGACAGGACAAGACAGAACCTCACAGTAGGTTAGGGCTTTCTCTAAATTTGAAACGCATAGAAAAACTGTATGTATCCACAGGTTTTCAGTGAGCTTGTGGCAGCAGTTGTGGGTGATTTGCAGGGCATAGGTGAGGAGGAGTAAGGTACCTGCTAGGAAGCATCAGAGATCTCTGGGATTAGGTGGGCAGGTCAGGGCCTTTTATGTGTTGGTGCAGACCCTCAATGGGCCGAAGTGCCTCTTCGGCACTGTAATATTCTGTGATTCTGTGATCTGATATTTTGGGAAACCGAATTGTGATCACACTGATGTTTTCCGCAGCAGAAAAAAAGTTGAAACTGCTTACACTACCCACTCATCTTCAGTTCTACATACGTGGGTAGCAATTTGCAATTAATGCCTACTCTAAAGCAGAAAGAGCTAGAGCCAAAGTACTTGAGTGCTAACACCTTCAATTTCAGTCTTTGTGTACTCTGCTGACTGTTGATGGTCATGCCTTTAAACACTTGGGTCCCACTCTCTGGAGCTTCCTCCCCAAATCCCCTGACCTCTTCAGCTTCATGGCTCCCTTTCAAATGAACCTTTTTTTCCCAAACATCCGGTCACCACGAGTGAGCCTTCCTTGTTTGGCTGGAAACCACCTCCTCTCAGCGTGTTACTCATTGGAGTGGTTTTCTCTGCCAAAGGCTTCGTATTAAATGTTTGCTGAGGGTTGTGTGTTGGTGTGCTTGTTGCTGACAGTGCAACCCCTGTGATGTGGGGTTGATTGCAAGCGTCTTTACAGTAGATGACACAGATTACTGACTGGATCCATGCTGGCATGGAGCCTGTGGATCCAGTACTTCAAGGTTCTTCAGGTAGGTACAACAGGGTTCGCAGAAATAATTGGTGGAATTTTTGGTATTATTTTGGTAATGTTGGTAACAATGAGGAAAATGGTCCTCTCATTATGTAAACATGTCTTTCGTTATCTAATCCTAGAAGTCTTTAACATTAGCTGAATGTTTTAAGTGCTGACTGGATGAATTGCCATTAAATTGTTAATAAGACATTAAAAATATTGTCACGCTATCCCCTTAAATTGTGACCTCAGACATGTTAACCAAGGACACAAGTGTTGCTTTCAAGGACTTCTCCCAAACATAAGAAAGAAAGAGGTTAAAGGCTTTCATTAAAATGCTGCAAACATGCTTAATAAGGCTTCTGCTAAAAGGTGAGTGTCACTGATGCACAACTCAAGTAAAAAGGTGTATGCGGCACATTTTCAGCAGAGAAGCATTTTTAAAGTAAGCCAGAAAAATCACCATCTTTCCAAAAGGCCAGGTACCTTGGAAAATTCAAAGACATGGTTTGTGGGGGCTAATTTTGATCTTCACTATTTGGGCTCCAAACATGGAGCAGATCACTTGCCCATTATAGGACTCACATTTCCACTGATTTCAATAGGAATTAAATTCAAAATTAGGTGGGTTCCATTTTCAGCAGGTTCCACTGGTAAACCACCCAAGCAGATAAAGTTAATATTAATTCCATGATTTTCTGAGTTCCTTATGCCACTGCGACAGCAGATTGATGCATTTCATGGTAGCACAATGTTCTCAACACCATCATTTCTCACACTTATGATTATTTAGGTGCACATAATCTAATGCACACACATAGAAATGGAAATTTAAAACAGTCAAAGCATCAAAACATATACACCCTATTCTAAAATGTGCTTTCATACTTTCTCTTCTTTCATTCTACTAGTGTTACTGCTGAAGAACGCATCTATTTATCAATGTTCAGTTAATAATTATTTGGTTGGAAATGGAAGAAAAACAAACACTAGTCGAACAAATAAAAGGAAACATTGGGGTAACTTAACAGCAAAAGTCAATCCAGTAGTTCTGAACTTCTATATTGTGACACATAGAAACAGAGATCCTCTTTAATAAAGGTGCTCTGTCATTTCTGGGTCCCTGGATGTAATTTTCTCCAGGTTATTAGATATAGGGAATATTATGAACAGAACACCTGTTGCTTGTAATTGAGATTCATCTGCTGGCTTGAAAACAATGATAGATATTGTTTTTGTTTCCTCTTAAGAAAAATGTTCAGTTTCAAGGTCCTCTAAGGACTTCTTGTCACATCAGTGCTATGCTGAAATTTCATCTGGCATCCGTCAAAAAACTGCCTTGATGCAAAATCATTTAGACTGATCGTCATCACCTTCAGCGGAATTTCTGTTGCATGACTGAACCTCAAGTTTCTCCACTGATCCTCAATGGGCTATCTATTCTCATTCTATTTTAATTATTTTTGATAAAAACAACAAGGCAGTTATTTTTCTTGATGGTGTTGGCACCTGTGGTAACATTACACTGGTATAGGAATGTGCAAAAGGGTTTCCCTCACTCAGATAAATATTCAACATTTATTCCTCTGCCTCAAGAAGCAATAGGAAGAGGGCATCCTGATAGTTCGTTGGTACAGAGCTGTTCTTGCAGAATTTATTTAATGGAAGATAAATATTTCCGAAGAGCATAATTTCAGCTGCATATGCAGCTTTGGTGGTTAGGCAAGTATTTATTGCTTCTCCCTAATTGCCCTTGAGATGCTGATGGTGAGCCACTTTCCTGAATTGCTAAAGTCTGTATGGTGAAGGAAACCCACACTGCTGTTAGATAAGCAGATCTTGGATTTTGATGATAAGGAAATGGCACCATAAATCGAAGTCAGAATAGTGTGCAAAATGTAGGTTTCCTACATTTGATGATGCCTTGCATCTGCTGCCCTGTTAGAGTTTGCAGATTTGGAAGGTGATGACGAAGGGGCCCTGGTGTATTGCTGTAGTGCATCTTGATGCACACTGCAGCTAGGTTTGCCAGCGATGGAGGGAGTGGAATGTTAAAGGTGGTGTATCGGGTGCTAATCAAGCAGGCTACTTTGTAATGGATGGTGGCAAGTTTCTTCAGTGTTGTTGGAGCGTCAGTCATCCAGGCAAATGGAGAGTATTCTATCACAATCCTTCCTTGTACTTTGTAGGTGGTGGACAGGCTTTATGGAGTCAAGAGCTGAGGCTATCATTCATCATATAATCTCCAGACTCTGACCTGCTCTTGTAGCCACAGTATTTTTTTATACATTCATCAGATGTGGGCAGCGTTGGCTATGCCAGCATTAATCGCTCATCCCTGGTATTTATGGTCTGGTTACGTTTCTCGTCAATGTAAAAGTTAAAATTTATTTATTGGTCACAAGTAAGGCTTACATTAACACTGCAATGATGTTACTGTGAAATTCCCCTAGTTGCCACACTCCGGCGGCACCTGTTTGGGTCAATGCACCTAACCAGCACGTCTTTCAGATTGTGGGAGAAAACCAGAGCACCCGGAGGAAACCCATGCAGACATGGGGAGGATGTGCAAACTCCGCACAGACAGTGACCCAAGCTGGGAATTAAACCCAGGTCCCTGGCACTGTGAGGCAGCAGTGCTAACCATTGTGCCACCGTGCCGCCCACAATATTGACCCCCCAGAATATTGATAGTCAGGGATTTAATGATTGTAATGCCACTGAATGTCAAGGCAGGTATTTAGGTTCCCTCTTGGTCAAGATAGTCATTGCTACCACTTTTGTGTGATGCAAATGTTACTTGCCACTTACCAGCCCAAACCTTTTCTAATTCACACTTTGAGGGAAGGCAATGGCCTCATGGTATTATTGCTAGACCATTAATCCAGAAACTCAGCTAATGTTCTGGGGACCCGGGTTAGAATCCCGACACAGCAGATGGTGAAATTTGAATTCAATTGAAAAAATCTGGAATTAAGAATCTACTGATGACCATGAAACCATTGTCGATTGTCGGAAAAAGCCATCTGGTTCACTAATGTCCTTTAGGGAAGGAAATCTGCCATCCTTACCTGGTCTGGTTTACATGTGACTCCAGAGCCACAGCAATGTGGTTGACTCTCAACTGCCCTTGGCAATTAGATATGAGCAATAAATGCTGACCAGCCAGCAATGCCCCATGTCCCACGAATGAATAAAAAACATTTTATTAAAGCATGAGTGCCATTGGCATGGCCAGCATTTATTGCCAATTCCTGAAAGTTGCCCTGATATGTTGCCTGCAAACACAGTTTCCTTATCTCAGAAGTTGCAAATGGAGCTGAACATTGTACGAGCATCAGTAAACATCCCGACCTTCCATCATTTTACTCATCGAGAATAGGCTGATGGGGCAATAATTTTCTAGAATGGACTTGCTCTGCTTTTTATGGTTGAGTGTTGCTCAGCAATTTTCAACTTTGCTCAGTAGATACCAGTGTTGCAACTAGAATAGCCCAATGGAAGGCAGGTCATTGATGAAGCAGCTGAAGACTGGTTAGCCTAGGAACTCCTGCAGTGATACCCTGGGGTTGAAAGAATTAGCCCACAACAAATACAATCACCTTATTTTGTGCGAGATATAATTCCAGCCACTGAAGAATCTTCACTGCAACTCCCATTGGCTTCAACTTTAGTCAGGTCTCACTTGATGAAGTAGTGTCTTGATGTTAAGGGCAGTCATTCTCATTTCACCTCTGGAATTCAACCCTTTTGTCATTTCTGGTCAACGCCTGGAATGTTGTCTGAAGCCGAGTGGTCCTGGCAGAACTCAAACTGAGCATTGGTGAGCAGGCTTCTGTTCAGTAACTGTCACTTCATAGTATGTTGATGACACCTTTCAACACAATTGATAATCAAGAATAGGCTGATGGGGCAATAATAGACCAGAATGGACTTGTTCTGCTTTTATGGGCAGAGCATACCTCGGCAATTTTCAACTTTGCTGAGTAGATGCCAGTGTTGTATATATACTGGAACACATTGGCAAGAAACATGGCAAGTTCTGTTGTACAAATCTTCAACTCTTCAGCACAAGCCTCCAGGGAGATTTACAAAACCTTGTCAAATGGGCCAATATATGGGGAAATAAATTTAATGTAGAGAAATGTAACATAATGTGAATCAGCAGTACTTGATGTCCATCAGTACCCATCTACGCAATGCATGATTCTCCCTTTGAGATTACTAAAGAATGTCATTACTTCGGAACCCACATCCAAAATAATTTATAGTGTGATGTACAAAGTCAATCTGCAGTCGCCAAGGGGTTGAAAATGCTTGGGTTTGTGAAACACAACTTCCATCACTTTTCCAGGAAAGGAAATGCTGTACCAGACATTGGTTTGAGTATTGCTGTAAAAAGAGGCATGCTGGTGAAGCTTTTCATCTTGCAATCACCAGGACCTAATCGCAAGAATACCAAACCTCAAAAGGAACAACAAGCAAAGTACTGACTGTATTTCCCACATTTGCAAAACTCAGAACAGTGCCCAACATTAGATATGATTCCATGATTGGACAACACTCACTAAGCAATCCTGATTGTGCAAAGAATTACACTAACATCCAATTTAAGATTATAGTCGGGCTCACAGTGTGGCTCACTTAGTCGCACACAGGACTCTGTCTTTTGTAAACACAAAGACCAAGTTTGCACATTTTCAACTAAACATGTGTGGAGGAGAGTCTGTTCCTTTGTTTATCCCCATGGCAATGCCTCTATCAATTTGTTCATTCCCATGGCAATGCCTCTATCAATCAGAGTCCACTTGGCAACCAATCAGAACCCTCTACCTATGCAGTAGAAATTGAGATTTGGTATTCTTGCGATTCTGTCCTGATGAATGCCAAATCAAAAGCTTTGACCATATGTCTCTTTTATCAACAGTGCTCAAGTTCTGAACCAGCAAGCAGCATTGGTTACATCACATGTAACACCATGATGTAATGTCAAAGGGCTCGGAAGGAAGATTTCATTGAGGCCTATGGTCAGAACATATTGGAGCCCGATTCCAGTAGAATTTGTACACAAATATTGAAACAAACTATCAACAGTGCAAAACTAACAGTAAAATATATTGACAGCAATCTCTGTTCTATCTATCTAATTTTAATAGCTCAACACAATAACAATGTGAGGCTGTGATAATGAACGTTCCTGGTGTGAAACATTGCCTGAAGGAAAGTGCAATATTTGATAGCCTGCTGTTACTTTAGGAAGGGAATGCAACAACACAAGCCATTTTATCCTGCTGTTTCAAACAACAAACCTTTGTGATGCATTAAAGTGCATCACTGGTGTACCCTGACTAATCCTTCATTTTTGTGCCAAAGCCTATTTTATTGAAAAAGTATTCAGTGCTTCTGAATATAATATTCATCAGAATATGTCTTTCATAATATCATTTTCACAATTCTGCAGTACAACTGTCATTACCCCACAAAGCAAGATTTGAGTATAAAATACAGTTTGTCATTCTCCTAGTTTTGTAAGTATCGCTTTTGCTAGTTTCATTATTCTAAATCATATTCACTGAAAGTCTACACGGAGAAGAGGTTACCGTGTTGCTGAAAGTTTACAGATATGACCATAATGAAGACATATAGCTGTGAAGAAACCAGGGAAATGAGATGAATTTTGTGATAATGACATGGTCTCTTAAAGTGCATGTCTCTACTCAGAACACTGCGTTGCTGAACTTACCTACTGTTTAATCACCATAAATACAATTTCCGTGAACATCATAAATGTACTTAGCCAACAAACCACCGCAGAATAGGTGCACAAGCATGAATACAAACACAACCACGTAAAATAGATGTACAAGTTCAAATGTCATCTTTTGTGTACGTCAAATAGGTGCCACTGTGCACAAAAACAGGAAAAAAAATATTTTATTGGATGTGTGTAACTTTCATTGGAACTTTTAACTTCCAAATTCGACTTGTCAAAAATCTAGATATTTGTGAACAAGGCAGAGTGGCTCCATTTATAGAGTGATTTGGCGCAAATCAGATAAAGGAACTACTTGAAAGTTCATGGACCTAATTCCACTCATCTGTGTCTTGTATCTCCCAACAAACCAACTTCCAGTATAATGCTGGATCCTGACTGGACTAGGATGAAGGAACGTCGGAATAGGAATAGGAATAGACAATTTAGTTCCTCATGCATGTTCCACCATTTAATGAGACAATTCCTGATCTGTGACCTAACTCTATAGACCTTGGATAGGAAAGGTTTAGAGGGGTATGGGCCAAACAGGCAAATGGAACTAGTTCAGTTCAGGAAGCCTGGTTGGCATGGATGAGTTGGGCCAAAGGTCCTGTTTCCATGCTGCAGGTCTCTATGACTCAATTTTGCCCCATGTTGCTTAATACCTTAGGTTATCAAAGGTCTACAAATCTCAGGTTTAAAATTAACAATAGATTTATCAACAACTCCCATTTCTGGAAGAAAGTTCCAAATTTCTATCATGTATGTACGTAAAATTTCACTTCACAAATTACATTTTATGTGACTGTGACAAAAGTAAACTTTTGCTCTTCATCCTTTGACACAGTTGACCACACCATTCTCCTCCAATGCCTCTCCACTGTTGTCCAGCAAGGTGGAACTGCTCTCATGTGGTTCCATTTCCATTTCGCTAATTGTAGCCAAATAAGTGCTTGCAATGTCTTCCCTTCTTGTTCCCTGATGGTTACCCATGTGTCCCCTAAGGATGAATCCATTCCCTTCTCTTATTCTGAGCTACATGCTGCCTCTTAGTGATATCACCCAAAAGCTCAGTTTCACATATACATTGACAGCACCCAATTCCACCTCCTCACCACCTCTCCACACTTCTTCACCATTGCTAAAGCATCAGGCTGCTTGTCCAACATGTCGTAGTGGATAAGCAAAAATGTCCTCCAATTAATATTGGACAGATGGAAGCCACTGTTTTCAGTTAGCCCTCATTCCAAACTCTGTTCCCTAATTACCAAACAACATCCCTCTCCCTGGCAACAGTCTGAGATTAAGCCACTCTGTTTGCAACCTTTGCATCACACATGATCCTGAGCTGAGCTTCCAACCTCATTTTCATGCCATCTCTAAGTCTGCCTATTTCCACCTCTATAACATCACTCAACTTCTTCACTGTCTCAGTTTATCTGCTGCTGAAATCTCAACCATGTCTTAGCTGCCCTAGACTCAACTATTCCACACACTGCTATCTTCTCTTACACATTCTATCTTCCATAAACTTGAGGTCATCCAAATGTCTGCTGCTCATATCTTAACTCACAACAAATCAATTTCCCTATCACCCCGTGCTTGTTGACCTACATTGGCTCCCAATCTAGCAATGTCTTGATAGTAACATCCTCATCCTGGTTTTCAAATCCCTCCATGGCCCTGCCCTTCCCTACCTCTAAGTTCCACCAGACCCACAATCTTCCAAGACATTGCCATTTCTCTAATTCTGGCCTCTTGTGTGTTGCCATTCATAATTGCTCCACCATTGATAGCTGCCACTTCAGTTGCCTAGATTCCAATCTCTAGAATCCCCCTCTGCTCAGTCTCATTACTTCAGTTTCCTCCTTCAGAACACTCCTTCACTTACCTCTTTGATTAAGTTTTTGATCATCTGACTTACTATCTCTTTACGTGGCTTGGTGTTGTGCTTTGTTATATAATGCTCCTGTGAAGGGCCTTGGAATGTTTCATTACATCGAAGTGCTATATAAATAGAAGTTATTGTTGCTGGTCTGAAAGATTTGGTCCTACTTTTCAGGCAATGCCTCCTTGTCTTAGATTCTCCAACCAGTTGAAATAGTTTCTCTCCAACAGCTCACAGCTCCCGTTAATATTTGAAAACTTATTCACTGCTTAATTTTCTGAATTCCAGGGAATACAACTCTAAAGTTTGGCTTACCTCTCCTAGTAATTTGTCCAGGTTTCATTCTGGTAAATCTACACTGCACTCACTCGAAGGCCAATGTGTCCTCACTGAGATGTGGTGCCCAGAACTGAACAAAGTACTTCAAGTTTTTGATCTGATTTGATTTATTATTGTCACATGTATTGGAATACAGTGAAAAGTATTGTTTCTTGCACATTATACAGACAAAGCATACCGTTCATAGAGAAAGAAAGGAGAGGGTTCAGAATGTAGTGTAACAGTCATAGCTAGGGTGTAGAGAAAGATCAACTTAATATAAGATAGATCCATTCAAAAGTTTGATGGTAGCGGGGATGAAACTGTTCTTGAATTGGTTGGTATGTGACCTCAGACTTTTGTATATTTTTTCCAATGGAAGAAGGTGGAAGAGAGTATGTCCAGGGTGTGTGGGGTCCTTGATTATGCTGGCTGCTTTTCTGAGGTGGGGGTAATTGTAGATGGAGTCAATGAATGGGAGGCTGCTTTGCATGGTGGACTCGGCTTTGTTCACAACCCTTTGTAGTTTATTGTGGTCTTAGAATCATAGAAATCATAGAAACCCAACAGTACAGAAAGAGGCCGTTCGGCCCATCGAGTCTGCACTGACCACAATCCCACCCATGCCCTACCCCCATATCCCCACACATCTAACCACTAATCCCTCTAACCTACGCATCTCAGGACACTAAGGGCAGTTTTTAGCATGGCCAATCAACCTAACCCGCACATCTTTGGACTGTGGGAGGAAACCGGAGCACCCGGAGGAAACCCACGCAGACACGAGGAGAATGTGCAAACTCCACACAGACAGTGACTCAAGCCGGGAATCGAACCCAGGTCCCTGGAGCTGTGAAGCAGCAGTGCTAACCACTGTGCTACCGTGCCGCCCGTCTTGGGCAGAGCAGGAGCCATACCAAGGTGTGATACATCTAGAAATGCCTCTTTCCATGGTGCATCTGTAACCGTTGGTGAGAGTCGTAGCAGACATACCAAATTTCCTTAACCTCCTGAGAAAGTCGAGGCGCTGGTGGGTTTTCTTAACTACAGCATCAACGTGGAGGGACCAGGGCAGCTTGTTGGTGATCTGGACACCGAGAAACTTGAAGCTCTCGACCATTTCCACTCCATCCCCATTGACGCAGACAGAGGCATGTCCACCACTTTGCTTCCTGAAGCGTAGTGAAGGTATGATCTAACCAGAGTTTTGCATCGCTGTAGCCTAACCTCTTACCCCCTTATATTCTAGTCCCTCAGCTATAAAGCCCAGCACTCCATTCGCCTCTTTAGTTATTTTTTGTACCAGCTTGTGACATTTTAATGAATGATGCAAAAGGACCCTGAGACTCTTTGGATTGTCAATATTTCTAGATTTTCACCAATTAGAAAGTACACTGACTTACTCTTTCTCAGGTCCAAATTGGATGATCTTACTTGAACTTCAGAACAAGAAGTCTTTTTGGGCAGCTCAATTTCTTCGGGTAGAGCTGCTGTCATTTGCTTCATTAGGGGAAGTTGGAAGCTCGGGGGCAGAATCTTCTAATCTGGAGTATAAATTGAAAGACGGGAGTGGAAATGCGAG
Organism: Mustelus asterias; assembly: GCF_964213995.1. Lineage (NCBI taxonomy): Eukaryota > Metazoa > Chordata > Chondrichthyes > Carcharhiniformes > Triakidae > Mustelus > Mustelus asterias. The sequence continues at coordinate 64,631,702 of NC_135802.1, read as the reverse complement.
TGATTTCTGTTACGTATTTTTATTTATTCCAATTGACTCACTAGAACTCTGCTGCATTACTGCATGCACCAGAAATGATGGGTGGCACAGCAGTTAGCACCACTGCGTCATAACGCCAGACCTGGGTTCAATTCTGGTGACTGTCTGTGTGGAGTTTGTATGTTCTCCCCGTGTCTGCATGGTTTCCTCCGGGTGCTCCAATTTCCTCCCATGGTCCAAAGATGTGCAGGTTAGGTGGATTGACCAAGGTAAATGTGCAGGGTTATGGGGATAGGGTGGAGTGGACCTGGGTGGGATGCTCTTTCAGAGATATGGTGCAGACTTGATGGGCCGAATGGCCTATTGCACTGTGGGGTTCTATGATTCTAATAGACCTCATCTATGAAGACTATTAAGAGGCTAGGAGAAGTATTTAGTTGCTTTGGATTTCCTGAACAGCTGGCAAGTGAAAACGGACTCAACTTGTCTCGCAGGAATTTGAGAACTTCCTACAAGAAAACGGTATTCAACACATTATTTCCCCACCGTATCACTAATGGACTAGCAGAACACTTCTTCCAAGCCCTAAAAGACACTTTGAAAGTAATCAAGGAAGAAAGGTCACGAAGCAAACGCCTTAACAAATTCTTGCTGGTCTATCTAGCACACATCCCACAACCAAGACTTCTCCTGCTTTACTCATGAAAAATAGGCAGCTGTATTCTGCATTTAATCTTTTAAAATCTTCGAAAATGAAGGAGATAATGCGACAGCCACAACAAGCGCAAATGGAATTGTGGGAAAGCAAGGCAATACACAATTTTCCACCAATGACAAGGGGCTCAGAACTCCATAGGGGAGACATGGGTTCCTGCCACTGAGCTTGTGCAGACTGGACCTGTCTCTTACACTGTCCAGACCAAAGATGACATTACCTGGAGGAGACATGCAGATCAATTATTGGCTGGAAGAAAAGATCTGCCAAATTTGGAGCCTGTTAAAATTTCAGGACAGGATTACAAAGTCCTGACTTGAACCTTCCTCCAACCTCAACATTACCAGACACCAATGAGAAAAGCAACACTTCATCTTCTGTTCTGATGCAGAGATAACCTCTAGTTCATATGTTAATGCTGGTTAAACAAACCACCAATGATGTCAGTGGAAAGACAAAGGCACCAGAGATTCAACGACAATTGTTCCAAAAGCGATGATCTCCTGACCGTCTGACTTATCAATAGAGGCTGACTTATTGACTACTGTTCATGTTGAAATGGTTTTGAACTTGTTTGAGGACATTCAATTTAAGGGAGAAGGAAACGTTATGTATTTGTATTTATTCCTACTGGTTCACTGGAGCTCTGCTGTATTAATGTATGGACTGGAAATGATGTAACAAATCTAGCACGCAAACAGAAAGATAAGCAGCAGCAATGGAAGAGTTCACACACCATTAATAAAGCTGTATTCATTTTTAACCAAATTCTGTCTTGCATATCACATCTCCAATACACAATGAAACTATATGTGATCTCATGCTGATTAGCTCATTAGATATGCATGTGTGAAGAACCTTACATTGGCTGGGCAGGGTGCTGACACCCCCATCGCTTCCTTCTCAGCTGGACTGCAGCTGCTAGAAATGCAGGTTGTCTGGAGCCAACATCATGCATGCCCGTGGTCATTTGTGATCAAATTGCAGTGATCCAATCTTACAAACAGTCCCTCTGACCCTGAGTATTTCAACCCTGTAGCAAGCATCGGTTTTCCCCCGCTCACTCCCTAGTCCACCATGGGGAAATCCATCCTAGAAGACCGCAGATGATTTCTCCTCCCATTCCTACATCCATGTGCATGAAGACTGCAGCATTGTCCGGGGTAATGAAAGCCATTTTTGCACCTGCTCCCTCATAAGTTATTGAGCTTCTCTCTATCACCCTCATGACATATTCAGGAGACCTTTGCCTTGTCATCAAAGACATGCCACCCATCCCATTAACAGCCATGATCATCTACTTAATACCCTTGGGGTACTAAACCGGTACATTGTTGTTGACCCCCCCCCCCCCCCCCAAAACCATCCCCGAACCCCTGCTCCCCTCCCTCACATCATTTCCCCCACAGCCCTGACCCACTTGCCTTGGAGAACCTGAATTGCCCTTCAATTAGCAGTGTGCCACAGGGATCAGTGCTGGGACCTCAACTGTTTACAATTGATATAAATGACTTGGAGGAAGGAATTGAAGGAATGGTTGCCAAATTTGCTGATGACACAAAGATTGGTAGGAAACTAAGTTATGAAGAGGACATAAGGAGGCTACAAAGCATTATAGATAGGTTAAGAGAGTGGGCAAAGATTTGGCAAATGGAGTACAATGTGGAAAAATGTGAAATTGTCCATTTTGGCAAGAAAAATACAAAATAAGCATATTATCTAAATGATAAAAGCAAATTATTGCGGATGCTGGAATCGGAAACCAAAAGAGAAAACGCTGGAAAATCTCAGCAGGTCTGGCAGCATCTGTAAGGAGAGAAAAGAGCTGACGTTGAGTCCAGATGACCCTTTGTAAAAGCTATTATCTAAATGGTCAGAGATTGCAGGGCTCAGAGTTGGAAAGGGACCTCTCCAGTGCATGAATCGCAAAAGACTAGTATGCAGGTACAGCAAGTAACTGGGAAAGCTAATAGAAGGATCCCATTAATTGCAAGGGAGATTGATTGCAAAAGTAGGGAGGTTATGCTTCAATTGTACAGGGCACTGATGAGACCACATTTGGAGTATTGTGTACAGTATTGATCACCAAAATTAGCCACCCATTTAAAATAGAGATGAGGCAATTTTTTAAACTCTGAGGGTTGTGAGTCTTTGGTACTCTCTTCCTGAAAAGATGGTGAAAGCAGAGTCACTGAATATTTTTAAAGCAGAGGTGGATAGATTCTTGGTATACAAGGGAGTATAGGTTATTTAGGGTCGGTAGAATGCAGGTTACTATCTGATCAGCCACGATCCTATTAAATGGTGGAGCAGGCTCAAGGGGTTGAATGGCCTACTTCTGCTCCTTGTTCATAAGCTCAGTGCAGACATTATTGCAACTCCCGATCTAGCTGGGATCTCAATGTTATGTGACCCATGAGTCAAAGAGCAAACCCGTTGCTATGTGGGCTTCACAATAGAGAGCTGAGCATGATTCCATGGTGTCTCTTTAGTCGTCTAATTGTGCTCACCTTTAACTCCACTCCCAAAAAGAGCCTCCTCCCTCCGTGAGTATTCATGTGTAGAGAACAACTGTGCTGTGATGAAGAGCCCTCTATTACCCTCAAAACCAGCCCCTCCCACCATTATCCTTGAACACATAATCATCACACTCTATATACCTTCCGCCACAGTGAGCCTACAACGGTTAGCATCCCCATGACCACCCTGACTCTGACCCTTCCCATTATTTATGCCACTTGTTTGGCCTTTTCCGTGACACCCCAGTGAGACCATCCACTAACCAACCATAATCCTGGCCCTGCCACCCTATGGCATCCCATCATCCCCACTCATTCACATCTGCTGCCCAGTACCTTCAGTTCAACCCCTAAGACCTCACTGTAGACAGCACCAACCCCGTCCTTTAGGACCATCTCTTTCCCACTTTTCCCTGTCTGGAAACCAAAACGTCACACTCAACATGCAAGGCTCTTACCTCCCTCCAACATCACTGCACCTTTGTCTTCCCTCCATGATTGTGTTCCTGCCTTCAACTCCCTCCCTGCCTCAGCCACCTTCTTGCCCCACCTTGCCTAACTGAACAATAGAACCCAAAGAGGAAAAATAGAGTGGCTGGCTACTCACTCCTACTCCAGTAAGTGGATTACCTCACCTGCTGCACACTAGTTTTTAATATGCAAGCTTAATTCTAAAGGCATGTATTGCTTGCTCACTGATAACTTAATTTGGAAGGGGAACTTTTAATCTGCATGTATGACATGCAGATTCATGCAAATGTACTTCCCACCACTTGCTGTCAGGAAGCTTGACACGCCTTAGAAACGTCCCTGAACTTAAATTGCATAAATTCATCCCACCGTTGGGAAGCTAATTTTTGGCCTCCCACTCAATTAAGGTCCTCTGGGAGCAGCGTACAATTCCGCCCCCTGTGCTTTCTCATGGACCAACTTTAGTTGCATGTAGCTCTGAAGCAGACTCAAAACATTAACTGTTTCTCGCTCCGGAGATGCCGTCAGATCTGGGTTTTTCCAGCATTTTCTGTTTTTATTTTACAATCGAACTTGCTTGAGAATGAAGGAATTGCTTTTGATATTTCTGAAATGAATGGATAGTAAATGCAATTCTTTGTACCCAATAATGCAGTTTAACACTCAAATATGGGATCGGAAACTGAATGCAACTCAAATTAATGTTTGTTTCAAGTTTACATTTCAAAGATTCCACTTAATAAAAATCATATATGTTATTGACTAATTTTGCAAACCAACTGTGAAGCAACTAATATATATTAACTCTACTGACATAGAATTTTATTCAGTTCTAGGTTCATTGCATAGCAAAAAGTTGATTAGTCTACATTACGTGAATTCCTCAATTGAATTGTAAGTTCTCAACATCTTTTATGCTCTTTGTCAATTTTAAATTTTAACACATTTTCAAAGAATAGATTGAGAATTCTTTCAAAAGCACACTTAATACCAACTCTAAAATTGTCTAATACCATTTTATCAGTGACTGAACCATGTGCCATGAGTGCTTGCAAGGTTGCTGGGCTATGATATTATACTGAAGCTCATTCTGAGAAGTATGGCTTTGTAATATGTCTCACATCATAGCAGATAAAATCATGCACACTGAACTCATACAAACACCAGTGAAAAGCTTTGTCAAGCACTCTAGGGTGGTACTAACCCTTAAGTGAATCTCAATTCAGAATAGTAATGGTCAGGAAGACTCAAGACAGCTCACATCATTTCAGTATGTGTCCTCTTCAGTCTGCAGTTCATAATGGTTAGTCAATTAGAATTCCTTATGTGGTAAGAGGGGTATTTTAAAAGCTAATTATATTTTAAATTATTTACTTTTAGAATAGTTTCCTTGTATTTAAAGAACATGGTTGTTAATAATTTGTAGTTTCTTCCTTTCCTATAAAACGTTAGGGGTTTCCTTAGTCATGGTTTGACATGAAAGATAATTGTATTTTCATGACCTCAATGACTTTTACACTAGCATAGCAAACTTCATGCACCTGTATCAACAGAGAATTGCAACGGGTAAAAATAGGTCATCTACTCACAGTTGTGACAGGTTGCCCCAGAATATCCTGTTCCCTCACAGTTGCATTTAAAGCTATCCCAGGTTTGCGTGCATCTTCCTCCATGTTCACAGTGATTTGGTAAGCATCTGTCAGAAGGCAATGCAGAAATGTCTGAGGTACTGATTCAAATAGGGACAAAAAGTTCAAGGTCTGCTCGATGCAAAAATGTATAGGCACAACATTTTGGAAGTCAAACTCATCAGGATATTAGTTAACATTTCTACAGCAATTAATCCTTGTTGCATAATGGACTTAGATTAATTATCAGTGTAATGAAAACAAATTGAATATTTAATAAGATAGCAAATGACAAAAATAAAAAATGAGATTTAGGAAACAATAAAGATGGCAAAAATGCTTTGCATAATAATACATTTTATGAACACATTTAACTTACAAATAATTGTTTTCTGTTGTGGGGAATTAAAACAGAATCTTGGAAGAAATATACACTTATATATATTATATATGGTGACACAAAATGTGAAACATATGCAATAAAGTGCATTAAAATATTGAACAATGAAATATTGGTGATTACAGCAAAATAAAAGTGACACCTAAATTTTTCAGCACATCAATCATCGCTCGGCATCGCATCTTCAGCTATTTCCATGAATTATATTTCAAAATGCATGTTTCACCATTCAGAAAAAAAAACAATGCTACATACTCTCAAAAATCCACATCACAATATTTAGAATAAAAGGTGCAGTCTAAGAAATATGCTTCAAAATTCTTCAAGTGATTCTTCAGATACCTACTGGTATTTTTTCTGCACCTGCTATATTTTATCAGCTATGATGCCGAAAGAATTCAACCTTTAAAGAAATTTACAGATAAAGAATATAGAAATCACTGTTGGTAACATAACCAGGAAAATGCTGAACACATTTGTAGGGCATGTTTCCCTTTAAACACAGGGGCTAATCCATTTATTTTCAAGATCGACCACTTAAAAGGCAAATAAAACAAAGGACAGTACAGCAAAGGAACAGGCCCTTCGGCCCGCCAAGCCTGCGAAAGCCAGGACGCACTACAACATGAGTTCCACTGAGCTCCATTGGAAGCCAGTGTGTCTATAATGGTTGGTATGCCAAATGAGTTGAAGCATACCAGCCTTTGCATTGGCAAGATGAGCTTCCTTGGTGTTGTGTCGGCTAGGAAAGAAGTATGGACCTCAGAAAATTACATTTAAGAACAGATACTTGACCTGCTCTGGGGGAGTCAGTGTTGGAGGGCACTGAAAGGATCTTGCCTATGGATTTTGTGTAGAAGAACACAGGATCACGAGTAGGCTATTTAACCCCTCAGGCTTATTCCGCGGTTCAATGAGATCATGGCTGATCTGTAACTTAACCCCATTTCCCTTTGGATATCAAATATCCATCAAACTCAGATTTAAATTTACATTTTATCTTCTAGCATTCATGGGACCCAAGAGTTAGAAGATGATGAAAAATTTGAAGGTGGCAATGGTTGAGCCACAATTAGCATACTACATGCAGTTTTGTATGCACCATTCTAGAAAGGACATTAAATCTATAGACCATATACAGCATAGATTCATTGGAATATTGTCAAGGGTGGGAAATTATAATTATGGTGAAGGATGTGATGCTGGATTATTTCAACCAGAGCAGGCTATGCAAAAACAGAATGATTCATCTTGGCCTCCTACTGAGATTCCCAATATCACAGGTGCCCACTTTGAACAAATTTGATGCATTCCATGTGATATCCATAAATGGCTGAGTGCATTGGATACTGCAGAGGCCATGTATTCTGACAACATCCTGGTTTTATTGCTGAAGACTTGTGCTCCAGAGCTACCCATGTTGTTCACTTCACTGTTCCATGACAACACAAGCATCTTTGCAACAATATTCAAAATTGTCCAGGCATGTTCTGTTCACTAAAAGCAAAAGAAAAACCCAATCTAGTCAATTATTGTCAAATCATTCTACTTTCAATCATTAGCAAAGAAATTTACAGTGCTATCAAGCAGCAATTACTCAGCAGTAATCTGGTCAGCAAAATTCAGTTTGGGTTCACCAGGAGCATTCAGGTAAAGATTTAATTACCACCTTGTTCCAAACAAGAACCAAAGGGTTGAATTCCAGAGTTGAGGTGAGAGTGACTGCCCTTGTCATCAAGGTAGCATTTGACAGAGCTTGAGATCAAGGAGCCCTCATCAAATTAAGGGGAGAACTCTCCTCAGTTTTTAGAAAGATCAACATAAAAGAAGGTGGTTGTGATTGCTGGAGGTTAACCTTCTAAGCCCCAGGGCATCATTGCGGGAGTTCTTCAGAACACTGTTCAAAGCTCAACCGTCTACAGCTGCTTTATCATAAGGTCAGAAGTGGGAATACTCACTGATTATTGCAGCATTTAGTTCCATTTGAAACTCCTCAGGGAATGAAGAAATCCATGCCTCCATGTAACAAGACCTGAACAACATTCAGGCTTGGGTTGATAGTGGCAAGTTTCATGCTACTCAAGTATTAGGAAAAGATCATACCCAACAAAAGATAATTTAGCTTCCCTTGATATTTAATGGCATTAACATTTCTGGATCCCCACATGTCTGGTCCAGTTAAGCTTCTGGCCAATGTTGATTCCCAGGATTTTGATGGTGGGGATTCAGAGGTAGCAATTCAGACAAAAATAAATTTCTTGCAGAATGTTCTGATATTTCATGGAAAGTGCAGAAACTTAAGAGAATAATTTCATTTCAGTTACAGGAGACAATGACAACCAACAAGAAATTGTTATGAAACATCAGCAGCATGGGGTATCCTTTATCATGCAACATTACTGTGTTTAATGATTTGAAACCCATCTAATTCATTCACTTGTTTAAGTGCTGAATATTTAAATTATTACAGATCATTTGTATGCCATGTATTTCTGAATCTGTTAACGGTATTTTTCTTTAACTTCTAATGTCTGTTATGAAATCCCAGGATAAATTGCCGTATTTGTACCATTTCTCAAGGATGTCATGTTGAAACTTTAAGCATTTTAAATGAGTTGTGATATAGGATATAAACCATTTGATTCAAGATGGCACTGGAGCTTGGTGACGACTTCTTGCAAGTTGTGCCCAGCATACCCTCCAATTTTACATTTTACTCTCGTTCTATGCTTCTCAAACTCTATGCTAACTCTTATCAACTAACAGTGCACTATTAAGTTGATCTTCCTCTACATCCTAGCTATGACTGTAACACTACATTTTGCACTCTCCTTTCTCCAGGAACGGTACGCTTTGTCTGTATAGTGCGCAGGAAACAAGACTTTTCACTGTATACCAATACATGTGACAATAATAAATCAAGTCAAGTCAAAAAAGAGAGGCATGCGCCCCCCCAAGTTTCAAATGATTGCATCTTTCATCTCCTAACATTTGGGGTTAAATTTCTTCCTTGAGATGCGAGCTGAGTGCTGCATATTCCAAGTTTATAATTTCTGAAAATGATTATTGCAAAATTCAAGTGTGACTGGGGAAGAGCATACAAGTGGACACTTTAATTATAGATGACAGATGGATGCATATTAAAAGGATTTCCATTCTTTGATGAGTTTTAATCAACTGCTTGACATTCAGAAACAATGAAACAGTGCACCTGGGTTTAATTTAAATATCTGATAGATTTGTACAACTGGCTCACCTTTAAAACAAAGGAAAGAAAACACTTTGGGAACTCCATTTTAAAAAAAATCTACATATCTATATTAATCTTGGATTTGGTAGCATTTGACACAGAATTTGCAATAATTTATAAGTCGTTTTGTAATTCATGTCTAAGTATTTCTTTCTTTTCATCATAATCTCTTTTAATTTACATAATGTTCAAAAAAGTATGTTGTGCGTTACAAATGTCAAATTTGAATAAATACCATAAGGAACACTTCAGAAGAATCCATTGATTTTTAGAAAATCTAATGGCACAGAAACTGGGTTTCATAAATGCAAACTTGAGTGCTACCTAACTTGCACTTTCAATTATAATATTTATATATACTGTAATTAGAAATATTTCAAATCCTGAGCTTTCATGAATGTATTCAGCAACATTGGCTTTTTAAATCCCCTTTTATTGCACAAACATAATAATTTGTTCCAAGCCATATAAACACAGCAGTTATTGTGTAAAGTATCGTTGGAGTCTTATTTGTCACACTGGATGTTTTTCATAAGATGCTGACAATATGATATTCTCGAAGGCAAATAAATTCACCAACCATTCTCTCTTTTACCCCACAAAGTAAACGATACTAACTTGGAAAGTGACTGGGATATCTATCTCTTTCAGGAATTATCAGGATACAACGCACACAATTGCCTCCTGCACCATTTAAAACAGGTCATTTTCAATTATCTTGATTACAGGGGCATTTAGTGTAAGTTTCACTTTGAGGGTCACCCTCAGCTGAAGGGTTTGCTAGTGGGGGGGTGAGGGTTACCAACTAAAGTCATGACTAATGACGCCAGTGCGGTGGCCAGAGGGGGAGAGCAGCTACAATGAGGCCTACTCTGCCACCACAAACATGATCGAGCGGTGCATAGGCCTTCTGAAGATACGGTTCCACTGTCTGGACTGCTCTGGCGGGGCTCCCCAATACAGCTTCCAGAGGGTCGCGCTGATAGTAGTCGCACACTGTGTCCTCCACAACCCGACACAGCAATGGTGCAACATGGTGGAGGAGATTGAAGAAGCGGCCTCATCATAAGAGGAGGAGGACCAGGATGGGGTTGAGGACGAGCCTGAGGAGGACCTGGAGGATGCTAGACAGGTAGCGGCAGCCAGTGTCCAACAAAGCCAGAGGAGCAGGGATGCCCTCATAGCCTCCAGATTTGAGGTCTAGGGAGTCTCTTAGTCCAGCAGCTCAAACCCCATATCCCCTCTTATTCTTAAACCCTGCCTTTCCTGATCCCTTATTCCCCCCTTTCCAGACACCTGGTCTCTCTCCTTCCTCTGAACCTGGTCACTCCTTCCCTTCAACCTTGTCCTCACTGTGCGCAAACCTGTGGTGCTCTCAGACCCTGAGGATATCTGACTTTTATCTTTCTGCTGACAGAACACAGACCTCCTGCCTCGTTCCTGTGTGTGCAATGGGCCACAGTACATGTAGTAGAATGGGGGCAGGGGGAGGGGGAGAGGGAGCGAGGTTCAGCCTCATAGACTGGTAATGCTGTGATACTAGGAAATCTCAGACGGGTGAGCTCATGGCCTCCCACTCTGGGTGAGATTGGAGAGCCTGTGGGAAGATCAGAGGTCTGATATGCAGACAGAGGTAGACCACCGCTCCCATCCCAACCATGCTGCACCCAACATCATTACATTTTCCCTGCTCGCGAACCTATCCCTGACCTTCTCTTTTGCTTCACCAGCCCTTTCCCCCTTTTCAACAGCATAAAAACCATCACTTTGTTAGCCACCTTTAATTCTAAATGCTGCCAGATCTGTGAAATTTTTCCAGAACTTTCTGTTTTTATTATAAGATTGCAAGTTGTTACCTGAGTTAGATGCAGACATAGCTGTCTGCAACAACTGGCCTTCTTAATTCAGGGCAAAAGAAACTTTGGTCCCAACACTTTGATGCTTGAGCACTAATGTCTGACAGACAGCTAATTGGTTTGTATAAAAAATAGTTTGTTGCACAAAAATACTTCTTGAATGAAATTTTTCTTTATAATGCACTTCGTTTAATTTTAACGATCAGCATTAATTGAAAATAAAACAAGTGCAACATTCATTTAGCAATAGGTGACCTACTCACGTACAGTAATGAAGCAATTTATCTTTGTTTAAATGAATATATTGTGACATCTCACTTATGCTATAAGTTTCAAAATGGAATTCTAATACCATTTTAAACTCTGCAGACACATTCAGTGAGAAAAGGCTTTGAATCATTAAATACACAAATTTTGCATTAATAAATTGTAATATAATGTATTATTTAGGATTATCATATATAGTGATGGAAAATTATGTACAGATTGGTTATCAATGAATGTTTAAAAGATTTTAATTTAAGGTTATGCAACAAGCCTCATAAAGAGGGTGCATTTTTCATGATTTATTTCATATATAATTTCATACAAACCTTATTAACAGCATCATAAATACACCCAGGGGGCATCCTGAAGCCCTTTCCATGCTTCTATGATCATTGTTTGTCTGAAGAACTTCATAATACAAGATCTACTTTTGTCTTTCATTAGTCAAACATGTTCCCCCATGTCTTAATGTCATGGTTAACTTGCATTAGAATTACAAAATGAGTTTTTCTTTTCCATTTTACTAAGGTCTATAGTTTTGTCTCCCTTCAGTTGCCTCTTTTCAAGGCTGAAAAGCCCAAATTTCTCTGATTGCTCCTTATAACTTGGACATGAGGGAATAACACCTTATCAGCTGCTCGCCATTCCTCACTCTCTCAATCGCCATATTTGCCTTGAGTCTTAACAGCCAAATTGGAACACAGTACACGCATATAGTTTGACCAATTTACTGTACAGTTCAGCATAACACGCTTTCACTTGCATTCCACTGTTTAACCGTTATATTTGCTTTGCTGATTGTTGCTCCACAGTGACTTGGTATGCTAAATGCTGAGTTGACAAATATCCCAGCTAACTTTCAATTTTGGCCTTAGCTATTTTATTCATGTACACAGGGTATATATGTCAATCTGTTCACATTCTCTGTTCACTACATTAAATCCCAACTCAAGTTCAAATTTCTCCAAATTTGAATGAACAAATACATAATATTTGTTAGAATGTGGTGAAGAAGACACCCTTTTAACCTTATAAAAGGAAACACTAAAGAGACTGGGAGACTATTTCCCAGTTGCATTAAACATTAAGCTTGAAATATTGGCCTGGATTTTACAGTCAGCATTGAATGAATGATATTTAGCATTCATTATTCTAACAGTTGCCAAGAGACCTTTCACCAGCTTCTGGATGGCAATTTATGCTCAGTATGGCTCGAGTTTTCCAGGACTAACAGATTGCACAGGAAGGAATTAGGGATGGGGTGGGTGGAGCGATGCTTGACATCTTCCCGCCACCATGCCACTTTGTCGGCGGTGGGAAAGTTGGAAGATCGGCCAGCCATTAGGAGGCCAATTAGCCACTTGATGTACTCTTTGAATGGTATGTTTTGTCTGTATAGGCACCAAGAAACAATACTTTTCACTGTATCCCAATACACGTGACAATAATAAATCAAATCAAATTCTCACTTCCATATGCATTTTTCCTTCATTTTGAGGACCCACTGACACAGAAGAGACAATGGGGTGAAATTCAGCAGGCTCTCCATAACCAGGGACGATAATCTCCACTGAAAATAATGACCATCCTAATGGTAAGAGCAACCCAGGCACCCAGCAAGCTCTCCTATCCCGGTTGTCAGGGCCTGCTGGCTTAGTCCAGATGTCCTCCAGCACCAACTATCTCTCTTCAAGGGTGCCCTGAGGCGGTTGAGCCACTGGCTCTCTGATTGGACTGGCAGCTCTTTGGGGCAGGTTGCCATCTTAATGAAAATGTCTCTCAGTGTTTCCCAGTACCCTTCAAAGTAGAGTCACTTCCCGCTTTTGACCCTGGGGATAGGTCACCTACTGTCTCTAGAGAATTCAGCCTTATGTCTGAAATAATGTAGGGCTCTCAATATGAGATCTGTGCTCATTGTGCATAAAGCCAGCAACAGACTGTCTCTTCGATCGACCAGATTGAAAATTTCTCACTGTGGCACTCAGGGGTTAATCTGGGAAGAACAAGCTTGTATATTTAAATCAATGTAAAATTAAATACAGAAAACACATTAACGTGAGGGAAAGAAAAATGGGAATAAGACAAATAAAAGATAGAAAGATATAAAAGATCATTTAAGTTTTCATTTCTATAAATCTCCAACAAAAATTAAATTTGAAGAAATGAGACTCCACACCTATAAAACTAAATTTTGAGTGCCAGAGTGATTGTTTATATTGAACGTTTTCCATGATAATAAAAGTTTTACATTTGAATGGATACATCCTAATTTCCTCGGGCATCTGCATTGTGACCAACTTGTAGAGGAGCAGGGAAAATCAGATAGCAACTTGCCAATTTTCTTGCATGTGCAGTCTCGACAAGATACTATCAAATTATTTCTTCACAAAGGTGAGCACTGAAAGCTTCACAATTATTTTTGCTGCAAAATTAGGGTCATTACGTTTTACTGAACTATGCAGGAAATATTCAGTACTTGAAGTTTTATTTGGGAAAATATGAATTGGAGGGAACAAAAGATCCAGATATAAAAAAATACCTTGCTAACTTTAAAATGTTGAAGAAAAATAGTCAAAATTATTTTAGGTTTCATTTGCAAATCTGCCACAACTTCAAGTTGTCTGAAACGATTTGACCTGTGCATATTATTACCCCATCATGCTACATGTTCCAGTGAAGCTTAACACGCACACTGGAGAAACAGCACCTTATGTTCTGATTCGGCACTTCACAGTCTTCTGGACTCAACACTGACTTCAACAACTTCAGACCATGAATTCTGTCCTCCATTTGAATTCCCCCCTCCCCCTCAGTTTGTTTTCACAGTTTTGCTTTCAGGGCTGACCTTTACTCTGCTATTAACATCTACTCTGGACCAATGCTTTGATTACTTACAACTACCCCAACCACTCCCTTTGTCATTTGGTCCATGACATATTTTGTATTTAATCCTTCCTGACTTCTAATCCATCCCCTTTCCTCCACTTGATACACCCATTTTTCTACAGCATAAAATTCATCATATTTCTACCTCTCTTCAATTCTGAAAAGGAGTCATATTGGACCCTCTCCACAGATATTGCCAGAACTGCTGAGTTTTCTGGCACTTTGTTTTTATTCCATAAAACCTACATCTTTGACCAAGCTTTTGACTATCTCACCTAATTTCAATTTATACGATTTGGTGCAATTTTCTTGTTTTATAATGCTCCCATGAAGCACCTTAGGATATTTTAGTATCTCAAAGTGCTTTATAAATCACAGGTTGCTGTTATCTGCTTCCCACAAGTTGCTGGTCAGATTCTTAGGCTAGAATGCTAAGGAATATCCAGTGGTGTTATGTTTATACACTCGGATAGCTTTTATTCAAATGAGTTGTCATTGTTCTCATTTTTGCAGAATAGCTTGAAGCTGTATATGACTTCCTGACTAGAGGTAATGATCCTGAGCAAAGCATCACTTACAACAATTTGCATTTACAGAGCACCTTTAGCATTGTGAAGAATGTTCAAAGACACTTCACAGGAGCATTATTGGACAACATTTGGCACTGAGATATTAGAAGAACACAACATTCTGAAAGCACTCAGCAGGTCAGGCAGTATCTGCAGAGAGAGGAACAGATAACTCAGACAAAAATAATCAGTTCTGGTTTTGAGTTGCTGAGGAGATCCAGCATTTTCTATTTTTATTTCATATTTCCAGGGTACAAACTAGACACCAGGATATATAACAAAAGGTTTGTCCAAAGAGATAGGCTTGAAGGAGTGATTAAAATGAAGAGACTGAAAAGTTTAGGGAGGCAAGTCCAGAGGAGGCGGTAGCTTAGTGGTATTATCGCTAGACTATTAATCCAGAGACTCAGCTAATACTGTGGGGACCCGGGTTCAAATCCTGCCACGGCAGAAGGTGGAATTTGAATTCAATAAAAAATATCTGGAGTTAAAGAATCTACTGATGACCATGAAACCATTGTCGATTGCTGGAAAAATCCAGCTGGTTCACTAATGTCCTTTAGGGAAGGAAATCTGCAGTCCTTACCTGGTCTGGCCCACATGTGACTCCAGAGCCACAGCAATGTGGTTGACTCTCAACTCTCTCAGGCAACTAGGGATGGGCAATAAATGCTGGCCAGCCAGTGATGCCCATTTCGCATGAATGAAAACACAATAGAGCTTACGACTGAGGCAGCTGAAGGCGCAGCCATAAACTGTGGAGGAATGAAAATCAGGAATATGCAAGAGGCCAGAATTAGAGGAGTGCAGAAGTCGGAGAGGTTTGTAGGGCTGAATGAAGTTAGAGAGATAGAGAGGGACAAGACCTTGGAGGAATTTGAACACAAGAATTAGAATTTTGAAATTGAGGCATTGCTGGATTGGGACCCAATGCTAATCAGCAAAGAATCAGGGTGAATCAGTTCAAGTTTACAGAAGGTGAATGATGGGGGGACAATTAGAGGACTATACAAAAGTTTCAATGGAATAGTTAAGTTTAAAAGTAACATAGACATAAACCTATCATACTCAAATTGCACCTTTTTCTGCTAATCAGGAGGAATATTATTCTAATAATTAGATGCCAGAAAACAACTCAAACATTAATGGGATTTCAATTCCAGGTTTGGGATAATGACTTCTGGTCCTGATACCGCACTGTCTCAGCAATGTGCATGTGTTGTGATTTCAATTGAAAAGTCACTTAATTAGCTCAGAGTCACATTCACTATCTATTAAGCAGTGTTCGGCATGGATCAGAGGATCCAATTTAAAAGGACAAGTGGCAGCCATTTGTATCAATAATGGAAGTAGGAGGTGAGCAGAGGACAGTGGTTAGGATGGCCACCCACACCAGTGCCGCCTCCTGTTTTTTGTGGTGCTGCTCGAGGCAGTGACAGTACAAAGCAGAATCTATTTTCTGCCAGTGGCAACAGAGAAAGCCTGTAGTGAGGTTCATGAGATCAGTATTAGAGGAGTGATGTGGAGAATGGTTACTGCGCAGAAAAGTTTCAGCAGCTGCTTAACTCAAGGTGAGTCAAAAGATAGATCCAGATAGCATGTCTTCTGGTTAATAGTCACAAGAAGGTGAAAGAGAGGGGCAGCCTGGAAGCGCATAGAGTTCTGACCATCAGAGAGTTGTGTGAATGGTATCATTGATGACTCATTAGCACAGGTCATGATCTGAGTACTATCGACCGTAGACTATGGGGAAGGAAAAGACGCAAGTGGTGAAGGAGAGCGACATTGTCCTAATGGCATCTTTCTCCACCTTGGGAGAAGAAAGATGCCATTATGGGAGAACAATGCCATGAGGAGGAAGAAGGTACACTTGGATGGTGGTATCCCCCAGCTTGCTTCATTAGCTCACTTTGATGAGCTGGACCTTGATTGGGCCAGATTGGCAAGCCATTGAGACACTGCTGACAGAAAGGGGAGGCCAGTGTGTACAGATTGAAATAAAATCTCAACATCTCCGATTCAGTAGATGCAATGCAATCCTCCACATGGAACAAGGTGCCAATGCATAAGCTGCCATCTCATTATTTTAAAGGAGCAGAAGCATCTGTTGATTGTGCCAATTTCTTATGACCGCCTTCTTTCTGTCTCTCTCAGGATCAGCTGCAGAGGGGAAGGAGCTGACATATCATGAACATGTTCTGAAGGAATTAGAGAAGGAAGAAACATGAAAACCTGCAACATCACAGCCTTTTTGTGCACCCTTCACCAGTTCAGGTTCGGAATTCAGCGGATCCTCATACGCTATTCGAAATAGTAGCCTGGATGAGTGGGGTAGGGGGGTGGGGGGGGTTGGGGGGGGGGCGGTGGGGGCGGAATCAATTCAGAGAGTAAGTGAAGGCCACTGCATTGGTGATATCACTTTGTGAGTCACTTGTGTGTTTCTGTTGTAAATGATAAACTAAAGCATGAGACATCCTTTTGCACTAAAGCAAACTTGTGTGTTTCCAATTTATCGCAAGGCAGGAGAATGGAAAGTAAGAGTTAGCAAAGCAATGTAGTGTGTTGGGGACAAGTATGCCAGGTACTGACTCTGGAGCTTTGCAGTTTGTCATTAGAAGGGGAATTAGAATAATCTGATGAAGGAGGATATCCACTGCAAGTGTCCTGCAGACGGAGTCTCGCTGGGGTGAAACATGTCTGGATCAGAGTGGCCCTTGCCCATCCAGATAAGCCACTCTGCATCCTGAGATTGCCACAGTGACATCCCTGTAAAACATGGGAACCACTGCCCAGTTCTCCTTCATTCTCTTCCTCATCTTCGCCCACTTTTTCTTCCTCCTCCTCTGAGGAGCTGTGCTGTTTCACTGCTTCTCCTTCTTCATTGTCCATACCTCTGTAGAGGGCCATGTGATGGAGCGTGCAGCAGACCACCACAATGTAAGACTCTGAAAAGAATCCAGTGCAGACCACCATCCAACCAGTCAAGGCGTCTGAACCTCATCATTAAGAGGCCAATAGCCTGCTCAAAGATGATCCTTGTGATCAGGTGGCTTCAGCTCTCTCTCAGCCTCTGTGGCAGAAGTAATCAGCTTGCTCCTCATTGGATAAGCCAAATCCATTCAATCACAGATTATCAATGGCTCCACGAAGAGCTGAAGCACCTGCGATTTCCAAAAGATGAAAGTGCCAAAGCAGCTTACAGGATAGTGGGCACACACCTACGTAACGTGTTTGTTGTGGTCACAAATCAGTTGGACATTTTGTAATTGGAAGTCCTTCCTATTGAAGAATCTCCATAGCTGGTAAGTGGCCACATGGGTGCAACTGATGATTCCTTGCACCTGAGGGAATCCAACAAGGGAAGAAAATTCCACTGTCCTTAGAGCGTGACTGCAGTATTTCAATAAAGCAGCTCACCACCACCTTCTCAAGGGCAACTAGAGATGGGTAATAAATGCTGGCCAGGCAGCAACATCACATCCCATGAATGAATAAAGAAAAGAGTGCCACTATCCACTTTGCATTCAATATAATCCCCTGCCCTCTTGAACACAGCATCTGTTAGCTCTGTGATGCAATGATGTATTTCTGCTTATGAGATGCCACCAATGTCTGGAAGGACTTGGTTGCAAAAAAAGGCCACTGCTGTTTACAGCTACAGGAAGGCCATGGCAACATTCCCATGACCCTCAACACAAGCAGACAAGTCAGCAACCATCTGCTTGGGAAGATGTAGCCTTCTACAACATGGACATTCTGATACGTTCACGTAGCTTAGTTCTCCTTTGACAGTATATCTTATGCTGAAGGCATTGCTTTCATTGCCTTCCTATTCCTGAGGCCCTGTTGCCCAGGACTTTGCCCCTACTTTCTGTGGATGTCACTGCTCATCATTAGTTGATCCTATCTCCGCCCCCCCGCCCCCTAAGTGGAGAGATATGACGGCTGTACAACTGCTTACCGGTGACTTAGAGACTTCCCTGAGCCCTCTGTCATTAATGATGCCACTTGCTACTATCCCGCCATCTAACTTCTTACCCAGTAGCAGCTGAGACCCTGTATAAATTGGATGCCTTAATAAGAACAGTCCAAAATGGCCCTTAATGAGCTGACAAGCTCATTAACAACTGTAACTAGCTCTTTATACATTTTGTGAGGGTGCCTTAGGGCCTTTCCAACTTCCAGGATTTAAAACTTTTCATTGGGAAACTGACACAGCAATCAAAGGGCCGATCTTGCTGCCTCAACTCACACGATCATATTTAAATAAAATCTATATAATTTGGTGCAAGAATTGGGGGAAGATGAGGATACGTGAAAATACTGTTTAAAGGGTAAATTTCACTGGCCTGTACTGCCAACATTGCATATTGAAAATTCAGACGCATTCTGTTGATAGTTTCCAATTATTATATTCAAAAGATCACAGCAGTAATACCTGAATTAGCAATATGTGCTGCCGGCAAGCAAAGCTTCATCACAGCATGACAGACTTATAAAATTATCTGGTGTTCATTACAATAGTATCCAATGTTATTATGAGAGATTTCGGTGACCATTTTGTCAGAAATCCAAGTACTTTTTACCAACTAACTCATCACTTATTTTGCAAGAGTTGTAAGAGAAGCTTCTGTATTTCATTGGCCACAGTAAAAGCCAATATCTGCCTGATTTGATTCTGATTCATACTAATGGACCGAATGGTGATAACCTAATCCATGCCATTGCAGAGTGTCAATTCTCAATTTTCAATCAGATAGAGGGACTGAGCCAAGTGAATCACTGGTTCTTTCAGCAAATCTTTTATTGTAATCAGGAGAAAAAGAAGTGTTTCAATCGACCTCAGCATTCCTAAAATTGCAGCATCATAGAAATTAATGGCACAAAAGAACCATTCATTCCATCATGTCTGTGCTGTAACAAAGATTCAAGTAATCAGTATGGATGATCAACGTTTTGTCTGAATATGCTACTTTGCTGTTTCTGTAATCCTCACAGAAAACGTGAGAGCTCTGTTTGATGTATGAAAATTTAGGTGCCACTAATGGGTGCTGCAATGTATCTGCTTACTTGATGAGTTTATTTGCTTGTGTTCCAAAAGATGTACTTACTGTGCTTGTACTTCACCTGCATTACATTATTGAAACATGATAAACATTGGAAAGTAAATTGTTCACTTACCTGTCAATGATAGCACACATGTCAATATTAACATTGGTAAACTGCCCCAGCTTCCCTTGTTCAACAGCATGCAAGTCAGCCAGCTGATCATCCACATGAAGGAGTTGCATGCAGCCTTGAAAGGAACGCCGAGAGAGACTTGGTTTTGTGTTATTCAGTAGACCAGGGTAACCTGAAATAACAAAAAAACTTCATCAATTTCCTTTGTTGTGTAGACGTTACTGAGAAATTAAAGATTCTTGAGGGTTAATATCATTACGATGTATTGCAGCAAGTTATTTCAATTCCTCTTCAGGTACAAGGTTCCAATGTTTAAACTGTAAATGAAATGCTAACTTGTTAGGTCACTCCAGAGAAACCAAGAGCTAATGCAAAGTTCAGGTTTTAATCACCGACATTTCTGAGAAAGCAAACCCTTAAACTGAATGGAACACACAGTCTTTTAATGAAGGAGTAATATGTTCTATATTTGCCAACCATATCTCCATGTAATTCACTGAAAAATCAGGACAATGACAATTCACTTAGGTTTTATTACAATATCCATTGATTTTTTAAAAGCGCATTAATATTTGAGGGAGCAAAATAACTTGTGAACATAGGTTTGAAAATCCCTTAACTGACGACAGAACTGATGTTTCACAATTCTGGTGATGGAATCAGAATATGCCACACAACAGAAGTCATTTGTCATTTTGTAGATATGTTCAATAAAGTGAAATGCATTTATCTATATGATAGTCAGCGAAATTTAAAACACAATTTATTGATTAATGTGTTTTGAAATGTTGATGCAAAGGAGTTACATAAATGCAAGTACTGCAAATATATAGTACCACTAAACTGTACATTTTTTCCACTGTCTTGGAAATGCCACATAAAGAATCTATTTCAAATCAAAAAAATATTGAGATTGCTTGTCCATTATTCTTTATTTGGCCAAGACGTGTTCTACTAGTTATATGAAAAGTCTGGCTTTCCCCATTCTTACAATCAGTAATCACATCAAGAGCTTTTTGAAACAAATGTGCTTGTGGAAGCTCAGTTCATTTTAAGGCTGGGTCTTGTAAAATAAATCAAACACACAAAACCCTTTTCTTGCTGAGTTCTGTATCATTATATATGAATATATATCCATATTGATGTACTGCAAGGTGGCCTTGTGGCGCAGTGGGTAGTGTCCTTGTCTCTGAGCCAGGAGCTCTGGGTTCGAATCCCACCCCAGGATTTGATGGCCAAGTGTGTTCATAATGCAGCCAACAGATTGAGTATCAACCTGCCAAATCAATCAGCACACACCAATGGCAGGTGGGAAGAGCGGAAGTGATTCCTGGTCAGCCTGATGCAGACTAGTGCCCCTCAAGCTACAAGCCTCTGGTGATAGGCTAGCTATGGAAACAATGAAAGTCTGCCTTCCACACCAGGTTATCAAGCAAGTGAACAAGGGGTCGGTATTCTCCTCAACACCTGGCTTAAAAGTAACATAGAGGCCCAGAACAGGGCAACATAATCAAATGGTCTGTCGCATGATCTTGAGAAAGGAATGATAAAAAAGATACCTTTTTGTCGTGATCAGTTTTAGATGTGTGTACAACTTTTTTACTTTATTTGTTCATTTATTGCGAGCAGGGCTGACAGTTGTTGACCATTCTAAATTGCTTGCTAGGCCATTTAAGAGGGCAGTTATGAGTCAGCAACATTGCTGTGGCTCTGGAGTCATATGTAGGCCTGACCAGGCAAGGAAGGAAGATTTTCTTCCCTGATGGACATTAGTGAACTAGATCGGTTTTTATAACAATGATAGCTGTCATGGTCACCATTACTGATACTAGTTTTATATTCCAGATTTATTCATTTAAATACCACCAGTTACCATGGACCCTTCAACTAAATGTCCAATGACTCAGTGATTGACATTTGTTCAATCTATTGATATGTCAGTCGTATTAAGATATTAACACTGATTTTGAAGTTTGTTTTTGCCAGTAGGAGATCCTGACCTCATTTACATTCCGTTAGTGAGCTACAAATGCCAAGCAGGCATCTTGCTGTAGGTGGCCAGTATTCAAATGGTGGAAAGTCAGCTGGCTCCCAAACCACTCTAGCCAATAGTTATAGACAAGACCAGGAGAGGCCTGGATTCTTTTTTAAATTGGGGGGGGGGGGGGGGGGGGGTTAAATAGTTGCTATCAAAAATACATCTCTGGGCCATTCTCTAAGTGGCTTCCAGAACACTCCACCCATTTGTAATTACAAATCGTATTCTCGGTCCTATATATGTCCGATGGCACTGATTTTTATGCATGAATAAAGCTTCAGCCAGCTTCCAGTTATGGCCTGGATGAATGTTGGAATCTGGTTACAAATGGAAGTGGCGAGCACAAGAGTTTTATTTTAGGTCTTTTATTGTCCTGTTCCAATTGACAGATCCCATGAGTGAGTAGAAGGGATCTTGATATCTATGATTTGTGCTGCAACCAATGAATCACATGTTCATCCCACACTTCAAGTGGGGTATTGGTTTTATTTCATTTCCTCTTTCCATGGTGATCTACTTTTACTTCTTACAAAGTGGTTTTGGGAGCTTTACATTGTGTCGGCCTTCAGGAAATAGCTTCAAAAAAAGCCTGACATTTCCTCAGTTTCAGGCAGAGATTGTTCATTACCTGTTCGGATTGACATGTGTCCCACTGGCGCTTTTGCTACATTCTGTATTGTGAATGCTGTATTGCATAGGGGTGAGCAGATGGGCTTTCCTGCAGACTCAAAGGGGGACAGGGATACAGTGTGCATTACAAGGAAAGCTATGCCTCAGTGAGTAGCATCATCGGGCAAACAACAAATTAAATCTGATGGGACTAGGGAACAAAACCCAAATTGTCAAAAAAGAGAGCGGTAGAAGTAACAAACACAGAGACAACATCCACGAACATCTGTTAAGGCCCACTTAAAATTCTACATGAAACATACCTCTACCATTACAAACTACATATTCCACTGTTCTGCAAACAATGAAGGATTGAGAAAATGTGGCCAGAAAATGTAAATCATATCAGGCAATTCTGAATAGTGGTGCACTATTAAAAGGTCAGTGGCCCAACTTGAAACCTTAAACTGACATGATAAAATGTTGGGCAAATTTCACAAATTAAATAAAATATACAAGCATGAAGCAGTTCAATTATGTGGAAGGGCTAGAGAAGCTGGAATTGTTGTGCTGAGGGAAAATCAGGAGAAACTGTTTATACTGACAGGAGTGTCAGCAGCCAGAGAAGACACATTAAGATAATTGGCCATGACACTGGTAAAGAAACAGAGGGGGCGACAAGAATTATTTTATGCAGTGAGGCTAATTTTAAATATTTGCAAAGTAAAAAATTGCATCAGTTTGGGGAAAGAACAGGGGAGAGTGGGACTAATTTAATAGTTAGAGTTGACAGAGGCAAGATGGGCCAAATGACCTCCTTCTCTGCTGGTGACTCTATGATCAGAGAAGAGAGAAAAAGAGGAACTGAGGAGAAATAACAACTTTTGCAGAAATGTAAGTGGCTGGCCTCAATCTTTCATTTTTGTATGTGTACCAGAAAAGTGTAATAGACAAATAGTCACCAGCCACAGCAGTCCTGCTTACACAAATCATACAGTAGTTGGATTTTAGAATGCTGCAAGTGCCATTATATTGGAGTACACAATGCAGTGCTTTTGACAGCTTTGCTCATGTTTATTTTAAAGAAATCTAAGTTTATCCTCCTGATAAGACTTTGGATAGCTATTTAGTCCCATGCGAAAACGTACATAGGATAATAAACCCCAGCAGTGGTTTATAAGGCAATATTTCAATTGAGTTGACCTAACAATGTCATAAGTACTTTGTTAGCCCACCTATTTCAAGGAGACATCAAGATGGAGTTGCAGCCTCCAACCTGCTGCTGGTTATAATGTTTCTTCATAATCCATGATCTACCATTAAAATTCCATGTTTGCGCAAGATAGATCAGGTATGACTGAGGTAAAGAAATAAGAGCTGTATGTTTGTAGCATTAAAGCCATTCGGCCCAAAAAGTCTGCACCGACTCTCTGACAGGGCATCTTACCCAGGCCCTCTCATCCACCCTATCCGTGTAATCCCGCACATTCATCGTGGCTAATCTAATTTGCATATCTTTGGACACTAAGGGACAATTTAGCATGGCCAATCCACCTAACCTGCACGTCTTTGAAGTGTGGGAGGAAACCGGAGCACCCAGAGGAAACCCACGCAGACACAGGGAAAACATGCAAACTCCACACAGACATTCACCCAAGGCCGGAATTGAACCCAGGTTCCTGGCGCTGAGAGGCAACAGTGCTAACCACTGTGCCACTGTGGTGGCATTATTCGCACTGTGTACCGAGATAAAAAAAACATTGGGCAGGCACTCTCTGGTATTCCCACAGAGTGCAGAAGCAAAATGGACCATACTTCAAAACACCATCTAAAATAACACACTCCCAACATATGGGTCGGAAGAGGTGAAAAGGTTAACTGGTTCAAGGCTAACATCACTGGAACCTGTTATCGAAGTCAGGCAGACCACACAACAAAGAAAGATCTGAGTGAGAAGACTCCGTGCACTGAGAGACATTTAAAATAAAGTCCAACAGCCTGCTGGTTTGCTGGGTGGTGTACCAAAGATAGCTGGCTACTACACTGCTAGAATATCCAGATGTCCTGCAACACAGGGACTGCGACAGCCATGTATGAAGGGATCAAAAATGCAATTTGTTCATCAAAACAGAAAGATGATACATTGAAAATCAAAGGTGGCAAGGTCATCACAGACTGCAATAAACATTTGGAGATTTGGGTGAAACGCTACCTTGAGTTGTACTACACAGATAATACTGTCACTGAGTTAGTTCAAGACATTCTGTACAAGAATGAGGGAAATCTTAGCAATTTCAACACCTATTGAGGTAACTGTCAGTTGAACATCATGGGAGAAATATTTGTCAGACTGCAGATCTTGGT
Source organism: Mustelus asterias (assembly GCF_964213995.1). Classification (NCBI taxonomy): domain Eukaryota; kingdom Metazoa; phylum Chordata; class Chondrichthyes; order Carcharhiniformes; family Triakidae; genus Mustelus; species Mustelus asterias. The sequence continues at coordinate 64,606,970 of NC_135802.1, read as the reverse complement.
TGAGTGCATCTACCCCAAATCAGAACTGGGAGATCCACAATTGGTAGTACAGAAGTTGAATATTGCTGAAAAGAAAGACATGTTGCTGAAGCTTTTCATCTTGCACTCATCAGGACAAATGCAAGAATGCCAAATTTCAAACAATCACTAAAAAATATACCAGAGGAGAAAAGTGCACTAATTGGTTTGGAAAGTTGACTCTGATTGTCTGAGGTTCTGTCATGAAGAAAGCAACAGAGAACTACAGGCTCCACTAGCTCCTGGTGTTTGTGTGCCAGACCAGAATCCTAAAGTATATTATGAAGCCAGACGAGATGCCCAAAATCTCTCTCTTCTGATATAAATGTAAGGAAAAGATGCCTTACCTCAGCAGTACCTCCACTGACAAACTAGGAATCTTTTTTATTAAAAACAAGCTTAAACACAGTTTAAGTATAACTCAAACAAAATGAAACAGTTTAATTCTTAACCATTGAACAATCTTTAAACATGAAGAGAAACAACTCTTAACTTCCAACTTCTCACTATTTCAATTCCAACGAAGCAATATTTATCTTATAGACTTAAACTCCATTTTAAATATAGTTAAAACACAGATACACTTGCTCTGACTTGGTTATCAGCCTTGAAGCCTTCAGAGAGGTTCTACAGAGAGAGATTTGGCAGAGAAAAAACTCTCTACAGCAACTGATCACAGAAAGCTGTTTTTTCTCTGCTACAAACCTAGTTCCTCTCATATCACATAACTATATGCCCCTGTATATCTAACTCACCTTCCATTACTTTAATTGAAAAACACCCTAAGGGTCCTTTTCTTTTGTAAACAAAAGCCCGTTAAGCCTTCTGCTAAATAAATACATGCATGGTTAAAATGAGTAATTGGCCTGCTTTCCAGCATCCGCTGCATTCCTTCCAAACAAATCAGCTCCCAGTAATAAAACACTGAATCTTAAAGCAACCTCCCTTAGACACAACATATTAATAGCACAGTATCATTACACCATCAGTGCACTCAGGATTGTTCAGTAAGTGCTGCCTAATTGCAGAATCACATCTAACTGCCAAAACAATATGAAGAACAGGTTAAGCAAGCCATTTCATGCTGCTACAATGCAGTGGTTATATGACTGGTATTTTACAGTAACATGATGCTGAGCAACATCATGCATCAATTTCAGTGCCAGTATGATGACTGGCTGACTGCATGTTCCTTCAGTTGTTCATAATAGGCAGAACATAAATCATACCCAAACAGCCTGCATTTGCAAAACCCAGAATGAAACATCTACAAAACTCTAAAGTCTACAAAGAGTTTGGTTTGATCATCAGGAAAGCAAACATCATGGCCATACTGTCTTGCATCAACATTGACAATGTGACACAGGAGGTTGTTGGCATCCTCATAAATTGCTCCACCCAGAAGATAGGAAGGAAAATAAATATCTGCGTCAACCTGGCTACTTCATTGAAGTATTTTGTTTTACAAATGGACAAAGGCTCCATAACATGCCTGAAAAGCCATGGTTCACAGCAGAAGAATTTCTAACCTTCAGGAACCAGCAGGGACCTCATCATCTTTAAAGAGGTGCTCTACTCCCTGCGACTGCAGAAACTCAGATTCTAAAGAAATGCATCAAGACCCTTTGCATTTCTAAGGCAGAGAGCTGTGGTCCACAGAGATTGTATGTCAACAAGGACAAAAGGGACCCTGACTCTTCTATCAAACTTCTCAAGATTCCAGATGTAGGAAAATATATCCTTTGACCAAAACCCAGGAGAAGAAGTGGTAGGTCACATGATCTCCTCCAAGTTGCTAGAACCTGGAATATTGCCAGATGGAACTGAACACAGGCAGTCTATCATTTTACCACCCAACAGGTAGCAGAAGAAAGAGCTGCACCCAGATAACTTGCCTGGCACCCAGCTACACTGTGTAATACTGGAAACATCTGAATTCCTGTATTGGTACCATAAGATTAAATCATCTCTGCATGATTTCTTCAATCATGGATGTCCTCACTTCTGAAAGTTAGCTCACTCTGCAACAGTTTCAACCTGCTAACCTCTGGAGGAATACACTATTGAGCTTTTGACTGGACTCACATGAAACCATGATGCTCATTTTTATCATGGTCTTGTCCTGTACCCCTTTCTTTCTCTTATCCCTCTTTTATGGAATGAGTGAAAAAGGGGTAGACATTGCAAAACCCCTTCTTATGTTTTATGTGTGCATTTAAAATAAACTAACCCTCTGATTTTACCTTATCTAGAGTTTGCTGTGCTTTACTAAAAGAGGACTGTATCACTCCAAACTGAAGGGTTGGGGAAAATACATCACCATTATAAATTGGGAAGTCAAAAATCACAAGCACCTTTCTATTAATGGACAGCTAGCGAGAGGAACAATCAGAGCTGTTTAAATTAATCCCCTTCTTGTCTGTAACAATATCTAATCTCCACTATCACTAGCAATCTGTCACTTGATGCTGATATCTGAGCACACATCACAAAAGCTGCAACTGTTATGGCCTAGCTGAGTAAGAGAGTGTGAAAAAACAGTAATCTGACTGGGAACTCTAAATTCTGTGAGTCTACTAAGCCTGCATCCTCAGCGGTGAGACCTTGTCAAAATATGTTTAAAGATTTTTTAAAGTTTATTTATTTGTCACAAGTAATGCTTACATTAACACTGTCATGAAGTTATTGTGAAATTCCCCTAGACAGGCTGATAGACAGGCGAAGGTGGTTGAATAGTTCCAACCTTTGCTGTGCTCAGAGATCACCAACTCTAAAGGCCCAGGAGCAAGACAATTCCATTAGCAAACAGCCCCCGCTAAGCCAATGATGCCCGAGCTGCTTGGTCGCGTTCATGACAGCCATTCACAACTGCTTTCGGCAAACACCCTGGCACTAAAAATCGACCAACTGCCAATCCAGCAGCCACACATTTACAGAAGTGATTGAATGAGGGAGCTTGTGCTCTTGAATTTGTCCTCTCAGTGCCAATTTTGTGTCCAAAAGAAGCTGTGACAAGAACCAATTGCCCTACCTCCCTATAATAAAAATCAATCACTGTAATACAGGAGGGGCAGGGAAGGCAACGTTAATAGAAAATTAATTACTTGTAGTGTGTCTTCCTGACATGTGAAACCAACAGATTTAGCCACTCATACTTATATGATTCACATATAGAAATTGATAAAAATATAATTACTGAGTAAGATGTGCCCAGCCACTGCACCTCTAAGGGCCAGTAGCAGCTTGGAGGTGTTTACATTCATGCGGGTTTCAAGTTAATTTTCACTTAAACCATTATGGTGTTAAATTACTACGAATATAGAAACATAGGACTTAAGAGCAGGCGTAGGCCATTCAGCCCTTCGAGCCTGCTCTGCCATTCAATAAGATCATAACTATGGTCGCAATTCCATTTCCCTAACTTCCTGCAATAACCCTCAACTTCCTTATCTACCAAAAATATCTCGAACTCAGTCTTGAATCAATCCAGTTTTTTCTGGGGAACTGAATTCCACATTCTGAAGACACTCTGGAGGGACAAAAATTCTTCTCATCTCCTTAAAAGGGAGACCTTTTATTCTTAAACTGTGTCCCCCAGTTCAAGTCTCCCTCACAAGAGAAAACATCTTCTTGGCATCCACACTATCTGTTCCCCTCAGGATCTTACATGTTTCAATAAGATCATTTCTCATTTTTCTAAACTCCAGTGGGTATAATAGACTCCATCTGTTCTTCATTAGATAAGCCCCTCATCCCAGGAATGAGTCGAATGAACCTTTTCTGAACAGTTTCTAACATAGTTATGTCGTTTTTCACATAAGGAGACTAAAGCTATACTCCAGATGTGATCTCACCAAGGCCCTGTACAGGCAGCGTGAAAAGAGGCCGGCAGCTAACATTAAATGGAATCCTAAGGTCTTCTATAAGAATGGGAAAATGAAGAGTAGGACTGATTAAGGAGAAAAAAAGGAGACTTGCATGTGGAGGATAGGGAAGTAGCAGAGGTATTAAATGAGAACTGTGCATCTGTCTTTAAAAAAATTGGAACCACTGAATCTGTATGGGTAGAACTGAGAAATAAGAAGAGGGAAATCACTTTGAGTTGTACTATAGGCCCCCATTGGTGGGAAATTGAGGAGCAAATATGTAAGGAGATTACAGATAGCTCCAAGAAAAATAGGGTGGTAATAGTCGGAGATTTTAACTTTCCCAACATTGACTGGGACAGCCATAGTATTAGAGGGTTGGATGGAGAGAAATTTGTTGAGTGTATTCAGGAGGAATTTCTCATTCAGTATGTGGATGGCCCGACTAGAGAGGGGGCAAAACTTGACCTCCTCTTGGGAAATAAGGAAGGGCAGGTGACAGAAGTGTTAGTGAGGGATCACTTTGGGACCAGTGACCATAATTCTATTGGTTTTAAGATAGCTATGGAGAATGATAGGTCTGGCCCAAAAGTTAAAATTCTAAATTGGGGCAAGACCAATTTTGATGATATCAGGCAGGAACTTTCAAAAGTTAATTGGGGGAGTCTGTGGGAAGGCAAAGGGATGTCTGGTAAGTGGCACGCTTTCAAAAGTGTGTTAACCAGGGTTCAGGGTAAACACATTCCTCTTAGAGTGAAGGGCAAGGCTGGCAGAAGTTGGGAACCCTGGATGACTCGGGATATTGAGGCCCTGGTCAAGAAGAAGAAAGAGGCACATGACATGCAAAGGCAGCTGAGATCAAGTGAATCCCTTGAAGAGTATAGGGAGTGTAGGAGTAGAGTTAAGAGAGAAATCAGGAGGGCAAAAAGGGGACACGAGATTGTTTTGGCAGATAGGCCAGGGAGAATCCAAAGAGCTTCTACAAATACATAAATGGCAAAAGAGTAACAAGGGAGAGAGTAGGGCCTCTTAAGGATCAACAAGTTAAATCTCACGGGATCCAGGGTGAGGTATCTAAATGGATACAAAATTGGCTTCTTGACAGAAGCCAGAAGATGGTTGTAAAGAATTGTTTTTCAAACTGGAGGCCTGTGACCAGTGGCGTGCCTCAGGGATCAGTGCTGGGTCCACTGTTATTTGTCATTTATATTAATGATTTGGATGAGAATATAGGAGGCATGGTTAGTAAGTTTGCAGATGACACCAAGATTGGTGGCATAGTGGATAGTGAAGAAAGTTATCTCCAATTGCAACGGGATCTTGATCAATTGGGCCAGTGGGCTGACGAATGGCAGATGGAGTTTAATTTAGACAAATGCGAGGTGATGCATTTTGGTAGAATGAACCACGGCAAGACTTACTCAGTTAATGGTAGGGCACTGGGGAGAGTTACAGAACAAAGAGATTGAGGGGTACATGTCCATAGCTCCTTGAAAGTGGAGTCACAGGTGGACAGAGTGGAGAAGAAGGTATTCAGCATGCTTGGTTTCATCGGTCAGAGCATTGAATACAGGAGTTGGAATGTCTTGTTGAAGTTGTACAAAACATTTGTAAGGCCACACTTGGAATACTGTGTGCAATTCTGGTCACCCTATTATAGAAAGGATATTATTAAATTAGAAAGAGTGCAGAAAAGATTTACTAGGATGCTACCGGGACTTGATGGATTGAGTTATAAGGAGAGGCTCGATAGACTGGGACTTTTTTCTCTGGAGCGTAGGAGGCTTAGGGGTGATCTTATAGAGGTCTATAAAATAATGAGGGGCACAGATCAACTAGATAGTCAACATCTTTTCCCAAAGGTAGGGGAGTCTAAAACTAGAGGGCATAGGTTTAAGGTGAGAGGGGTGAGATACAAAAGTGTCCATAGGGGAAACTTTTTCACACAGAGGGTGGTGAGTGTCTGGAACAAGCTGCCAGAGATAGTAGTAGAGGCGGGTACAATTTTGTCTTTTAAAAAGCATTTAGATGGTTACATGGGTACGATGGGCACTGAGGGATATCGGCCAAATGCGGGCAATTGGGATTAGCTTCGGGGTTTTAAAAAAAAAGAGCAGCATGGACAGGTTGGGCCGAAGGGCCTGTTTCCATGCTGTAAACCTCTATGACTCTATGAGCCTGAAAGGAACTTTCTGAGAGGGTGGTGGAAGTAGGTATGATCGATCTATTCAAAAGGGAATTGGATTGCTATATGAAAAAAAAGATTGTGCAAAGGGGTCATTGGGATAAGGCACAATGCTCTTTCAGACAGCCAATGCAGACTTGATGGGCTGAATGGCCTCCTTCTATAGTACAAAGAATCTATGATTGTACTCCATCTGTCAAATTTTTGCCCACTCACTTAATCTATCTGTACTCTTTTGTAGACTTTTTAAGCTTCTCTTGATAATTTGCTTTCCTACTTATCTTGGTGTCAATAGCTAATTTAGTTACCATTCAGTCAATCTCTTCAACCAAGTCATTGATAGACGTTGTAAATAGTTGAGACCGCAACATTCATCGTGGCGACACTCCATTAATAACATGATACCAACCTGACGATGACCCATTTATCCCTACTCTTTGCCTCCTATTAGCTAACCAATCCTTATTCCATGCTAATATGTTACCCCCTCCACCTTGAACTTTTACTTTGACATGGCATCTTATCAAATGCCTTTTGAAAGTCCAAGTACAACACAACTACAGGTTCCCCTTTATTTACCTTGCTTGTAACTTTCTCAAAGTATTCCAATAAATTAGCTAAATGAATTCCCATTCACAACATCATGCTGACTCTGCCTGATCCCTTATGCTTTTCTCTGTTATACATCCTGCTACATCCTCCTTAACAGTGGATTCTGCTCAGACTTATTTTTGTATCAGTAAATGTAAAATCTTCTATGAACCAGCATAATCGTAAAGCATTTTAAAAGCAATTTTAAAATAATTTGCATTAAAAACATACTTGATATATTTACCAATGATAATCTGGTATAGTTTCATTAATACGGCTGAAAATGGATTTACTAAAAAAAAGCATTTTAAAATCACACTACCTGTGTGTAATCTGATTTTAAATAACTAAAATGATTTTATAAATAGATGCGGAATACATTAGCCTTATTGGTGTACAGTAGTCAATCTATTAGTTGTGCATTAAAAAAATCATATTTAAAAGCTTTGAAAATGCATCTATTATTGCCCTTATACCTAAAATTTACTTTAGTTTGAAGAGTCTCTTCAAAGGTCCACAAACAAGCACAATTTTCAACCCACAAATCCTTGCACACATGGGACAGGAGGTCTCATGAGGTAATGGGATCGTGAATGTAGGATTTGCTTCCCTTTGCTGTACCTCATCATTGAGACACTATGGTGTTGCAGCTCATTGGGCAAGTTTTTGCCATTCTGTTGGGTGGGTAGTAAGTTCCTCCCCATCATTAATTTCAATGGTGCCACATTCGTTTCAATGGTGCCATGCTTCAAGGAGAGTTTCAGAGTGTCTTTGAAGAATTGTCCTTGTCCTTTCCTGGAATGCTGACCAGTTGAAAGTTAAAAAATAGGTTCAGAGTTGGACGAGACAGTTTTTGGCCCTCTAGAAACAGTGCTCAGGGCATCAAAAGTGATATTGTTTTGTTTGAACGCTTATGGACACATGTTTGTTTGCCGGTCCTCCCATTGCATCCAGTGGCATTGCTAATAGAATCTTTCAAGCACTCTTACTACGGTACAGGAGCATGGTGACGCCAACTGCTCTGTACACTCAACTGTTATTGACTTGTGGAAGTCTTTGTGCCAAACACTTGCTGTCGTAGTTTACAGGCACTGCAGATCCAGTGTTGTAGCTCCTCGTCAATGTTGGCCTTTTGAGGGAGGTGATTGTTGAGGTATGGGAAGTGCTCAACATATCCCAGACATATAAATACAGTGTCTACACAAGTCAGAAATTGGGAATTGTGCAGTGAGTAACTCACCTCCTGACTCTCCAAAACCTGCCCACCATTTGCAAGACACAAGTTAGGTGTGCGACAGAATACCTGGATGAGTGCAGCTCCAACAACACTCAAGAAGTTTGACGTGATCCAGGACAAATCAGCCCGCTTGATTAGCACCCCACTCACCATCTTAAACATTCACTTCCTCCACCACTGATGCACAGTGATAATATTGTGTACCATCTACAAAATGGACTCCAGGAGCTCATCAAGCGGCATCCACATCCCATGAATGAATAAGGTTAAATAAAGATACGGGATGTGTAATATTTGGATGACCAGGTATATGTTCATATATCATTTTGCATCCAAGAAACTCAGCTGGTCCTTGAATGTTGTCCAATCTACAAGATGCTCACAAAAAAACTGATCAAGGATCAGCATTACTCCATCCATTGGAAGTAGGCATCCAAACAGATATAGACATGAGAGGAGAAGAGCAAAGTAATGATGGAAAAGAAGCACAGATAAGCCATAAAACTTTGGTAAAAAGTAGCAGTGATGTGAGCTGAGGGGGTCAATGCTTCAGTATGTATCTATCTTGAATTGTGTGGGAAACAGACATTCACAAACTTGTTGTAGAATGGATTAATATGCTTAACAGCCATTTCCAATGTGCCATTTCTTTTGGAATGTTGTACTGTCGTTTGCAACAACTATGGTTTGTACTACAATCATTTAGTGCATGGCAACACCAGTGGTATTCACTGTGGGGATCTGTTATACAGGTTTTACACGCATTTGGAACATTATTCATAAATGCTTCCAACATTCCAATGTAAAATTCAATCTTACCAAACTTTCACTTGGAAAATGGTTATAGGCAAATATGAGAAAGGGATTCTGTGATCTCATCAATACCCACCAGTCAATACTCTCACAGATCAATGTATTATGAGAAAATGCACTTCGAAATGACATTCAAATCACAGCAGTGAGTCCACAGAGTAAAAAGCAAAGGAAAGCTCTGGTACTATGTTATTTGGAGATACAGAAAGAGGACTTTCTATACAGCTTTCCAGTTGACTACCCAGCAATGATATCCTGCTCAGTTAACAGAGTATGTAATTGTCGGGAAACTCTACAAAACACAAAGGAGTTAAACTTCATGCACTCCCTATTAATGGAAGGCCAGTGGGCATAGGAAATCTGCCACAATGCTTGTGCCACCTGAAATAGAAGCTGTTTTCAAAGTCACGTCTCATTAAAATAAAATTGATGGGTGGCCAAAGCTGAATGAGAACTGATTATGGTGGCAGGAGGGGTGGGGAGTCAGGTGCTGGTGCAAGAGCTGATTGGGCGGTTATGACTTAAAGGTGAGGTCAGGTGATCATTGGGGGTTGCTGTGGATGACAGTTTTCGCAGGATGGGCAGCACATGCTAGCAATTGAAAGTAGCATCAAGGTCCTTGCTCCTCGGCGGCATCTCGGCCTTATGGCTAAGATGTAAATGAGATCAAGCCTTGGAGGAGGAAATCTCCCCCTCCTCCAATCAGCTTGGCTCATGTAGATCAGGCCCTCCCCCCCCCTCCCCCTCCCCCCCCCTCCCCCTCCCCCCCCTCCCCCCCCCCTCCCCCTCCCCCCCCTCCCCCCCCCCTCCCCCTCCCCCCCCCCTCCCCCCCCCCTCCCCCTCCCCCCCCCTCCCCCTCCCCCCCCTCCCCCTCCCCCCCCCTCCCCCTCCCCCCCCTCCCCCCCCTCCCCCCCCCTCCTCCCCCCCCCCTCCCCCTCCCCCTCCCCCCCCCTCCCCCCCCCCTCCCCCTCCCCCTCCCCCCCCCTCCCCCTCCCCCCCCCCCCTCCCCCTCCTCCCCCTCTCCCCCCCTCCCCCTCCCCCCCCCCTCCCCCTCCCCCCCCTCCCCCTCCCCCTCTCCCCCCCCCCCTCCCCTCCCCCCCCCCTCCCCTCCCCCCCCCTCCCCCTCCTCCCCCTCTCCCCCCCTCCCCCTCCCCCCCCCTCCCCCTCCCCCCCCCTCCCCCCCCCTCCCCCTCCCCCTCCCCCCCCCCCTCCCCCTCCCCCTCCCCCCCCCCTCCCCCTCCCCCCCCCCCTCCCCCCCCTCCCCCTCCCCCTCCCCCCCCTCCCCCTCCCCCTCCCCCCCCCCCCTCCCCCTCCCCCTCCCCCCCCCTCCCCTCCCCCTCCCCCCCCTCTCCCCCTCCCCCCCCTCCCCCCCCCTCCCCCTCCCCCTCCCCCCCCTGTCTTGTCAGCTTGGATCGGAAATGTCTCAACTTGTTGAGACTCTGAATTGGACTTGATTTGATTGAATTGGAAAAGTATATTAAAGAAAATCAAGGTCCTTGCTTCTCGGCCTTTTGGCTAAGATCAAGTGTAGTTATGCAGATGCTGCACTTGGTTGAGGTCATTGGGTTGCATCTAAGCTTCATTTTCATATGAAGCAATTTTTAAAAGCGGCATCTCGGCCTTTTGGCTAAGATGCAAATGAGATCAAGCCTTGGGGGCGGAGATTCTGCCTACTCCAATCAGCTTGGCTCATGTAGATCAGGCCCAGGACAGGGTAAAGGGTCGCATACCCTGTTTTGTCAGCTTGGATCGGAAATGTCTCAACTCGTTGAGACTCTGAATTGGACTTGATTTGATTGAATTGGAAAAGTATTTTTTAAAAATCAAGGTCCTTGGGACATCATAGATGAGCCTCTGCTAGTTTGAGTGAGGGTTCTCTCAGGTATTGCCCAACTTGCTCCAAGATGGCAGCTGATGGGATGATGATGAGAATGCAGTGCTAGTTCATCAAGAGCTGACACTAGACATAACTTTACTGCATGCACAAAATCGAAATGTATATTGTAGTAAAATAATAAAAGCCTGTCCAGCATTTACAAGGCACAAGTCAGAAATGTGATGAAATATTCTCCACTTGCGAGGTTAAGTGTAGCTCCATGAACACAAATAGCTCATCACCACCTAGCCCATTTAGTCAACACCCTATCCAGCGCCTCAAACATTCCAGCCCTCCACAAATGAACTAAAGCAGCTGTGTATACATCTAAAAGACACAGGACAGCAACTCACTAAGGTTCCTTCCAAAGCCATGACATCTACCAAACCAAAGGATGGGGCAACAGATGAATGAGAACATCACCACTTGCAAGTTCCCCTCCAAGCCATACACCATCCTGACATGGAACAATGGGTGGGATTCTCCGATCTCATCCGTGGCCTCCCTGGTGCCAGTGAGAATGGAGAATTTGGCACTCAGTCAAAACTGTGCTCGTTGCAGTGGCAGTGGAGAATTGCAGCCTCAGACAAGATCGGAGGTTTTCAGCGTAAATCGCCATTCCTTCGCTGAGTAAAAATCCTGGAACTCCCTTTCTAACAGCACTATGGGTTTACCTACATCACATGGACTGCAGTGGACGGCACAGTGGCACATTGTTTAACACTGCTGCCTCACAGCACCAGCGACCCAGGTTCAATTCCGGCCTCAGGTGACTGTGGAGTTTGCACATTTTCCCAGTGTCTGTGTGGGTTTCCTCCAGGTGCTCCGGTTTCCTCCCACAGTCCAAAGATGTGCGATTTAGGTGGATTGGCCATGATCAATTGTTCATCAGTGTCAGGGGCATTAGCGGGGTGAACATATGGGGTTACAGGGATAGGGTCTGGGTGGGATCGTTGTCATTGCAGGCTTGTTGGGCCAAATGGCCTCCTTCTGCACTGTAGGGATTCTATAATTCTATTCTATGGTTCACGAAAGTTCATTCACCACAATGTTCTCAGGGGCAATGAGGGATGGGATCGTTAGCCTAACCAACGATGCTCACATCCTGTGAAATATTTTTTTAAAAAATCACTTCAAAACATTTGAGGTCCAAATTATTATGCTCTTCAGAATATTTCAATTGTGTACAAAGGGGTGGGGGGAGCATGGTGGCACAGTGGTTAGCACTGCTGCCTCACAGTGCCAGAGATCTTGGTTCAATTCCCGGCTTGGGTTACTCTCTGTGTGGAGTTTGCACGTTCTCCCTGTGTCTGCGTGGGTTTCCTCTGGTTTTCTCCCACAGTCCAAAGGATGTGCTGGTTAGGTGCATTGGACCATGCTAAATTCTCCCTCAACATAGCTGAACAGATGCCGGAGTGTGGTGATTAGGGGATTTTCACAGTCATTTCATGTTAATGTAAGCCTACTTGTGGCAAATAAATAAACTTTAAACTTCAGGCCAAGTATTTGATAGTTTCTTCAATTTAAATTTTATATTTGGGATTTCATCTCATGACC